>NC_140991.1:241861537-242461537 GCF_052327205.1 Somniosus microcephalus | reverse complement strand
TCACCGATTTAAAAAGGAAAAAAAGATAAACTTAAAGCTTTACCAACATGGAAGTTATTAGCATCTGTACCGAGACAAGTAAAACACAAGATTTGCTGAGTGAAAGGAACCTTAAAAGTATGCTGGAATTTCAGGTTGTATGAAATTGTGTGTTAAAGTGTGAATGTTTTCCTGACTATGAATGTTTAAGAAGTTACAATATTCCTTTGTCTGAAAGTCTGTCCTTAAAAAAAAAAAGAAATGTCTGCTGTGTGTTTTAGCTCCACCCACTTCTCTGTGTTAAAAAAAGCATTTAACCCTTTTGTCTTGTCTTGGATTTTGGAAGTTTTAAGAATGTGCGAATAAGATTGTGCCCCCAGAATGAAAAAAAACTACTACAATTTAAGTTAAGCTGGAGTGTAAAAACTGAGAAGAGCAACAAAAGGTTTGTTTAACAAAAGATTAAGTTTCAGTCTAAGATTTAACCTTGGAGTTATGAGGTAAATTAACCTATTAAAACCAGACTTTCATTGTGGCCACAGTGAAATTCTGGTTGGTATAAATTGGTGTAGTCCAAATTGAATAGGATAACCCCACTCCGCAAGAACATCCGATAGTGGCAGGTCCCTCTACAATATTTAATTGACTACGGTACTGGGAGCCCTATAGAATGTGGGACTAGAGTTAAACCCTAGAAAGGTACAGGTAGGGAAGGACGAAGAAATCTACCTAGGATACATAATACCACAAGGGAAGAGACAAATGCCCAAAGACAGATGGGAGGGTCATTAGGACCAAGCGGAGCTGCACGCAATCACTGGCTGCGTGTTTGATTTATCACAGTCCCGTACTTACAAGCAGCTAGAGAAAACAGCAGGAAGGAACCGCACCAGAGAGGGGAGGGGAGGTATTAGGGCTATTTAATTATTGCCAGAACTTTATCCCAGAATATGCAGAAATGGCCCAGCCTATACAGGATTTCATCAAAGGGGGGAAACCATCCCAGGAGCTGGTGGACTGGGGCCTGACCATGAAACAGCTTTTGTAAAGTGAAACAAGCCCTCGTAAGTGCTCCTGCCCTGGCATTACCAGACCAGAATAGGCCATTCCACATCTATAACTACCACAGTAAGGATCATTACAATGGCAATGGACAGGTTAAAAGGGAAAGTCGGCTAGAAGGAAGCCTATCGGCTCAGGTAGCAGACTTCATGGCTCTCACCAAAGCCCTGAGGTTAGCCAAAGGAAAAAGTGTAAACATATACAGATATTCGGTATGCCTTTGGGGTGGTGTCTGATTACATGGTAGCCTGGAGTAGGCGAGGATATATGATACCAGGAGGAGGACACATAAGACACGAGAATATAATCAAGGAATTAGTAGGAGCCTCTCTCCTACCCAAAGAGTGCGCCATAATAAATTAAAGCACACAAGAGGATTACTGACAGACACCAACAGGGCAATGCATGGGCAGACGAGGCAGCTAAGCGGGCAGCTGAGACAGGGAATCTGACCAATGAAGCCCAAGTGTTCGTGTTTAGTTAAAGTGTGAAAACACAACTGTCTTTTTCGATCAGGAATGTTTTTTAAGTTACATGAAGTGATGTAATAATGTTTTGCTCCACCTTCAAAAGCCTGCAAAGGAGTTAACCCTTTCCACTGACAGCTGTTTAAGTTCACCAAGCAACAACTTCAGTATTACTGAATAAAATTTAAAGATATTGACCTTATTAAATTTAAGTTTCTTAATGTTAAGTTAATATTTCCCCAGAGTGATAGAAGAAAAATTATGATTTGATAAATGGAAGTTATCTTATAAACTAATTGCTGCACCGTCTCAAATGATCGGAAGGCTGCTTGGGAGGCTGTCCTGTTACCCAAAGATAAATCTATACAGATAGTTAGATACATGAGGCCAAAGACCAACAGATTATACGGGATCTAGAACAGGATACATGGGACGACCAGAAGGAGGTCCCAGCAATAGGTAGCAAGGTGATGGCAAAAATAATACCAGCCAATCCAGGGATAGCACCCAGATGGTCAGGACCTTATGAAGTATTAATGAACAGTGACACATGCACTTGTATAGATGAGTCTGGAACGGGTAAAGGAAGGTGGAAGCACTGGACTCAGTTAAAAATATATAACAAAGACAATGAGTAAGCCAGAGATGGTGCCTTTTGAGCAGAGTGAGGAGTATGCTAGAAGGTATAAAGAATGGGAAGGGGAGTTACTACATATATCAATGATAGGGCTGTGTATAATGATAATGTTATATGCCATAGTTTGCATCTTCAGGTATGTCCGGAGACAGAGCCACAGAACAAGAAATGAACCAGATGTACAGCATTTTGAACTGATTGAACAGGTAAGTGTGGAATAATTCTAATTGGCTGGTGACGACCAGCCCCCTATTTGTAATTACAGGAACACTGGACATCCGGAATGAGGTGGCGCGTCCTCGCCTGGATCCTAGGGATGAACATAAGTATAGCCATTGTCGAGGGGGACTTAGTAATAAGGAAAACACAGGATGAGGTGTATTTTAGTGTGGCACGTAGCGTTATTAAGCTTGCCATTAATATGAGTACTTTTGAGATGCCCGCGATGTGTAACAATCATACAAAACAAATATGGAACTCCCTGTGGGTAAAACAAGTAGAGGGTCCACAGGGAAAATCTATCTTACAAAGACGTAAGAAGCGGAGAGTATTGGAAATGGCTGGAGCAGGGTTGGCAACAATTTATAGCTTGGACATAGAAGGAGTAAACGAAGGAGTAGAAGAACTACAAGCAAAAATAGAGAAATTACTAAAAAAAAAACTACCGGAAATAGCCAGCAATTGGCACTGGCAGGAATACAAACAATAATGCAATTGTTGGGGGTGGAAGAGATAGTAGCCCCCCATGCAGAAACAATCAATACAATTATTGATTGACTTAATAATGCTTCTCGCCAAACCCATAAGGAACTAATATGTGCCATGTATGGCTCATGGCTATTGTCAAATGTTCAGCATACTGATTGGATTACTAAGGAGGATCTGGAACCTTGGATTGCCACAAATAAAAGCCTATGTAAGGGGCGTAAAATGGGACAAGTATACCGGGCATGCAATTGTCTGACCCCATGGACTAAGATGATTGGCTTTGTACTGGCCATCCCACAACTCCCAGATGAGGGACAGCCCCTATACGATGTGATTAATATAGGAAGGGTACAAAGGGAGAGTTGGGTTAAATATCATGATGACCCTACCAAGGCACTTTGGGAAAGGGATGAAGATAATAACCAGAAGAATGGAACCTTAGAGGGGGGTGGTAATTGACGGGTGCCACCACAAGGGAAGGACAAGGGCGTGCACACACCCCCCCACCGAGGGAGACACATCCGAGTGTGGATTTACAAAAACCACCAATTGCACCCTTGAGGTACACCCAAGGGGGATACACCGAGCAAGGGTAGCACCAAAGAACAACGGGACATTTTGTGTCACCACAACTGAACAGAAATATGAATATTGAGATCTGACTTGTCCCATTCCCCAACCAAACTTTTGTTTTGATCCAAAAATATCTACACAGATAGGACACCAATATATACACCCACCAAGACCACAGGAAATGAAAACCTGGTCACTTGATAATGTGGGACTTAATAAAGAGGTTGAAACTTATGTCATACCAGAGCCCAAGGCAATTCCTAAGTTAGAGGAAGAGGAAGCTTGGAAGAAATCACGGCAGGAAATGAAGGAAATTTTAAAGTATTATCATAAAATAGAAGAAGACTTAAAGAAACAACAAAAAGACATTAGTACAACATTAGCGGAAACTGCTTGGTACAATAAGATCTGGAACTGTGGGCTAAATGTCGATATACACCCCGGATAAGGATCATATCACACGTGTTGGTAGTTGTGCAAGGTGCCGTATTAATGATCCTTTTGTTCTTACTTTGTGGATATTGCCGGTGGCGTAAGAACCAAACCCTAGCACAAGCCGTAACTAAACAAATAAAGAAGGAAGGAGAGAAAGAAACACTGTTGCTAACCACCAACAAACAAAGGGTAGGGTGTGAGAAGAATTATTATGAAAACTGTGTTTATGATTGCGGAAGTATGAGTACTAGACACCCTGGCTTGGTACCACCAGGGCGACGGTACTCATAGCAAACAATCTTAAAATATAGCATATTGGCCATATTGGGTCAAAGTGAGGGAGGACTGAAGTAACCAAATTACTATTATACTTTAATTTTTATGTTAGAATATGTATAATGTAGCACCAATGTACAAGCTGGAGGTAATGAGTTAAACGATATATGGGTCTGTATATTGCATTTACCCAGTTAAGCTTTAAAAACATGATTAAGTGACTTCAAATGCTGAGAAATTAAACTGCAGAGCAACTCGTGGGAAGATTGGGGAGGATGCCTGCTTGGCCAGGCGAGGCAGCACATATACAAGATAACATATCTAAGAATTTGTTTGTTGTAACCTCACAACAGGGTTCCATTACATCAAAGTATGGTGGGACTAATCAGGATGTGCTTGCTTTGCAGAAGTAACCCAGAGACAAGGCCAAAAGTCTGTGCTTTGCACAGACTGAATGAGGACTGTTATCTTAAGAAAACATGTAACAAGCAAACCACCTCGCTAGAGACAACGGGACGGTTGTAAAGCAATTAAGATGAGGCCCCAGTCACAGAAGGTGACAGGACCAACTGATAACAGAACTGCAAGTTTGTAGGTGGCAGGATGGATTAAAAGTTATGGTTTATATTTGCCATTTAGCTATAACTCTGTATATGCTGATAAGCTTTGCACCCACTCCTAGGGCAGGGGTTTGATTTTTGTATAATTGTGAACGTTGCTAGGGTATCAGTGGAGTCAGATTTAGACAGCAATCTGAAAGGTTCTCCCCAGGCCTGAATAAACCGTTGTGACTTCAATTAGTTGGTCTGTCTTTCTTACACCAAGCCGGTGATGTCAACCTTGTATATCACTTGGTCCGCACTTTTGGGGCTTACTTCATTTGCATCTTTACATCCCATCTCAGCTTATTGTATTTGGTCTGGTTCTCCCTTGAAGAATTCACCTGACATGCATCATACACCCTCTTTTTTTGTTCCATCATCTTCTCTATCTCCCTCGTCATCCAAGGAGCCCCTGCTTTTGTTCCCTCACCCGTCACTCTTGTTGGAATGTACCTAGCCTATACTTGGAACATCTCCTTAAAGATCACCCATTGTTCTGTTACAGTTTTTCCTGTCAGTCTTTGGTTCCTGGCTAGATCCTTTCACATCCCATTGAAGTTAGCCCTATTCCAGTTTAGAAGTTCCACTCTATTTTGTTCCTTGCTCCTCGCCATTGCTAATCTAAATCTTTTGATACGATGATCGCTCGTGTCTTGTCCACCAACAGGACAGACCCACCTGGGGTGGCGGCACTGTGGTATACTGTCGGGAAGGAGTGGCCCTGGGAGTCCTCAACATTGACTCCGGACCCCATGTAGTCTCATGGCTTCAGGTCAAGCATGGGCAAGGAATCCTCCTGCTGATTACCACCTACTGCCCTCCCTCAGCTGATGAATCAGTATTTCTTCATGTTGAACACCACTTTTAAGAATTATTGTGGGTAGCAAGAGCACAGAATGTACTCTGGGTTGGGGACTTCAATGCCCATAACCTAGAGTAACTCGATAGCACCACTCTGGCTGAGCTGGCCGAGTCTTGAAGGACATAGCTGCCAGTCTGGGTCTGCGACAGATGGTGAGAGAACCAACACGAGGGAAAAATCTACTTGAACTCATCCTCACCAAACTACCTGTCAGATACATCTGTCCATTGGTAGCAGTGACCACCAACAGTCATTGTGGAGATGAAGTCCCATCCTCATACAGAGGACACCCTCCATCGTGTGTGGCACTACCACCGTGCTAAATGGGATAGATTAAGAACAGATTTAGCAGTGCAAAACTGGGCATTTATGAGGTGCTGTGGGCCATCATCAGCAGTAGAATTGTATTCCATCACAATCTGTAACATCATGGCCCGGCATATCCCTCACTCTACCATCACCATCAAGCCAGGGGCCCAACCCTGGTTCAATAAGGAGTGTAAAAGAGCATGCCAGGGGCAGCACCAGGGGTACCTAAAAATGCAGTGCCAACCTGGGGAAGCTGCAATACAGGACCACATGCATGCTAAAAAGCAGAAGCAGCATGCTATAGACAGGGCTAAGCGATCCCACAATCAATGGATCACATCAAAGCTCTGCAGTCCTGCCACATTCAGTCATGAATGGTTGTGGACCATTAAACAATTAACGGGAGGAGGAGGCTCCATGAATATCCCCATTCTCAATGATGGTAGAGCCCTGCACGTGAATGCAAAATACAAAGCTGAAGTGTTTGCAACCTTCTTCAGCCAGAAGGGACGAGTGGATGATTCATATCCTCCTGAGCTCCCCAGCATCACAGAAATCAGTCTTCAGCCAATTCGATTCATTCCACGTGATATCAAGAAACGGCTGAGCTTACTGGATACAGCAAAGGCTGTGGGACCTGACAACATCCTGGCTGTCGTGCTGAAGACTTGTGCTCCAGAACTAGCCATGCCTCTAGCCAAGCTGCTCCAATACAGCTATAACACTGGCATCTATCCGACAATGTGGAAAACTGACCAGGTATGTCCTGTCCATAAAAAGCAGAACAAATCCAATCTGGACAATTACCGCCCCATCAGTTTACTCTCAATCATCAGCAAAATGATGGAAGGTATCTTCGACAGCGCTATCAAGCGGCACTTGATCACCAATAACCTGCTCATGGATGCCAGATTCACAGAGCTGTCAAACAATGACAATTCATCTGTCAAAAATTTTTGACAGATGAAACGTCATACGTTGACGTTCTCTGCAATCGGCTTCCCCTTAATTGGCCTGCTAAGCCCGCTGGGTGGGCTTAACAAGGTCAATCAATGGAAAATAGCGTGGGTTGGCCAGAAGTTGATGGAGGCGGGACTGAAACCCGACAAGTGGGAGTCCCGCCTCCAAACGCTCCCCATTGGCAAAATCCAGCCCTTAGTTCCCAACCTTGGCCAAGTTTCAACCATGTCTCTGTAATGGCTATTAGATCAAACCCATTTATCTCTATTTGTGCCACTAGTTTGTCTATCTTGTTACAAATGCTTCGTGCATTCAGATAAAGAGCCTTTAATTTAAATGTTTTACCATTATTCCCTGCTTTGACCTTATTCTATGCTGCACTGCTGCCATTAAACTCTCTGGCCTAGAAATTGGGTTGGTAGCGCCGGCGCTGAGCGCCTAAAGAGACCTAGAATTGGGGCGAAGCCCTATGTTGGGGCGAGCGCTATGAGGATAGCGCCGACTCAGAAATTGACTATACATTTAGCGCCTGCGCTAAGTGTTTGCGCGCGCCCACGAGCGCAAGCGGCTCATGACGTCATTTCAGTGTGCAACGCCTTTTAGGAGCGCCTGAGCGCATATTGGGTGGTGCCCGGAGCCTTAACGCCCAGCGCTATTAGTGACAGTTCGAAGGAGGGCTAACAGGCCCTTCTCAGAGTAGGGCGGCGCTATTTAAAGGGGACAGCTCTAGTGCAGAATCTTCTGCCACTTGGCCTGCTCATTGCGATCGCTGCTAGAGAGAGTTGGCGAGCTAATGTGGAGCGGAGTTCTGGGGATTTAGCTTTACAGTACTTGGGACCTTAAACCCTGTCCGAGGCACTTGCAGCACTACACCTAAAAGCCTTTTGACCAACTGGCATCGGAATGGGAGCTTGTTTGGAGGGCGACGGCCTCATCGCCCAACACTGTGAAGGGGCAGAGAGACGGCGGGAGAGAGGGCCGGGATTGGCCAGAAGGAGGAGGGGCAATGGAGGTCGGCCAATCCAACGGGAGGCTGCGAGGGTCTTTAGGCAGCAGGTGACAAGCCTTGACATGTCAGAGGAGCAGTGTTTGCGAAGGCTCCGAATCTGGAGGGACATTGTTACTGATCTGTGCCACCTGCTTGGTCAGGAGCTGCAGCCGCGTGAACGCTGCAGAACCTCTCTGTCCGTGATGGCTACACTGACTGAAGGCCTCCATTTTTATGCCAACGGCTCCTTTCAGTCAGCCATTGGGGACAATGCGACTGTCGCTCAGGTTGCAGTCCACTGTTGCATCCGGCAAGTGACAGATGCCCTTTATAGGCGAACGCGTCCATTCATTACCTTCCCTCGGACCCTGCACAAGCAGGCGGAGGAGGAGGAGTATGAGGAGGAGGAGGAGGAGGAGGAAGAGCAGGCGGAGGAGGAGGAGGAGGAGGAAGATGGAAGGGCTGCTGAAAGTGGAAGGTCCATACGTCAGAGGCTCCTCTGGACTCGTCTCGACACCCCTGTGGCGGAATGATGAGAGTCTTACCTCATGGGCACTTTGGATGTTTGAGGGCCTCTGCATGCCAGCATCACTGAAAGTAGTCACATGCACCAAGCAACATTTAAACTTCTGTTTATTGACACAAAAGTCTTTCATTACAGCTAAACAACGTAAAGTGAGCAGAAACCATCACTGCCAAAATAAAATTGACCTGTTCGGCAAAGCAGCAAAACTCAACAAAAATCTGCACCTATAACAGCAGGTGAGGGTGTCCGTGAATTTGGACAAACAAACGTCCCAGCACCTTCCTCTACAACTGGCCCCTTGAGGGAGAATGACTTCTCGTTCGCGCCCGGCCCCTTCCCTCCCTGCTGCTCCTACGTAATTGCACCCTAGTGGCGGCCTCAAGGCTGGGGGATGCTTGCCGACTGTCTGGAAGCGCAGAAGCCCCTGAGGTACGGCCTGGCCAACCTCTGGGCTTGGAGGGTGCGGACGCGGGATGCTTGCTTTGAGCATGGCTGGGAGCAGTGTGGCCTGCAGGTGGTGGCAGCTGCAATGCAGGTGTCCCAGCGCTGGCATGTGCAATGGTCTCCTGCCGAGAGAGGACACCTGCACCATGGTCGGACGACACACTGGCTATCTGAGGGGAGCGGCTCGGCTCATCCGCCACAATCGCAGGCTCCACGGATTCCTGGCCTTGTACGGGAGTGGAAGGGCCCGGGGTGATCCTATCTGATGCAGAGAGGTTGGCTGCAGTGAGACATCGCGTTGCGTCAATCTGGCTGTGGAGGAGCCCAGCAAGTGAATGCGTGGCAACAGTGAGGACCTGTGTGTCAGGTGCCAGTGCTTCGGAGAAGGCCTGGACAGTTCTTCCCATGGCTTCGGACAAGGCAGGAGCCGACCACTCCACTGCCTCGGACAAGCCCTGCACAGACCTTTCCAGGGATTGTCCGAAGCCCTGAACAGTCCTTTCCATTGCCGACTCAAAGCCGTGGACAGTCCTCTCCATTGTTGGGCCGAAGCCCTGGATAGTCCTGTCCATTGTGGCCCCAAAGCCCTGGATAGACCTGTCCATTGTTTCCCCGAACACCTGGAGAGACCTCTCCATTGTTGCGCCAAAGCCCTGCAGAGTCCTCTCCATTGTTGCCCCGAAGTCCAACATAGAGTCATAGAGTCATAGAGTCATAGAGTTTTACAGCACAGAAAGAGGCCCTTCGGCCCATCGTGTCTGCGCCGCCCATCCATCCCTGTCCAGTCTAATCCCATTTTCCAGCATTTGGTCCATAGCCTTGTATGCAATGGCATTTCAAGTGCTCATCCAAATGCTTCTTGAATGTTGTGAGGGTTCCTGCCTCCACCACCCTTTCAGGCATTGAGTTCCACATTCCAACCACCCTCTGGGTGAAAAAGTTCCTCCTCAAATCCCCTCTAAATCTCCTGCCCCTTACCCTGAGTCTATGCCCCCTTGTTATTGACCCCCCACTAAGGGGAAAAGTTCCTCTTTATCTACCCTATCTATGCCCCTCATTATTTTGTACACCTCAATCAGGTCCCCCCTCAGCCTTCTCTGCTCCAAGGAAAACAACTCCAGCCTGTCCAGCCTCTCTTCATAGCTGAGGCGCTCCATCCCAGGTAACATCCTGGTGAATCTTCTCTGCACCCTCTCCAAAGCAATCACATCCTTCCTATAGTGAGGCGACCAGAACTGCACACAGTACTCCAGCTGTGGCCTCACCAGCGTTTTGTACAGCTCCATCATAACCTCCCTGCTCTTATATTCTATGCCTCGGCTAATGAAGGCAAGTATCCCATATGCCTTTTTAACCACCTTATCTACCTGCTCCGCTGCCTTCAGGGATCTATGTACATGTACACCAAGGTCCCTCTGACCCTCTGTACTTCCTAGGGTCCTACCACTCATTGTGTATTCCCTTGCCTTATTTGTCCGTCCAAAATGCATCACCTCGCACTTTTCAGGGTTAAATTCCATTTGCCACTTTTCCGCCCATCTGACCAACCCGTTTATATCGTCCTGTAGCCGGAGGCTTTCCTCCTCGCAATTTACCACCCCACCAATTTTCGTGTCATCTGCGAACTTACTGATCATACCTTTTACATTTTCATCCAAATCATTTATGTAGATCACAAACAATAAGGGACCCAGCACCGATCCCTGAGCTACCCCACTGGACACAGGCTTCCAGTCACAAAAGCAACCTTCGACCATCACCCTCTGCCTCCTGCCACTCAGCCAGTTTAGGATCCAACGCGCCAAGGCACCCTGGATCCCATGGGCTCTTACCTTCTTGACCAGTCTCCTATGCGGGACTTTGTCAAAAGCTTTACTGAAGTCCATGTAAACCACATCCACAGCATTTCCCTCATCCACCCCACTAGTCACCCCCTCGAAAAATTCGATCAGATTTGTTAGACATGATTTACCCTTAACAAAGCCATGCTGACTATCCCCGATTAATCCTTGCCTCTCCAAGTGGAGATTAATTTTGTCCCTCAGAATTTTTTCCAATAATTTCCCCACCACAGATGTTAGACTCACTGGCCTGTAATTCCCTGGTTTATCCCTGCTACCCTTCTTGAATAATGGTACTACGTTAGCTGTTCTCCAGTCCTCTGGTACATCCCCTGTGGCCAGAGAGGTTCTGAAAATTAGTGTCAGAGCCCCTGCAATCTCCTCCCTTGCCTCCCACAGCAGCCTGGGATACATCTCGTCCGGGCCTGGGGATTTATCCACTTTTTGGCCCGCTAAAACCGCTAGCACCTCCTCCCTCTCGATGCTAATATGTTCAAGTATGTCACAGTCCCCTTGCCCGATTTCTATGTCTGCATCGTCTTTCTCCATAGTGAACACAGATGCAAAAAATTCATTTAAAACCCCGCCTACATCCTCTGGCTCTACACACAGATTGCCACTTTGGTCCCTAATGGGCCCTACCCTTTCCCTGGTTATCCTCTTGCCCTTAATATACTTATAAAACATCTTAGGATTTTCCTTTATTTTGCTCGCCAGTGTTATTTCATGGCCCCTCCTCGCCCTCCTAATTTCTTTTTTAAGTGTGCCCCTGCACTTTTTATACTCCTCTAGGGCTTCTTCTGTCTTTAGTCTTTTGTAACTGCCAAAAGCCCCCCTTTTATTTCTAATGCATTTTTGTATATCCCTTGTCATCCAAGGTTCCCTTTGCTTGTTGGTCCCACCCTTGACCTTTACAGGAACATGTTGGCGTTGTACTCTCTCTATTTCCCTTCTGAAAGTCTCCCACTGTTTTGATGTGGATTTTCCTATAAGCAGCTGCTCCCAGTCCACTTTGGCCAGATCCTGCCTTATCATATTAAAATCGGCCTTCCCCCAATTTAGAACCCTTATTTCCGGGCCGTCTTTGTCTTTTTCCATGACCACCTTAAATCTCACCGAATTATGGTCACTGTCGCCAAAATGCTCTCCTACTGACACTTCCACCACTTGCCCGGCTACATTCCCCAGAATTAGGTCCAGTACCGCCCCCTCTCTTGTAGGACTTTCTACATGTTGGCTCAAAAAGCTCTCCTGGATGCACTTTAAGAATTCTGCACCCTCTAAGCTTTTCACACTCTGACTGTCCCAATTTATATTGGGGAAGTTGAAATCCCCCACTATTATTACCCTATTATTTTCGCACTTCTCTGAGATTTGCCTACATATCTGTTCCTCTATCTCCCCCTGACTGTTTGGGGGCCTATAGTACACTCCCAGCAAAGTGCTTGCCCCCTTTTTGTTTTTAAGTTCTACCCATATGGCCTCATTAGAGGAACCCGCTAATATATCATCCCTCCTTACAGCAGTAATTGACTCCTTAATTAATATTGCAACACCCCCTCCCCTTTTACACCCCCCTCTGTCTCGCCTGAAGATTCTATACCCCGGAATATTGAGCTGCCAGTCCTGACCCTCCCTCAACCATGTCTCCGTGATAGCAACAATATCGTACTCCCATGTGTTCAACAACAACTTCAGTTCATCCACCTTATTTGCAAGGCTCCTTGCATTAAAATAAATGCCTTCCAGCCCTGCCATATTCTCTTTTGCCTTCACATATTTGCTCTGCCTTCCCAGCTGACTCGTTTTTCCCTCTGTATTTGGCCGTAAATCACCCCCTACTATAGCTCCACTCTGTACCCCAACCCCCTGCCAAGTTAGTTTAAACCCTCCCCAGCAGTGCTAGCAAACCTCCCCGCAAGGATATTGGTTCCCCCCTGGTTCAGGTGTAAACCGTCCGACTTGTACAAGTCCCACCTTTCCCAGAAGCAGACCCAGTGATCCAGGAAACTAAAGCCCTCCCCCCTGCACCATCCCTTTAGCCACGCATTCATCTGTTCTATCTTCCTATTCCTATACTTACTACTCCTAGCCAATGAATCTATTGACTCAGGCATCTTCTCCACTGCAGCCATCAGCTCCGTGTGTCTGACCCGGGCCTGTTTGCTCATCTCAGCCAGGCGCCAGACCTCATCTGCACTCTGTGCAGCAGTCATGATGACCTGCCTTGCCCTGCGGGGAGACGGTGGCCGAACTTGCCTATCCCCCCTGCGTTGCTCCATGCCGCTTGGTCCGGCAACTGGTTCATCCTCAGAGCCACCCCGCCTCCCCTCCAGGGGACTACTATCCCCAGTCTGCAGATGTCTCAGCTCCCCGGATTCTGCAATGGCTGGTCCGGATTCCTCCTGGTCCTCGCCTCCGGTGGCACTGGCACTGGCAGCTTCAGCGCGTTGAGCCCGAGTTGGTGCTGCTTCATCTGAAAGTGGGAGGTGGAAGAGTGGCTTTAGCAAAAGGACAAGTTTGCTGAAAGGCATGCCAGATTGCGGCAAGGCTCTGACATGGCTGCACACTGAGGATGCATGATGGCGGGGGGACCAAGTGGAAGGCAACAGGTGGAAAAGGTGAGAGTCTTACCCTCGCTGTCGGTAATGGGGTCGGCAGATGCAGTGGTCACTGGACCAGACAGACGTCCTCCAAGTATCTGGTGCACTCTCTCCTCCAGATCCGTGAGAGTGACCACTTGTGCAGGTCCGCCACCGGTTCGACGCTGTTCTTTTCTAATCTGCGCCATCTTCAACTGCAGGGGAAAGAAGGGGAGGTTCTGTTACATGAGGCCTTGAGACATCCTCGCATGCCCCCCATTGTGCAAGGGCCCTTACATGAGGCCTTGAGACATCCTCGCATGCCCCCCATGGTGCAGGTGCCCTTACATGAGGCCTTGAGACATCATCGCATGCCCCCCATGGTGCAAGAGCCCTTACATGAGGCCTTGAGACATCATCGCATGCCCCCCATGGTGCAAGAGCCCTTACATGAGGCCTTGAGACATCATCGCATGCCCCCCATGGTGCAAGAGCCCTTACATGAGGCCTTGAGACATCATCCCATGCCCCCCATGGTGCAAGAGCCCTTACATGAGGCCTTGAGACATCATTGCATGCCCCCCATGGTGCAAGAGCCCTTACATGAGGCCTTGAGACATCTGTCCATGTGTCAGCCCAGAAAGGGCCATGGGTGCATACTGACAGATGGCCAGTGGCGCAACATTGCAGCAGGGTGCCCGAAGTCAGCTGCAGATGGAGGGAAGCACAAGTTTGGTAAACCATCACTCACCCTAACGATCCGTGTCAGGTCGTTGAATTTCTTCCTGCACTGAACAGGGGTCCTGGTCGCCATGCTGCTGGAGTTGACCCTCACAGCAACCTCCCTCCAAGATCGTCAGTAAGCCTTCTGATTTGGCCTCTTGCCATTATCCGGGCACAGCACCTGTCGACGGTGTTCAACTGCAGCCACCAATTGGTCCAGAGCCTCAGTGCTGAAGCGCTCTGCTCTCTGCCTAACCTTCTCCATAATGATGAACTTTGTACCGCCAGACAAGGGCGAGCACCGAATCTGAGGCCTACAAGGCATTGGGTGTTGAAGCTCTGTCTGACTGACCCACCCCTTTAAGAGCCGGCCGGTGCCTGCAGGTCTCGTGCTTTGCCGTAATTGAGTTCACCTGCGCTGCGCCCGTCCGTGTCGAAATTGAGTAGCGCCTGACCTTTTGCGCCTTAAGAGCACCGTGCAACGGCTGATTTAGCGCCTGAATCCCCTTTGGGGGCGATGCAACCCAATATCGCCCCAGGCGCGGATAGCTCTCGTCTGGCTATAAATTTAGCGCATCGCCAGTTCTAATGCCTCAATCGGGGCTATACCCAATTTCTAGGCCTCTGTCCCTTCCTGTCACACTCTGCTTATTTTTACCCAAATCGCTACACTGCTCTATTGCCTTGACCTTTCTCCTTAGATTTCCATATTTCCCCTCATCTGACCCCTCCCCCCCTTTTTAGTTAAAAGCCCTACCTACAGCCCTAGTTATTCGATTCGCCAGGACGCTGGTCACAGCCCGGTTTAAGTGGAGTCTGTCCCGATGGAACAGCTCCCTCTTTCCCCAATACTGGTGCCAGTGCCCCATGAATTGAAACTCCTTTTTCCCACACCACTCTTTGAGCCACGCACTTATCTCTCTGATCTGCTTGGCCCTATGCCAATTTGTGCATAGAAACATAGAAACATAGAAGATAGGAGCAGGAGTAGGCCATTCGGCCCTTCATGGCTGATCATCCAAATTCAGTACCCTGTCCCTGCCTTCTCCCCATATCCCTTGATCCCTTTAGCCTTAAGAAATATATCCAACTCTTTCTTGAATATATTTAATGAACTGGCCTCCACCGCCCTCTGTGGCAGAGAATTCCACAGGTTCACCACTCTCTGGGTGAAGAAATTCCTCCTCATTTCAGTCCTAAATGGCTTACCCCTTATCCTTAGACTATGACCCCTGGTTCTGGACTCCCCGGCCATCCGAAACATCCTTCCTGCATCTAGTCTGTCCAGGCCTGACAGAATTTTATAGGTTTCGATGAGATCCCCTCTCAATCTTCTAAACTCCAGTGGGTATAAGCCCAATCGACACAATCGCTCCTCATACGTCATTCCTGCCATCCCAGGTATCAGCCTGGTGAATCTTCGCTGCACTCCCTCCATGGCAAGAACGTCCTTCCTCAGGTAAGGTGACCAAAACTGCACACAATACTCAAGGTGTGGTCTCACCAAGGCCCTGTACAACTGCAGCAAGACATCCTTGTTCTTGTACTCAAACCCTCTTGCTACAAAGGCCAACATACCATTTGCCTTCTTAACCGCCTGCTGCACCTGCATGCTTACCTTCAGCGACTGGTGTACAAGAACACCCAGGTCTCTTTGTACTTCCCCTTCTCCCAATCTATTGCCATTCAAATAATAATCTGCCGTCCTGTTTTTGCCACCAAAGTGGATAACCTCACATTTATCCACATTATAGTGCATTTGCCATGTTTCTGCCCAATCACCCAACCTGTTCAAATCGTGCTGTAGTTTCACGACATCCTCCTCACAGCATACCCTCCCACCCAGCTCTGTGTCGTCTGCAAATTTGGAGATATTACATCCAATTCCCTCGTCCAGATCATTAACATATATTGTGAACAGCTGGGGTCCTAGGACCGATCCTTGCGGTACCCAACTAGTCACTGCCTGCCACTCGGAAAACGACCCGTTTATTCCAACTCTTTGCTTTCTGTCCGCCAACCAGTTCTCTATCCAAGTCAATACCTTGCCCCCAATCCCATGTGCCTTAATTTTGCACGCTAATCTCTTATGCGGGACCTTATCGATAGCCTTCTGAAAGTCCAAATACACCACATCCACTGGTTCTCCCTTATCTATTTTACCAGTTACATCCTCAAAAAATTCCAGTAGATTAGTCAAGCATGACTTACCTTTTGTAAATCCATGTTGACTTTGTCCGATCCAGTCACTGCTTTCCAAGTGCTCTGCTATTACATCTTTTATAATGGACTCTAGCATTTTCCCCACTACCGATGTCAAGCTTACCGGTCTATAATTCCCCGCCTTTTTTCTACCACCTTTTTTGAATAGTGGGGTAACATTAGCTACCCGCCAATCCATGGGTACCATTCCAGAGTCTATCGAGTTCTGGAAGATGACCAGCAATGCATCTACTATTTCTAGGGCCACTTCCTTAAGTACCCTGGGATGTAGATTATCAGGCCCTGGGGATTTATCGGCATTCAGTCCCATCAATTTTCCTAACACCATTTCCCTACAAATACTGATTTCTTTCAGTTCCACCCTTTTATCAGACCCTATGTTCCCCGGCATCTCTGGGAGGTTATTTGTGTCCTCCTTTGTGAAGACAGAACCAAAATATGTATTTAGTTGGTCCGCCATTTCTTTGTTCCCCATTATAAATTCCCCCGATTCTGACTGCAAGGGACCTATGCTTGACTTCACCAATCTGTTTCTCTTTGTAAATCTATAAAAGCTTTTACAGTCAGTTTTTATGTTCCTTGAAAGCTTACTCTCATATTCTATTTTCCCTTTCTTAATTAATCCCTTTGTCCTCCTTTGTTGAATCCTAAACTGCTCCCAATCCTCAGGATTATTGCATTTTCTGGCCAATTTATATGCCCTCTCCTTGGACCTTATGCTATCCCTAATTTCCCTTGTTAGCCACGGTTGGATCACCTTTTTTGTTTTATTTTTATGCCAAACTGGGATGAACAAATTCTGTAGTTCATCCATTCGGTCTTTGAATGTTTGCCATTGCCTATCCACCGTCAACCCTTTGAGTGCCATTCCCCAATCAATCCTTCCCAACTCGCTCCTCAGACCATCGTAGTTTCCTTTATTTAAATTGAGGACCCTAGTCTCCGAGTCAACTACTTCATTCTCCATCTTAATGAAGAATTCGATCATATTATGATCGCTCCGACCCAAGGGGCCTCGTGCAACAAGATTGCTAATTAATCCTTTCTCGTTACATAATACCCAGTCTAAGATGGCCTGATCTCTGGTTGGTTCCTCGACATATTGGTCCAGGAAACCATCCCGTAAACACTCCAGGAATTCCTCCTCCACAGTATTGTTACTAATTTGGTTGGCCCAATCTATATGTAGATTAAAGTCACCCATGATGACTGCTGTGCCCTTATTGCACGCTTCTTTAATTTCTCTTTTAATGCCATCCCCAACCTTCGCCTTACTGTTTGGAGGTCTATAAACCACTCCCACTAACGTTTTTATCCCCTTAGTATTTCTCAATTCTACCCATACAGATTCCACCTCATCAGAGCTAATATCCTTCATTACAATTGTGTTAATCCCTTCTTTAACCAGTAATGCTACCCCACCTCCATTTCCTTTTTGCCTATCTTTCCTGAATATCGAATACCCCTGGATGTTGAGTTCCCAGTCCTGGCCTTCCTTGAGCCATGTTTCCGTAATCCCAACCAAATCGTATTTGTTTACTTCTATTTGCGCAGCCAATTCATCCACCTTATTACAAATGCTCCTCGCATTAAGACACAAAGCCTTCAGGCTTGTTTTTTTAACGCTCTTAGACCTATTAGAATTATTATTTACTGTGGCCATGTTTGATTTAAACCGTTGATTTCTCTGACTGCCACTTTTGTTTTTCTCCTTCCTATCTTTTGCTTTTATCCTTGTTTCCCTTGCCTCTGTCTCCCTGCTCAGGTTCCCAACCCCCTGCCATTTTAATTTAAACCCTCCCCCACAGCACTAGCAAACACTCCCCCTAGGACATTGGTTCCAGCCCTGCCCAGGTGCAAACCGTGCGGTTTGAACTGGTCCCACCTCCCCCAGAACCGGTTCCAATGGCCCAGGAACTTGAATCCCTCCCCCTGGCACCATTCCTCTAGCCACGTATTCATCTGAAGTATCCTTCTATTTCTACTCTGACTAGCACGTGGCACTGATAGCAATCCTGAGATTACTACCTTTGAGGTCCTGTTTTTTAATTTATCTCCTAACTCCCTATATTCCGCTTTTAGGACCTCATCCCGCTTTTTATCGTTGGTGCCTATATGCACCATGACAAATGGCTGTTCACCCTCCCCTTCCAAGATGTTCTGCAGCCGCTCGGAGACATCCTTGACCCTTGCACCAGGGAGGCAACACACCATCCTGGAGTCTCGATGGCGGCCGCAGAAACGCCTATCTATTCCCCTTACAATTGAATCCCCTATTACTATAGCTCTACCCCTCTTTTTCCTCCCATTCTGTGCAGCAGAGCCACCCCTGGTGCCAGGAAGTTGGCTGCTGCTGCCTTCCTCTGATAAGCCATCCCCCCCAACAGTACTCAAAGTGGTGTATCTGTTGGAGAGGGGGATGGCCACAGGGGACCCCTGCACTACCTGCCTGCGCCTAGTACTCTGCTTGTTGGTCACCCGTTCCCTTTCTTCCTGTCCAACCTCTACCTGCGGTGTGTCCAACTCCGTAAATGTGCTATTCACGATGTCCTGAGCATCGTGAACGCTCCAGTATGTATCCAATCGCAGCTCCAGTGCCACAATGCGGTCTGTCAGTAGCTGCAGCTGGATGCACTTCCTGCACATGTAGTTGCCAGGGGCACAGGAGGTGTCCCTGAGTTCCCACATATCGCAGGAGAAGCAGATCACGGGGCCCGGCTGTCCCGCCATGACTTACCCTTTAATTAATTAATTTAAATTAAATCAATCAATCCCACTAATTACACTACAGTTAACTGGTTTACCAACAGTCCCTGCTACACTAGAGAGACCTTAGAAACTATAAACCAGAGTTAAAGTTTAAAAAAAAGAGAGAAATACTCACCAACCAATCACTTACCTGCTTCCTGGTGATGTCACACTTTGATTACATTTTACCTCTCTCCCCTGCTGTTGAATTGGTCGGGCTGCTCCTCACTCACTGCCGCCGGTTTTAACTGCCGCCGATGCGCAGTGTTCCCACGCAGGCCCGCTATTGGTCGGGCTGCTCCTGACTCACTGCCACCGGTTTTAACTGCCGCCAATGCTCAGTGTTCCAGAGATTATTACCCTTGTGGTTCTGCTTATTAACTTAGACCCTAGCTCCTCAAACTCCCTCATTCTTAGTTCTACCTATGTCGTTGGTTCCTCCGTGGACCATGACAACTGGATCCTCCCCCTACCACTCCAAGTTCTTCTCCAGCCGCGAGGAGATATCCTTAACCCTGGCAACACAGCCTTCGGGACTCTCTTTCGCGGCTGCAGAGAACAGTATCTATCCCCCTGATTATACTGTTCTCTACCACTACCACATTCCTTCCTTCTCCCCCCACTTGGATGGCTCCCTGTACCACAGTGCCGTGGTCAGTTTGCCCATCCTCCCTACAGTCCTTTTCCTCATCCATACAGGTAGAAAGTACCTCGTACCTGTTTGACAAGGTCCAGGGCTAAGGCTCCTCCGTCACTACATCCTGGGTCCCCATACCTTCCTGACTCGCAGTCACACCCTCCTGTCCCTGACCACCGATGAACTCTAAAGTACTACTGAACCTAAAGGGTGTGACTGCCTCCTGGAACAAAGTGTCCAGAAAACTCTCCCCCTCCCTGATGCATCACAATGTCTGCAGCTCATACTCCAGCTCAACAATTCTGAGCCGAAGTTCCTCGAGTTGCAGACGTTTTCTGCAGATGTGGTTGCTCGGGATTGCGATGCTCTCCACAGACTCCCACATGCTGCAGTTATGACACATCACCTGCCCTGCCATCTCTAACCTTGTTTTATTTATTAATTAATTAGTTAAAAATTTTATTCAATCGATATTTTAGGTTTATTGTTTTATTTAATTTGTTATTCATTTAATAAGTACTAGCAAGTTACAGTTTCTCAGCTCTTAATTTAACCCCCTTCCCTAACTTAGAGAGCAAAAAGGAGCTGTAATACTCACCAACCAATTACTTAGCTGCTCTCCTGTCTCGTCACTCTTTGATGTTGTTTTTGAATCGGAGCCTCGCGCTGCCGCTGCTTTAATTCAGCTCCGCTCCCGGGCCGCTCTTTACCCTCTCGCCACTGCCGCTGCTTTAATTCAGCTCCGCTCCCGGGCCGCTATTTACCCTCTCGCCACTGCCGCTGCTTTAATTCAGCTCCGCTCCCGGGCCGCTCTTTACCCTCTCGCCACTGCCGCTGCTTTAATTCAGCTCCGCTCCCGGGCCGCTCTTTACCCTCTCGCCACTGCCGCTGCTTTAATTCAGCTCCGCTCCCGGGCCGCTCTTTATCCTCTCGCCGCTGCCGCCCTTTACCTTATGAGGAGAGATTTATCAGTTATGAGAAGAGAGTGGATAAATTCTTTTCACCTTAAAGATTATAATAAATGGTACAGAAAAGGTAAATGTGGAAAATTACTGCAAATGAAATTGCAAGAGTCGGACAAAGGGACACAGGTTCAAACTAGTAAGAAGCAAATTTAGGACTGATATCAGGAATAGATAGAGTAGTGGGGGAAAAAAACATGAAATCATTTAAGAAACAATTGGATACTGCTATGGGGAGGCATTTGGGTCTTTCTGAATGGATGAATGAAGATGGGTCAAATGGTCTTCCTCATCTTTAAGTATATTGGCCCAGAAATTCGGGTCGGGGGCTTCCCGTGGGTGCAAGCTTACCTTGCGCGCCAGCCGATGAGCTGTGGGCCCCTGTGGAATTCCAATCGGGGCTTGGTCCAGTTGCCGGCGTGCAGTGCTTGCGTATCCCAGGGGCGCAGTTAGTTCGATGCATCCCCTGGGATCACGTGGGCCATGGGCAGCCAATCGGAGCAGGGAATGCTCCATTCATAAGTCTGACAGGAAGTGCTGTCAAGACTTATAAATACTATGGCCCCAAAATAGCACTAAATCTTCAAATAATTTTTTTAAAAACATCACATTTTTAAAATAAACTATAAATTACATGAAATAACTATTTTAAACAATAATTTAAATTTTTGAATTTTTTTTTAATTTTCTAACGGGGCTAAAAATAAACTTACCTTGCTTTAAAGTATTTAAAAATAATAAACCTGTGGAAAAAATGTTTTAATTTTAATTAATTCACCACTTACCTTGTAAATAGCAGGCCTTACGCCTGCTTTTTACATTTCTAAATTCTGCAGGCTTACGTTCCTGGGAAAACCTGTAAAAAAGATCGAAGTTCGATGCGCACGTGCAGCCTCTCCTGCGCACGCGTTCAACCTCTGGACCCCTTCGTTCAAAGGAACGGAAGTGCCGGTTTCCCACGCATGCGCAGTGCATGCAGGAAACCGGCACTTCCATTGGGCCTACGGGTGAGTACCTCGTGCGTACTCACCCGTGGAGACCCGAATTTCTGGGCCAATTGTGAACAGCAAAATATTACTACAGCAGGTGGAAGTTGAGATGACAAATAGCAAGAGAATGTTATGCAGAACTGGAAACTATGTCAGCCAAGTGGACATGAGTTTCCAAATGTACAGAATGTAAAAATCTGTCAAAACAATTTGTACAATATGATTAGGTTAGACATCAGGAGGCTTTTCTTTTCACACAGGTGGCTGTCCTTTGAAATAAGTTGCCAGATCGTGGAGTGGGTGTAGATTCTCTGCAAATGTTCAAAAATAATCTGGCGAGTTCCTGGAGGAAACTGATATTGCTATGTACAAAAGGTGGGTGAGATGTTGGGTAACTCCTGGTTGTTGTTTTTGATCAGCTTCAGAGTTTGGAAAGGAATTTCCCATAATTGGTTTCGTTTTTTTTAAAATCTGCTTTATTGCTTCTCCTAGGAGATTACATGGCTGGTGGGAAGCATTGGGGGGGATCATGTTACCTGCAACATGGCCGAATAGGACAGACTTGATGGAACACATGTTTTCTTTTGTTTGTCTTTTCGTGTGTTTCGTATGTATTGTTCTGATCAGCATACTAGTGCATCTAGAAGTTTCCAACTAGGATCAATCAAGCAATCAGTTTAAATTAATTTCTTGGATTCTGCAAAAGTGTCATTGGGCCAGAAATTAGGATCGGGGGCTTGCCGCGCGTGCAAGCCCCCAATGTGCACTCACCCGGCGCGCCGACATCTGAAGCCTGGGTCTGCTTGGAATTCCTGTCACTGGCCCGGTTCAGATGTCGGTGCGATGTGCTTGCCTGATCCAGCGGTGTAGTTAGTGCGATGTGCCGGCTGGGATCAGGTGAGCACTGTGCAGCCAATCAGGGGAGGGGAAACTTCATTCATGAGTTTGATAGTAAGAACTGTCAAACTCATGAAAAGTATGGGCGCCCAAAAGACTAGTTTAACTTTAAATAAAATTTTAAAAAACACCCCAATAATTAAATAAACTATAAATAACTTTAAAAAACTATTTTAAACAATTAATCAAATTTTTGAAAAAAATAATTTTTTAAGAAATTGGGTCTAAAAATAAACTTACCTTACTGTAAAATCCTTAAAAACAATAAAGCTGTGGAAAAAATGTTATAATTTTAAATAACAGACCACTTACCTTCAAGAATCACGTCCTTACGCCTCCTTTTTATATGTCTAAAAAGTTCAGGCCCTTGCACACGGGCAAACCTGTCAAAAAGAAGAAAGTTCAACGCGTGCGCGCAGAGTCCTGCGCGCACGCGTTGGACCTCTGAACCCCTTGGAGGAAATGCCGGTTTCCCGCGCATGCACTGTGCATGCTGAAATCTGGCACTTCCAACGGGCCCACGCGTGAGTACACCGTCCGTACTCACGCGTTGGGACCGGAATTACTGGCCCATTATGTCCAAAAAAACAATGGGCCAGAATTTACAGTAAAAACAACGGTGAGGGCAACAGCACTCACCATTATTTACGCGCAAATCGGACAGCAACTTCAGGTGAGGGCAGATGGGCAGTTAAATGCTAAAATGTGGAAGTTGCTGCCAAGATGCTTCGTAAGCTGTGCAAAAATGGCGTCTCGCTGTCTGGCTCCTCATTCAAATGTATTGAATGGTGTAAAGTTCCTGTACTGATGTCGTAAATACGGACTAAACTCGCCACAAAAAGTTAGGGCTTATCCATTTCAGTCTAAGTACCTCTTTCAACAGCATGATAAGTCTTAATTACTGTCAAACAAGTGTGATTTTCAACAGAGTGCTGAGAGTTGGGTGAGTCAGGGAGTCTTAACTGGTTGCTGAAAGTTGGGTGAGTCAGGGAGTCTTAACTGGTTGCTGAGAGTTGGGTGAGTCAGGGAGTTAGGTGAGGCAAGGCCTCAGAGCTTCGGCGGGTGCTTCAGCGGCAGAGCGGGCCTACAAAGGGCTCCAGAGACCAGGTAAGGCTTACTTTACTGGTGGTATTGAACTAAGTTAACTTAAATTGATTAAAGGGGTAGGCCATGCCAGGAGAGCCCAGCCCCGTGATGTGCTCCTCTTGCTCTATGTGGGAATTCAGGGACACTGCCAGTGTCCCTGACCAACACGTGTGCCAGAAATGCATCCAGCTGCAGCTACTAACGGGCCATCTTGTGGCACTGGAGCTGCGGGTGGATGGGTTGTGGAGCATTCACGATGCTGAGAGGGTCGCGAATTACTCGTACAGTGAGTTGGTCATACCGCAGGGTAGCGCTGCACAGACAGAAGGGAAATGGGTGACCACCAGGCGGAACAATAGAAGCAGGCAGGTAGTGCAGGAGACCCCCTTTCAACCAGGTATACCGCTTTGGATACTGTTGAGGGGGATGACTTACCAGAGGAAGGCAGCAGCAGCCAACTTCCTGGCACTGGGGGTGCTACTGCTGCCCAGGAAGGGAGGAAAAAGAGTGGGAGAGCAATAGTGGTAGGGGATTCTATAGTAAGGGGAACAGATAGGCGTTTCTGTGGCCGTAGACGTGAATCCAGGATGGTTTGTTGCCTCCCTGGTGCCAGGGTCAAGGATGTCACTGAGCAGCTGCAGGGCATTCTGGAGGGGGAGGGCGAACAGCCAGAGGTCGTGGTCCACATTGGTACCAACAACATAGGTAAAAAGAGGGATGAGGTCCTGCAGCAAGAATTTAGGGAGCTAGGTAGAAGATTAAAGAGCAGGACCTCAAAGGTTGTAATCTCTGGATTACTCCCGGTGCCACGTGCCAGTGAGTATAGGAATAGGAAGATAGAACAGATGAATGCGTGGCTAAAGATTTGGTGCAGGAGGGAGGGCTTTAGTTTCCTGGATCACTGGGTCTGCTTCTGGGAAAGGTGGGACTTGTACAAGTCGGACGGTTTACACCTTGCGGGGAGGTTTGCTAGCACTGTTGGGGGGGGGTTTAAACTAACTTGGCAGGGGGATGGGATACAGAGTGGAGCTATAGTAGTGGCTGAATTACAGCCAAATACGGAGGAAAAAACAAGTCAGCTGGGAAGGCAGAGCAAATATGTGAAGGCAAAAGGGAATATGGCAAGGCTGGAAGGCATTTATTTTAATGCAAGGAGTCTTGCAAATAAGGTGGATGAACTGAAGTTGTTGTTGAACACATGGGAGTACGATATTGTTGTTATCACGGAGACATGGTTGAGGGAGGGTCAGGACTGGCAGCTCAATATTCCGGGGTATAGAATCTTCAGGCGAGACAGAAGGGGGTGTAAAAGGGGGGGGGTGTTGCAATATTAATTAAGGAGTCAATTACTGCTGTAAGGAGGGATGATATATTAGCGGGTTCCTCTAATGAGGCCATATGGGTAGAACTTAAAAACAAAAAGGGGGCAAGCACTTTGCTGGGAGTGTATTATAGGCCCCCAAACAGTCAGGGGGAGATAGAGGAACAGGCAAATCTCAGAGAAGTGCGAAAATAATAGGGTAATAATAGTGGGGGATTTCAACTTCCCCAATATTAATTGGGATAGTCAGAGTGTGAAAGGCTTAGAGGGTGCAGAATTCTTAAAGTGCATCCAGGAGAGCTTTTTGAGCCAGCGTGTAGAAAGTCCTACAAGAGAGGGGGCGGTACTGGACCTAATTCTAGGGAATGTAGCCGGGCAAGTGGTGGAAGTGTCAGTATTTTGGCGACAGTGACCATAATTCGGTGAGATTTAAGGTGGTCATGGAAAAAGACAAAGACGGCCCGGAAATAAGGGTTCTAAATTGGGGGAAGGCCAATTTTAATATGATAAGGCAGGATCTGGCCAAAGTGGACTGGGAGCAGCTACTTATAGGAAAATCCACATCAAAGCAGTGGGAGACTTTCAGAAGGGAAATAGAGAGAGTACAACACCAACATGTTCCCGTAAAGGTCAAGGGTGGTACCAACAAGCAAAGGGAACCTTGGATGACAAGGGATATACAAAAATGCATTAGGAAAAAAAGGGGGGCTTTTGGCAGTTACAAAAGACTAAAGACGGAGGAAGCCCTAGAGGAGTATAAAAAGTGCAGGGGCATACTTAAAAAAGAAATTAGGAGAGCGAGGAGGGGCCATGAAATAACACTGGCGAGCAAAATAAAGGAAAATCCTAAGATGTTTTATAAGTATATTAAGGGCAAGAGGATAACCAGGGAAAGGGTAGGGCCCATTAGGGACCAAAGTGGCAATCTGTGTGTAGAGCCAGATGATGTAGGTGGGGTTTTAAATGATTTTTTTGTATCTGTGTTCACTATGGAGGAAGATGATGTAGACATAGAAATCGGGCAAGGGGACTGTGATATACTTGAACATATTAGCATCGAGAGGGAGGAGGTACTAGCGGTTTTAGCAGGCCAAAAAGTGGATAAATCTCCAGGCCCGGACGAGATGTATCCCAGGCTGCTGTGTGAGGCAAAGGAGGAGATTGCAGGGGCTCTGACACAAATTTTCAGAACCTCTCTGGCCACAGGGGATGTACCAGAGGACTGGAGAACAGCTAACGTAGTACCATTATTCAAGAAGGGTAGCAGGGATAAACCAGGGAATTACAGGCCAGTGAGCCTAACATCTGTGGTAGGGAAATTATTGGAAAAAATTCTGAGGGACAAAATTAGTCTCCACTTGGAGAGGCAAGGATTAATTGGGGATAGTCAGCATGGCTTTGTCAAGGGTAAATCATGTCTGACCAATCTGATTGAATTTTTCGAGGGGCTGACAAGGTGTGTGGATGAGGGAAATGCTGTGGATGTGGTATACATGGACTTCAGTAAGGCTTTTGACAAAGTCCCGCATAGGAGACTGGTCAAGAAGGTAAGAGCCCATGGGATCCAGGGTGCCTTGGCACGTTGGATCCTAAACTGGCTGAGTGGCAGGAGGCAGAGGATGATGGTCGAAGGTTGCTTTTGTGACTGGAAGCCTGTGTCCAGTGGGGTACCTCAGGGATCGGTGCTGGGTCCCTTGCTGTTTGTGATCTACATAAATGATTTGGATGAGAATGTAAAAGGTATGATCAGTAAGTTCGCAGATGACACGAAAATTGGTGGGGTGGTAAATTGCGAGGAGGAAAGCCTCAGGCTACAGGACGATATAAACGGGTTGGTCAGATGGGCGGAAAAGTGGCAAATGGAATTTAACCCTGAAAAGTGCGAGGTGATGCATTTTGGATGGACAAATAAGGCAAGGGAATACACAATGAGTGGTAGGGCCCTAGGAAGCACAGAGGGTCAGAGGGACCTTGGTGTACATGTACATAGATCCCTGAAGGCAGCGGATCAGGTAGATAAGGTGGTTAAAAAGGCATATGGGATACTTGCCTTCATTAGCCGAGGCATAGAATATAAGAGCAGGGAGGTTATGATGCAGCTGTACAAAACGCTGGTAAGGCCACAGCTGGAGTACTGTGTGCAGTTCTGGTCGCCTCACTATAGGAAGGATGTGATTGCTTTGGAGAGGGTGCAGAGAAGATTCACCAGGATGTTACCTGGGATGGAGCGCCTCAGCTATGAAGAAAGACTAAACAGGCTGGGGTTGTTTTCCTTGGAGCAAAGAAGGCTGAGGGGGGACTTGATTGAGGTGTACAAAATGATGAGGGGCATAGATAGGGTAGATAAAGAGGAACTTTTCCCCTTAGTAGGGGGGTCAATAACAAGGGGGCATAGATTCAAGGTAAGGGGCAGGAGGTTTGGAGGGGATTTGAGGAGGAACTTTTTCACCCAGAGGGTGGTTGGAGTCTGGAACTCACTGCCTGAAAGGGTGGTAGAGGCAGGAACCCTCACAACATTCAAGAAGCATTTGGATGAGCACTTGAAATGCCATTGCATACAAGGCTATGGACCAAATGCTGGAAAATGGGATTAGATTGGACAGGGCTTGATGGACGGCACAGACACGATGGGCCGAAGGGCCTCTTTCTGTGCTGTATAACTCTATGACTCTATGACTCTATGAAACAACTGAAAATTAACTTCTACCAAGTGTGGAGTCTCATTTCTTCAGCTTTTAATTATTGTTGGAGATTTTTAACTTTTTCTTTCTGTCTCTTTCTTCTCTCTCTTAATCCAGTTTTTCTTTCCCTCTCTTTATTTTGCTTTCTGTACCTGATTTGACATTGAATTCACTATTTGAACTTACACTTACACTCTGCGCTGTTCATTTACAATGCTTCAATCTGATTGGTTAAGGAGATACATATTTGCTTACCCTATTCACATAGGTCTCAGATGCCCTGTAGAGGGCGCTGTGCCACTTGGATGTCCCACTTACAGCAACTTGCCATGCAAAAGCTCATGGAAATTAAACGGGCAAGGGCAAGTCTAACGAACGGGGCCAGCTACAGAAAATTCTAGCACATTGTTACCAATGTGTCAGCCGAGTGAAGAAGGTTGCAATGCCTTTAATCCCATGAGCCTGAGTTAAATTCAGCATCAGTACGGTTTTATACTCACCACTATCTGCTAATGGTAATTAAAAAAAAAAATCAATGATAATTGCTAGCATGCAAGTCAAGGGAACAAATCTTGCTGGAGCGGGGAATCACGTGGAGTGCGCCGTTAGTTAGACTTTTTCCTGCACCCCTCAGCTCAAATATAATTTGCGCCATAACTTGCTGGAAATGCAAGCTGCTAATGGCGTGGCGCGGGCAATGGGGCATCTGAGACCTTAGTGAATGATGGTACCAAGATTGTATCTCCTTAACCAATGAGATTTAAGGATTGAGAAAGAAACAGAGGAACGATGGAGAAGGACAATGAAGTCAAATCAGGTACAGAGAGGGAAAGAAAGATTGGATTGAGAGAGAGAGAGAAAAATGAGAAAGGAAAAGTAAGAAAAAAATGGAAAAATTTTTAAATCGCTAAGAAGAATTTCCGACATACAGGAATGAGACTTAATAGTTTACATTTTTCCCTTTTGGAGAGATTGATTGGTATTTCATTAACAATTATCATGTCATTACACTATTAATTATGAAATGTAACATTCTATATAAGAACATAAGAAATAGGAGCAGGAGTAGACCATACGGCCCCTCGAGCCTGCTCCGCCATTCTTCGACCTGAACTCCACTTTCCTGCCCAATCTCCATATCCCTTGATTCCCCTAGAGACCAAAAATCTATCGATCTCAGTCTTCAATATACTCAACGATTCAGCATCCAAAGTCTTCTGGGGTAGATAATTCCAAAGTTTAACAAGCCTCTGAGTGAAGAAATTTCTCCTCATCTCAGTTCTAAATGGCCGACCCCTTATCCTGAGACTATGCTCCCTAGTTCTACACTCTCCAGCCAGGGGAAACAGCCACTGTCAAGCCCTCTCAGAATCTTATCTTGTTGTTAGAAGAATGAGAGGTGATCTCATTGAAACATACAAGATTCTGAAGGGGATTGACAGGGTAGATGCTGAGAGGTTGTTTCCCTTGGCTGGAGTGTCTAGAACTAGGGGTATAGTTTCAGGATAAGGGGTAGGCTATTTAAGACTGAGATGAGAAGGAATTTCTTCACTCAGAGGGTTGTGAATCTTTGGAATTCCCTGCCCCAGATGGCTGTGAATGCTGAGTCTTTGAGTACATTCAAGGCTGAGATCGATAGATTTTTGGACTCTACGGGAATCAAGTGATATGGAGATCGGGCGGGAAAGTGGAGTTGCGGTCGATGATCAGCCATGATCTTATTGAATGGCAGAGCAGGCTCGAGGGGCTGTATGGCCTACTCCTGCTCTTATTTCTTATGTTCTTATGTTATATGTTTCAATGGGATCACATCTCATTCTTCTAAACTCCAGAGAGTATAGGCCCATTCTACTCAATCATCCCTCATAGGACAGCCCTCTCATCCCAGGAATCAATCTAGTGAACCTCTGTTGCACCCCTTCTAAGGCAAGTATATCCTTCCTTATGTACGGAGACTAAAACTGTATACAGTACTCCAGGCGTGGTCTCACCAGAGCCCTGTACTATTGCAGCAAGACTTCTTACAATTGTATTCCAACCCACTAGCAATAAAGGCCAACATACCATTTACCTCCTAATTGCTTGCTGCACCTGTATGTTAACTCTCTATGTTTCGTGTACAAGGGCACCCAAATCCCTCTGAATACCAACATTTAATAGTTCCTCAATATTTAAAAAAAATTCTGTTTTTCTATTCTTCCTACCAAACTGAATAACCTGACATTTCCCACATTATACTCCATTTGCCACCTTCTTGCCCACTCATTAACCTGTCTATATTCCTTTGCAGACTCTTTGGCCACGGTTTCACCTACCTCAGTGAGTCCGGGGCGGGCAAAGTCGGCGGCGGGTCCTGACCCCGCTGCTGGCTCCAGCCCACTCTGTAGAATGATTTTACGTTGATTGGGCTTGTTAAGCCCACCCAGCGCATTTGCCAGCCAATTGAAGGAAGTGGGTTTGATGACGTCATTTGATGATGCGTCATCAACCGGTTTCCTTAAAGGGACCATACGTAAATTGATTTTGACATTTGTGCTGTCAGTTGAGGTGCTGCAAACACTGATGAGCACTGCACAAAGGTGTACGGCTGCACCCAGGCTCTCCCATGACTCCCTCCATATGCTTATGGAAAGAGTCACAGCACGCAGTGAGGCTCTCTTCCCTTCCCAAGGGCGGAAGCAACCTCCCCAGGAGATCAACGCAGCCTGGTTGCACATTGCACAAGAGGACACAAGCGGGCATGTCATCAGGAGGACCAGGCTGCAGTGGCGCAAATCTTTCAATGATCTCAGTAGATCACGAAACGTTACTGCAAAGCCACACTCAAACTCACCCTGCTGTGCCACTCATCACATCCACATCACTCTGCCTTCCCTACCCTACTCCTGCACACCTTTACTCACGCCAACTTACCTTGCACCGCCACCCATCCCCTCTATCTACATTATCACTTCCCCATCTCACTAGCAACCCCTCATACTCACCCTCATCCTACTGCAAGCATACCAACTAACAACACACACGGGTAGGTGTTTGGGTGTTTTAGCCAATGTTCATGTCAAGTTTCTGTTAATGAGGTGTCAAACATTGAAACCTTTATCTTCAACACTTTGCGTTCTTGGAGAGATCTGTGTGCACCTTTGGAAGTGGCTTAGTGAGTTGCTGTGAATGGTACCCCCTGCAATGGTGATGAGTGTGAAAGGAATCGCTTGGGCATTGTAGGGTTACTTTATTGTGTTGCTGTGGGGTGGTGCCAACCTGCCGCATCATGTGGCAGCCAGGATGTACAGCGTCAAGTGAAGTAAATGTGGCCACCGTGAGGCCATCCCTGGCCTCCCGAGCAGTAATGTGGTCGGGTGCTGATGCTCTGTGTCCTGTGCAGCATCAGTTGATTGCGGAAAAGGTTGGTGTTGTTGTTGGTGCTGCTGGTGTGCCTGGTGCTGCTGGTGTTGGGGTTGATCGTGGTGGGATTCTGAGAACTTAGGTGAGATATTTTCAAGGGCTGATGTAATAGATGGCAGGTGAACTTGAGATGACAGAAGCGATCTGTCAATGGTGAGAGAGATTGTTCCAATGAGGTGACAATGGATAGACAGTTTGCTCCAAATACTTGCAAGCTGCATAAAGCTCAATTTGTCTTCCAAATGCAGTAAGCAACAACCTCTGAGCTTGGAAAGTAAACAGCTGTGAGGCGGGAGCTTTTATAGCACATTTACAGCTGTCAAACATAGAAACATAGAAACATAGAAGATAGGAGCAGGAGTAGGCCATTCGGCCCCTCGAGCCTGTTCTGCCATTTAATGCGATCATGGCTGATCATCCAAATTCAGTACCCTGTCCCTGCTTTCTCCCCATATCCCTTGATCCCTTTAGCCTTAAGAAATATATCTAACTCCTTCTTGAATATATTTAATGAATTGGCCTCAACTGCCTTCTGTGGTAGAGAATTCCATAGGTTCACCACTCTCTGGGTGAAGAAATTCCTCCTCATCTCAGTCCTAAATGGCTTACCCTTATCCTTAGACTGTGACCCCTGGTTCTGGACTCCCTAGCCATCAGGAACATCCTTCCTGCATCTAGTTTGTCTAGTCCTGTTAGAATTTTATAAGTTTCAATGAGATCCCCTCTCATTCTTCTAAACTCTAGCGAATATAAGCCTAATTCGACACAATCTCTCCTCATACGTCATTCCTGCCATCCCAGGTATCAGTCTGGTGAATCTTCGCTGCACTCCCTCCATAGCAAGAACATCCTTCCTCAGATAAGGTGACCAAAACTGCACACAATACTCAAGGTGTGATCTCACCAAAGCCTTGTACAACTGCAGCAAGACATCCTTGCTCCTGTACTTGAATCCTCTAGCTATGAGGGCCAACATACCATTTGCCTTCTTAACCGCCTGCTGCACCTGCATGCTTACCTTCAACAACTGGTGCACAAGGACACCCAGGTCGCGTTGCACTTCCCCTTTTCCCAATCTATTGCCATTCAGATAGTATTCTGCGTTCCTGTTTTTGCCACCAAAGTGGATAAACTCGCATTTATCCACATGATACTGCATCTGCCATGCATCTGCCCAATCACCCAACCTGTCCAAATCATACTGGAGTTTCGCTGCATCCTCCTCTACAGCACACATGCCTACCCAGCTTTGTGTCATTTGCGAACTTGGAGATATTACAGCTAGTTCCCTCGTCTAGATCATTAATATATATTGTGAATAACTGGGGTCCTAGCACCAATCTCTGTGGTACCCCACTAGTCACTGCCTGCCACTCAGAAAAAGACCCGATTATTCCAACTCTTGGCTTCCTGTCTGCCAACCAGTTCTCTATCCAAGTCAGTACCTTACCCCCAATCCCATGTGCTTTAACTTTGCATGCTAATCTCTTATGCGGGACCTTATCGAAAGCCTTCTGAAAGACCAAATACACCACATCCACCGGTTCTCCCTTATCTATTCTAAGAGTTACATCCTCAAAAAATTCCAGTAGATTAGTCAAGCATGATTTACCTTTTGTGAATCCATGTTGACTTTGTCCGATCCTGTCACTGTTTTCCAAGTGCTCTGCTATTTCATCTTTTATAATGGACTCGAGCATCTTCCCCACTACCGATGTCAGGCTTACCGGTCTATAATTCCCCGTTTTCTCTCTACCAACTCAAGTAATGAAATGATCCCATGTTAATACAACTCCCAACCTCCTTACCTGACATGATCCCTGAGCAGTGTGGACCCCATGGGCGACCTCGTAAAATGTAAAGGTGAGCTCAAAATACATTTTATTGGGATGTTAACAAGGTCATAATGACCTGAATTGCCTCCCCCGCCGCTGCGTGTCGGATCTGTTCAGCCTTGACAGACCCAACATTTGGGAATGTCGCATGGTGGCAGGTTGACAGCGGGGTCCCGACCCGCTGTCAAAAAATTTTTTCCAACCCAATCGCCACCGAACATGCCCGCTGACCACCTGAAAAATTCCCCCCTTTTTGTCCCCCTCACAGCTTACTTTCTCACCTAGCTTTGTATCGTCAGCAAACTTGGAAACATTACACTCAGCCCCTTCATCTACGTCATTAATATAGATTGTCAATAGATGAGGCCACAGCACTTATCCTTGTGGCATCCCATGAGTAACAGCCTGCCAACCTGAAAATGACGCATTTATTCCTACTCTGTTTTCCGTCCTTTAACCAATCCTCTACCCATACTAATATAGTACTCCCAACCCCATGACCCCTTACCTTTCATGTGGTACCTTATCGAATGTCTTTTGGAAATCCAAATATACTATATACCCCAGCACGGTGGAATAGTGGTTAGCACTGTTGCCTCACAGCGCCAGGGACCCGGGTTCGAATCCGGCCTCGGGTGACTGTCTGTGTGGAGTTTGCACATTCTCCCCGTGTTTGCGTGGGTTTTCTCCGGGTGCTCCGGTTTCCTCCCACAGTCCAAAGATGTGCGGGTTAGGTTGATTGGCTATGATAAATTGACCCTTAGTGTTAGGGGGATTAAATACGTGGGGTTACGGGGATAGGGTGGGATGTGTGTTGGTGTAGGGGTTGCGGGGATCGGGTGGGATATGTGTCGGTGCAGGCTCGATGGGCTGAAATGGCCTCTATCTGCACTGTGGGGTTTCTGTGATTCTGTGATATTCACTGTTTCCCCTTTATCTACCCTGCCAGTTGCATCCTCAAAAAACTCTAATAGGTTTGTCAAACATAATTTCCCTTTCATAAAATCATGTTGACTCTGCCTAATCATATTATGATTTTCTAAGTGCCTTCTTACCACTTCCTTAATATTGGATTCTAGCATTTTTCCCAATGACTGATGTCGGGCTAACTGTCCTCTAGTTCCCTGTTTTCTCTCTGCCTCCTTTCTTGAATAGTGGGGTTACATTTGCTACCTTCCAATCCACTGGGACCCTTCCAGAATCGAGGGAATTATGGACGATCACCATCTCTGCAGCCACCTCTTTTAGAACTAGGCAACTGTCTCAAATGCATTCCGAGAACTTTCTCCAAACTACTTTTGCCAATTTGATTTGCCCAGTCTATATGAAGATTAAAGTCCCTCACGATTGTTGCATTAACTTTGTTACAAACTCCTCTTATTTCTTGATTAATACTTTGTCCAACAGTTAGCTACTGTTAGGGGGACTATGAACTACTTCTACCAGTGTTTTCTGCACCTTGTTATTTCTTATCTCCACTCATCTATAGTGAGTTTAATGTGCAATTGATGTGCAAATTCTTAAAAACAATGGGAAGCTAAGGCCAACAGCGGAGTGATGTAAATCGACCAAGATGCTCTGGAGATTCACTACTCACAACATATCTCTTCTGAACTTGCTGCTGACATGCACATTAATAACAGTGTGTATCATGAACTCGCTGTTATTTTTCCAGAAAGATTTGGCCCAATATTTTCACAGAATCACAGAAACCCCACAGTGCAGATAGAGGCCATTTTGGCCCATCGAGCCTGCACCGACACATATCCCACCCGATCCCCGTAACCCCTACATCAACACATATCCCACCCTATCCCCGTAACCCCACGTATTTAATCCCCCTAACACTAAGGGTCAATTTATCATAGCCAATCAACCTAACCCGCACATCTTTGGACTGTGGGAGGAAACCGGAGCACCCGGAGGAAACCCACGCAAACACGGGGAGAATGTGCAAACTCCACACAGACAGTCACCCGAGGCCGGATTCGAACCCGGGTCCCTGGAGCTGTGAGGCAACAGTGCTAACCATTATGCCACCGTGCTGCCCACTGCAGAAGGTAAAAAAAAATCTTCAGTGTAATCGGTTATTGGTGAATACCGGTTTATTTCAGTTCTGACTAGGTATAGTTAAAGAACAGAAAGTGACACCATGTGAAGACTTTCCCTTTAAATATTTGGGGTGCGTGGTCCCTTTAAGGGGATGTGCGACCCATTCAAAATACCGTGCATGCCGTGAGCTGGCTACGTGGGATCTCCAGAACACTGCACAGCTGCGTAGCTTAAAGCGAACATTGGTCAAGACTTAAAGAGGTGCACTTCTTAGTTTAGTGTCATTGCATTACTCAGGCATTGCTGGAGTGTTTAGCGTTACTGGACTGCTGACTGGATGGGGGATGTTGCTTTTTACTGATGTAAAACAGAAACATGGGTGATGACTGCTTCATTGTATGAACTTGCCAAGGTGAATAAAGAAATAAAACACTCAAAGTGAAATATTTTTTAACTTTTTCTTTAGAAATCCTTGAATTCTTTCCATTTTATCCTTGAGGGATTCAAATGCCACCCGCAGACTCCTTCAATTGTGAAAATAGGATACCCTGGGTAATGGACCACTTCAATACTGTCAATCCCACCACAGGCGACAGTCAGATGATTTTATGATAGAATGAGCATTTGCGGTGGGAGGAGCTAACTATCTGCTCCTCCGAGGAGCACGTATTAAAGTGACTCAACTAACCTTTTGGGAGGCTTGTGATGCTACCACCTGTGCTGTTGGGTCAAAGACAATTACTTGAATTAATTTGCTTAACTGAGGGAGAAAATCTATTAATCAAAGAGGTTTAAGTGCGATTAGCTTATTCATAAATCTTTAGCATTAAGTGTTGCATCTGAAAGGAAAACTAAGTTGCACAAACCTTTGAAGAAAGAAAGAAAGACTTGCATTTATGTAGCGCCTTTCACGACCACCGGACGTCTCAAAGCGCTTTACAGCCAATGAAGTACTTTTTGAAGTGGAGTCACTGTTGTAATATGTGAAACGCAGCAGCCAATTTGCGCACAGCAAGCTCCCACAAACAGCAATGTGATAATGACCAGATAATCTGTTTTTGTTATGTTGATTGAGGGATAAGTATTGGCCAGGACACCGGGGATAACCACTGCTCTTTTTTGAAATAGTGCCATGGGATCTTTTACGTCCACCTGAGAGAGCAGATGGAGCCTCGGTTTAACGTCTCATCTGAAAGATGGCACCGCCGACAGTGCAGCGCCTCCTCAGCACTGCACTGGAGTGTCAGCCTAGATTTTTGTGCTCAAGTCCCTGGACTTTTGACTCAGAGGTGAGAGTGCTACCCACTGAGCCACAGCTGATGTGAAGCTATTTAATGTAATATAACAGCGCTCCTAGTTTACTAATCTGCTACATTGCTTACGTTTTGCTGTAAGGTACACGCTTTAAGATTTTTCTGGCAGTAGATTTGTCATCATTATGTTCATGTGCTCAAAATGAATGAAGTGTATGATTTGACTAGCACCAAAGGTTCTAGTATCTATATATATAAAAGGATAGTGGTGTATGTCTGTCTGTCTGTCTGTCTGTCCGGGCATCACTCAAAAGTTATAGAGTGTACCTACACATATGTTATATCAAAAGAAAGGTTATGATTAGGAGGGTGTCCTAGGCATATTTACTTTTTGGTCAGACAAAAATTGTTTGGACAGTAGACAAAAAACGTTCAAAATTCCGCTCAATAGCGGTTGGCCAATCATACGGGGGAAATCCGCTCATTAGCATTGAGTGACGTGAAGGTTGACCAATCCTACGGGGGAAGCGCGCTGCATCACGGGGGGCATTTCATGGCGTGTGTGGGCAGGGCCTAATCTTTCAAACTGCCGTTAATTCGGCCACCTTTACCTCAGCTTTTACTTTTACTCACATTTTAACAGCTGCCACCTTCCTGTTCTATATGGCGTAATGCCAGATCATGTAGTGCAGTTGTCTTCTTAGCTATGGGGTGCTTAAAAACCTGAACTTTAATACAGGGAACTAAGGAAAAGAACAAATTAATTCAGTTTTAAATAGTATTTAGGAACAGTTAGAAATGAAGTGAACCATTTCAAGTATGAAGGAACTCAGTTGTCTTCCAGGGAAGGTCTCCCCACCTTGTGGAGCTGGAGGCCCCAGCCGGGGACTCGGGCTTTCCCTCCCTCGGCCCGGTCCTCAGCTCCGTTTGCGGCCGGGGACTCAGGCTTTCTCCCCCTCGGCCCGGTCCCGGGGCTCGGCTCCGTTTGCAGCCGGGGATTCGGGCTTTCCCCCCCTCGGCCCGGTCCTGGGGCTCGGCTCCGTTTGCGCCCACGGGCCGGGGACTCGGCCTTTTCCCCCCTCGGCCTGGTCCCGGGGCTCGGCTCCGTTTGCGGCCGCGGGCCGGGGACTCGGCCTTTCCCCCCCCTCGGCCCGGTCCCGGGGCTCGGCTCCATTTGCGGCTGCGGGCCGGGGACTCGGCCTTTCCCCCCCTCAGCCCAGTCCCGGGGCTCGGCTCAGTGTCCGGGCCTGAGGCGCTAGGGAGGGAGAGGGGAGGGAGGGAGAGGGGAGGGAGGACAGAGAGGAAAGCAGGGAGAGACAGGGGGAGGGAGAGAGAGGGGGAGGGAGGGAGAGAGGCAGGGAGAGGAGAGGGGGAGAGGGAGAGAGATGGAGAGGGGAGGGAGGGAGAGAGAGGGAGGGAGAGAGAGCGGGGAGGGAGGGGGGAGAGAGGGGAGAGACAGGGGCAGGGAGAGAGAGAGGGGAGAGAGAGAGAGGGGCAGGGAGAGAGAGGGGGAGGGAGAGAGAGAGGGTGAGGGAGGGAAAGAGTGAGGGGGTGGGAGAGGAAGGGAGAGCTCGCCTTCTTCCTTCCTTCCTTCCTTCGCAGGGGTCCATCGGGCCAGGCCTGAGGCGCTCCTTCCACCCCTCTCTCTCCAGGCTAATCCTGAACTAAATCCAGCAGTCTCTCTCTCTCTCTCCGCCCCCATCTCTCTCTCTCTCCCCCAGCCTCTCTCTCTCTCTCTCTCTTCCCCCGTCTCTCTCTTCTCCCCCCCAGTCTCTCTCTCTCTCTCTCCCCCCCAGTCTCTCTCTCTCTCTCTCCCCCCCAGTCTCTCTCTCTCTCTCTCTCACTCCCCTGTCTCTCTCTCTCTTCCCCCCAGTCTCTCTCTCTCTTCCCCCCCAGTCTCTCTCTCTCTCTCTTCCCCCCAGTCAATTCAATTCAATTCAAATCGCTTTATTGGCATGACAAGGTACATCTTATGTTGCCAAAGCATCGAAAAACATTTATGGTTGAACACATAAATGCAGATCTATCCATACAGCGTATAAACAGATATATCCCTGAGTGTATAAATATACATTCATATAATTTGTATATACTCTTTTCTTAGATTTAATGGTTGTCCCTCTGTTTATGGCAAGCTGTAACATAGTGTGCCGCTAAGGTTACACAATTTCTCTGTTCCCCTAGTAGGTATGGGAGTTTTTGGTCGTCATTCAAATTTCTGAATTCAGGGCATATTTTTGTGAGTTTTGGGTAGAAATTCTCCCTGATGCCCTGATATTTTCCACAAGCTGTGAGGAAGTGCATCTCTGTCTCCACCACTCCCTGACTGCAGTGAGAGCATATCATAAGAACATAAGAACATAAGAAGTAGGAGCAGGAGTAGGCCAATCGATCCCTCGAGCCTGCTCCGCCATTCAATAAGATCATGGCTGATCTGATGCTAACCGCCAATCTACTATCACAGAACCATCTCCTGAATCTAATAGAATTAGACACACGAAATAGGAGCAGGATCAGGCTACACGGCCCCTGGGCCCGCTCTGCTACCCACAGGGCCATGACCAATCCGAACCTAGACTCATGTCCAAATTCCTGCCTGCTCCCCGTAACCCTTAATTCCCTTTACTTCTGGGAAACTGTCTATTTCTGTTTTAAATTTATGTAATGATGTAGCTTCTACAGCTTTTTGGGGCAGCATATTCCATGGACCTACCACCCTCTGAGTGAAGTAGTTCCTCCTCATCTCAGTTTTGAAAGAGCAGCCCCTTATTCTAAGACTATGCCCCCTAGTTCTAGTTTCACCCATCATCGGGAACATCCTCCCCGCATCCACCCGATCCAACCCCTTCACAATCTTATATGTTTCAATAAGATCGCCTCTCATTCTTCTGAACTCCAATGAGTAGAGTCCCAATCTACTCAACCTCTCCTCATATGTCCATCCCCTCATCCCCAGGATTAACCGAGTGAACCTTCTTTGTACTGACTCGAGAGCAAGTATGTCTTTTCTTAAGTATGGACACCAAAACTGTATGCAGTATTCCAGGTGCGGTCTCACCAATACCTTGTACAACTGAAGCAATACCTCCCTATTTTTATATTCTATCCCCCTAGCAATGAAAGCCAACATTCCATTGGCCTTCTTAATCACTTGCTGCACCTGCATACTAACCTTTTGAGTTTTGTGCACCAGGACACCCAGATCCCTTTGTACTTCAGTACTTTCCAGTTTCTTGCCATTAAGATAATAACTTGCTCTACGATTTTTCCTGCCAAAGTGCATAACCTCACACTTTCCAGTATTGTATTGCATCTGCCAAATCTCTGCCCACTTACTTAGCCTGTCTATGTCCCCTTGCAGGTTTTTTATGTCCTCCTCACTCACTACTTTCCCTCCCATCTTAGTATCATCTGCAAACTTTGATATGTTACACTCAGTCCCCTCCTCCAAATCGTTAATATAGATTGTAAAGAGTTGGGGACCCAGCACTGACCCCTGCGGAACACCACTAGCTACTGATTGCCAGTCTGAGAATGAACCATTTATCCCAACTCTCTGCCTTCTGTTAGATAGCCAATCCTCTATCCATGCCAGAATATTACCCCCAATCCCGTGATTTTTTATCTTAAGCAATAATCTTTTGTGTGGCACCTTGTCAAATGCCTTTTGGAAGTCTAAATACACTACGTCCACTGGTTCCCCTTTATCCACCCTATAGGATACTTCCTCAAAGAACTCCAGCAAATTTGTCAAACATGACTTCCCCTTCATAAAACCATGCTGACTTTGTCCTATTAAATTATGATTATCCAAATGTCCTGTTACTGTCTCCTTAATAATGGACTCCAATATTTTACCTACCACAGATGTTAGGCTAACCAGTCTATAGTTTCCAGCCTTCTGTCTACTGCCCTTTTTAAATAAGGGCATTACATTAGCAGTTTTCCAGTCTGCCGGGACCTTTGCCGAGTCCAGGGAGTTTTGGAAAATTATTACCAATGCAGCCACAATCTCTACCGCCACTTCCCTCAAGACCCTAGGAAGTAAGCCATCAGGTCCAGGTGATTTATCCACCTTGAGTCCCATTATTTTACCGAGTACCAATTCCTTAGTGATTTTGATCGTGTTTAGCTCCTCCCCCCCTATAGCCCCCTGTTTGTCCAGCGTTGGGATATTCTTAGTGTCTTCTACTGTAAAGACTGATACAAAATATTCATTCAGTGTTTTTGCCATCTCCATATTTCCCACCATTAATTTCCCAGTCTCATCCTCTAAGGGACCAACATTTACTTTAGCCACCCTTTTGCTTTTTATATAATTATAAAAACTCTTACTATCTGTTTTTATATTTTTTGCTAATTTACTTTCATAATCTATCTTCCCTTTCTTAATCAATCTTTTTGTTATTTTTTGCTGTCTTTTAAAGTTTTCCCAATCCTCTATCCTCCCACTAGATTTGGCTACCTTATATGCCCTTGTTTTTAGTCCTCTCTTGTCCGCCAGGTCTGTCTGTGTCTGCCTTTTTCAATGGCCAGGCTATGCTCACTAAGTCTGTACATAGTCAAGGTTTTTCTCAATTTGCTATCTTTTACCGTGGTCAGGTATTCAGCCATGTTGTATTGTCTGTTTAGGGCCAAGTAGCAATTGAGTTTGTTTTGGGTTTTTGTTGTTTCTGCCCAATATGACAGATATTTTTCCTTTTGCTTAGTGACAATTGTGTTGGGTCGAATTCTCTGTGCTACGATGTCACTGTCCTGGGGCTGGTTATTGTTAGTAGTGTTAGTTGTTACTTCACTGAGTCCCAGGACTAGTTGACTGAGGGTATTCTTCTTTATGATCCTCTCTTGGCATTTCAGGGCTTCGTAATGATAGCAGTGGAGGTTGCTCATTTTTAGGTTTTTCCAAAATTTGGTGGCACTTTTTTGGATAGTAATTATTAATGGATATTGGCCTAGTTCTGCCCTGAATGCATTGTTTACGGTTTTCCTTTGAGTCCGGAGGATACTTTTACAGAATTCTGCATGTAGGATCTCAATTGGGTGTTTGTCCCATTTTGCAAATTCTTGTTGTGTTAGGGGTCCCCACACCTCACTGTCATAGAGTGCAATTGGTTCAATTACTGATTTAAAAATTTTGAGCCAAATGCTAATTGGGATTTCTATTTGGATTGATTTTTTAATGGCATAGAAAGCCCTTCTTGCTTTCTCTTTCATTTCATTCACAGCCAGATGAAAATTTCCCGTAGAACTGATTTTTAAGCCCAAGTATGTGTAGTTAGTGGTTTGTTCAATTTTAGTTGTTCCTAGTGTGAAATTTATTCTGGGTCCCTGATGTCTGGATCGTTGCTGGAACACAAGGACTTTGGTTTTTTGGGGGTTTATTGTCAGGGCCCAGGTCTGACAGATCCAGGTTCTGCTGTAGACCCTCCTTAGTTGGTGACAGCAGAACCAGGTCATCTGCATAGAGGAGGAATTTAACCTTGGATTCATATAGGGTGAGGCCGGGTGCTGTAGATTGTTCAAGTAGTTTTGCCAATTCATTTATGTAAATATTAAAGAGTGTCGGTGAGATGGGTGAGCCCTGCATCACACCACGCCCCTGTGGGAAGTATTTTGTTTGTTTGTCTCCAATTTTAACTGCACATTTATTGTTTGTATACATTGATTTAATTACATCATATGTTTTTCCCCCTACACCACTTTCGATAAGTTTCAAGAATAGACCGTCATGCCAGATGGAATCGAAAGCCTTCTGGAAATCTATAAAGCAGGCAAAAATTTTGCTTTTGTTTTGATGAACATGTTTGTCAATTAGGGTCTGTAGGGTGAAGATATGATCTGATGTTCTATAGTTTGGTAGGAATCCAATTTGGCTTTTACTCAAGACATTGTGCTCCTCAAGGAAGTTTATAAGTCTTTTGTTTATGATACTACAGAATACCTTCCCCAGGTTACTGTTTACACAGATGCCTCGATAGTTATTTGGGTCAACTTTGTCTCCACTTTTGTATATGGGCGTTATGAGTCCTTTGTTCCAGATATCAGGGAAGTAACCGACACTCAGAACCAAGTTGAAGAGTTTTAGGATAGCCAATTTCATTTTATTGTCCGTGTGTTTAATCATCTCGCTTAGGATGCCATCTGCACCGCAAGCTTTTCCTGGTCGCAGGTCCTTGAGTTTTTCAAATAGCTCTTTTTCATTTATTATGGGGTCTAGCGGGTTTTGGTTATCTTTTATGACCAATTCGAGCTTTTCCAGTTTTTTGCATATTTGGTATTGCTCTGGGCTAAGTGTGTTTTTCTGGTATAATTTTTCAAAATGGTTTTCCCATGTGTCTCCGTTTTGAATGGCCAATTCGTCGTGTTGTTTTTTGTGTAATGTATTCCAGTTGTCCCAGAAACAATTGGAATCAATGGATTCCTCAATGGAGCTGAGTGTATTCTTAATATACTGCTCTTTTTTGGTTCTGAGTGTGTTTTTGTATTTTGTTAGTGCCTGACAATAAATAAGGCGTAATTCCTCGTTTTCTGGCTGTCTGTGTTTTTGGTTTGATATTTTTCTGAGTTTTTTCCTCATGTTATGGCAATCTGGATCAAACCATTTTTCATAGTTTTTTGTTTTGGGTTTATTCTTGCGAACTTTCAAGTTTGACATTGTTGCCAAGTTATCAAAAATATTATTTAGGTTATTCACTGCCTGGTTTACGCCTTCTTTATTGTGAGTGTATATATTTTCCAGAAAGGTGTCCAAGAGAGCTTGAGTTGATTGATTGCTAATTGCTTTCTGGTATTTTTCCGTGCTGTTTTTGGCCCATCTGTAGGATTTTTTAATGTTGTACAGCTTACTGGGTTGTGTTTCTGTGTTGGTTGTTTCTGTCCTTTTAAGATACACAGTAATTTGACTGTGTTGTTTATGGTTTGACTGTGAATGCTCTGAAAGAGGATGGGTCCAAATCCGTAATCATATAGTCTACGGTGCTGCAGCCAAGAGGTGAGCAATAGGTCGATCTTCCTAGGGAGTCTCCCATGAACCTACCATTGACAATGTACAGACCCAGGCTTTGATAGAGCTGCAGGAGCTGTTTTCCATTAGCATTTGTCTGTTTGTCACAGTTATGCCTATATGGATGGGAAGGGATATCAAAGTGGTTATTCCTGAATATGTAATTGTTCCCCTGATTATTGGTGAAGTCTGGTTCTTCACCAGTTCTTGAATTGAGGTCACCACAGATCAACACGTTCCCCTGGGCCTGGAATTGGATAATCTCCCTCTCAATGTTGGAGAAGGTGTCCTCTTTAAAGTACGGAGATTCCATCGGGGGGATAGAGAGTGCGCAAATGAAAACATCTTGCATGTTAGAGATTATGCCCCTCTTAATTTTGAGCCATATGTGGTTTTTGCCCTTTTTTATAAATTTGATGCAATTCCTAAGCTCTGTTTTAAACCAAATCAGTATGCCTCCAGAGTCTCTGCCCTGGGTTACTCCTGGCAATTTATTGGAGGGGACCACCAGCTCTGTGTACCCATGGGGATGGCCAGTGTGTCCTTCTCCTCTACACCAAGTTTCCTGTAAAAAGATAATATCCAGATCTTTAATTTCATCTAGGAACTCTGGGGTCCTACTCTTCATGCCACGCACAGAAGAGCGTAGACCTTGGATATTCCAGGTTGAGATATATAAGGACTTCATGTTAATTTTGATCTTTTACTATGATAGGTTAAAATATGATATGTGTTTGTCGTGTCTAAATGGGGAAAAAAAAGAGCATTTCAATTGTCTATAAATGCTGATACTAATTGGTTACAACTCTTTCTTGCAACTAGTCCTTATTTTTTTTTCTGATCCATAAGGCGGAAGTAGATGCTGCTGCGCATCTGCATTATGTCTCTTAATGGATTGTTTCTGCCTGAGGTATTGCGTACGCCCTGAGCATCTCTCCCTCTGTCTGGCTTGGGGCGGTCCTGTTCCCCTGTAGGACAGGAGTGGTGCAGGTCCGACATTGTTGTTGTGCATGGGGATCCTCTCTGGTCCCGGTTGTTGTGGTGGTGGTCTCTGTAGTAGTCCTGGTCTGTACCCCGCTGGTCTCTGGTGGTCGGGGGGTGGGGTCCTCCTGGAGTCTGGGTATGGACCCGGTTAAAAGCGATGTCCTTCCGGGCTTTATCAAAGACCGATATTCGCTTCCTGTGGATATGGACGTGGTCGTGAAGACATTCCACATCGAGGGTGGGGTGTTGGGCCAGGTGCACGTTGTGTTTTAATTCACAGTCTCTTGCTATGCTGGCATTTATCTCATGGATTGTTTTGTTGTTAAAGTCTGTTCTCGGCAGTAGTGTGGAAACAGTGATTCTAGTGTTTGGGAAGGTATTGCTTGCCTTCTCAATCACTGATCCGAGCAATGTTGCTACCCTTTTCTGCTGGGCCTTTAGTTCATTTGTGCCAGTGTGTATTATTATGTGTTGGGGGGAGCCTAATCGGGTTTTGGTCAGCCATTCCAGGGCTCTGTCTTTTGTTGAGCACCGGATCTTTATTACTTTATGTCTAGGGAAGAGCTTCTTTTCCCATAGAAATTTCCCATTTGAGTCTATGAGTATTACGATGTCAGCCTTGTTGGTGTTTACTGGCTGGTGGCTTTCGCCTGGACTCATAGGTTGTGTGTTGGACTGGGGTGGTCGTGTCTGGTGTGTGTGCTCCTCTTGTGAGCGGCTCGCCTGTTGTTCCACAGTGGTGGGGGCAGACTGGGCTTCAGTATGCTGGTCGGTCTGTGTGGCTCCCCCTGTATTGTGTGTCTGCTGCTGTTGTTCAGTGTGAGAGTGCAGCTGTTCAGTTGGGCTCTGCACTGTCTTATCTCTAGCCTCTGGCTGCTGGGCTAATGGCGCTATCTCTCCCCTATGGCTCTCTTTGTCTTTCTGCAGCTCTTTCACCTGATTCCCAAGTAAATTCAGCTCTCTCCTGTATCTCTCCCTCTCTTGCTTTTGTTCATGCTTCATTGCTGAAATGCTGTTTTCTTGGTCGGTTTTCAGTTTAAGGACCTCCTCTATAAGTTTAACCAGCTCTGTCTCCAGCTGGTTAAATTTCTCCTTTAGTTGTATCTGGCTGTAGGATCCCAGGGTGTGTGTCTGGTCGGAGCTGGAGGGCTCACTCACTTCCTGGCTAGGCTGCTCTTCTCTTGGTGAGCTGGAAGTGGTAGGGGGAGTATGTGTGGCTTCCTCCCTGGTATTTACGCTGGGGTTGGTCAACTGTACCATGGGGCTGTGGGGCCCCGGGGTGAGTGTCTGGTTAGAACTGTGTGTTTCGCTCACCTCCTGACCAGGCTGATTTACTCCTGGTGAGTTGTAAATGGTGGGGGAGTGTGTGTCGCTTTTTCCCTGTTAGTCACCCTGGGGCTGTTCCTTCCCCTCTCAATTATTTCTTTCAGTGTCATGAAGGCCGTTTCAAAGTCATCGAGGTTGCCTTGCACCAATATTGTTCCGTTACTGTACATGTTGACAGTCGTGGTTTCATTATCAGGGTCCCCTGATTTCCTTATTTTCAGTTTGGACCCATTAGCGGTTCTTTCATGCTTAACCCTGGGACAGTGTATGTTTATTGCTTTGATCCAAGCCGCTGACTGATCTGAGTAAAAAATGAGATTACACCTTTTCCCATTTTTGTACCAGTCAGCAAAAAGAGTTTCTGGTTTTGCTCTCAGCTGCTGTTGCTTGAGCGATTTTTTTGCTTTTTTTTGGTGTTGGAAGGAATCTGGAAGAGGTTGCTCTCAGTGCGCCCCGGGAGCTGCTGCGGCTCCTCTGATTCGCTCATTTTTTTAGTGTAGAGGTAAAAAATATTGTTGACCTTAGAATAAACTTTTCTGGGGCCCCGGGTTTGGTGTTTTCCTCTCCCGGCTCGCAAACTTTCCCAGGCCCCGGACTCGCTCGCTCTCCAGGCCCTCCCCAGGCCCCGTACTCACTGTCCTGGTCTGCGTCTGGGAGCCGCTGTTTCCCGGTGTCTCCCGGCTGCTCCCCTCCCCCTCAGAGGTCTCTGGGCCTCTGTCTCGGCCCGGCTCCTCGGGCCTTTCCCGGGCTTCAGGCCCCCTCCCCAGGACCCGTACTCACTGTCTGCATCTCTCTCTCTCTCTCTCTTCCCCCCAGTCTCTCTCTCTCCCCCCCAGTCTCTCTCTCTCTCTCTCTCCCCCCAGTCTCTCTCTCTCTCTCTCCCCCCAGTGTCTCTCGCTCTCTCCCCCCAGTCTCTCTCTCTCTCTCCCCCCCAGTCTCTCTCTCTCTCTTCCCCCCGTCTCTCTCTCTCTCTCTCCCCCAGCCTCTCTCTCTCTCTCCCCAGTCTCTCTCTCTCTCCCCCCAGTCTCTCTCTCTCTCTCTCTTCCCCCCAGTCTCTCTCTCCCCCCAGTCTCTCTCTCTCTCTCTCCCCCAGTCTCTCTCTCTCTCCCCCATCTCTCTCTCTCTTCCCCCCAGTCACTCTCTCTCTTCCCCCCAGTCTCTCTCTCCCCCCCCAGTCTCTCTCTACCCCTCGTCTCTCTCTTCTCCCCCCAGTCTCTCTCTCGATCCCCAGGCCTCTCTCCCCCCCCCCCCACAGTCTCTCTCTCTCTCTTTTCCTCTCTCTCTCTCTCTCTCTCCTTCCCACACAGACAGACAAACTCATTTATATATATAAAAATTATTTCTACTTTTTTCATAACAACATGCCCTCAATAAACCCTCGGCACCGCCGGGTACTCCAGCTAGTAATCTATAAATCCCTGGGAGTACAGAAATGTGATTATCGGTAATAACCGGTGCCAAGTGCCTGCAGTGGTTTGTTTGGGGAATGTAGCCAAATGGCTGCGAAAGTCAAGTTTCTAAATGTTTGCTTTTATTTCTTGCTAATGCTTGTCTGAGAGAAACAAGGTGTACACTTGAATAGTGTTAATTTTGATATGGTGTGATTGTTCTAATTGATCAGCGAAAACATAAACAGACCATTGAATTTAGCTTCCATTTTTAGTGGAGATTGAAATTACTTTCTTCTTTTGTTGAAGGAGAAAATGGCCCAGAAATTCGGCTCTCCACGGGTGAGTACGCACGGGGTACTCACCCGTAGGCTGAATGGAAGTGCGGGTTTCCTGCATGCGCGGGAAACCGGCACTTCCAATCCTCTGAACGAAGGGGTCGAACGCGCGCGTAGGGGAGGTAACGCGTGCGCTTTGAACTTAGTTTTTTTTTGCAGGTTTTCACGCGAGGTTAAGCCTGTAGGATTTACACATTTAAAAAGCAGGCGTAAGGCCTGCTTTTCAGAAGGTAAGTGGTCAATTAATTAAAATTAAAACATTTTTTCCACAAGTTTATTATTTTTAAATACTTTAAAGCAAGGTAAGTTTATTTTTAGCCCCGTTTTTTTATAAAATTATTTTTTTCAAAAATTTAAATTATTGTTTAAAATAGTTATTTAATGTAATTTGTAGTTTATTGAAAAAGCCTGATTTAAAAAAAAATTATTTGAAGGTTTAATGCTATTTTGAGGCCCATCGTATTCATAAGTTTAGACAGGCCTTCCTGTCAATCTTATGAATGGGCTTTTCCCTCCTCCGATTGGCTGCCCATGGCTCACGTGATCCCAGGGGATGCAATCCATGGTAAGTATTTCTGTGTAGTTCACTGTCACCTGTTTACCTTTTCTTCTAACAATCATTTGTAGAAATATTGGGCTAAAAATGACATACTCTGCAAAGCTGCCGGTATCAGCGCCGGCCATGGCTAACGGCTGCCCGCCGAGAGAGCGCAGGCAGCCCCGGTATTTTGGTGCTGCCTGCTAATTAACGTCAGCGGTGCAGAGAATTTGTGGCGTAATGTGCTCTTTCCAGCACTAAGCTTAGCAGGAGGCCGAAGGTCATGTCTGTGTCACGCTTGCAGAGAAGGAGAACAGAGAAGAAAGGAACGAACCTGCAGGCCATGTATGGAACAGTTGCTGTACTTGCTATAACAATATTACCTGCCACCCGATTTTTTTAAAGTTCATGAAATGAATACACCTGTGTTCTCTGTAACCCTAATCTTTCCCCAATGGTTACTCAACAAAGTGTTTAAGTGTGTAGTAATCATGCCAGCTTTTAGTGGGTCTTGCATACTCGATGCAAAATAATTATTTGATAAATAATTGGTTATCAATTTTGAATAAATTAATTATAATTCCTTAAAATCTTAAGCAGTTGAGTCCAGATTTGCTAGGGGATGACATTCTGGTGATGCTATCGTAATGATAAAAAGAGATCTTATCAGAGATGATCTTCAAATATAGCAATGGAGTTCTAGGCAATCTGATGCTTTTTAGGAATTCATTAATTTAATTTGCTGGGAATCCGCTGAGGGATTTGCAGTTTTGGGCAGGTGTTCAGTTCTGAACTAAAAGCTTGTCCACAAGGCTTCACCCATTGATTTACTGACCCACAAACACTGTAGACCTCCTGGAAAGCCGCCAGAAAATGCAACCTAGTAAAATTCCAGTAAAAATTCCAAAATATAATTTAATAGATACATGCAAGTGAACTATGAGTAAGTATTTAACCCGATTAGCACTAACCAGAGGAGTTAACTTCTTCCTTAATGCAACTTTTATATATTGCAGAAAGGTTATTCTGGCTTTGGAAAAAAAGCAAATAGTGTTGGACTTGGAACAAGGTTCACACAATCTCTATTTTTTTTAAATTCGTTTTTATGGGATGTGGGCGTCGCTGGCAAGGCCAGCATTTATTGCCCATCCCTAATTGCTCTGGAAAAGGTGGTGGTGAGCCAGCTTCTTGAACCGCTGCAGTCCGTGTGGTGAAGGTACTCCCACAGTTCTGTTAGGTAGGGAGTCACAAGTCTCCAGATGTTGGTGAGGAGGACTTTGCAGGGTTGACTGGGCTGGGTGTGCCATTGCCATGTCCGTAGCCGGTGCCAAGGTCGATACCGGGTGGTTCCTCTGGTTTCATTCTTTTTATTGTTTTTCGTAGCGGTTAGTTACAACTGAGTGGCTTGCTAGGCCATTTCAGAGGGCAGTTAAGAGTCAACCACATTGCTGTTGTCTGGAGTTACATATAGGTCAGACCAGGTAAGGACGGCAGATTTCCTTCCCTAAAGGACATTAGTGAACCAGATGGGTTTTTACGACAATCCGATAGTTTTATGGTCACCATTAGTGATACTAGCTTTTTATTCCAGATTTATTTACACAATAAGGAATGATAGATTTGTTAAATGAGTATTTTGTATCTATTTTCACAGTAGAGAAAGTGGGCAAAACAACATTGGTACAAGGAACCTAAAAATAAGTCAAAGGGAGGAACTTAGTGGATTTAATATCAGTAAAAAAAGGTAATGGAGAAAATTGGAACTTAAGCTAGCCAAAGTGAAGGAAATCTGCTGTCCTTACCTGGTCTGGCCAAAACCTGACTCCAGACCCACAGCAATGTGGTTGACTCTTAACTGCCCTCTGAAATGGCCTAACAAGTCACTCAGTTGTAACTAACTGCTACGAAACAAAATAATAAGGATGAAACTGGACGGACCACCCGGCATGGACCTTGGCACCGGCTACGGACACGACAAGGGCACACCCAGCCCTGTCAACCATGCAAAGTCCTCCTCACCAACATCTGGGGACTTGTGCCAAAATTGGGAGAGATGTCCCACAGACTAGTCAAGCAACAGCCTGACATAGTCATACTCACAGAATCATACCTTTCAGCCAATGTCCCGAAATCCTCCATCACCATCCCTGGGTATGTCCTGTCCCATTGGCAGGACAGACCCACCAGGGGTGGTGGCACAGTGGTATACAGTCGAGAAGGAGTGGCCCTGGAAGTCCTCAACATTGACTCCGGACCCCATGAAGTCTCGTGGCTTCAGGTCAAGCATGGGCAAGGAAACCTCCTGCTGATTACCACCTACCGCCCTCCCTCAGCTGATGAATCAGTACTCCTCCATGTTGAACACCATTTGAAAGAAGCACTGAGAGTAGCAAGGGTACAGGTGGGGGACTTCAATGTCCATCACCAAGAATGGCTCGGTAGCACCACTACTGACCGAGCTGGCCGAGTCCTGAAGGACATAAATGCCAGTCTGGGCCTGCGACAGGTGGTGAGTGAACCAACAAGAGGGAAAAACCTACTTGACCTCTTCCTCACCAATCTACCTGTTGCAGATGCATCTGGCCATGATGGCATTGGCAGCAGTGACCACCGCACAGTCATTGTGGAGACGAAGTCTCGTCTTCACACTGAGAACACCCTCCATCGTGTTGTGTGGCACTACCACCGTGCTAAATAGATTCAGAACAGATCTAGCAGCTCAAAACTGGGCATCCATGAGGCACTGTGGGCCATCAGCAGCAGCAGAATTATATTCCACCACAATCTGTAACCTCATGGCCTGGCATATCCCTCACTCTACCATTATCACCAAGCCAGGGGACCACGCTTGTTTAACAACGAGTGTAGAAGAGTATGCCAGGAGCAGCACCAGGCATACCTAAACATGAGGTGCCATCCTGGGGAAGCTGCAACACAGGACTACATGCATGCTAAAAAGTGGAAGCAGCATGCTATAGACAGGGCTAAGTGATCCCACAATCAACGGACCAGATCAAAGCTCTGCAGTCCTGCCACATCCAGTCATGAATGGTGGTGGACCATTAACCAACTAACGGCAAGAGGAGGCTCCAAGAATATCCTCATCCTCAATGATGGTGGAGCCCAGCACGTGAGTGCAAAAGAAAAGGCTGAAGCGTTTGCAACCAACTTCAGCCAGAAGTGCCGAGTGAATGATCCATATCGGCCTATGCCCGAGGTCCCCACCATCACTGAAGCCATTCTTCAGCCAATTCGATTCACTCCACGTGATATCAGGAAATGGCTGAGCGCACTGGATACAGCAAAGGCTATGGGCCCCGACAACATTCCGATTATCGTGCTGAAGACTTGTGCTCCAGAACTTGCCGCACCTCTAGCCAAGCTGTTCCAGTACAGCTACAACACTGGCATCTATCCGACAATGAGGAAAACTGCCCAGGTATGTGCTGTCCACAAAAAGCAGGACAAATCCAACCCGGCCAATTACCATCCCATCAGTCTACTCTCAATCATCAGCAAAGTGATGGAAGGTGACATCGACAGTGCTATCAAGTGGCACTTACTCACCAATAACCTGCTCACTGATGCCCAGTTTGGATTCCGCCAAGACCACTCGGTTCCCGACCTCATTACAGCCTTGGTCCAAACATGGACAAAAGAGCTGAATTCCAGAAGTGAGGTGAGAGTGACTGCCCTTGACATCAAGGCAGCATTTGACTGAGTCTGGCAGCAAGGAGCCCTAGTAAAACTGAAGTCAATGGGAATCAGGGGGAAAACGCTCCACTGGCTGGAGTAATGCCTAGCACAAAGGAAGATGGTTGTGGTGGTTGAAGGTCAATCATCACAGCCCCAAGACATCGCTGCAGGAGTTCCTCAGGGCAGTGTGCTAGGCCTAACCATCATCAGCTGCTTCATCAATGACCTTCCCTCCAAAATAAGGTCAGAAATGTGGATGTTCGCTGATGACTGCACAGTGTTCAGTGCCATTCACAACTCCACAGTTCAGGCGACGTTCAGGCTTGGGCTGATAAGTGACAGGTAGCATTCGCACACAGAAGTGCCACGCAATGACTATCTCCAACAATCGAGAGTCTAACCCCCTCCCCTTGACATTCAATGGTATTACCATCACCGAGTTCCCCACTATCAACATCCTGGGGGTCACCATTAACCAGAAACTTAACTGGACCAGCCACATAAATACTGTGGCAACAAGAACAGGTCAGAGGCTAGGTATTCTGCGGCGAGTGTCTCACCTCCTGACTCCCCAAAGCCGTTCCACCATCTATAAGGCACAAGTAAGGAGTGTGATGGAATACTCTCCACTTGCCTGGATGAGTGCAGCTCCAACAACACTCAAGAAGCTCGACACTGTAATGATCAATAACATGTCATTCTAGAGTGGTACACTAGATGGGGCCGTAGAGCTGTATAGAGCTGTATATTTAGTTGTATGTGTTTAACACTACACTACCCATGATGCACTAGGCTACCCAGAAGGCAGTAGTCAAGATGGCTGCCTGCACACAGAAGTACACATGCTGAATCTCTACAGATGCTGTACCTAGAGAACGTGTACTGAATAAATGACTAGCTAGAAGCTAGCTGTTCATAATAAGAATGTTAATGTTTAGTTATTAATGAACATAACAGACACCATCCAGGACAAGGCAGCCCGCTTGATTGGCACCCCATCCACCACCTTAAACATTCACTCCCTCCACCACCGGCGTACCGTCGCTGCAGTGTGTACCATCTACAAGATGAACTGCAGCAACTCGCCAAGGCTTCTTCGGCAGCACCTCCCAAAGCTGTGACCTCTTCCACCTTGAAGGACACGGGCAGAAGGTGCATGGGAACACCACCACCTCCAAGTTCCCCTTCAAGTCACACACCATCCTGACTTAGAAGTATATCGTCGATCCTTCATCGTCGCTGGGTCAAAATCCTGGAACTCCCTACCTAACAGCACTGTGGGAGTATCATCACCACATGGACTGCAGCGGTTCAAGAAGGCGGCTCATCACCACCTTCTCAAGGGCAACTAGGGATGGGCAATAAATGCTGGCCTTGCCAGCGGCGCCCTGATCCCATAAACAAATTTTTTTTTAAAATCTCCCAGATCTGATAGTTTCCAACCCAGGATATTAAATGAAATTGGGGAAGAAATTGCAGGTGCGGTAGTCATAACTTTCCAAAGCTCTCCAGATTCAGGAACTGTCCCTACAGATTTGGATCTATAAAAGACAAATTGAAATATTTTCTTTATGCTGAGAGATGAGGAGCTTTGGAGGAGCAAAGGGATTTAGGTATCCATGTACACAAATCACTTAAAGCTAGTGCACAGGTATAAAAAGTCATCAAAAAAGATAATGGAATGTTGGTCTTTATCTCAAAGGGGCTAGAATACAAAACTGAGAAAGTGATGCTTCAGTTGCATGGAGCCTTGGCCAGACCTCATCTGGAGTTCTGCGTTCAGTTCTGGGCACCTAATCTCAGGAAAGAAATATCAGCCTTGGAGGGGATACAATGTAGATTCATCAGACTAATATCAGGGCTAAAGGGTAAAATTATAAGGACAGATTGAATAAATTTGGTTTGTATTCCCTTGAGTTTAGACGGTTAAGGGGTGAAATTATTGAGGTCTTTAAAATGATAAAGGGATTTGATAGCGTAGAAAGAGAGAGACAATTTCCTCTGGCAGGGAATGCAGAACAAGGGGGTGTAATCTTAAAATGAAAGCTAGGCCATTTAGGAGTGAAATCATGAAGCACTTTTTCATACAAAGGGAAGTGGAAATCTGGAACTCTCTCACCCAGAAGGCTGTGGATGCTGGGTCAATTGAAATTTTCAAGACTCAGATCGATAGATTTTTTGTTAGGTAAGGATATAGGGATATGGAGCAAATGTGAATAAATGGGTCCAGAAATTGGATTGCGCTGGGCCCATTTTACAGCCATAAAACTGTGCACATGTTCATTCTGCGCCGCCCTGCCATATTGGTAAATGCTCCTCCATAGATGCCCAGGATGCACGCCTGAAACAGGCGTTACACCTTTGCATATGCAAATAGGCGGCCAGTTTGAGGTCCCTTTTTCAAAAGTAGATTGCATGTGACCGTGGCAGTATTCTCACCTGCTTGGCAGCCAAATCAGAGTTTTTTCAATGGACCTCTGGAGGCTACCACTGGAAATGTAAGTTTTAACTTTTTTACTTACCTTATTGTGGAGCCAGGATCTAAATGGATCTTAAATGTTGAAGGAGAGTTATACTCAAATGCAACTATTTTGGAACAACCTGATTGCGTTACATGTTGATGGGATTCCTGTCTTACCGAGGACGTAAGAAGCCAACAAGAGAGGAATCACTGCTGGATCTAGTAATGAGAAATGAACCAGAGCAGATAAGAAAAGTAAGCATAGGGGAACATCAAAGCGATAGCGATCACAATATAATAAGGTGATGTGCCTTCAATAACCACAAAACTAGAAGTTATAGACTTTAACAAGTTGGCTTTTAATCACTAAGATCAGAGCTAACATCTCAACGCACTGACTGGCTCACAGGAATGAGTCATACAGATCCTGGGATCTTTAAGTAAGAGAAGTCAGGGGCGGAGCCAAGAGCCAAGACCTGGAACCTTCCAGGTAAGTCAGGGAAGAGGAAGTGAAACTATACACCATGTGGGGGAGGGTAATATACATGAGTGCAAAACGAATACAGGCAAGACAAACAGATTTAATTACATTCACCCCTTCTTTAGATTTAGTCCATCGGGGTGATGTTTCTTAAAAGTTGGTATAAGTGAGTCTGTCAGGAGGTGTTGCGGTTCTCAGTGATTGGCGCAAAGCCGGTTGGGGTGCCTCTAGGGGAGTGGATTCTGGTTCCTCCGCTGTCCGGGCCCCCGCAGTGTCTTCCAGGTTATCTGCAGTGTCCTCCAGGTTAAAGTTGGGTATTGATACCTCTGGGCGTCCTGTCTCTTTTTGGTGTAGGTCTTCCTCGGGTAGTCTCTCATCGTTCTCTCCGCTCCCTGAGGGAGCGAGGTCTTTTATGGAAACAGTGTCCTCTCGCCCGTCAGAGTATTCGATATAGGCGTACTGAGGGTTTGCTTGGAGGAGCTGTACCTTTTCCACAAGGGGGTCCGTTTTATGGCCTCTCACGTGCTTCCGCAATAGTACTGTCCCCGGAGACATCAGCCACGCGGGTAGAGATATGCTCGAGGTGGATTTCCGGAGGAAACCGAACATCTTTTCATGAGGGGTAGCGTTAGTGGCTGTACATAACAGAGACCTTATGGAGTGGAGCACGTCTGGGAGGACTTCCTGCCAGCGGGAGGTCGGAAGGCCTTTTGACTTTAAGGCTAACGTGACAGCCTTCCAAACAGTAGCATTCTCCCTTTCCACTTGCCCATTACCCCGGGGGTTGTAGCTAGTGGTTCTGCTAGTGGCTATCCCCTTTGAGAGCAAGAACTGGCGCAGTTCGTCACTCATAAATGACGTCCCCCTATCGCTGTGTATGTAGTTCAGCATGCCAAACATGCAGAATAGATTACAGAGACACTTGATGACCGTGGCACTGGTCATGTCTGGGCAGGGAATGGCGAAGGGGAAGCGGGAATATTCATCGATGATATTGAGGAAGTATACGTTACGGTCGGCAGAGGGAAGGGGTCCCTTGAAGTCCAGACTTAGGCGCTCGAATGGCCGTGTGGCTTTGATAAGGTGTGCACGGTCAGGCCTGTAGAAACGAGGCTTGCATTCCGCACAGGTGCGGCAGGCTCTGGTCATTGCCCTGACCTCCTCGATGGAGTGGGGCAGATTGCGGGACTTTATAAAATGGTATAGTCGGGTGACCCCTGGGTGACAGAGGTCGTTGTGGAGACCCTGTAATTTGTCCGTATGAATGCTGGCACACATTCCCCACGATAGGGCGTCTGGGGGTTCATTAAGGGCTCCCGGCCTGTACATAATATCATAGTCGAACGTGGATAGTTCGATCCTCCACCTGAGTATTTTGTCATTCTTGATTTTCCCCCTTTGTTTGCCGCTGGTCAGTGAGCAGGGTGAAACGTTTGCCGGCTAGGTAGTGTCTCCAGTGCCGCACTGCCTCCACTATAGCCTGTGCCTCCTTCTCGACAGAAGAGTGCCTGATTTCAGGTCCCTGAAGGGTTCGGGAGAAGAAGGCCACAGGTCTCCCAGCCTGATTGAGGGTCGCAGCTAAGGCAAAGTCTGACGCATCGCTTTCGACTTGAAAGGGAATGCTTTCGTCCACTGCACACAGTGCAGCCCTTTCAATGGCCTGTTTGATACTGGTGAAAGCCTCCCGAGCTTCAGCTGATAGTGGGAAGGACGTCGATTTAATGAGGGGTCGGGCCTTATCAGAGTAATTGGGCACCCATTCGGCATAATACGAAAAAAATCCCAGGCACCTTTTTAAAGCTTTGGGATTGTGTGGCAGGGGCAGTTCCTTTAGGGGGCGTAATCGGTCAGGGTCCGGTCCAATTACCCCATCTTCCACCACACAGCCGAGGATACAGAGACGGGTTGTGTTGAAGACACATTTGTCTTCGTTGTAGGTCAGATTCAGCTTTAGGGCAGTTTTTAAAAATCTCGCAAGATTTAGATCGTGGTCTTGCTGGTTGTGCCCGCAGATAGTGACATTGTCCAGATAGGGGTAGGTAGCTTGTAGTTTATTCTCGTCAACCATGCGGTCCATCTCACGTTGGAAGACCGAGACCCCATTTGTTACCCCGAAGGGCACTCTGAGAAAATGGTAGAGGCATCCGTTCGCCTCAAAGGCGGTGTATGGGCGGTCCTCCATTCTAATGGGGAGCTGGTGATACGCGGATTTGAGGTCGATAGTCGAGAAGACTCGGTATTGCGCAATCTGGTTGACCATTTCTGATATGCGGGGTAAAGGGTAGGCATCCAGCTGGGTATAAATATTAACAGTCTGGCTGTAGTCAATTACCATCCGTTTCTTTTCGCTATTTTTAACTATGACTACTTGGGCACGCCACGGACTGGTACTGCATTCAATAATGCCTTCCCGCAGGAGTCTGTCCACTTCCGCCTTGATAAAGTGTCTGTCTTCCAGACTGTATCATCTACTTTTGGTCGCCATGGGCCTACAGTTCGGAGCGAGATTAGCGAATAAAGAGGGCGGGCTGATTTTTAAGGTTGATAGGCCACAGACTGTGAGTGGCGGCTGGGACCCGCCATATGCTAGCGTGACACTTTCGTGGTGGCACTGGAAGTCCAGGCCCAAGATTACATTAACACAGAGTTCTGGCATCATGAGGAGTTTAAAATCCTTGTAGTCCGTGCCTTTTACAGTCAGTGTTACCACACAGTAGCCCAAAATGTCCGAAGTGTGGGGCTTAGCAGCCATAGCAATTCTGCTCCGTGTAGGGGTTACCGTTAATGAGTGCCGCCGTACCAGGCTAGGGTGGATAAAACTCTCGGTACTCCCACAGTCAATTAAACATTTCGTTAAATTCCCGTTTACCTGTATGTCCATCATAGATTTTGTCAACGGGTGTGGCCTGGATTGATCCACCGTGATCGAAGCCACTGTTGGGCCCTGGGCGGCCGTTGAGTTGGGAAAAGATGGCGGATCCCAAGATGGCAGCCCGCACGGCACGCACGAGGCGGTGACGGAGTTGGAAATCGGATTCCCCCTGCAGACCTTGCTAAAATGCTCCTTTTTCTTACATTTGAAGCATGTAGCGTCCTTCGCTGGGCATCGTTGTCTGGGGTGCTTGGCCTGGCCGCAGAAGTAGCATTTCGGGCCTTGAGACATTGCCGCTGTAGTAGGACTCCTGGGTGAACTTCTTTGTGGGGACTCCGGCGGTGTAGAGCTGGTCTGAGACCTGGATGGGGAAGATGGCTGATTCCAAGATGGCGGCCCGCTCGGCGCGCACGAGGCGGTGAGGGCCGCATGGCCGCATGGCCGGATGAATAAGAGTGAGAGTTTTTCTGGGCCACGTCCAGCGATCGCGCAGTGGCCACTGCCTTTTATAAGTCCAGGACCTCCTTCTCCAGCAGTCTCTGCCGGATATAATTCGATTTGAGGCCCGTGATGAAGGAATCGCGGACCAATTCGTCAGAGTACACGTTGGCCATCATGGCCTTGCAGTTACAGTCCCAGACCAAGTCCTTTAGGCCCTGTAAGAAATCGTCCATTGATTCCTCAGGTCGCTGCCTGCGTGTAGCCAGCAGATGTCTGGCGTACACTTCATTTACTGGCCTCTGGTATTGGGCCTTCAGGATAGTGATGGCCTCCGTGTAAGAGGTGGCGTCCCGGATGAACGAATAAATCCGATGATTAACGCGAGTAGTCAGTAGACTCAGTTTATCTACCTCGCTAGCGGATGAGGCCCTCGCGAAGAGTTCGAAGCATTTGAGCCAGTGTCCAAATTGATTTGATGCTTCAGCAGAATGTGGATCCAAGTCCAGACGCTCTGGTTTTAGGAGTCGATCCATCCTAGTATTCTTTAGTGATTAAAATTGATGTGCCTTCAATAACCACAAAACTAGAAGTTATAGACTTTAACAAGTTGGCTTTTAATCACTAAGATCAGAGCTAACATCTCAACACACTGACTGGCTCACAGGAATGAGTCATACAGATCCTGGGATCATTAAGTAAGAGAAGTCAGGGGCAGAGCCAAGAGCCAAGACCTGGAACCTTCCAGGTTAGTCAGGGAAGAGGAAGTGAAACTATACACCGTGTGGGGGAGGGTAATATACATGAGTGCAAAACGAATACAGGCAAGACAAACAGATTTCATTACATAAGGTTTAAGATAATGATTGAGAAAGACATAAGTAAAACAAAGACCAAAGTAATAGATTGGAAGAAAGCTAATTTTGTGGGAATAAGAATGGAACTAGGAAAGGTAAACTGGAAAAATTATTGACAAACAAAGAGATGGTACAGCAGTAGGAAATATTTAAAAAGGTGTTCAACAGAGTTCTGGAGAAATATTTATCACTAAAAAGCAAGAACAAACTCACCAATAATGAAACGCCAATGAATGAATAAAGAAATAATGGCAAAATTGAAACTAAAAAATAAGGCATACATGAAGTACATATAGACAATAAAGGAGAGGATGGCAAAAGGTTAGGTTAGGTTAGGAAAGAAGACAAAAAAAATTAGGAAGGCAAAAAGCAACTATGAAATAAAATTATCAAGAAATATAAAAGGAAACATAAAGTAGTCTACAGACATGCAAATTACCAAAAATGGATAGGGATACAGCAACTAAGATAGACTCACAGGTAATGACATTGAAACAGCAGAAATATTAAATAGATACTTTGCCTCAGTATTCACCAGGGAGACTATCAGGATGACATTAGAAGAGAACAAAAAAGGTATCAAGGCATTTAAGATAGAAAGGGGAGGTAATTGATAAACCAGTCAAACTTAGAGAGGATTAAACCTTGGGATTGCATCTGTGCATACTAAAAGAAGGTAGGGAAGAGATAGCAGAGGCACTATTATATATTTATAAAAATTCATTAGAAAAGGGAATAGTTCCATAGGACTGGCAGACAGCTAATGTGATTCCTATATTTTAAAAGGGAGATAAAACAAGTCCAGGGAACTATAGACCTACAGAACTATAGATGTAACGTTTGTGGCAGGAAATATAATGGAATCCTTACTCAAAGCTGTAAAAGAAAGACATTTAGAAACTGAAAATATAATAAAGAAAAGTCCGCATGGATTTCAAAAGGGAATGTCATGCTCGACCAACCTTATTGAATCCTTTGAAGAAGTACCAGAAAGAGTAGACAAGGGTAATGCAGTAGACACAATGCCGGAATTTTGTTTACCCGGGTGGGTTGGGTGCAGCCGGTCACCATCGCGGGTCGCGACCCTGTTGTTGCTTCCATCCTGCTACTTTGCGTTAATGGGGCCTATTAAACCCGCACTGCACATTACCCAGCCTATTAAATGGTGCGGGTCTGATGACATCATCGATTACACATTTTCAGCCGGGATATTTAAAGGAGCCATGACTACATTGCATTTGAAGGCTCATCTAGGAGTGTGCAGGCAGCACACTGCACAATTGGAGTGTTGCGAACATTTCCAGAGATGACTGCACAGAGGCAGAGGACTGCACCCAGGTTCACCAATGACTCACTCCATATGATTCTGGAGGTAGTCAGAGCACGCAGGGAGGTCCACTTCCCTTCTAATGGGCAGAAGAGACCTCCTCAGGAGACCAAAAGAGCCTGGCTCCAAATAGCTGAGGAGGTCACCAGCAGGGATGTTGTGAGGAGGACCTGGGTGCAGTGCCGCAAATGTTTCAATTATCTCATTAGATCAGGAAAGGTGAGTACAAAGCCACACTCAACATCTTCCTGCTGCGCCTCTCATCACATCCCCATCACTCAGCCTTCACAACCCTGCTCCTGCACATCCTTACTCACACCAACATACCTTGCACATCCATCCATCCCTCTCTCTCTATCTACATATCACATCCCCATCTGACTAATCACCCCTCACACTCACCCTCATCCTAATGCAATCATACCAACTAACAACACACAGGGAAGCCTCTTGGCTTTGGTACCCCAATCCATCATAGTCACCCTCTAAAGATGTAACCCATCCATTCCTTACACTCATTCCATCACTCTCACTCAAATTCTCTTCTTTCCCTCCTTGCAGGAAAAGAGAGCCACAATAAGAGGGAGAGGGAGAGAACCAGAGGTGGAACGCCATCATTGACGACCCTAACAACAGCAGAGGAGGCAGCCTTAGAAGTTTCGGGAATCGCCGAGCAGTTGGAGGTGGGAGATGGAGAGAGGGGGACATCGCAGCAACCTGGTGACAGAATTACATATCATACAGCCACATGGCATATACCAGTCACTCATATGGGGACTGATGTCATTAGCCAGTGAATGGTCATCATATGCATATTGGTATCTGTACCCATTCTTTATATGGCATATCTAACTCATCTCTTTACTCTCCCAAAGGTCCATCAAGTGCACCCCCCCCCCACCGTCCCCCACTGTCCAGCTGGAAGAGGAAGACGACCCCTCAGAGGAGCCTCCAGTCTCTGAGGGTGCACCATCAGCAAACATAAGCGCACCCAGCACCAGCGCAGGTAACCATACCTTGATGGGTCCCATGCGAGATAGAGTACTATTGTCACCTGGTGTGTCACAATGCACAAGTGAGCAAGAGCGGGTGGTGGAGACAGGGACAGCAGTGGAGACTCCTCGCCAGAGGGCGCAGGATGCTCCCAGTTCTGCTCAGCTGCATGTGACGCTGAGCCTCGGGGGCCATCCAGAAGGAGGGCGATCCTGGAGGTGCAGGAATGCAGGGGGCTCTGACAGGTTTTGCGAGCGCGATGTCTGCAAATGTCCAGAGAATGGAGGAGTCCATCTTCAACATGAGCACCACTGTCGCAGGTGATGGTGACTGTAGGCTCTTCCGTGGATAGGATGGCCACCTGCTTGGAGCAGCTAATGCGTCACTCACAGGAGCACATGGTCTCTATGGAGAATAGATGGCTATCTATGGAGACTAGATGGCTATCTATGGACCATAGAAACTCATAGACCTCCTCTCTAGGAGGGATGTCAACATGGGCGTGAGTCCTCATGGCCCCACTGATGTGCAGCAAGGTGCTCTCCAGCTCCTTGCTAGCAGGGAAGTGCAGGTGGCCCTGAGAGGGATGACGGTGAGAGCGGACATGGATGTGGGGGCTCCTCTCAAGGTGCACACACTTCTCCCCCATTGCCACCCCCTCAGTCAGAGCCCCAGATGCCTCCTCAGACAGCGATGACCAAGTCTGCCCCTGCACAGTCGCAGGAGGAGCAGATTTTGGCTCCAAAACCCAGAGGACATCCACCAAGAGTGTCTAAGCAGTCACAGCAGTGAACTGAGCAGGCTGCCTCTACCTCTGCTGAAACCACAGGGGTTGCACCTCGTAGAAGCACGTGGAAGAGAAAGATGACACATAAATAGATTCACAAGATGCCATCCCTGGCTTCCCGGGCAGCAATGTGCTTGGGTGATGGTGGGATCTGGACCGCAGGTTCCTCCAGCTCCTGCTCATCCTCATCTTCCAGCTGATGCTCCTCCTCCTCTGAAGAGGCTGTGCGCTCAGTGCCTTGCTCCTCATGCAGTGCTAATACTCGCTGCTGTGCTATATTGTGCAGGGTGCAGCAGACCATGACAATTCTGGAGACCCTGGCTGGTGCGTACTGAAGGGCTCCTCCAGATCTGTCAAGGCATCTCAAGCGCATTTTCAGCATGCCTATTGTCTCTCCTTGGCCTCAGTACTTGGCCTCCTCAAGGGTGTCATGAGTTACGTCTCCATGCAGCCAACTGGAAAGTCTGTTTGGAGGAGGGAAGAGCTGAGGGATGGTGGACTGGCACAGGATGAAAGCGTCATGGCAGCTGCCAGGGAATTTGGCGCGCACATGCAAGATGATCTTCTTATGGTTGCAGACGAGCTGCACATTGAGGGAGTAGATGCCCTTGCGGTTGATAAAGAATCCTGGGTGATGCCAACAGGCAGAGTAGTAGGCGCAGGCAGGTAGTGCAGGGGTCCCCTGTGGCCATCCCCCTCTCAAACAGATATACCGCTTTGGATACTGATGGGGGGGATGGCTTACCAGGGGAAGGTAGCAGCAGCCAACTTCCTGGTTCTGCTGCACAGGATGGGAGGAAAAAGACTGGGAGAGCTATAGTGACAGGGGATTCTATTGTAAGGGGAATAGATAGGCATTTCTGCGGCCGCAAATGAGACTCCAGGATGGTGTGTTGCCTCCCTGGTGCAAGGGTCATGGATGTCTCAGAGCGGCTGCAGAACATTTTGGAAGGGGAGGGTGAACAGCCAGTTGTCGTGGTGCATATAGGTACCAACGATATAGGTAAAAACCGCGATGAGGTCCTAAAAGCTGAATATAGGGAGTTAGGAGGTAAATTTAAAAATAGGACCTCAAAGGTAGTAATCTCAGGATTGCTACCAGTGCCACGTGCTAGTCAGAGTAGAAATAGAAAGATATTTCAGGTGAATACGTGGCTAGAGGAATGGTGCAAGGGGGAGGGATTCAAATTTCTGGGACATTGGAACCGGTTCTGGGGTAGGTGGGACCAGTACAAAACGGACGGTTTGCACCTGGGCAGGGCCGGGACTGATGTCCGAGGGGGAGTGTTTGCTAATGCTCTGGAGGAGGGTTTAAACTAAAATGGCAGGGGGTTGGGAACCTGAGCGGAGAGACAGAGGAAAGGGAAACAAGGATAAAAGCAAAAGACAGGAAGGAGAAAAACAAAAGTGGCAGGCAGAGAAATCAAGGATTTAAATCAAACATGGCCACAGTAAATAATAATTCTAAAAGATGTCAGAGCGTTAAAAAAACAAGCCTGAAGTCTTTGTGTCTTAAATCAAGGAGCATTCGTAATAAGGTGGATGAATTAGCTGCGCAAATAGAGGTAAACAAATATGATATGATTGGGATTACGGAAACATGGCTCCAGGGTGGCCAAGACTGGGAACTCAATATCCCAGGATATTCAATATTCAGGAAAGATAGGCAAAAAGGAAAAGGAGGTGGGGTAGCATTGCTGGTTAAAGAGGGGATTAACACAATTGAAAGGAAGGATATTAGCTCTGATGATGTGGAATCTGTATGGGTAGAACTGAAAAATACCAAGTGGCAGAAAACATTAGTGGGAGTGGTATATAGACCTCCAAACAGTAATGCGGAGGTCGGGGATGGCATCAAACGGGAAATTAGAGAAGCGTGCAATAAGGGCACAGCAGTTATCATGGGTGACTTTAATCTACAGCTAGATTGGGCTAACCAAATTAGTAACAATACTGTGGAGGAGGAATTCCTGGAATGTATACGGGATGGTTTCCTGGACCAATATGTCGAGGAACCAACTAGAGATCAGGCCATCTTAGACTGGGTATTATGTAATGAGAAAGGATTAATTAGCAATCTTGTTGTGCGAGGCCCCTTGGGTCAGAGCGATCATAATATGTTATAATTCTTCATTAAGATGGAGAGTGAAATAGTTGACTCGGAGACTAGGGTCCTGAATTTAAATAAAGGAGACTACGATGGTATGAGGCGCGAGCTGGGTAGGATTGATTGGGGAATGACACTCAAAGGGTTGACGGTGGATGGGCAATGGCAAACATTCAAAGATCACCTGGATGAACTACAAAATTTGTTCATCCCAATTTGGCATAAAAATAAAACAAAAAAGGTGACTCAACCGTGGCTAACAAGGGAAATTAGGGATAGCATAAGATCCAAGGAGAGGACATATAAATTGGCCAGAAAAAGCAGTAAACCTGAGGATTGGGAGCAGTTTAGGATTCAACAAAGGAGGACAAAGGGATTAATTAAAAGGGGGGAAATAGAGTATGAGAGTAAGCTTTCAGGGAACATAAAAACTGACTGTAAAAGCTTTTATAGATACGTGAAGAGAAAAAGATTGTTGAAGTCAAGCATAGGTCCCTTGCAGTCAGAATCAGGGGAACTTATAATGGGGAACAAAGAAATGGCAGACCAATTAAATACATACTTTGGTTCTGTCTTCACAAAGGAGGACACAAATAACCTCCCAAGGATGTCGGTGAACATAGGTTCTAATGACAGGGAGGAAATGATAGAAATCAGTATTTGTAGGGAAATGGTCATAGAGTCATAGGCCTAGAAATTGGTCTGAGGCGCCCAAGCGGCGCAAAGTTTGCCTGGGCGCTGGAATTGGCGCCGCGATTGCCGCATTAGTGATTGCCGCAAATTCAGTTGAAGTGCCCCTAGAGGGAGACGGGGCGCGGCTTGAGGTGCTCCGCATCCTTCTTAGGGTGCTGAAAGTGAATTTCGCAGTGCTACATGCCGCAGTGCCACACGCTGCGACACGGCAGGCTGCGGTACTGCAGGCCTTCCTCCCACTGTTAAGGGGGAGGGGCCTGCAGCAGCGCAAGCCCCGATCGCGAGTGCCAGCAAAAGAGCCCGGCACCAAGGAGAAGTGCCGGGCTCTCGGGAAACAGCCGACAATGCCGCCGGGGGGGGGGTGACCAGGAGGCCGGGGACGGAGGTGCTGGCAGGCGGCCGCCCCGCACCTCCACCTTAACTTGCGCCTCTGCCGGCGCAGCAAGGCCCCGTGAACCGGGCGCGGGTAGCGAACGGCGCTGTAAATATCGCGATCGGGGCGCGAATGGGGCGCTGCACACACTGATGACATCATCGGTAGTGGCACAGCGCAAAAGGCTAACGCCAGCATTAGCGCCCCTGCTGAATATCGCGGGAGGCGCAGCCAGTGGCGCTACAGCCACTGACTGCCTCTTTAGGCGCTAACAGGTGGCGCTACTCACCCAATTTCTTCCCCATAGAGTCATAGAGTTATACAACACAGAAAGAGGTCCTTCGGCCAATCGCGTCCGCGCCGGCCATCAAGCCCTGTCTAATCTAATCCCATTTTCCAGCATTTGGTCCGTAGCCTTGTATGCTATGGCGTTTCAAGTGCTCATCCAAATGCTTCTTGAATGTTGTGAGGGTTCCTGCCTCTACCACCCTTTCAGGCAGTGAGTTCCAGATTCCAACCACCCTCTGGGTGAAAGAGTTCTTCCTCAAATCCCCTCTAAACCTCCTGCCCCTTACCTTGAATCTATGCCCCCTTGTTATTGACCCCTCTACTAAGGGAAAAAGTTCCTTTCTATCTACCCTATCTATGCCCCTCATAATTTTGTACACCTCAATCAGGTCCCCCCTCGGCCTTCTCTGCTCCAAGGAAAACAACCCCAGCCTGTCCAGTCTTTCTTCATAGCTGAAGCGCTCCAGCCCAGGTAACATCCTGGTGAATCTCCTCTGAACCCTCTCCAAAGCAATCACATCTTTCCTATAGTGTGGTGACCAGAACTGCACACAGTGTTCCAGCTGTGGCCTAACCACCGTTTTGTACAGCTCCATCATAACCTCCCTGCTCTTATATTCTATGCCTCGGCTAATGAAGGCAAGTATCCCATATGCCTTTTTAACCACCTTATCCACCTGTTCTGCTGCCTTCAGGGATCTATGTACATGCACACCAAGGTCCCTCTGATCCTCTGTCTTTCCTAGGGTCTTACCATTCATTGTGTATTCCCTTGCCTTGTTAGTCCCTCCAAAATGCATCACCTCACACTTTTCAGGGTTAAATTCCATTAGCCACTGTTCCGCCCATCTGACCAACCCATCTATATCGTCCTGCAGACTGAGGCTACGCTCCTCGCTATTTACTATCCCACCAATTTTCGTGTCATCTGCGAACTTACTGATCATACCTTTTACATTCACATCCAAATCATTAATGTAGACCACAAACAGCAAGGGACCCAGCACCGATCTCTGCAGTACCCCACTGGACACAGGCTTCCAGTCACAAAAACAACCTTCGACCATCACCCTTTGCCTTCTGCCACTAAGCCAGTTTTTGATCCAATGTGCCAAGGCACCCTGGATCCCATGGGCTCTTACCTTCTTGACCAGTCTCCTGTGCGGGACTTTATCGAAAGCCTTACTGAAATCCATGTATACCACATCCACTGCACTACCCTCATCCACACACCCAGTCACTCCCTCGAAAAATTCAATCAAATTGGTCAGACATGATCTTCCCTTGACAAAGCCATGCTGACTATCCCTGATTAATCCTTGCCTCTCCAAGTGGAGACTAAATCTGTCCCTCAGAATTTTTTCCAATAATTTCCCTACCACTGATGTTAGGCTCACTGACCTGTAATTCCCTGGTTTATCCCTACTACCCTTCTTGAATAATGGTACTACGTTAGCTGTTCTCCAGTCCTCTGGCACATCCCCTGTGGTCAGAGAGGTTTTGAAAATTTGTGTCAGAGCCCCTGCAATCTCCTCCTTTGCCTCACACAGCAGCCTGGGATACATCTCGTCCGGGCCTGGGGATTTATCCACTTTTAAGCCTGCTAAAACCGTTAGTACCTCCTCCCTCTCGATGCTAATATGTTCAAGTATATCACAGTCCTCTTGCCCGATTTCTATGTCTGCATTGTCCTTCTCCATAGTGAACACAGATGCAAAAAATTCATTTAAAACCCCACCTACATCTTCCGGCTCCACACACAGATTGCCACTTTGGTCCCTAATGGGCCCTACTCTTTCTCTAGTTATCCTCTTGCCCTTAATATACTTATAAAACACCTTAGGATTTTCCTTTATTTTGCTCGCCAGTGTTATTTCATAGACCCCCTTGCTCTCCTAATTTCTTTTTTAAGTATCCCCCTGCACTTCTTATGCTCCTCTAGGGCTTCCTCTGTCTTTAGTCCTTTGTATCTGCCAAAAGCCCCCCTTTTTTTCCTAATCCATTCTCGTATATCCCTTAACATCCAAGGTTCCCTGGGCTTGTTGGTCCCACCCTTGACCTTTACGGGAACATGTTGCCATTGTACTCTCTCAATTTCCTTTCTGAAAGACTCCCATTGCTCCGATGTGGATTTTCCTACAAGTAGCTGATCCCAGTCCACTTTGGCCAATTCCTGCCTTATCATATTAAAATCGGCGTTCCCCCAATTTAGAAACTTTATTTCCGGTCCATCTCTGTCCTTTTCCATGACTACCTTAAATCTCACCGAATTATGGTCACTGTCACCAAAGTGACACTTCTACCACTTGCCCGGCCACATTCCCTAGAATTAGGTCCAGTACCACCCCCTCTCTTGTAGGACTTTCTACATGCTGGCTCAAAAAGCTCTCCTGGATGCACTTTAAGAATTCTGCACCCTCTAAGCCTTTCACACCCTGACTATCCCAGTTAATATTGGGGAAGTTGGAATCCCCCACTATTATTACCCTATTATTTGCACATTTCTCTGAGATTTGCCTACATATCTGTTCCTCTATCTCCCCCTGACTGCTTGCCCCCTTTTTGTTTTTAAGTTCTACCCATATGGCCTCATTAGATGAACCTGTTAATATATCATCCCTCCTTACAGCAGTAATTGACTCCTTAATTAATATTGCGACACCCCCTCCTCTTTTACCACCCCCCCTCTGTCTCGCCTGAAGATTCTATACCCCAGGATATTGAGCTGCCAATCTTGCCCCTCCCTCAACCATGTCTCCGTGATAGCAACAATATCATACTCCCATGTGCTCATCAACACCTTCAGTTCATCCACCTTATTCGCAAGACTCCTTGCATTAAAATAAATGCCATCCAGCCTTGCCCTACTCCCTTGTGCCATTACATATTTGCTCTGCCTTCCAAGCTGACTTGTTTTTTCCTCTATATTTGGCTGTACAGCACCCCCTATTATAGCTCCGCTCTGTAATCCCATCCCTCTGCCAAGTTAGTTTAAACCCCCCCCCAACAGTGCTAGCAAACCTCCCCGCAAGGATATTTGTCCCGTTCTGGTTCAGGTGCAACCCGTCCAACTTGTACAAGTCCCACCTTCCCCAGAAGCAGACCCAGTGATCCAGGAAACTAAAGCCCTCTCTCCTGCACCAACTCTTTAGCCACGCATTCATCTGCTCTATCCTCCTATTCCTATACTCACTAGCACGTGGCACCGGGAGTAATCCAGAGATTACAACCTTTGAGGTCCTGCTCTTTAATCTGCTACCTAGCTCCCTAAATTCTTGCTGCAGGACCTCATCCCTCTTCCTACCCATGTCGTTGGTCCCAGTGTGAACCACGACCTCTGACTGTTCACCCTCCCCCTTCAGAATGCCCTGCAGCCGTTCTGTGACATCCTTAACCCTGGCACCAGGGAGGCAACAAACCATCCTGGAGTCACGTCTATGGCCACAGAAACGCCTATCTGTTCCCCTTACGATAGAATCCCCTACCACTATTGCTCTCCCACTCTTTTTCCTCCCTTCCTGAGCAGCAGAAGCACCCCTGGTGCCAGGAAGTTGGCTGCTGCTGCCTTCCCCTGGTAAGTCATCCCCCTTAACAATATACAAATCGGTATACCTATTTGAGAGGGGGATGGCCACAGGGGTCCCCTGCACTACCTGCCTGCTTCTACTGCTCCACCTGATGGTCACCCATTTCCCTTCTGCCTGTGCATCCCTTACCTGCGGTGTGACCAACTCACTAAACGTGTTATCCACGACCCTCTCAGCATCGCGAATGCTCCAAAACTCATCCATCTGCAGCTCCAGCGCCTCAATGCCGTCTGCTAGTAGCTGCAGCTGGATACATTTCTGGCAGACATGGTGGTCAGGGACACCGGCAGTGTCCCTGAATTCCCACATAGCGCAGGTGGAGCATAACACGGGGCTGGGCTGTCCTGACATGACATATCCTTTAATTAATTTAAATTAATTCAATACCACCAATTAAAGATATACTCTAGGGCGCATGTATGGCAGAAGTCCCCGCTACGCCAGAGAGACCCTAGAAATTATAAACCGCAGAATTGAAGTTACCTTACAGCTAAATGATATATTTAAGGGCTCTGGTTTACAAACAAACTAGATGATGAATATCACACCTTAGAAACTATAAACCACAGAGTTTAAGTTTAAAAAGAGGGAAATACTCACCAACCAATCACTTACGTGCTTTCTGGTGATGTCACACTTCGATTTCTTTTTACCTCTCTCCTTCCCTTTGAGTTCCGAGTTCGGAGATTAGTAGGCCTTACCTGGTCTCTGGAGCCTTTTATAGCCCCGCTGCCGCTCGAGTTTCCCGCCGACGCTCTGAGGCCTTACCTGGTCTCTGGAGCCTTTTATAGCCCCGTTGCCGCTCGAGTTTCCCGCCGACGCTCTGAGGCCTTACCTGGTCTCTGGAGCCTTTTATAGCTCCGCTGCTGCTCGAGTTTCCCGCTGACACTCTGAGGCCTTACCTGGTCTCTGGAGCCTTTTATAGCCCCGTTGCCGCTCGAGTTTCCCGCCGACGCTCTGAGGCCTTACCTGGTCTCTGGAGCCTTTTATAGCTCCGCTGCTGCTCGAGTTTCCCGCTGACACTCTGAGGCCTTACCTGGTCTCTGGAGCCTTTTATAGCCCCGTTGCCGCTCGAGTTTCCCGCCGACGCTCTGAGGCCTTACCTGGTCTCTGGAGCCTTTTATAGCCCCTAATGGTGTTAGGGAAATTGATGGGATTGAGGGCTGATAAATCCCCAGGGCCTGATAATCTACATCCTAGGGTACTTAAGGAAGTGGCCCTAGAAATAGTAGATGCATTGCGGGTCATCTTCCAAAATTCGATAGACTCTGGAACAGTACCCATGGATTGGAGGGTAGCTAATATTACCCCACTGTTCAAAAAGGTCCATTGTAAAGGATGTAATAGCAGAACACTTGGAAAGAAGTGACGGGATCGGACAAAGTCAACATGGATTTACAAAAGGTAAATCGTGCTTGACTAATCCACTGGAATTTTTTGAGGATGTAACTGGTAAAATAGATAAGGGAGAACCAGTGGATATGGTGTATTTGGATTTTCAAAAGGCTTTCGATAAGGTCCCGCATAAGAGATTAGCATGTAAAACTAAGGCACATGGGATTGGGGGCAAGGTATTGACTTGGATAGAGAACTGGTTGGCAGACAGAAAGCAAAGAGTTGGAATAAACGGGTCTTTTTCCGAGTGGCAGGCAGTGACTAGTGGGGTAACGCAGGGATCGGTCCTTGGACCCCAGCTATTCACAATATATATTAATGATCTGGATGAGGGAACTAGATGTAATATCTCCAAGTTTGCAGACAACACAAAGCTGGGTGGGCGTGTGTGCTGTGAGGAGGATACCGAGAAACTCCAGTATGATTTGGACAGGTTGGGTGATTGGGCAGAAGCACGGCAGATGCAATATAACGTGGATAAATGCAAGGTTATCCACTTTGGTGTCAAAAACAGGAAGGCAGATTATTATCTGAATGGCAATAGATTGGGAGAAGGGGAAGTGCAATGAGACCTGGGCGACCTTGTGCACCAGTCGCTGAAAGTAAGCATGCAGGTGCAGCAGGCAGTTAAGAAGGCAAATGGTATGTTGGCCTTCGTAGCGAGAGGATTCGAGTACAGGAACAAGGATGTCTTGCTGCAGTTGTGCAGGGCCTTGGTGAGACCACATCTGGAGTATTGTGCGCAGTTTTGGTCGCCTTATCTGAGGAAGGATGTTCTTGCCATGGAAGGAGTGCAGCGAAGATTCACCAGGCTGATACCTGGGATGGCAGGAATGATGTATGAGGAGAGATTGGGTCGATTGGGTTGTACTCGCTGGAGTTTAGAAGAATGAGAGGGGATCTCATCGAAACTTATAAAATTCTAACAGGACTAGACAGACTAGATGCTGGAAGGATGTTCCCGATGGCCGGGGAGTCCAGAACCAGGGGTCACAGTCTAAGCCAGGGGTAAGCCATTTAGGACAGAGATGAGGAGGAATTTCTTCACCCAGGGAGTGGTGAACCTGTGGAATTCTCTACCAAAGAAGGCAGTAGAGGCCAATTCATTAAATATATTCAAGAAGGAGTTGGATATATTTCTTAAGACTTGGGGGATCAAGGGATATGGAGAGAAGGCAGGAACAGGGTACTGAATTTGGATGATCAGCCATGATCTCATTGAATGGCGGAGCAGGCTTGAGGGGCCGAATCGCCTACTCCTGCTCCTATCTTCTATGTTTCTATGTTTCTATGAGGTGGCGCCCTGATAGCCACATGTGTGCAGTCGACTGTGGGAAGTCAGTCAGGGTGGAAAAGTCGAGCGTCCGCTCACTAACATTGACTTCATCAGTGGCAAAGTTGATATAATTGGCTGACTTGTCAAACAGGGCATCGGTGACCTGTGTGATGCATCTGTGGGCGGCCGACTGCGAGATGCTGCAAATATCTGCTGCAGATCCCTGGAAGGAGCCTGAGGTGAAGAAGTTGAGGGCGGTGGTGACATTGACAGCCGCTGATAAGGTGTGTCCACCAGGTCCTCTAGGCTGCAGCTCTTGCTCCAGCAAGCTACAAATGTCTGCGATGACCTGGCGTGATAGCCTGAGTTTCCTTTGGCACTGCTGCTCCATCATGTTGAGGAATCTCATCCTCTGCCTGTATACCATGTGTTGGGGGTACCGCCTCCAGTGCGGTGCAGCCTTGTGCTGATGCCCTCTGTCTTGTGCAGCATCAGGTGGATGAGGAGAAGGTTGGTGGTGTTGTTGGTGCTGCTGGTGTGCCTGGTGCTGCTGTTGATGGGGCTCATTGTGGTCTGATTCTGAGGACCAAGGTGAAACAGTATAAACAGCACCCATGCTGATGGAATAGATGGCAGGTCAAGTAGAGATGACAGAAGCAATCTGGCAGTGATGTGATAGGTTCTAGCAATGAGGTGACACTAGATGGCAACTTTGCTGGAAACACTTGCAGCCTGTAGAAAGCTAAATCTGTGCTTGCAATGCAGTCAGCAACAGCTTTTGCCTAAGGAAAGTGATCAGCTGTGAGGTGGGAGTTTTTATTGTATTTTCCATGCTGAGCACTAATAAGCTGGATCAATGACCACTCAACTTCTGCCTCAGGTTGACATTGGTTTCCGTAGTCATCCAGGAAAATTTGAAAGGTAGGTTTAAAAAGACTCTTAAGGGTCTAACATCTACCTGATAATGATTTAAATTAGCTCACCCGCCTCTGCTGTTCAGGTCATTGCCGCACCGGCAAATGCGCCCGGGGAAAAGGCCCATGGGGGTGAGATGACAGCGGGTTTCCGACCCACTCCAAGGGATTGCAAATTTCCCAGCTGACCCGCCTCCGATCGTTACCACGTGGACCTCAGAAAATTCCGGCTATATATTTGGATTTTCAAAAGGCCTTCGATAAAGTACCACATAGTAAACTCATGACTAAAGTCAGAGCATGTGGAATCAGGAGTCAAATATCAGAATGGATAGAAAGCTGGCTACAAAACAGAAAACCGAGAGTAAGGGTTAAAGGTAGTTACTCAGACTGGCGGAAGGTGGGAACTAGTGTTCCACAGGGATCGGTGCTAGGACCACTGTTGTTCACCATTTACATAAGTAATTTGGACTCGGGAATCTGAAGTACAATTTCAAAGTTTGCAGATGACAGCAAATTGGGAGGTATAGTTAATACAGAGGAAGACTGTGACAAAATACAGGAAGACATTAATAAAGTTGCAGAATGGGCATGTAATTGGCAAATGAACTTCAATATAGATAAATGTGAGGTGGTAAATTTTGGTAGGAAGAATAAGGAAACCACGTACTCCTTTGAAAATACGTGTCTAAATGGGGTAGAGGAGCAGAGGGATCTGGGGGTGCAGATACACAAATTACTAAAAGTCATGACGCAGACAATGTTCCTTCTAATTTTTGTTTTCATGCACTGTCCCTTTAATATGTGCAGATGAAATCCAGCAGGACCAGGGCTTTTATCCTCTCTAAGTGATTAGTTTTTCAATTATCTCCCATTTCTATCTTAAATGTCTTTATATCTTTTCTGATCTCTTCTTCTAATGTCATGCCCACCATATTGGTCTCCCTGGTAAATACTGAGGCAAAGTAATTATTTAATATTTCTGCCATTTCAGTCATTACCTTTATTATGTGTATCCCTTTGTGTCCTTATCACTTTCCTGTTTAATATAAAGCAATCAGACTGTCAGAAGAGAAAATAACCAGAAACTGGAATTTGCAAAAACAATGAGCAGCCCTTGTTAATGAGGCTGGTGCGCTTTTGAACCAACCTGATTACAAGCAACAAGTATTCATTACAAAATAAGAAAAAAACTAACTCCAGTTATACTAATCAATTATTCATTGGTAGGAAGAATAAGGAAGCCTTTGAAACCTGCATGAATTGTTTAGCTCTTTTACTTTCATGGAAACATAAAATAACCTATTGTTCTGTTCTGTGTCGGGCACCGCTCCCGATTAACCGCTATGCTTGATGCAGCATATTCTAATTATTTCCCATCAAATTGTGGCATGAATTCTCCACTGGAAGATCGAGGAAGCACAATGGTCTAACTTATGCAATTCATCACCAAAAGCGCCATTGCATCGAATTCCGGGCCTTGAGTTAGTTTGTTGTAAAGCCAAAGAGCTCTATTTTCATGTTGCATATTTATAATCATGAATCTGTCCTTGTCCTATATTCATTCAATCTAACCATGATCCTTCAGGAATAACAACAGTTGTGAGAAAGATTAGGTTAATAATCAAAACATCTATCATTGTGACTGGTAAATATTTATTTGTGTTTCTCTATGACTTGAAAAGAGATGCCATAATTCAGTAAAGTGGAGCCCTAGAATTCAGAGTGCCTGGTTTCTCACGTGCCTAAAGAGCTGGAAACAACTATTAGAAAGCTTGGGGTAAAAACAAAAAAAAAGAAAATATATTTAGAAAAGGCTGAATTAGAGAAGATGGATAACAACATTTAGTCTCGACAGCTTGCCTGAATTCTCATTTATCTGCAGCTAATCATCAGGCATAAATATCGTGTTAGCCTTGGCTTTTGGCACAGAGAAAATCGAGCAGATTTTCTAGTCATGCACCTGGGGCTATTGGATCATCTGGATCCACTGAATACAAGAAAATAACATGATTGTGAGCGCACACCTCTACTAGAGCCTGCTGATTTTTCAGCTATTAATTTAAATCCACATAATAGACTTGTTAGCAAAATTGAACTCTGTGAAATTCAGTTGGTTGCACCAGCCGGTAGCGCCTTAGTAGGAGTAGATGTCGGGCGCTAGGCGGCTAGTGGCCGGGCGCAGCGCGATCTGCGCCTCGCCCCAACTTCACTCACGATTTAGCAGCGGCGCAAAGTCTTTGCGCGCGCTCAGCTGCGCGCGCAGATCATGACGTCATTTCCTCGTGCAATGCCCTTTGTGCACCCCCAACCGGAAATTCAGTCGCGACGCCCCATTGTGCACCTGGCGCCCCTAGCGACTGTTAGAGTGGAACGGTGCTCAGTCGATGCGGGGCGCAGGGGGCGCAAATTAAAGGGCACTCCTCCTGCACTATAAAAGGCTGCCATTTCGCAGCACTCCTTCTTGAGAGACGGATCTTTGCAGAGAGACCAAGGTAGAGAGCTTTCTGCTTTGGCCCAACACTCGGACAGGTACTTGTGGCTTCAGGCCACAGCTTTCCACTTGTCTTTGCCTTCATTGACATATCATTGTTTGCCAGCATATTATGGGGGCTGCAATGGGTGCAAACGCTGGCTTTCTCAATTACATCCAAAGGGCTCACAGACGCCATGAGAGAGTGGCAGCCCTGGCTAGATGGAGAGGGGGCAACAGGCGTCGGGAAAGGAGGCCTTACCCACCCAGGGTATACCGCCAGCAGTTCTCCTATCTCAACATGTCTGACGAGCAGCGTGTTCGGAGGCTGCGATTCCGAAGGGAGGTGGTCACAGAGATCTGCCACCTGCTTGGCGGTGATCTGCAGCCACAGCTGAGGAGCAGGACGTCTCTGTCGGTGGCAGTGAAGGTGACGGTGGCTCTCAACTTCTATGCCACCGGCTCCTTCCAATCCGCTACTGGGGACATTTCCAACATCTCCCAGTTCGTCGTGCATTGCTGCATCCGCCAGGTGACCAATGCCCTTTTCAAAAGGAGACGTCAGTTCATCTCCTTCTCCATGGCCCTTGCCAAGCAGCAACAGCGTGCAATGGGCTTTGCAGCATTCGTGGGCTTCCCCATGGTGCAGGGCGCCATTGACTGCACGCATGTGGCTTTGCGGGCACCTCTGGAGAATGCCGAGGATTACCGCAACCGGAAGGGCTACCATTCGCTGAATGTCCAGCTGGTGTGTGACCACAGGCAGCTCATCCTAGCTGTCAATGCCCGCTTTCCAGGCAGCAACCACGATGCCTTCATCCTGCGACAGACTTCTGTGGCAGACATGTTCCAGGCCCAGCCTCACCCACGAGGATGGCTTATCGGGGACAAAGGCTATCCTTTGTGTACCTGGCTGATGACCCCGCTCCGTGCGCCCAGCACCCCTGCTGAAGAGGGATACAACGATAGCCATCAAGCGACCAGGAACATCATCGAACAAACAATCAGCGTCCTGAAGCAATGGTTCCGCTGTCTGGATCGTTCCGGTGGAGCCCTACAATATTCGCCGGAGCGAGTCTCCCATTTCGTGGTCGTTTGCTGCATGCTGCACAACCTGGCTATCCGCAGGACTCAGCCACTGCCACCAGAGATTGGAGGACCACCTGAGGAGGAGGAGGAGGAGGAGGAGGAGGACCAGCACAGGAGGGAGGCAGAAAGTGCAAGGGCCGCCCGTCGCCGGCTTATTGAACGTCGGTTCTAGGCCCCCTCTCAGGGAATGGCTTGTGCCAATGTCAGCAGATGAATGTAGCCGCTCCACAAGCCCTCAGCCGAGCAGGGCAAGCAGGACTTAACCAAAAAACCATGCACAGTGCAATTTAACAACAATAATTTATTGCAAACCTCTGCCCTTCCCACATTACATCCTCATGTGGAGAAGCCCCCTCCAAAAACACAAAACTACCAGTCTCGGCCTTACAAAAAGAAAGAAAGACACCAGTCTCGGCCTTACAAAAACACAACTGCACCAGTCTTGGCCTTACAAAAAGAAAGAAAGACACCAGTCTCGGCCTTACAAAAAGCACCAGGCATTTGTGCTACCTTCTACTTTTTGCCCTGCGAGGGCGATGCCTTTCGCATCCTTGCCTGGCCCCTGCCCGTCCTGCAGCTCCTCCTCAATGGGAGCCCAGTGGCTGCAGCAAGGCTGGGGGAAGGCTGCTGAGGGGCAGATGGCAAGACGGCAGATGCCCTTGGGGGTCGGCCTGCACCAGCTCTGGCCTTGGAGTGGCCAGCTGCTGACTGCTCCAACTCTGGCTGGGCGGCAGCAGTCTGTCCAGTGGCTCGTGGCAGCTGCAATGGCGGAGTGGCAGTGTCGGCTGCAGGAATGGTGCCAACCTGGCAGATCGCAGGTGCTCGCTGGTCGCCTGAGACATTGGCACTCGCATGGGCCAGCACTGCAGCATGTGCAGCAAACAGCTGAAGAACAGACTGCTGGGGTGCTGCTGGTGCCCTGGCGATGCCTGGCTGATCCAGCGAGGGTGGCAGCAGTTAGTGCCCGTGTGGCCCTGGTCTGTGTCCGCATGACAACAGCCAGTGAATGGACGGCACGACTGAGCACTTGGCTCGACGTCGCCTGTGCTGCCGCGAAGACCTGTCGACTCCTGGCCTGTGCTGCACTGAATTGATCCAGACTCCTGGCCTGTGCTGCTCCAAATTGCTGCACACTCCTTGACAAAGACTCAATGGGGTCAGGCATCCTTGCCACTGCAGCCATGAGCTCATTTTGCCTGCGCTCAGCCTGGACGGCCATTTCCTCCAGGAGCCGCACCTCCTCTGCGCTGACCGTCGCAGGACTGGAGGCCGCACTCACCCTCTGGGGAGAAGTCCGCCGATCTTCCCCACCCCTCCCGCGTTGCTGCAGGCCGCTGGGCCCCGGAGCTTCACTCTCCTCCGACCCTTCCCCCCGGCTCCCCTCCAAGGAAGACGTGTCCCCTACATCGCCATGGGCTGGCGCGGCTGAGGGTGGCACTGATGGGCCGGCTTCCTCTTCCTCCTCATCGTATTCTGAAGCGCTGACAGTGGCAGCTTGAGGGCCCGCCTCCTCACCTGGCGATTCACCCTTTAGAGCTTTAGAGTGAGGACAGGGCGGCAGCGAGGGAGGCATGAGTGGTGCCATTCACTGCATTGGTCGGACAGTGGCAAAGGATGCTGATCTGAGGCGCAAGTGTAACGAGTGAGGTCAAAAAGGTGATGCCCTTACCATTGGTGCCCAGAACAGGGTCGGCAACTCCACTGGCGACGGGGCCAATCAGCCGGCCTGCCATAATGCGCTCCACACGCTGGTCGAGGTCGGAGAGCTCTTTGACGTCAGGACGGCCTCCCCCAGTCTCAGTTCGTTTCCGCCGGTTGTGCGCCACCTTGGCCTGCAAGAGAAAGGACGGCCTCTAAGTACAGTGTGAAGCCCTGATCCTGTCTGCAATGCCTCCCATGGTCGAATAGCTTGTACAGTGTGAAGCCCTGATCTTGTCTGCAATGCCTCCCATGGTGGACTGGCCCTGACAGTGTGAAGCCCTGATCTTGTCTGCAATGCCTCCCATGGTCGAATAGCTTGTACAGTGTGTAAAGTGCTGAATGTGCAAGTGATTTTCATGACAGTCCCATAGCTGCTGGATGAGGGCTGGCCATTAGGGCTTTCAGGTCCCTTTGCCCATAAAGTGAGGTGCACATGCAGGGATGAGGAGGACACTGGAAAGGGTACTCACCCTGACAACCCGAGTGAGGTCGTTGAACTTCTTCCGGCATTGCACAGGAGTCCTGGCAACCACGCTGTTGGAAGACACCCTGTTTGAGACCTCCCTCCAGGCTTTCCGGTAGGCGCTGGGCAGCGGCCTCTTGCCACCTTCTGGGAACAGAACATGGCGCCTGCGCTCCACTCCGCCAACCAGCAGCCTCAGGTCACCATCGCCGAAGCGCTGCGCTCTCTCCCTGGCCTTCTCCATAGCCCTGGGCGTTGTGCAGGTGAAGCTGAAGTGGTCAGGCCTAGGTTGAGGGCTGCATTGTGCAGGGCGTGGCAGGCAAACAAATCCACCCTCCCCCTTTAAGAGCTGACCGGCGCCAGAGTGTCTGCCGTCAATCAGCAACTCGCCGCACCGGCGCTGCGCCCGGCCTCGGGGGTATCGCTCAGCATCGCCGGCTTAGCGCCTAAAGATAGTCGTGCATCGCCTGTTTTAGCGCAGCAGCAACCTCTTGGGGCGATGCGACTGAATATCAGCGAAGGGGGCGCGACTTTGCGCCGGGCGCAAACTTTAGCGGCCGCCCGACTTTACCGCCCCAAAAGTGGCTATACTGAATTTCTAGGCCTGTGGGTTTAAAGGGACAGTGGCTGCATGGATATGAAATTGGCTAAGAAACAGAAAGCAGAGAGGAATGGTGAACAGTTGTTTTTCAGACTTTTTTTTATTGTTTCTGGGATGTGAGCATCGCTGGCAAGGCCAGCATTTATTGCCCATCCCTAATTGCCCTTGTGTAGGTGGTGGTGAGCCACCTTCTTGAACCGCTGCAGTCCGTGTGGTGATGGTACTCCCACAGTGCTGCTGGATAGGGCGTTCCAGGATTTTGACCCAGCGACGATGAAGGATCGGCGATATACTTCTAAGTCAGGATGGTGTGTGACATGGAGGGGAACTTGGAGGTGGTGGTGTTCCCATGCATCTGCTGCCCTTGTCCTTCTAGGTGGAAGAGGTCGCGGGTTTGAGAGGTGCTGCCGAAGGAACCTTGGCAAGTTGCTGCAGTGCATCTTGTAGATGGTACACACTGCAGCCACAGTACACCAGTGGTGGCGGGAGTGAATGTTCAAGGTGGTGGATGGGGTGCCAATCAAGCGGGCTGCTTTGTCCTTGGATGGTGTTGAGCTTCTTGAGTGTTGTTGGAGCTGCATTCATCCAGGTAAGTGGAGATTATTCTATCACATTCCTTACTTGTGCATTGTAGATGGTGGAAAGCTTCTTTTGTCCATGTTTGGACCAAGGCTGTAATGAGGTTTGGAGCTGAGTGGTCCTGGTGGAACGCAAACTGAGCAGCAGTGAGCAGATTGTTGGTGAGTAAGTGGCGCTTGATAGCACTGTTGACAACACCTTCCATCACTTTACTGATGATTGAGAGTAGACTGATGGGATGGTAATTGGCCGGATTGGATTTGTCCTGCTTTTTGTGGACAGGACATACCTGGGAAGTTTTCCACATTCTCGGGTAGATGCCAGTGTTGTAGCTGTACTGGAACAACTTGGCTAGATGTGCGGTTTGTTCTGGAGCACAAGTCTTCAGCACGACAGCCGGGATGTTGTCGAGGCCCATAGCCTTTGCTGCATCCAGTGCGCTCAGCCGTTTCTTGATATCGCGTGAAGTGAATCGAATTGGCTGAAGACTGGCTTCTGTGATGGTGGGGACCACAGGAGTAGGCCGATATGGATCATCCACTCGGCTGAAGATGGTTGTCTTTTGCACTCATGTGCTGGGCTCCACCATCATTGTGGATGGGGATATTAATGGGGCCTCCTCCTTCTGTTAGTTGTTTAATGGTCCACCACCATTCACGACTGGCTGTGGCAGGACTACAGAGCTTTGATCTGATCCGTTGATTGGGGAAACGGGACTGGGTTCCCCTGAAAAACACGATATTTCATTTAAATATTAATTTGGGGGAGGGGCATCCCGCGTCCCATCTCCAGACATTCTTAATGATGCCCGCGTGAGCGGCCCATCCAGGGTTGCTAGGCAGCAGTAAGTGTAAGGGAGTTCGCTTAAATGTCACAGTAATGTGAAGGTCAGCGTATCCCGGTCATTTCTTGACCCTCTTTCTCTTTTGTTTATGTTTTCTCTTTGGTTGGCACTTAGGTTACTATGTCCCCCAGTGGGAAACCCCACCTGAGCTGTTGGAAGGCCAGCCGAGAGATGCCAGGCACAGTTGGCGCTACGAGAGGTGCCCTGCGCCCAGCTGCAGACAGAGGTGCACGAACCACACTTTGGCCGACAGTTAGTAGTGGCAGAGGCTCCTCTTCTCAAGGGATGCTGGGACTGCTGATTGGAAAGCACCACCAAGGCCCTGTCTTGTTTTGCACACTTTGTACAAAACTAATAAATTGCAAGACAACGGAGTATTACAATTTAAACTCTTTTAATGAAGCATCAGGTCTGTAAGCTTTCTCACAGCAGCACCATGTGTACAAGATGGAGTCAGAGCCCCTGGGTCTTCTAAACAATAGCAGCACTTACAGATGCCTGCAGGCCAATGACAACTCAGCATGTGATCACATGTGAATATATTGGCCCAGAAATTCGGGTCGGGGGCTTGCCGCGCGTGCAAGCCCCCGATATGCACTTACCCGACGCGCCGGCCGTTGAGCTTCAGGGACGCCTGGAATTGCTGTTTTAAAATGTTGACTCCTGGGCAGCGTCTGACGTCACGCCGCCCAGGAGTGCAGCCAGCGCGAAGCCTGTAGCGCGCTGTGCAACTGAGACACGCCCCTTGAGGTCTCAGTTTAATAGGACATGCCCCCAATGTTTCTCACAAGCTGCTAAGCATTTTTACATGCAAAGCAGCATTTTAAATAGGTTTTTGGTATTTTTATGAAGCTTTTGGTAACTTTTATAAACTTTTAAAAACATTTACATTATTTTGAAGAATCTGAAGTAGTTTTAAACAGAATTAAAGCAATTTAAAGACTTTTAAAAGCCCTAAAAGAATTTTTTTAATTCCATTTATTTATTTAGCAATGTCGCCGTCATACGTGTCTTCACACTGTTCCCTTTGGGGAACTGTATGAAGTGGTGGAAGGATTTATGGCCGTGATTAACGCTCATTCCGTGACCGTAACCATCTTTGAACCAGCCATTAGGGTGGTTAGTCCTATGGCGGGAGGGTTTTACGGGCTCCCACAAGCTATACAAGGAGGGGGGGCCACCCACACCCACGGACGCAAATATCCCACTGGATGTCAACCCAGAATTTAGAGCCGGAGCTCCGACTCCACTTGCCGGGACTGTCTGGAGCGGGGTTCGAAACCCTACCCCGTCTGGCCCAGCGGCGGGGATCCTACTGCTACGCCAAAGGCCCAATCCGATTAGCAACGTGAAATGGCTGGAATGAGCACAATTCACGGCATTAAAAGAACTCACAATTGAACTGATGATGACCTCAGCAATCTCCTCAACGAGGTGGAGGCACAGCGCCTGCTCATCATTGGTAATGAGAAGTCAAAGGCGCCGCAAAAAGGACAGATGATAGCTTGGTCTTTCAAGTGGCAGCATAGGGCTCCAGTCACGGGAAGGGAAAAGGCGCAGGAAACGTATGGGTGTCACCTTTTGCGTGGAGTGGGCCTTTTGCATAGCGGTAAGCAACCCCGCCGCTGGGCCAGAAGGAGTAGGGTTTCGAACCCCGCTCCAGACAGTCCCGGCAAGTGGAGTCGGAGCTCCAACTATAAATTCTGGGTGGACATCCAGCGGGATACTTGCGTCCGCGGGTGTGGGTGGCCCCCCCCCCTCAGATGGGTTGTGGGAGCCCGTAAAACCCTCACGCCATAATGGCTGGTATGAAGATGGTTATGGTCACGGAAGGAGTGTTAACGTGGCCTTCTACCTACCGTACTGAAAACCCGTTTAAAAAAAAAAAAATTAAACTTTAAAACTTACCTCAGCATTTCTTAAAATAACTTTCCTCCCTTTCCCAAACAAAAATATTGCCTTTCAGAAGCTCCACGATAAGAAATATCTTCCTCCACAGCCTCTGGAGCAACTTTACACATGCTTTTTTCAAGTGTAACTTGTAAGGACTTACCCTCACTGAATCCATGAATGAAATCGACGAAGTTCACTGCGCAAGCGCTGCCTGTGCAGTCGCATGCACTGTGCCTCTGAACCCCTTCGTTCAGAGGACTGGAAATGCCGGTTTTCCCCGCATGCGCTGTGCATGCTGAACACGGGCATTTCCTCCGGCCAGATGCGTGAGTACCCCGACCGTACTCACGCGTTCAGAGAGGAATTACTGGGCCAATAGATATTCCTTACAGATGCCTGCGGGCCAATGATAATTTGATATGCAAATGTTACATCCCCTTTCTTTTAAAAGAAAAATGTTATGCATTACTTTTGAACCTTTCTTCTACATAATGTTCTCAGTAGCATCAACATATAAGTAAACTCAACATTTAACTAGCACTGAAAACATCTCAACGTTTCAATAACGATGTACAGTTTCTTTAGGGCAGCGATCCGCCTACACCCTTTGGCAGTTCACAAGTCAAGGATAACTCTAGGCTTGACCTCTCATCGGAATGGCGGTGTTGTTCCTTGGTGTTCAGGAGGTGCCTGCGATTGCGGCGGTACACCTGTCCTTCTGGAGTGCAGACGTGATACGATCGCTCAGTGTCAGCTGGCTGGATGACGACTGCTGGCTTCCAGTAGTCATGCTCCTGGATTCTGACGGATTCTCCATTGTGCAGCGGCGGCAGTAGTCTAGCTGACCTGTCATAGTATCTCTTTTGGTGTTGCTGTCTCTGTACACGTTTTGCATGCACTTGCTTGCAGCTGACGACCTGCCAGGGCCTGTCTGGGATACGGTGAGGTATCATGGGCTCTTTGACATTTGATGGGCGGCGTTCTAGACAAATGGAACATTTTCCAACAATGTCCTCAATGTGTTTGCACATTTCGGGCCAAAACATAATGTCACGTGCTCTTTGTTTGCATTTTTCCATGCCCATATGTCCAGCATGAATTTTTTTCAACATCTCTTCTCTGAGACTGGTAGGAATGATAATTTTCTCCCCTTTGAAGACGATTCTGTTGATTTGTGACAGTTCATCTCACAGGAACTCATTGGATTGTTTGAGCAACTGATGCACGGGTGCGTTGGTTTCGGAGAGGCTCGGGGCAAACTTGGCTAAGTAGTTAACCATGCCTAGTACTGTCTCTAGCTCTGCACGGTTCTTCGGCGGCTCCATCTTCTTGATGGCGGAGATTTTCTCTGGATCCGGCTTAATGCCATCAGTTGAGAGGCGATGCCCGAAATAACTGATCTCGGTGGATCTGATTATGCTTTTCTCGGGGTTGAGCTGGATACCTTTCTCCCGTGATCTTTGTAGCATCGCACGGAGGTTCCTATCATGTTCCTCTCTATTCCTGCCATAGATGAGGATGTCATCTACGCTTGCGACTACTCCAAATGGTGTGTTGAACGTTGTTAGCTTAGATGACTCTTCCGTGAGCTTGATAGTCCAGTATCCTGATCGTGTGTCCATTACACTGAAGTAACGTGCTCCCATTAGCTTGGGTGTGATGTCATCTAGCATTGGTAGAGGGTAGTGAGGACGTTTGATAGCCTTGTTCAAATCTCTGGGGTCGAGACAGACTCTGAGCTTGCCTGTACATGGTTTCTCAACCACTACTAACGCGTTGACGCATTCTGTCGGTTCTGTTTCCCGGACGATGATTTCTGTATTCTCCATGCTCTGCAGCTCCTCCTTCAGGCGACTACATAGAGCAAGGGGTATCCTTCTCAGTGGGCAAACCACAGGGGTTGCTGCTGGGTCAAGGTGAATAATGCATTCACCTGGGAATAGTCCGATTCCTTTGAAAACGTCAGCAAACTCCTCCATGACTGTCTGCTTCTCAACTGGTGCTGTCAATGATAGCACTAGCTTGACGAGGTCCATGTCTAAACATGCCTTTAGACCTAGCACTGGAGGTGCTTGATTGTCAATAATGTAAAAGTTCAACATCATGTCGCTTTCTTTGTACTTGCATTTCATCACGCATGTGCCTTTTACAATGAGCTGCTCACCCCCATAGCCAGTCAGTCTGCATGAGGTGGGCTGTAGCTCACACTCATCCTTCAAGCTGTGATACTCACTCAGAGGAATTACATTAACCTGAGATCCAGTGTCTAGTTTAAACTTAAGCTCTTTGCCCTGTTTTCCTATCTCAATATCGGCATAGGCTTGCTCAGTCCCTGAAATCGGTTTTTTCTGTGACATAGAATCAATAAACAGTTCCTCTGCATTTGGCTCTCTATCTGGCATTTGGCTGTCACTCACTGTGTGTACTGCTTTCCGAAAACAGTTGATGTAAGAAAAAGGAGACTTACCATCAAGTAACTTTAAAGTAAGCTTTAAGTAACTTATAAACACATTATATACACAAGAGAGGTCTTTACCATGCCTCTGGTAGAAGCCTCTTACAATACTGAACAGACCAGTATTTATACCACTCCAACAGGAAGTGACATATGACAGGAAGTGAGGTATGTACACAGTTCATAGTTCATAGTTCATAGTTCACAGGAAGTGATGACATAACTTCCCGGAAGTTATCATTTTTATCACATTCTTCCCTCCTGCAGGATTAGGAGGCTGTGGTCTACCTTTTGGTCCGCAGCCGCCGAACAAGGAAGAGTCGCACCCGTTTGGATTCCCGTCGTAGAGGGCCGCTGGTCCGCTTACATGCAGTTGGCCATTGGTCAGACTCTGTGTGGCCTGGATTGCCCTGTGAAGGGTCGGGGAGATCATGGCTTCGAGTACGAGCCCCAATAGGTTCAAAGTCGGACTGCCTCTGTTCAGAGGGAGGTGCAGAGCTGGTCTGTGGTGGATCAGTACTTTCATGCGCGGTACTGGGAGGGTCGCAACCTTGAGCACGGGGTTCTACCGGCACCAAGCTAGTTGGTGTCCGATCAGGATCCTGGAGAGGGGTACCCGATAGGTCCCAAGAGTTTCCTGGTGAAATGCCATCACCCGATGTCCCACTAGGTCCTGGTGGGCAGGGAGCCAGATCCCGTAATGATACGGTAGATTCTCGGCCGTCGGAATATCGTATGTTTGCATAGAAACATAGAAACATAGAGATAGGAACAGGAGTAGGCCATTCGGCCCTTCGAGCCTGCTCCGCCATTCAATGAGATCATGGCTGATCTTCGTCTGAGATCATAGCTGATCTTACCAGTTCAGTACCCCGTCCCCGCCTTTTCTCCGTAACCCTTAATCCCCTTAGCCTTCAGAAATATATCCAATTCTCTCTTGAAAATATTTATTGAATTAGCCTTCACAGCCCTCTGTGGCAGGGAATTCCACAGGCTCACCACTCTTTGAGTGAAGAAATTCTTCCTCATCTCTGTTTTAAATGATTTGCCCGCTATTTTTAGACTGTGGCCCCTGGTTCTGTGCTCCCCGGCCATTGGAAACATTTTCTCTGAATTCAGCCTGTCCAGGCCTGCCATAATTTTATATGTTTCGATGAGATCCCCTCTCAATCTTCTAAACTCCAGTGAGTACAAGCCCAAACTATTTAATCTCTCTTCGTAGGTCATTCCCGCCATTCCAGGTATCAGCCTGGTGAATCGCCGTTGCACTCTTTCCATGGCAAGAACATCCTTCCGCAGATGGGGCGACCAAAACTGTACACAATACTCCAGATGCGGTCTCACCAGCACCTTGTACAGCTGTAGTAAGGTATCCCTATTCCTATACTCGAACCCCCTTGATATGAAGGCCAACATACCATTTGCCTTCTTAATCGCCTGTTGCACCTGCATGCTCTCCTTCAGTGACTGGTGCACAAGAACACCCAGGTCCCTCTGCACTTCCCCATCTCCCAATCTATTGCCATTTAGATAATAATCTACCCTCCTGTTTTTACCCCCAAAGTGGATAACCTCGCATTTATCCACATTATAGTGCATCTGCCACGTATCCGCCCATTCCCCCAACCTGTCCAAATCGCACTGTAGCCTCCTGACATCCTCATCAGAGCCCACCCCTCCTCCTAGTTTAGTGTCGTCAGCGAATTTGGAAATATTGCATCCAATTCCCTGATCCAGATCATTTATATATATTGTGAACAGCTGGGGTCCCAGGACAGATCCTTGCGGCACCCCGCTGGTCACTGCCTGCCACTCCAAAAATGAGCCGTTTATTCCAACTCTCTGTTTTCTATCCGCCAGCCAGTTCTCTATCCACGTTAATACTTTGCCCCCAATTCCATGAGCCTTAATTTTGCATGATAATCTTTTGTGTGGAACCTTATCGAAGGCTTTCTGGAAGTCAAGGTACACCACATCCACTGGCTCTCCCCCATCTGGGGTTGGCATCGGTTAGTTCGACCTCGTCTACAAGAGGGTAATTTTTAGACGTCCGAACGTATCTTCGGAGTAATACAGGTCCAGGAGTAGTTAGCCATGACGGGAGTGATGTCCCATGAGATGAGCGACGCTGGAATCCAAAGAACCGCTCATGAGGTGTAGTATTTGTGGCTGTAGAAAGCAGGGACCGTATAGAGTGCAATGCATCCGGAAGCACTGTTTCCCATTGCTGGTCTGGTAGGCCCCGAGATCTTAAAGCGAGACGTACGGAATTCCAGATGATACCGTTATACCTCTCTACCTGCCCATTTCCGATGGGATGGTATGGTGTTGTTTTGCTTGTAGCAATTCCCCGTTCTGAGAGGTAGTCCTTGAGTTCCCTTGACATAAAGGATGGACCCCGATCTGAGTGAATATAAGCCGGCATGCCACAGAGAGAAAATACCTGCTCAAGGCAGCAGATTACTGTGGACACCAGTATATTGGAGCAGGGGAAGGCAAACGGAAAACGTGAATATTCGTCGATCATGGTGAGCAAATATGTGTTCCGAGTTGAAGAGGGCACTGGGCCCTTAAAATCGATGCTAAGTCGTTGCATCGGTTGGGTTGCATGTATGAGTATACCATCTGAGGGGCGGAAGAACTGAGGTTTTAATTCCGCACAAAGCCGGCATTCTGAGCATATTTTCTTTACATCTCCAGCGGAAAAAGGGAGATTCCATGATCGTACGAAATGTAGCATGCGCGTAACGCCAGGATGACACAAACCATTGTGGACATCCATGAGAGTGGAGGATGACATAGTGGAGCAGAATGCCCGTGTGAGGGTGTCCGGGGCCACATTCTCCTTGCCAGGCCGATAGAGAATGGTATAACCAAAAGAGGCCAGTTCCATCCTCCAAAGTTGTATTTTATTATTCTTAATTTTGGTTCGTTTTCGATTATCGAGCATGAAGGCGACTGATCGTTGGTCCGTGATCAATGTAAAGTGCTGGCGAGCTAGAAAATGGTTCCACTTCCGTACTGCCTCTTTGATGGCTGTGGCTTCTTTCTCAACCGGAGGATAATGTAGCTCGGCACCTTGTAAGGTCCTGGACATAAATGCTACAGGACGACCTTCCTGATTCAGAGTAGCCGAGATCGCCACCTCCGAGGCATCACATTCAACCACGAAAGGGAGATTCTCATCAATGGAGTGAAGAGCCGCTTTCTCCAACTGTTTTTTGAGAAGGTTAAAGGCTGCAACAGCCGCTGTTCCCAGTGGAAATGATCTAGCATGCAGCAAGGGTTGGATTTTGTCCGAAAAATGAGGAATCCATTTAGCGTAGTATGCAAACAGACCGAGAGCCCGACGTAAAGAAGCCGGATTCTTAGGTGACGGGAGCTCTTGGAGCGGGCGAAGTCTTTCTGGGTCTGGCTTAATTATACCATTGCCTACGCAGTAGCCAAGGATGTTGATGGTCGGTTGCGACTCAACAGATTTGGATTCATTCAGGGTCAAATTACGGCGATGGAGGGCATCCCGAAATTTTTGGAGGTTGGAGTCGTGTTCCTGTTGATCGTGACCTGCAATGGTAATGTTATCAAGATAGGGAAAAGTGTCCCTTAGGTTTTCCTGCTTAACCAGGCCATCCATTGCCCGTTGAAAGACAGCCACTCCATTAGTAACCCCGAATGGGAGGCGACGAAATTGGTACAGCCGTCCATTAGCCTCAAAGGCTGTGTACTGCTTATCTGAGACCTTCAAGGGTAACTGATGATAGGCACTTTTTAAATCGTAAGTTGAGAACACTTTGTATTCGGCCAGTTTATCAACCATATCATCAATGCGTGGCAATGGGTAGGCGTCCAAGTCGGTATATTGATTGATGGTTTGCGAATAATCGATGCATAGTCGCTGTTTGTGAGGTTTTAGAGGGTTCTTGACAATGATGACTTGAGCCCGCCAGGGCGACGAACATGGTTCAATGATATCCTCTGCTAGAAGTCGAGAGATTTCAGCCACAATAAAAGATTGGTCTTCCTGATTAAAGCGCCGCGATTTCGTTATTATCGGTTGGCATTGAGGCGGAATACTGGCAAATAATGAGGGTTCATCAAGTGAAGCTGCTGATAATGCACAAAATGGTAATTTAGACGGTATATTAGAAATGGTAAGTCCGGGTTTGGATCCACCAAACTCAATGGTGAGTTTCTTATGCTGTTTTTGGAAGTCCAGCCCTAAGAGGAGATCACTACATAAGTCCTTGAGCACCGAAGGTCGGGTGGAGGGATACATACGACCATGAAGTGTCATATCAACAACACAAAAGCCGGAGATTCTGGTATTAAGTGATGACTGGGCCATCGCAATTGCCTGGTCCGATGGGAAGACATGTAGTTTCAATTTCGCAACAATCTGTTCCTTAATGAAACTATCAGTACTTCCTGAGTCAATTAAGGCATCTAAGGTATGCCCTTTAATTGAAATTTTTGTGGCTGCATGAGACAGGTTCTGTGGGCAAGCAGCTGTAATTGGTGTCGTTGCACAGAGAGTGGCTAAAACTCTCGGTGTGCTTCTTTGGGAGAGAGCTCGAGAGGAAGCTTGATAGGTCCTAGCTGGAGCATCTTGATAGGCCCTAATTGGGGCAGTTCGGTAGGCCTTAGCTGGATTGGCCCTCGTAGAGGCCCTTGATAGGCAAACTTTAGCAAAGTGTCCTTTTTTCCCGCAATAACTGCAGATTGCATTGCGAGCAGGGCAGGTTTTCCTAGGGTGAAAAGCATCTCCACAAAAGAAGCATTCCTTCCTAGATTTCCAAGAGGCTGCTAAAGTGGGGTCGTCCTCCTCTTCTTCATCAGAATTATCAGAATTAGATTCCCCCATGGTAGGGTTCACCTGAGACCGCTTGAATTGTCTGGTTGCAGCTACAGCAGCAGATCGAGATCTGGGCAGCTGATAGAGGTCTGCATTTCTCTTTGCCAAATCCAGTGAACAAGCTAGGTCAAAAGCTTTTTGTAGCTCAAGTGTTTTACTTTCTAGTAGACGCTGGCGTATAAATGGAGAAGCAATCCCGCAGATGAAAGCATCACGAATCATTTCTTGGCGGTACAGCTCAGCTGAGGCTGCCTGAAAGTTACAATCTACGCTGAGCCTGCGAAGTTCTTGCAGGAATTCGTCAATTGATTCCCCTGGCCCTTGTCGGGCTGTGGCCAGTAGATGTCTAGCATAGACCTCATTTGGGGTCTTCGCATACAGTTTCTTAAGTGCCCGAATCACCTCTTCGTAATTATCCCAGTCATCAACATATTCAAACACTTTTGGGGTCACATAATTGACAAGTATCTTCAATTTAGCAGGAGCATCCGCTTTACATTCATCCAGAAAATTCTCAAAAGTACGATACCAATGCTTCCATACCCTGCCAGCTGCTGGTGTATTCGGGTCCAAGTCCAGACGAATAGGTCTAAGGATTTTCTCCATGATGGGTGGTTCCCTGGATCCTTAACTTCCGAGTTTGTCTGAAGGTCTAGTATTTGTCAGTGTAAATATTTAAGTTACTTAAATTGATGTAAGAAAAAGGAGACTTACCATCAAGTAACTTTAAAGTAAGCTTTAAGTAACTTATAAACACACTATATACACAAGAGAGGTCTTTACCATGCCTCTGGTAGAAGCCTCTTACAATACTGAACAGACCAGTATTTATACCAGTCCAACAGGAAGTGACATATGACAGGAAGTGAGGTATGTACACAGTTCATAGTTCATAGTTCACAGGAAGTGATGACATAACTTCCCGGAAGTTATCATTTTTATCACAACAGTCTTGCAAACTTTAGCAAAGTGGTTCCGTTTACCACATTTAGTACATTGCCTTCCTTTGGCGGGGCATTGCACCTTTTCTCCATGCCAGTTATTTCCACAATATCCACAGTTTTTGAAGCGTTTTATGTCTGTGTCGCCCATTTTTAGAACTCTCACTGTTCTTTCTGTTCTGAAACATGCTCTCTGGTCAGTGTTCTTTGGTGTGTATCTATTAACTGCGTGCACTGTCTGTTCACTCGAGCTACTCGTGGCGCCGGTTATGGTTTTCAACTGTGCTTGGGCTATCTCGTGCAATCTAGCTATGTCTATAGCTTTGTCCAGCATTAGCCCGGACCCAACATTCAGAAGTTTCTCTCTCACTGTAACTGAATGTATTCCAAACACGATGACCATCTCATCTTTATCTGCATATGCACAGTCTTTTACCAGCAGTTTTAACTCAGTCATGAACTGTTCAAACGATTCACTAGCTCCTTGCACTTTCTCCTGAAACTTGTACCTAGCGAATATTGTATTTGTCTTGGGCATCACATATGCTTCAAAACGGTCAAAATAACTTTTCAGTACCTTTGCTTCATCTGCGGTGAGAGACCATGTGTTAAAAATGTCTCCCCCTTTTTCTTCGATCCACAGGAGTAGGTAGCTGCATCTTTCTTCCTCCCCTTTGCTTTTCAGTGGACCCGAAAACATCAACTCCACCTGTTGCTTGAACTTGCACCATTCTCTAGGTAAGTTCAAAGATTCCCAATTCATTCGAGGTAAGGGAGCTCCAACGATGTCCATTTCAAATCCCTGTTCTGACACCATGTCTTGTTTTGCACACTTTGTACAAAACTAATAAATTGCAAGACAACGGAGTATTACAATTTAAACTCTTTTAATGAAGCATCAGGTCTGTAAGCTTTCTCACAGCAGCACCGTGTGTACAAGATGGAGTCAGGGCCCCTGGGTCTTCTAAACAATAGCAGTCCTTACAGATGCCTGCAGGCCAATGACAACTCAGCATGTGATCACATGTGAATATAATAGGTATTCCTTACAGATGCCTGCGGGCCAATGATAATTCGATATGCAAATGTTACAGGCCCAACTTGCCATAGCGTTAGAAGCTGTCATGGGAGCACCCCAATGACCTGAGGAGCTGGTAGTATCAGGCTTGACTCAGTTGGTAGCACTCATGTCTATAAGTCAGAAGGTCATGCATCCCAATTGTACACATAATCTAGGCTGACACTCCAGTGCAATACTGAGAGAGTGCTGCACTGTCAGAGAGACATTAGAACGAGGCCCCGTCTACCATCTCAGGTGGACGTAAAAGATCCCACGTCACTATTCAAAAAAGGAGAGTTCTCCCGGTATCCTGGCCAACATTCCTTCACCCAACACAGGTCATTCACCTCGTTCGTTGTTTCTAGGGCCTTGCTGTGTGCAAATTGGCTACTGTGTTGACCAACAAAAACAGAGACTGCACGTCAAAAGTAATTCATTGGCAGTGTAGAGCTTTAGGATGTCCAGAGGATGTGAAAAGTGCTACGCAAATTTAAGCTCTTTTTCTTATAGGCACTTGGGCTACAAGGAGAAGTTCAGGGAGCTTGGAATATTTACACTGGAGTAAAGGAGGTTTGGGTGAGATTTGATTAAAGGGTTAGAGATAAACTGATATTTAATACATTGATTGACAGAATCACAAACTCTGCAACTAGGCAGCTCAAGATCAGAAGAATGGGTGAACAGACAGTTTAAATTCAATTATCTCACACTGAGGGTGGGGAATGTGTGGAATGAACTGGCCAGCAAGACACTGGAGGTAGAGAGTGTTGGCAGATTCAAGAGGGAGATGGATAGATCTTTGACTGAAGAGAGGGTATCAGAACAAATACAGTGAATTTCATTTCTTCAAATCAAAATTTTAAAAAATTACACTGATAGCAGCTCTGTCCATGACTCAGTGCATCTGTCTAGTGAGACCCTGAGCCATCCAGGAAAAGGACAATGCCAGGTTTGATCCCTGGCCTCTGACATTTCAAAGATGTTACGGGTGCTACAATTGGCCTCATTGCCTGTCTGGGTTAAGGAGGTGGAGATTGGGCAGTGTTCCTGCTCCTGGCAGCTGCCCTGCAACTCCTGCTGGGGGTGTATGTACACGAACAGGCTTGTATGAGATGGCCACCATGGTCAAATATTACTATGGTACTCACTATCAAAATCTCACACTGGAATAATGGTCCTTTGGGCCTGGTGCCAAAGGATAGAAACATAGAAACATAGAAGATAGGAGCAGGAGTAGGCCATTCGGCCCCTCGAGCCTGCTCCGCCATTCGATGAGATCATGGCTGATCATCCAAACTCAGCACCCCGTACCTGCCTTCTCCCCATATCCCTTGATACCTTTAGCTCTAAGAAATATATCTAACTCCTTCTTGAATATATTTAAAGACTTGGCCTCAACCGCCTTCTGTGGTAGAGAATTCCATAGGTTCACCACTCTCTGGGTGAAGAAATTCTTCCTCATCTCCGTCCTAAATGGCTTACCCCTTATCCTTAGACTATGACCCCTGGTTCTGGACTCTCCGACCATCGGGAACATTCTACCTGCATCTAGTTTGTCCAGACCTGTCAGAATTTTATAAGTTTTGATGAGATCCCCTCTCATTCTTCTAAACTCCAGCGAGTATAAGCCCAATCGACCCAATCTCTCCTCATACGTCATTCCTGCCATCCCAGGGATCAGCCTTGTGAATCTTCGCTGAACTCCTTCCATGGCAAGAACATCCTTCCTCAGATAAGGTGACCAAAACTGCACACAGTACTCAAGGTGTGGTCTCACCAAGGCCCTGTACAACTGCAGCAGGACATCCTTGCTCCTGTATTCAAACCCTTTTGCTATGAAGGCCTTCTTCACCGCCTGCTGCACCTGCATGCTTACCTTCAGCGACTGGTGCACAAGAACACCCAAGTCTCATTGCACTTTCCCTTCTCCCAATCTATTGCCATTCAGATAATAGTCTGCCTTTCTGTTTTTGACACCAAAGTGGATAACCTCGCATTTATCCACGTTATATTGCATCTGCCACGCTTCTGCCCAATCACCCAACCTGTCCAAATAATCCTGGAGTTTCTCGGTATCCTCCTCGCAGCACACACGCCCACCCAGCTTTGTGTCGTCTGCAAACTTGGAGATATTACATCTAGTTCCCTTATCTAGATCATTAATGTATATTGTGAATAGCTGGGGTCCAAGGACCGATCCCTGCGGTACCCCACGAGTCACTGCCTGCCACTCGGAAAAAGACCCATTAATTCCTACTCTCTGCTTTCTGTCCGCCAACCAGTTCTCTATCCAAGCCAATACCTTGCCCCCAATCCCATGTGCCTTAACTTTACACACTAGTCTCTTATGCGGGACCTTATCGAAAGCCTTTTGAAAGTCCAAATACACCACATCTACTGGTCCTCCCTTATCTATTTTCCCAGTTACATCCTCAAAAAATTCCAGTAGATTAGTCAAGCACGATTTACCTTTTGTAAATCCATGTTGACTTTGTCTGATCCTGTCACTGTTTTCCAAGTGCTCAGCTATTACATCCTTTATAATGGACTCTAGCATTTTCCCCACTACCGATGTCAGGCTTACCGATGTAATTCCCCACTTTCTCTCTACAACCCTTTTTGAATAGTGGGGTAACATTAGCTACCCTCCAATCCATGGGTACTGTTCCAGATTCCAGCGAATTTTGGAAGATGATCAGCAATGCATCTACTATTTCTAGGGCCACTTCCTTAGTACCCTAGGATGTAGATTATCAGGCCCTGGGGATTTATCGGCCTTTAATCCCATCAATTTCCCCATCACCATTTCCCTACAAATACTGATTTCTTTCAGTTCCTCCCTCTCATCAGACCCTATGCTCTCCAACATCTCTGGGAGGTTATTTGTGTCCTCTTTTGTGAAGACAGAACCAAAATATACATTTAATTGGTCTGCCATTTCTTTGTTCCCCATTATAACTTCTCCTGCTTCTGACTGCAAGGGACCTACACTTGATTTCACTAATCTTTTTCTCTTCACATATCTATAAAAGCTCTTACAGTCAGTTTTTATGTTCCCTGCAAGCTTACTTTCATATTCTATTTTCCCCTTCTTAATTAATCCCTTTGTCCTCCTTTGTTGAATCCTAAACTGCTCCCAATCCTCAGGGTTACTGCTTTTTCTGGCCAATTTATATGCCCTCTCCTTGAATCTTATGCTATCCCTAATTTCCCTTGTTCCCTTTTTGTTTTATTCTTATCCCAAACTGGGATGAACAACTTCTGTAGTTCATCCATGCGGTCTTTGAATGTTTGCCATTGCCTATCCACCATCAACCCTTTGAGTGACATTCCCCAATCAATCCTACCCAATTCGCACCTCATACCATCGTAGTTTCCTTTATTTAAATTCAGGACCCTAGTCTCCGAGTCAACTACTTCATTCTCCATTCTAATGAAGAATTCTATCATATTATGATCGCTCTGACCCAAGGGGCCTCGTACAACAAGATTGCTAATTATCCTCTCTCATTACATAATACCCAGTCTAAGGTGGCCTGATCTCTGGTTGGTTCCTCGACATATTGTTCCAGAAAACCAGCCTGTAAACATTCTAGGAATTCCTCCTCCACAGTATTTTTACTAATTTGGTTAGCCCAATCTATATGTAAATTAAAGTCACCCATGATGACTGCTGTGCCCTTATTGCACGCGTCTCTAATTTCCCGTTTAATGCCATCCCCAACCTCCGTATTACTGTTTCGAGGTCTGTATACCACTCCCACTAACGTTTTCTGCCCCTTGATATTTCTCAGTTCTACCCATACAGATTCCGCATCATCAGAGTTAATATCCTTCCTTTCAATTGTGTTAATCCCCTCTTTAACCAGCAATGCTACCCCACCTCCCTTTGTTTTTTGCCTATCCTTCCTAAATATTGAATACCCCTGGATGTTGAGTTCCCAGCCTTGGCCATCCTGGAGCCATATTTCTGTAATCCCAATCAAATCATATTCGTTTACCTCTATTTGCGCAGCTAATTCATCCACCTTGTTCCGAATGCTCCTTGCATTAAGACATAAAGCCTTCAGGCTTGTTTTTTAACGCTCTCAGACCTACCTGAATTATTATTTACTGTGACCATGTTTGATTTAAACCGTTGAGTTCTTTGCCTTCTAATTTTGTTTTTCTCCTTCCTGTCTTTTGCTTTTTTCCTTGTTTCCCTTTCCTCTGTCTCCCTGCTCAGGTTCCCAACCCCCTGCCACTTTAGTTGGTCATATGGATGACCATATCATAGAGTTACAGGGGGAAAAATTCAGTATCGCCCTGTTTGGAGCGCGATTATCGGCCGGGTGCAAAGTTTAGCGCCTGGTGTTAATTATCACCTCCAACTGCAAACTTGGCTTTTATAGCACCTGGAGGTGATTGGAGCGCTAAATCAGGCGCTACACACCTGTCTTAAGGTGCAAAGGCCGAAGAGCGAGGCGCTAACTCAGGGCGCAGGTGATGTCAGTTAGCGATGGAAGACAGACACACTGGCGCCGGACAGTTCTTAAAGGGGAAAGTCGATCTTGCTCTCCAGCCACACCCTGCTCATTGGAGCCTTGAATCTCAGCCTGGAGAGATCTGTGTCTAAATCTTCCAGCCAAGGACTATGGAGAGGGTGAGAGAACGAGCTCTGCGCTTCAGCGAGCGGGCCTTGGAGGCACAGTGGAGCAGAGAAGATCTATACTCTACCCTGAGAGTGGTAGGAGGCCTTTGCCGCGCGAGTATAGAAGAGCATGGAGGGAGGTGGCTCAGCATGTCTTCTCCAGGAGAATGGTGACCAGGAGCCATACTCAATGTCAAAAAAGTTCAACGACCTCATTCAGGTAGTCAGGGTGAGTGGCTTTTTTTCAATACCTCTCCATCCCTCCATCTCAACCTCACTCTATGGCCAGAGGGTCTTAAAACCCCAATGCCCAACACTCATCCAACACCTATGGCCCTCTCATGAAACACTCACGCTCATTCCACACTTTGCATACAGTAAGGGCTATTCACCTATGGGAGGCACATCAGGCAAGACCATGGCTGCATACAGTAAGGGCAATTCAACTATGGGAGGCACATCAGGCAAGACCATGGCTGCATACAGTAAGGGCTATTCAATTATGGGAGGCACATCAGGCAAGACCATGGCTGTATATTTACTCAGATGCCGTCCTGTTTCTTTCAGGCCAAGATATCTCATAATAGGAGACAGCAGCAATGGACGGTTGGAGGGCGGCCTCAACTGCAACCCCTCAGCGATCTTGAGGCGCGCGGCCACAGGATTGTGGCAAGCCAGGTGATCGGTCCCGTCGCCCCTGGAGAGGCCGACCCCGTTCTGGACAGCAATGGTAAGTTCATCACCTTCTTCTCCTCTCTCATTCCACTTGTCCCTCACAACACCAGCCTTTGACACTTTCAATTCAACTTACTAAATCGCTGCACTCATTCCTCCCTTACTGCCCCCCTGTCACTCTTGTATCTCCCTGCTTTCAGATGGTGACTCACCAGCTGAGAGACGGGCCCTCAAGCTGCCAGTGGGAGTGAAGCTGCAGGCAACGAGGAAGAGGAAGCCGGAGCATCAGCGCCACCTTCTCCTGAGGAAGCCCATGCCCACACTGAGAACATGCCTTCCTTGGAGGTGAGTAGGGGGGAAGGGTCTGATGAGGGTGAAGCTCCAGGACCCAGCGGGCTGCAGCAATGCGATGGTGGTAGGGAAGGTCGGGGGCCTTCTCCCCGGAGGACCAGTGAGTCCTGCGGCAATGGAGGCAGAGGAGGAGCGGCTCATCGCTGAAATGAACACCCAGGTGGTGGACATGCACACTGAGCTCATGGGTGCAGTGGGAAGGGTGCCCGAATGCATTGAATCACTGGCAAGGAGTGTGGAGCACTTCGCTGTAACACAGGCGGATGCCATGCTAAAGCTTAGTGCTGCAATTCAGTCACTGGCTTCCGTGATCCAATCTCAGACTGCTCTCATGCAGACTAAGATTGAGGCCACGCAAGCACTGACTGCTGTCATTGTCGCTGGTTCGGACACATTTCCCCGGGGTTCTCTCTGCGCCGCAGCAGGCCAGCAATCTGTGCTCCAGCAGATTGCTCCGGATGCTGAGGTGCTGCCCCGTGGGAGTGCCAGTGTGTCGGTCGAGCAGGGAGTTGCAGTCCTCTCTCAAGATGGCAGCATTCCTGCTGCCACTACTGTCACTTCCCCATTGCACTTGCCACCACCTGTAGCCCAGACTGCTGCCACCCATGCAGAGTTGGTGCAGTCTGCAGCCGGGCCTTCCAGGCACAGAGCTGGTCAAGGCTGTCCTTCAAGTGAATCTGCAGTCTCAGGTTCTGACAATCAGCAGTCATCCACCAGCCTTGCTGCAGCCACTGGGGCCCCGTTACAGAGGAGCAGTAGGGTGGGAAGGGGGGAAGTGCGCAAGGGAAGGAGATCACCCTCAAAGGGCAGAAAGTAGGAGGTGTGTAAAATGTTGGTCAATTTTTTATTAAAGGCCGAGGTTCATGTTCAAACATTTGTTTAGTGTTTTGGACATTATCTCCAGGTTGTGAGAACCAGTTATGTTAATGACTGTTTTTTTGTGTTTGTTTCTATTAGTTTGTCATGAAGAAATGACACACACAGGGTTTGTAAAATAAATAAGTTAATGGCCCAGAAATTTGGGTCTCCACGGGTGAGTACGCACGGGATACTCACGCGTGGACCCGATGGAAGTGCCGGTTTCTTGCATGCACTGCACATGCGCGGGAAACCGGCACTTCCGTTCCTCTGAACGAAGGGGTTCAGAGGTCGAACGCATGCGCGCGGGAGTCTGCGCGTGCGCTTTGAACTTACGTTTTTTTACAAGTTTTTCCGTGAGGGTAAGTCTTTAGATTTTAGAACTGTAAAAACCAGGCATAAGGCCTGCATTTTAAAAGGTAAGTGGTCAATTAATTAAAATTAAAACATTTTTTCCACAGGTTTATTATTTTTAAATACTTTAAAGCAAGGTAAGTTTATTTTTAGCCCCGTTTTTTTATAAAATTATTTTTTTCAAAAATTTAAGTTATTGTTTAAAATAGTTATTTAATGTAATTTATAGTTTATTTAAAAAGTGTGATTTAAAAAAAAAATTATTTGAAGGTTTACTGTTATGTTGGGGCCCGTATATTCATAAGTTTAGACAGGTCTTCCTGTCAATCTTATGAATGGGCTTTTCCCTCCTCTGATTGGCTGCCCATGGCTCACGTGATCCCAGGGGACGCATCGCACTAACTACGTCCCTGGGACACGCAAGCACAGCGCGCCGGGAGTTGGAGCAGGCCCCAGAGCGGAATTCCACGGGAGCCCAGAGCTCAACTGCCGGCGCGCAAGGTAAGTGCAGGTCGGGGGCTTGCACCCACGGGAAGCACCCGACCCGAATTTCTGGGCCTTTGTATTCAAAATGTACATGTTTGGTCTTTGGAATCATTGTTGCCTTGGCCAGCTTAGGGGTTGCGGGTTGGTTTCATTCATGTTGTTCGCAATGGCAGAAGTCATTTTCTCAGCAGGGGCCTAGAAGTGGCTTGTTATCAGCCGTTGACGGACGGCCCTTGCAGTTTCAACATTGTGGGCCTCACTCCCACCTTGGTGCTGCTGCTGATCATCCTCCTCCTCTTCCTCCTCCTCCAGTGGTGCTCCAAGGCTTGGTGGCATTGGCTGGGTCCTGAGGATTGCCAGGTAATGCAGCATACAGCACACAACTATGAAGAGGGAGACTCGCTCAGGAGAGTACTGCAGGGCTCCTCCTAAGTTGTCCAGACAGCGGAACCGTTGCTTGAGCACGCCGATCGTCTGCGCAACGATTTTCCTCGTGGTGAGATGGCTCTCGTTGTACCGCAGCTCAGCAGGGGTGTTGGGGTTACGGAGCGGTGTCATCAGCCAGGTGCACAGTGGATAGCCCTTGTCCCCGAGGAACCATCCACTTGGCTGATGCTGTGCCTGGAAAAGTTCTGCCACAGCAGTCTGGCACAGGATGAATGCATCGTGGCTACTGCCAGGATAGCGGGCATTGACAGCCAGTATCAGTTGTCTGTGGCCACAGACCAACTGGACGTTTAAGGAGTGGAACCACTTGCGGTTTTGGAAAACCTTTGTATTCTCATGCGGTGCACGCAATGCCACATGCGTGCAGTCAATGGCGCCCTACACCATGGGGAAGCCCGCTATCCTCGCAAAGCCAAATGCACGTTCAAGCTGTTAAGCCTGGGTCATCGGGAAAGAGATGTACTGGCGTCTCCTTTTATAGAGGGCATTTGTGACCTGATGGATTCAGCAATGGACCGCAAACTGGGAGATATTGGCGATGTCCCCAGTAGCTGCTTGAAAGGAGCCGGTGGCAGAAAAGTTCAGAGTCACTGCCACCGACAGAGACGTCCTGGTCCTCAGTACAGGCTGCAGATCTGGCTGCAACAGGTGGCAGAGCTCAGTGACCACCTCCTTGCTGAATCACAGCCTGCGCAAACACTGCTCCTCAGACAAATTAATGTAGGAGAATTGTTGGCGAAATACCCTGGGAGGGTAAGGTCTCCCGTACAGAGGCCTGTTGGCCCTCCTCCGTCTGGCCATGATTGCCACTCTCTCTCTGCGTCTCTGTTGCCTCCGATTCTGCAGGCGCAGGACGTAGCCTAGAATCAGTGCAGCCCCCATAGTCTCTTGGCAATCAAAGTAATGAAGGTCAAAAACAAAAGTACCTGCAAAGTGATGCTCAGTAGCCAAAACTACTTCACATAGCGTTGACTCTATGCAGAAGTCTCTCCTTCTCCCTCAGAATCTCTCTCTGTCAGAATGAGTGGTGCAAAAATGTCTACCACAGAAAAAGCCAGGAAGAGGCCGCCTTTAAATAGCAACCCCCCAGCCCCACACCGACTGGGAAAGTTCCAGTCTACCTGTCGGTGTTTGCGCCAGGCGGAAAGGAGGGGGGCGCCACTCAATATCCGGTCCAGGGCACCACAAGGGCATTGCATGCTCGAATGACATCAAGATCTGCGGGCGCAGGAGATCGGGGCGGTATTGTTTAGTGCAGCCGCAAAATGTCTGGTCAATTACGCGAGCGGCGCAGATATCACCGCGCCTGGGTGCTAGTTGCTTTGCGCCCCATTAGCGCCCTGTTAAGGCACTAAGGGGAGGCGTAGACCAACTGAATTTCCCCCCATAGAGTTATACAGCACAGAAAGTGGCCCTTCGGCCCATCGTGTCCACGCCGGCCATCAAGCCCTATCAATTCTAATCCCATTTTCCAGCACTTGGTCCGTAGCCTTGTATGTATGGCATTTCAAGTGCTCATCTAAATGCTTCTTGAATGTTGTGAGGGTTCCTGCCTCTACCACCCTTTCAGGCAGTGAGTTCCAGATTCCAACCACCCTCTGGATGAAAAAGTTCTTCCTCAAATCCCCTCTAAACCTCCTGCCCCTTACCTTGAAACTATGCCCCCTGGTTATTGACCCCTCTACTAAGGGGAAAAGTTCCTTTCTATCTACCCTATCTATGCCCCTCATAATTTTGTACACCTCAATCAGGTCCCCCCTCAGCCTTCTCTGCTCTAAGGAAAACAACCCCAGCCTGTCCAGTCTCTCTTCATAGCTGAAGCGCTCCAGCTCAGGTAACATCCTGGTGAATCTCCTCTGCACCCTCTCCAAAGCAATCACATCCTTCCTATAGTGTGGCGACCAGAACTGCGCACAGTATTCCAGCTGTGGCCTAACTAGCGTTTTGTACAGCTCCATCATAACCTCCCTGCTCTTATATTCTATGCCTCGGCTAATGAAGGCAAGTATCCCATATGCCTTTTTAACCACCTTATCTACCTGTCCTGCTGCCTTCAGGGATCTATGTACATGTACACCAAGCTCCCTCTGATCCTCTGTCCTTCCTAGGATCCTACCATTCATTGTGTATTCCTTTGCCTTGTTAGTCCTCCCAAAATGCATTACCTCACACTTTTCAGGGTTAAATTCCATTAACACTGTTCTGCCCATCTGACCAACCTGTCTATATCATCCTGCAGCCTGAGGCTTCCCTCCTCGCTATTTACCACTCCACCAATTTTCGTGTCATCTGCGAACTTACTGATCATACCTCCTACATTCATATTTAAATCATTAATGTACACTACAAACAGCAAAGGACCTAGCACCGATCGCTGTGGTACACCACTGGACAAAGGCTTCCAGTCACAAAAACAATCTTTGTCCATCACACTCTGCCTCCTGCCACTAAGCCAATTTTGGATCCAATATGCCAAATTGCCCTGGATCCAATGGGCTCTTAACATCTTGACCTGTCTCCCATGCGGGACTTTGTCAAAAGCCTTACTGAAGTCCATGTAGACTGGACTACCCTCATCCACATACCTAGTCACCCCCTCGAAAAATTCAATCAAATTGGTGAGACATGATCTCCCCCTAACAAAGCCATGCTGATTGTCCTTGATTAATCCTTGCCTCTCCAAGTGGAGACTAATTCTGTCCCTCAGAATTTTTTCCAATAATTTCCCTACCACTGATGTTAGGCTCACTGGTCTGTAATTCCCTGATTTATCCCTACTATCCTTCTTGAATAATGGCACTATGTTAGCTGTCCTCCAGTCCTCTGGCACCTCCCCTGTGGCCAGAGAGGTTCTGATAATTTGTGTCAGAGACCATGCAACCTCCTCCCTTGCCTCACACAGCAGCCTGGGATACTTCTCGTCTGGGCCTGGGGATTTATCCACTTTTAAGCCCACTAAAACCGCTAGTACCTCCTCCCTCTCAATAATAATTTGTTCAAGTATATCACAATCCCCCTGCCTGATTTCTATGCCTACATCGTCCTTCTCCATAGTGAACACAGATGCAAAGTATTCATTTAAAACCTCACCCACATCTTCCGGCTCTACACACAGATTGCCACTTTGGTCCCTAATGGGCCCTACTCTTTCCCTGGTTATCCTCTTGCCCTTAATATACTTATAAAACACCTAGGGATTTTCCTTTATTTTGCCCGCCAGTGTTTTTCATGCCCCCTCTTCGCTCTCCTAATTTCTTTTTTAAGTACCCCCCTGCACTTTCTATACACCTCTAGCGCTTCCATTGTTTTTAGTCCTTTGTATCTGCCAAAAGCCTCCCTTTTTTTCCTAATCCATTCTTGTATATCCCTTGACATCCGGGTTTCCCTGAGCTTGTTTGTCCCACCCTTGACCTTTACGGGAACGTACTCTCTCTATTTCCTTTCTGAAAGACTCCCACTGCTCTGATGTGGATTTTCCGACAACTGGCTGATCCCAATCCACTTTGGCCAGATCCTGCCTTATCATATTAAATTCAGCCTTCCTCCAATTTAGAACCTTTATTTCCGGTCCATCTTTGTCCTTTTCCATGACTACCTTAAATCTCACTGAATTATGGTCACTGTCACCAAAATGCTCTCCTACTGACACTTCTACCACTTGCCAGGCTACATTCCCTAGAATTAGGTCCAGTACTGCCCCCTCTCTTGTTGGACTTTCTACATGCTGGCTCAAAAAGCTCTCCTGGATGCACTTTAAGCATTCCGCACCCTCTAAGCCTTTCACACTTTGACTATTCCAGTTAATATTGGGGAAGTTGAAATCCCCTACTATTATTACCCTATTATTTCTACACTTCTCTGAGATTTGCCTACATATCTGTTCCTCTATCTCCCCCTGACTGTTTGGGGGCCTATAGTACACTCCCAGCAAAGTGCTTGCCCCCTTTTTATTTTTAAGTTCTACCCATATAGCCTCATTAGAGGAACCTGCTAAGATATCATCCCTCCTTATTGACTCCTTGATTAATATTGCGACACCCCCTCTATCTCACCTGAAGATTCTATACCCTGGAATATTGAGCTGCCAGTCCTGCCCCTCCCTCAACCATGTCTCTGTGATAGCAACAATATCATACTCCCATATATTCAACAACACCTTCAATTCATCTGCCTTACTCGCAAGACTCCTGGCATTAAAATAAATGCCATCCAGTCTTGCCTTGTGCCATTACATATTTGCTCTGCCTTCCAGGTTGACTTGTTTTTTCCTCTATATTTGACTGTGCATCACCCCCTACTATGACTCCACTCCGTATCCCATCCCCTGCCAAGTTAGTTTAAACACCCCCCCAACAGTACTAGCAAACCTCTCTGCAAGGCTATTGGTCCCATTCCGGTTCAGGTGCTACCCGTCCATCTTGTACAGGTCCCACCTTCCCCAGAAGCAGACCCAGTGATCCAGGAAACTAAAGCCCTCCCTCCTGTGCCAACTCTTTAGCCACGCATTCATCTGCTCTATCCTCCTACTCACTAGCACGTGACACCGGGAGTAATCCAGAGATTACAGCCTTTGAGGTCCTGCTTTTTAATCTGCTACCTAGCTCCCTAAATTCTTGTTGCAGTACTTCATCCCTCTTTCTACCTATGTCGTTGGTACCAATGTGAACCACGACCTCTGTCTGTTCACTCTCCCCCTTCAGAATGCCCTGCAGCCGTTCAGTGACATCCGTGACCCTGGCACCAGGGAGGCAACATACCATCCTGGAGTCATGTCTGCGGCCACAGAAACGTCTATCTGTTCCCCTTACGATAGAATCCCCTATCAATATTGCTCACCCACTCTTTCTCCTCCCCTGCTGTGCAGCTGAGCCACTCATAGTGCCACTCGTAGTGCATTTCCCTGAGAAACCATCTCCCCCAGCAGTATCCAAAATGGAAAACCTGTTGGAGAGGGAGATGGACCCAGGGGACTCCTGCACTACCTTCCTTGTTCTTTTACTCTGTCTGGCGGTCACCCATTCCATCTGCCTGTGTACTCATTACCTGCGGTGTGACCACCTCGTTAAATGTGCTAGCCAACAAAGATCTCAGCTTTGTGGATGCTCCACAGTGACTCCAGCCGCAGCTCCATCTCTGAAACGTGGATTTTGAGTAGCTGCAGCTGAAGACACTTCCTGCACTTGTCTTCGCCCTGGACACTGAAAGTGTCCCTGGCTTCCCACATAGCACAGGAGGAGCATTCCATGCTGCCGAGCTGCCCTGCCATGTCCTACCCTTAACTTTAGTCCCTTTACTTCCTTTAAATATCCCAGCAAGTGAACCAGCACCTTCAGAAAAGAAATTGAGAAATCGATCGCTAACCCCAACCCCTAACCCGAAACCTCGAATCGTGCAGTGTCAACAGTGCAATGCAGAGCTGGCTGTGTGTCAATAGTCATTGTGACATCATCGACGCTCATTGTGAGGCCACTGATGGCCGTTGTGATGTCATCGATGATGTAGGTCATCAGTGTTGTCAATAGTTGCTTCGAGAAAGAATTGACCCCCTATTATAACTGATACACCTGACTGCAATCCCTGCACCCCATGACTAATGGTTGGCCTGAACCCCGGTAATGATGCTGTATAAGGGAGACATTATGGGCTCAGACTCCCATTGCTGAGCTTTACCCATTGGGAGCTCATCATGGGAATCTGGGGCATGGAGGGTCAGTGCACCCGGTCAGGAACACAAATGCAAAGAATCGACCCTTAAATCTGTATTATGTATCATTAGCTTTCTGAAAAATAATTTTGAAAGCAGTTTAACAATTAACCCATATAAGCAGTATTCAATCAATTGTGAGGTCACCCTCACCAGTGAGGTCATCACCTGGCAGGTCATGTGACAGCTCGAGCCACAAGGCGTCACAATGAAATTCGCGACTTCGCAAAAGCAGGAAATAATGACACAGCCCCTTTCTCAAATAAAGTTGTCGGCTGCTTGGTCATCCAGCAGTTAAATTTTGGTTTGACCATGAGGAACCTTTTCAAAGCAATCAACCAAACTCTTTAAAACTTTAAACTAGTTCAAGACCATCGAATTAGGAATCTACAAAGAAAGGTCTGCATAGGACGGACATCTGTGAGTGTGAGAGAAAGAGCCCATGTTAGGGGGAGACATCTAAACGTCGAAACATCAAATCGACAAAATAACACCAGCAATACTGGTGAAAATCTGTGAGTAAAAGCAGAGCTCTGTGTTGTAACACACAGTGGGCTCGAATTTATCAATGGGGATGTGATGGAGGCGGGACTCCCACTTTTTGGGTTGTAGTCCCGCCTCCATCGACTTGTGGCCAACCCACGCTTTTTTCCTTGATTGACCTTGTTGAGCCTGCCCAGCAGGCTCAGCAGGCGAATTGAGGGACACCTGGTTACTGGTGACGTCAGCGATTGACATTTCATCTGTCAAGAGCTTTTGACAGATGAAAAATCAGCGTTTGACAGCCCTGTGAAGCTTCAAACACGGACAATCTGTCTTCTAACTGGAGTCCTTCTACTCAGACTCAGTTAGAGAGCTCTCCAGACCAGAAAGCAGAGGCTGCAGCTTTTGACAGTTCAGCGGCCATTCTGCTTTCTGTGCCGGTGAACTGAGGGACTCCCGAGAACTGAAGGAAGGAAGCCTGCAGGAGAAAGTAAAGGTAAGTAAAACTTATTAAAACACTTTACACTTACCTCACACACTTACCTCTGCACACATGCACACATCACCTACAGAACGGACATCTCGACCCTTCCAACCCCTACAGACCGATGGTCCACCTCGTTAACTTGGCGTGGTTTGGAGCTGTCGGGAAGCCCACACTTCAGGGATAAAAATAGGGATTAGGCAAAAAACTGCCTGTTAACTACCTGTTAACAGGTAGTTAATTGTCCCTAATCCTCTTCCCGCCTCGGGGAGGCGGCTCCCAGCACAGGTCGGATACCCACCTCCTGGGACATTGGCACGGAGGCGGGTTGGGGGCGAGATGGGTTCTTGCCCCCCAATTCTGCAATTTTCCCACCACTCCCGCCTCCAAACTCGCCTCCACGGGGCTTGGAAATTCGAGCCCAGTGTGTTTATCACGAGGGCACATTGTCTGAAACAACCTGTTTCAAACAGATTTTATTCGCACTGAGCTGAATTTATAAAGAATTCAAGAACAACAATTCTACTTTGTATTTCCAAAAAGAATTGAGAATTAAACAGCTAATTTGGAGATTTAAAGCATTTCTGGCTGGTAAGGGAGGAAAGGAAATACAAAAATAAATCAATACTGATTTCATTCAATCCCTCCCTCTCATTAGACCCTATGTTCTCCGACATCTCTGGGAGGTTGTTTGTGTCCTCCTTTGTGAAGACAGAACCAAAGTATGTATTTAATTGGTCAGCCATTTCTTTGTTCCCCATTATAAATTCCCCTGATTCTGACTGCAAGGGACCTACGCTTGACTTCACCAATCTTTTTCTCTTCACCTATCTATAGAAGCTTTTACAGTCAGTTTTTATGTCCTCACAAGCTTACTCTCATTATCTATTTCCCCCCTCTTAATTAATCCCTTGTCCTCCTTTGCTGAATACTAAACTGCTCCCAATCCTCAGGTTTGCTGCTTTTTCGGGCCAAATTATATGTCCTCTCCTTTGATTTTATGCTATCCCTAATTTCCCTTGTTAACCATGGTTAAGTCACCTTTTTTGTTTTATTTTTATGCCAAACAGGGATGAACAAATTCTGTAGTTCATCCATGCGATCTTTAAATGTTTGCCATTGCCTATCCACCGTCAACCCTTTAAGTGACATTCACCAATCTATCCTAGCCAACTCACGCCTCATACCATCGTAGTTTCCTTTATTTAAATTCAGGACCCTAGCCTCTGAGTCAACTACTTCACTATCCATTTTAATGAAGAATTCTATCATATTATGATCGCTCCTCCCCAAGGGGCCTTGCGCAACAAGATTGCTAATTAATCCTTTCTCATTACATAATACCCAATCTAAGATGGCCTGATCTCTAGTTGGTTCCTCGACATATTGGTCCAGGAAACCATCCCGTATACACTCTAGGAATTCCTCCTCCACAGCATTGTTACTAATTTGTTTAGCCCAATCTATATGTAGATTAAAGTCACCCATGATAACTGCTGTGCCCTTATTGCACGCGTCTCTAATTTCCCGTTTAATGCCATCCCCAACCTCAGCATTATTGTTTGGGGGTCTGTATACAACTCCCACTAACGTTTTCTGACCCTTGGTATTTCTCAGCTCTGCCCATACAGATTCCACATCATCAGAGCTAATATCCTTCCTTACTATTGTGTTAATCTCCTCTTTAACCAGCAATGCTACCCCACCTCCTTTTGCTTTTATCCTGTCCTTCCTGAATATTGAATACCACTGGATGTTGAATTCCCAGACTTGGTCACCTTAGAGCCATGACTCTATAATCCTAAGTATATCATATCCATTTACATCTATTTGCGCAGCTATTTCATCCACTTTATTATGAATGCACCTCGCATTAAGACACAAAGCCTTCAGGGAAGGAGGGAAGGATCAGGGCGGAGCATCGTGTGGGGTGGGTGGAGGATCGGGGAGAAGCATCATGTGGGGTGGGGCGCAGGATCGGGACGGAACATTGTGTGGGGTGGAGGGAGGGTCGGGACGGAGCATCGTGTGGGGAGGGGGGAAGGATAGGGGTGGAGCATCGTGTGGGGTGGGGGGGATCGGGATGGAGCATCGTGTGGGGAGGGGGGAAGGATCGGGGTGGAGCATCATGTGGGGTGGGGGGATCGGGGTGGAGCATCGCGTGGGGAGGGGGGAAGGATCGGGGTGGAGCATCATGTGGGTAGGTGGGAAGGATCGGGGTGGAGCATCCTGTGGTGGGGGAAGGATTGGGACAGAGCATCGTGTGGGGTGGGGGGGATCAGGGCGGAGCATCGCGTGGGTAGGTGGGAAGGATCGGGGTGGAGCATCCTGTGGTGGGGGAAGGATTGGGACAGAGCATCGTATGGGGTGGGGGAAGGATCGGCGGGAGCATCATGTGGGGTGGGGGGAGGATCGGGACGGAGCAGCGTGTGGGGTGGGGAGGTCGGGGTGGAGCATCGTGTGTGGTGGGGGGATCGGGGTGGAGCATCGTGTGGGGTGGGGGGGATCGGGACGGAGCATCGTGTGGTGTGGGGGGATTGGGACGGAGCATCGTGTGGGGTGGGGGGGATCAGGGTGGAGCATCGTGTGGGGTGGGGGGGGATCGGGATGGAGCATCGTGTGTGGTGGGGGGATCGGGGTGGAGCATCGTGTGGGGTGGGGGGGATCAGGGTGGAGCATCGTGCGGGGTGGGGGGGGATCGGGATGGAGCATCGTGTGTGGTGGGGGGATCAGGGTGGAACATCGTGTGGGGTGGGGGGGATCGGGACGGAGCATCGTGTGGGTGGGGGGATCGGGGTGGAGCATCGTGTGGGGTGGGGGGATCGGGGTGGTGCATCGTGTGGGGTGGGGGGAATCGGGACGGAGCATCGTGTGGGGTGGGGGGCATCGGGGTGGAGCATCATGTGGGGTGGGGGGGATTGGGGTGGAGCATCGTGTGGGGTGGGGGGATCGAGACGTAGCAGCGTGTGGGTGGGAGGAAAGGTTGGCGGGAGCATCGTGTGGGGTGGGTGAAGGATCGGGATGGAGCAGCGTGGGGGGGTAAGCATCGGGATGGAGCATCATGTGGGGGTTAAGGATCGGGATGGAGCAGCGTGTGGGGGGCTAAGGATCGGGGCGGAGCATCGTGTGGGGTGGGGAGGTCGGGGCGGAGCATCGTGTGGGGTGGGGGGATCTGGACGGAGCATCGTGTGGGGTGGGGGGATTAGGGCGGAGCATCGTGTGGGGTGGGGGGATCTGGACGGAGCATCGTGTGGGGTGGGGAGGTCGGGGCGGAGCATCGTGTGGGGTGGGGGGATCTGGACGGAGCATCGTGTGGGGTGGGGGGTTTGGGACGGAGCATCGTGTGGGGTGAGGGGGATCGGGACGGAGCATCGTGTGTGGTGGGGGGATCGGGGTGGAGCATCGTGTGGGGTGGGGGGGATCAGGACGGAGCATCGTGTGGGGCGGGGGGGATCGGGACGGAGCATCGTGTGGGGTGGGGGGGATCGGGACGGAGCATCGTGTGTGGTGGGGGGATCGGGATGGAGCATCGTGTGGGGTGGGGGGGATTGGGGTGGAGCATCGTGTGGGGTGGGGGGGATCGGGACGGAGCAGCGTGTGGGGGGGGTAAAGATCGGGACGGAGCATCGTGTGGGGGGGTAAGGATCGGGATGGAGCATCGTGTGGGGGGGTAAGGATCGGGACGGAGCATCGTGTGGGGTGGGGGGGATCGGGACAGAGCATCATGTGGGGGGGAAGGATCAGGACGGAGCATCGTGTGGGGTGGGGGGGATCGGGACGGAGCATCGTGTGGGGTGGGGGGGATCAGGACGGAGCATCGTGTGGGGTGGGGGGGATCGGGACGGAGCATCGTGTGGGGTGGGTGAAGGATCGGGACGGAGCAGCGTGTGGGGGGGGTAAAGATCGGGACGGAGCATCGTGTGGGGGGGTAAGGATCGGGATGGAGCATCGTGTGGGGGGGTAAGGATCGGGACGGAGCATCGTGTGGGGTGGGGGGGATCGGGACAGAGCATCATGTGGGGGGGAAGGATCAGGACGGAGCATCGTGTGGGGTGGGGGGGATCGGGACGGAGCATCGTGTGGGGTGGGGGGGATCAGGACGGAGCATCGTGTGGGGTGGGGGGGATCGGGACGGAGCATCGTGTGGGGTGGGGGGGATCGGGATGGAGCATCGTGTGGGGTGGGGGGGATCGGGACGGAGCATCGTGTGGGGTGGGGGGGATCGGGACGGAGCATCGTGTGGGGTGGGGGGGATCGGGACGGAGCATCGTGTGGGGTGGGGGGGATCGGGATGGAGCATCTTGTGCGGGGGGTAAGGATCGGGGCAGAGCATTGTGTGGGGGGTTAAGGATTGGGGCGGAGCATCATGTGGGGGGTAAGGATCAGGACGGAGCATCGTGTGGGGGTCAAGGATCGGGGCAGAGCATCGTGTGGGGGGTTAAGGATTGGGACGGAGCATCGTGTGGGGGGGTTAAGGATTGGGATGGAGCATCGTGTGGGGGTGTAAGGATTGGGACGGAGCATCGTGTGGGGGGTTAAGGATTGGGACGGAGCATCGTGTGGGGGTGTAAGGATCGGGGCAGAGCATCGTGTGGGGGTGTTAAGGATTGGGACGGAGCATCGTGTGGGGTGGGGGGATCGGGACGGAGCATCGTGTGGGGTGGGGGAGATTGGGACGGAGCATCGTGTGGGGTGGGGGGGATCGGGACGGAGCATCTTGTGGGGTGGGGGGTTCGGAACGGTGCATCGTGTGGGGTGGGGGAGATTGGGACTGAGCATCGTGTGGGGCGGGGCGGATCGGGACAGAGCATCGTGTGGGGTGGGGGGATCGGGACGGAACATCGTGTGGGGTGTGGGGATCGGGATGGAGCATCGTGTGGGGTAGGGGGGATCAGGACGGAGCATCGTGTGGGGTGGGGGGGATCGGGACAGAGCATCATGTGGGGGGGAAGGATCAGGACGGAGCATCGTGTGGGGTGGGGGGGATCGGGACGGAGCATCGTGTGGGGTGGGGGGGATCAGAACGGAGCATCGTGTGGGGTGGGGGGGATCGGGACGGAGCATCGTGTGGGGTGGGGGGGATCGGAACGGAGCATCGTGTGGGGTGGGGGGGATCGGGATGGAGCATCGTGTGGGGTGGGGGGGATCGGGACGGAGCATCGTGTGGGGTGGGGGGGATCGGGACGGAGCATCGTGTGGGGTGGGGGGGATCGGGACGGAGCATCGTGTGGGGTGGGGGGGATCGGGATGGAGCATCTTGTGGGGGGGTAAGGATCGGGACGGAGCATCGGTGTGGGGGGGGTAAGGATTGGGATGGAGCATCGTGTGGGGGGTTAAGGATCGGGGCAGAGCATCGTGTGGGGGTGTTAAGGATTGGGACGGAGCATCGTGTGGGGTGGGGGGATCGGGACGGAGCATCGTGTGGGGTGGGGGAGATTGGGACGGAGCATCGTGTGGGGTGGGGGTGATTGGGACGGAGCATCTTGTGGGGTGGGGGGGATCGGGACGGTGCATCGTGTGGGGTGGGGGAGATTGGGACGGAGCATCGTGTGGGGTGGGGCGGATCGGGACAGAGCATCGTGTGGGGTGGGGGGATCGGGACGGAATATCGTGTGGGGTGGGGGGGATCCGGACGGAGCATCGTGTGGGGTGGGGGGGATCGGGGTGGAGCATCGTGTGGGGTGGGGGGGATCGGGGCGGAGCATCGTGTGGGGTGGAGGGGGGATCTGGACGGAGCATCGTGTGGGGTGGGGGGGATCCGGACGGAGCATCGTGTGGGGTGGGGGGGATCGGGGTGGAGCATCGTGTGGGGTGGGGGGGATCTGGACGGAGCATCGTGTGGGGTGGAGGGGGGATCTGGGCGGAGCATCGTGTGGGGTGGGGGGGATCCGGACGGAGCATCGTGTGGGGTGGGGGGGGATCGGGGTGGAGCATCGTGTGGGGTGGGGGGATCGGGACGGAGCATCGTGTGGGGTGGAGGGGGGATCTGGACGGAGCATCGTGTGGGGTGGGGGGGATCCGGACGGAGCATCGTGTGGGGTGGGGGGGATCGGGGTGGAGCATCGTGTGGGGTGGGGGGGATCTGGACGGAGCATCGTGTGGGGTGGAGGGGGGATCTGGGCGGAGCATCGTGTGGGGTGGGGGGGATCCGGACGGAGCATCGTGTGGGGTGGGGGGGGATCGGGGTGGAGCATCGTGTGGGGTGGGGGGATCGGGACGGAGCATCGTGTGGGGTGGAGGGGGGATCTGGGCGGAGCATCGTGTGTGGTGAGGGGCAGGATCCTTACGGAGCATCGTGTGGGTGGGGAAGGATCGGGGCGGAGCATCGTGTGGGGTAGGGGGGATCGGGACGTAGCATCGTGTGGGGTGAGGGGCAGGATCGGGACGGAGCATCGTGTGGGGTGGAGGGGGGATCTGGGCGGAGCATCGTGTGTGGTGAAGGGCAGGATCCTTACGGAGCATCGTGTGGGGGGGGAAGGATCGGGGTGGAGCATCGTGTGGGGTGGGGGGGATCTGGACGGAGCATTGTGTGGGGTGGGGTGATCTGGACGGAGCATCGTGTGGGGTGAGGGGCAGGATCCTTACTGAGCATCATGGGGTTGGGGGGGATTGGGACGGAGCATCGTCTGGGTTGGGGGTGCAGGATCGGGACGGAGCATCGTGTGGGGGGTGAAGGATCGGGCTGGAGCATCGTGTGGGGGGGGGAATGATCGGGCTGGAGCATCGTGTGGGGGGGGGAATGATCGGGATGGAGCATCGTGTGGGGGGGGAAGGATCGGGATGGAGCATCATGTGGGGGGGGAACGATCGGGATGGAGCATTGTGTGGGGGTGGAAGGATCAGGATGGAGCATCGTGTGGGGGGGGGAATGATCGGGATGGAGCATCGTGTGGGGGGGGAAGGATCGGGATGGAGCATCATGTGGGGGGGGGAACGATCGGGATGGAGCATTGTGTGGGGGGGTGGAAGGATCAGGATGGAGCATCGTGTGGGGGGGGGAATGATCAGGATGGAGCATCGTGTGGGGGGGCGGAATGATCAGGATGGAGCATCGTGTGGGGGGTGGATTTCGAGAGCTACTAAAAGCCATGCTCAGCTTTCACTGTTTACTTGTTGCTGGAGGCTGAAAGAGAACTTCTGAGACATATCAGGAGGCTTTCTGGGACACTTTGTCAAGACTTCACCAACACTCTATCAACCTTTTTTCTGGAAATTCTCTGAGGACTTCACCTAAAGTGCTGTGCTGCTCTACCTTATAGGAGTCATCAGGAGAAAGGGAGTGCTTGGTCATGAGCATCTTGCTAGGGGTCCCCCTTCACCTGGAGGAGGAATGGGAGGAGGACATGAGGCCAGGCAAAGCAGCACCAGCTGCTGCAGGAGGAAAGAAAGGAAGACCAGGTGGGCTCCTTCTACCCACTGTGCCCCCCGCCCACACCCCCATCCAACCCACTCCCACAGGTAGAGGATGTTCCTCCTCCTCCTCCACCAGGACTTCCAGTGGCATAGTCGAGAACCTGTGAGCCCTCTCCCTCGGTCATTGAGCCATCCTGAAACGTACGATTGTGTGTCAGCTAGTGCACTCCACCCCTTCAGTGGAATTGGCTGCGTGGAGGCTACTTATACTGCTCCTTACAAAATTGCTTGAGTGTGAAACCTTCAAGTTTCTGTTTTAGTGCCTGCAGGCAAGCTTAAATCATGGTAATCAGCAATTAGCCCCAAAATTGTGGCCTAAAACCAAATTTTCAAACAGGCGTGTCTTATTAGCACAGCACCCACTTAATGCCTGTTTTCACCCTTTCACCATAATAACTCCCTAAGTGTTATTTAGGTGGCTTTGGTTGTTTGGTTGGGGTATCTCTGTTCTAGTTCACTGTTCCTAATCTCCAGTTTAGTTTGTTGTTCCAATATTTTGCTTTCTTCAATCAGCTCTTCTTGCACGCAAGGCTCAAGCCTATTAGACGTTTACAAGAGATTTCTTTTGCTCCTCCTCAACTGTCCTTATAATATATGATCCCCTGAGCTTATAATATATGATTTTCACTTTTATGCTGGTTTCCATTTATTTTCTCTTTGCACTCTTTCTGTATGTTAGACACTAGCTGATCACACCTGCAATTTGTACGGACATACTAGGCCAGAATACTTGCTAACCTTTTGATTTTTGAATTCCTCGATGGCTTTGATGTACTTTTATAAACATAAGTTTTCTTGGGCTGCCAGGCACAAGTCCTTTATGACTATTGAAGATAAGCACCTCTTCAATCACCAAAGTCTCAATACCGTGAGGTAGGTTTTCATCTTCTTCACTTGGGCATTAAGCATCGCCTGGATGGGAAGGATCTTCTGGGAAGGATCGCATGAACACACCAGATTTTTTTTCTGATAAAATGAATGGAAGAAAATTCAGGTGGGTTCTGTAAGGGGTGTGTGATTCTCCCCACCAGACTTTCTTTTCTGCACTGCACCCAGGAGATAAAGATGAAAATCTACCCCTGTATTTCAAGATCAACTTCATATCTGGAAATGATTCCAGGATCAAGGATTTCAACTTTTGTAATGACTGGTCTTTCTCAGTTACCTACATTACAACAGTGACTACACTTCAAAAGTACTTCATTGGCTGTAAAGTGCTTTGGGACATCCTGAGGGCATGAAAGGTTCCTTCTGTTATCATCTCACCTCGCTTGCAACTTAAGCAGGCAGGATGCTTTTCCATGCAGCAGCTTGTGGAGAAGCAACTATTCTCTGTTGAATGTCTCCTCCAGTGATCTACTCTTGGTCAGGAGCTCACCTTTGCCTACATAAGAACAGTCATTGCACTCCAAAAGTAATTCACTATGTGAAGCATTTTGAGACATTTGACAACTGGTAAGGAAATTTCACTACCTAGCATGTTCGCATACCAACCTACTGTACCATCAAACTGCCACAACTGGAATCAATTCTGTCTACAAGACCCCAGTGAGTCGTGTCTAATAAGATTTCCCCACACAGACCGATCACCTTCAGAAATAATCAGAATAGTTTCACTTCTGCTGGTGAAAGAACATTGCAATATTGAAAATTTGTAAGTAGTGGTGTAAACAACATATTCATAATTATATGTGTAGAATATATGTTGTTTACACTGTTGGACATCCTGGAGAGATGTATATTGGACATCTTGGGGAGTTAAGGGTTAACAGTCAAACTTCTTTGTATCTTGGAGCAACAGGCTTTTCAACATAAACAGGGTGCCTTTGAAGTGTCAGAAATGAAAAGTATAGCTTGTCTTCTAATATAAGTGCTTTTCTAAGGAAATAAGTGATAGTAATAAACATAACTAGGGTAATAAACATGGGCAGGAGGGATTCATTAGCTATAGTATGGGAAGATGATGGTTGATAAAGCCTAGTTTAAGAACTGTTACATCAGGAAGTCCTGTTTAGCGGCAGTAGCTTTAGAGTATACAACTAAAAACGTTTACATGAATAGTCTGTTTTCAAAGGATTTGGAAACGGATACGTCATGCAGTTTAATTTATGACATTTACCTTTGATGTAGCTAAAATATATATGGTGTATAAAGGAGCATGGTTTTCAGCATTTCTTTGGAGGGCTTGAAAGATACAGAAACCAAAAAGCTACTCTGTGTACAGTTAGGCTGATCACCTGTACTGTGTATCAATAAAGTCTATTCCATATACTCCCCTATGAACTATCTCATGCTTACTCGAAACGTGTTGTTGTGAACCACAGAAGGCAGAGGTTGACTGCTAACATACGCCACTACTTAGAAAGTTTCAATATTGTGATATTGTTTAAGTGGTTATTGATGAATATGATTCATACAGACCTCGTAGGCTATTATTTCACAGTTAATGCCTCCTCTTCTTGTCCTGCTATTCTATTATCATGAGTAATTTTATTATAATACTGCAAAATATTCTCTTTCCTGCTGAGTGAAGCACAGAATGTTAAATTAAGCAAAACTGGTTTCCGTACCCCAGTGAATTGACTTTAAGATCCTCTTTCTTGACTTCAAATCCCTCCATGGATTAACTCCACCTACCTCAGCAACCTCCTCCAGCCATATATCCCTGCACCTCATCCTTTTCAATCTATCTGCAGCCTTTGATACTGTTGACCACACCATCCTCCTCTAGCGCCTCTCCTCCACTGTCCAGCTGGGTGAGACTGCCCTCACCTGCTTCTATTCCTATCTATCCAGACATAGCCAGAGAAGCGCATGCAATGGCTTCTCTTTCCGCCCCCGCACTGTTACCTCTGGAGTCCCCAAATGGTCTATCCATGGGGCCCCCTCCTATTTCTCATTTATATACCGGCCCTCGCTGACATCATCCAAAAACACAATGTCGCGTTCCTCATGTATGTTGACAACACCCAGCTCTACCTCACTACCACCTCTCTCGACCCTCCAGTGCCTCTGATTTGTCACAAGCTTGTCCAACATCCAGCACTAGATGAGCAGAAATTTCCTCCAGTTAAATATTAGGAAGACCGAAGCCATTGTTTTTGGTCCCAGCCACAAACTCCATTCTCTAGCCATCAACTCCATCTCTCTCCTTGGCCACTTTCTGAGGCTGAACCAGACTGTTCACAACCTTTGCATTCTATTTGACCCCAAGATGAGCTTCCAACCCCAATTCCACTCCATCACCAGGACTGCCGACTTCCACCTCCATAGCATTACCCATCTCCACCCTTGCCTCAGCTCATCTGCTGCTGAATCCCTCATCCATGCTTTTGTTATCTCTAGACTCAGCTAGTCCAATGCTCTCCTGGCCAGCTCTCCACCTTGCGACCTCTGTAAACTTGAGCGCATCGAAAAATCCAATGCACATATCCTAACTCGCCTTCAGCTGCCTAGGCCCTAAGCTCTGTAATTCTATCCCTAAAACCTACCTCTTTGACCAAGCTTTCTGGTCTCCTTACATGGCTCGGTATGAAACTTGGTTTGATAATCGTGCCTGTGAAGCACGTTGAGATGTTTTACTACATTAAAGGCACTATATAAATGCAAGTTGTTGTTATTGCACCTACTCTCCACTCCTCTTACACTGGCTTATGTTTTCTGCCCAGCACGTTTGTTTTGTCACTTTCCTCCCTGCCTCCAAAAGCTTTATTATGGCCCTTCTCTTTGACTGCCCTTTTGCCCCATCCCTCTGTACGTCCCCCGCTATACTTTCTCCATTGCCGTGCAGAGCTCTTTGAGATAGTTAGAGGAATGGTTCTTATTTATGATTTACTCCAAGTCAATAAGGTTCTTGAACATTGAAATCGGGTGTCATCGCTTTATGTTACATGCAATAATATTTAAATATACACTTAAAAGATGGTACTTACAACTAAATCTGACGGTGTAGTCGGGGGACTCAAACACATCATTGAGCTCTGTATATAGGTTGGTCAGACCTTATTGAATCCTAGGGGCGAGAAATTTGTGGCCTTAGCGCCACTCTGTAGTGCCATTAAATGGCGCTAAAAGGGCAGCCACCGCTTTTTTGCCAGCTGCTGATGGGTCCCGCGGCAGCTGCCGTTTTGGCCCCTACCTTTGCACTGCCAGTAACTGGCAGCACCATCTCCAACAAAATGGCACGCCGACTTTAAGTCACAAGCACGAACTTCAACCCTAACGCTGAATTCGGCGCTGGATCCTAAGCACGCCTGGTTACCCTGGCATGCAAGCAGGCTGGCAGTGGCAATGTCAGCAACTCTTAAAGGGATACACACATCGTGCAGGTAAGTTTGGATTTAAGGTTTTAGACTTTTTTTTATTTTATTGAAGTGGTGGCTTGTAGCAATAGATGTGATATCCAGGATGGAATCATCCGTCTGCGGTCCCAGTGACCACAACTCCAATTTCCCTTTCAACATTAGTCCCACACCTTACCTTCCATCTGTTATTGACCTTCACAATGTCCTCTTGGCCACGATGCTGAAATAAAAGCCACCACAAAGCAGACTTTCCAATCCACCTAGTCATCCAATGTGACATCAAGAAATCAACTCATCACCTGTATGCATTCTCTTAGTGACTGTCTTGTGTGTGCCTTTGCCTATCCTACTGATGTCACGCAGTGCTACCCCAGTGGCTGCAGCATGGCTGGTGGAAGGCTGCTGACTTTCAGTGGGGGACACTGCAGCTGTCTTTGCTGGTTGACGTTGAGGAGCTGGTGGCTGCGAGTGACAAATCAATCATCTTCTTCTTCACTCTCCTTTCCCTCTTCTTGGTCACCCACTGGCTGGGCAGGCTGGATTTCTTGGGTGCGTGAAATGAGGAAGGTACAAGGGTGGAGTTGTGGTGAGGGGAGGGCGGGAAAGCATAAGGTGCATGCCAGAAAGAGGATAATTGATGAGGATACCAGCATCTTGTATCCTTTCAGCCCCGTCGCTGGCCAAGGGCTCAGCCATGCCCCTGCCAAAAATGGTCAGCACCATCTCCTCCAAGGAAGTGAGGTGAGGCTAGGAATGAGAGATGTGCCTCGTGATTGGTGCAGATTGTTGGTAGGTGAGTGATTGGGGGTGGGGAGTCGTGCATTGAGAAGTGTGTGAAGTTAGTGGTGCAGTTGGTAGGAGACAGCTTTTGAAGATGCATTCACTGACACTGATCACTGGTCTGAGGTCATGAAGCTTCTTTAGGCACTGGAGCCAGGTGGTGGGGGCAACACTGCTGGCAGTGATGGTCTCGGTGATGTACTCCCACATTGTTCTTTCTGCAGGGCCTCCTGGCCCCTGTGGGTAGAGGGCCTGTCTTGCAGTGTTGACCCCCTGCACAAAGCTGGAGTGCTGTGTGCGAGACCCTGAGTGCCCCTTCCCTGGCTTGCTGAGCCATTTGTGTTAGTGCTGAGGCATTTTTCCCATTTTTTATGTTAGGAAGGGAATTCAGCTTTAAGAGCTGAATATTCACATTTGGATCTTTTTAATGTTAATTTTTTTTTAATGGCAGAAAGGGCTAAAAACTGCATTGTTTCACTGCATTTTAATTTGTGTTGCTTCAGTGTGCATGGCCCCTTTAATTCTCAGGCCTCTTCATTGCCCACAATTCCTTGCAAGCTCCACAGCCTCGCTTTCAGAGGCTGTGTGAGGCTCGATAGTCACACCTGCGCACAAACTTTGCCTCGGATGTGTCGTGTATGTACTTTGCAGAAGGAACTATATTCTGCAGCCCCTGTATACTGCAGTACCAGTAGTGACCACCCCTGTATATAAGCCTGTGTAGTAACTTTTGCATAGTAGCTCCAGTTTGTCTCCACTCAGTAAAGACCTGTTATAACCAACTCCTGCAGTCCATGTCTCAATTACACACGGACATAATACTGGCGACGAGCAGATCCGAACTTACCTACAGTCTGCACCACCTCATGGGGATCCATCCCTGAAGCGAAGTTGTCAGAGGTCGAGGCCAGAAGGAAGAAAAAAATAATAATAATAAAACAAACAGAAGAAACAGGCGTCGACCGTGGGCAACCGCCTCTGATTCATCGGAGTTGAAGATTTGCAGGAGAGGCTGTCGAGAGCGGGGCTTGGTTATCCTGTCGATGGTGTTCCAGCTAATCGGGCTGGTGGCAGGTAGTACACTGATCCTTCCTGGGCTGCGGCGGGCTAGAGCTCGATCGGGTGGCTTTTCAACAGGGCCGAGCAGCGTTGTCGGGAAGAGGAGAGAGAGAGAGAGGGTGGAGCACACAGGGCGCGGCCGGTGCTATGAAGCCGGGCAGCGTACAGACCCGAGGAGAGGGAGGAAAGTGTCCCACAGGGTTGCTCCGACGACGGGGAAATAAAAGAAATTAGAAGCGCAGAAAGCCGTGAGGAGCTGCAGTTTGCCATGGGAACCGCGGAGAGCGGCATTAGCAGCAGCACGGGGGGAAGTGCGCAAAGACCATAGGGCGTCGCCATCAAGGCATAAAACACCAGCAACAGCGCTAGCAGCAGCGGGGAAGACGGAAAGCGCGGGAGGTGCCATTTTGTTAAATCGGGGAAGAACGCAAAGCGCGGGAGGCGCCATCTTAGATTTCCAAGATGCCGAAGACTGGCAATATCACTGCCTTCGATAATGCAATAGAAGACTGGACCACGTATGTGGAAAGAGTCGAAGTATATTGCGAGGCAAACGAAGTAGCCGATGAGAAAAAGGCATCGGTACTACTAAACTTAATGGGCGCAAGAACGTGCGGCCTATTGCAGAACCTGATTACTCCAGCCAAACCGATGGCGAAGAGTTTTAATGAAATTGTTGATATCCTACAGGAACACCTAAATCCTACACCGCTGCTGATAGCAGAAAGATTTAAATTCCACAGGAGAAATCAGCATAAAGATGAGAGCAATGCTGATTACCTTACGGAACTACGCAAGCTATCAAAGCACTGCCAGTTCGTAGCAGGACTGGCAGATACTCTACGGGACAAATTTGTCTGTGGACTCCTGAGTGAAGGAACCCAGAAGAGGTTACTCTCAGAGAAAGAGCTGACGCTAGATAAGGCTTTCAGCGTGGCAGTATCATACGAAGCAGCAGCAAGGGGAGCTGCGGAAATACAGCAAAAGCCACAGGAATACGGCACCCACGAAATGACAAGGGGATTTGAAAAATGTTATTGCTGTGACAGAACAACCCATGACCAGAAGGACTGCTGGTCCAAGGACAAAATATGCAGGCAATGCGGAAAGATGGGACACATTGCACGAGTTTGCAGGTCTGGGAAGAAGACTAACGACAACAAAAAGGCTACTAAGGAACAGTACAGGAAAGTACAAAAGATGACGGACAGTAGTTCCGAAGACCAGATGAGCGATAGTTAATCCGGGAACAAGAGACTAAGCTGTCTCAAACTTCACAACGTAATCGCAAAAGAGGATCACCGAACCATTTGGGTCACCCTCATGATAGCAGGGTCCCAAGTCAAAATGGAATTGGATACAGGATCAGCCCTGACCGTCATGAATCGACGAGACTACGAGCGGCTATTCTCACACATACCCTTGAAAGAGACATCCATTGTCTTGAAGACGTATACGGGGCAAAAAGTATACCCCAGAGGGAAAATAAGGGTGCCTGTCGAATACAACGGCAAGGAAATACAGAAATTTTATCTGTACATACTGCAAAATGGTGGACCACAGTTATTGGGACATGAATGGATCAGAAAGATAAGTTTAGACTGGCACTCCATTCAGGCACTGACGGTGGCTGGTAAAAAGGATGACGACGTCACACCTGGACGATTGTCAAAAATCTTAGCTAACGCCAAAGAGGTATTTCAACAAGAACTGGGAACTCTTAAAGGCGTAACCGCCTTGATAAAAATAGAAGAGAATGCAATTCCCAAGTTTTTCAAAGCAAGACCGGTACCATATGCAATTCGCCCAGCCGTCGAGGCAGAGCTGGAGAATCTGGAGAATGCAGGCATGTTATCTAAGGTAGACTGGAGTGAGTGGGCGACACCCATCGTTCCTGTCATGAAGAAAACGTTAAACAATAAGTCTGAGGAGCCAAGGAAGGTTCGCATCTGTGGGGACTTCAAGGTGACGGTGAACCCAGTCCTTCACACAGTACAATATCCTCTCCCGAGGATAGAAGATATTTTCGCCTCACTATCTGGAGAGAAGCGTTTTACAAAAATTGACCTAGCACAAGCATATTTGCAGATGGAGGTTGAAGAATCCTCTAGGAAGTATCTCACGATAAACACTCACAAACGTCTTTACCAGTATAATCGACTGGTATTCGGAGTAGCATCAGCTCCAGCGATATGGCAAAAAGCGATGGAACAAGTCCTGCAAGGGATTCCGGGGACTCAGTGTTACTTGGACGACATCCTAGTGACAGGTGAAGATGACAGTGAACACCTTGCCAACCTAGAGCAGGTGCTCACTAGACTAAGAGAACATGGGCTATGAGCCAATCGCCCCAAGTGCGAGTTTTTTAAGAAACAGATATCGTATTGTGGCCACGTGATTGATGAAGAGGGGTTACATAAGTCCCCTGACAAAAGTGAAGCGGTAGTTAAGGCTCCAGCGCCTGAAAATGTGTCACAACTGAGGTCATTCCTCGGATTGGTGAATTACTACCATAAGTTTTTGCCGAATTTGTCCACAATTCTGCACCCACTGAACGCCCTACTACAAACTGGAGTAGCATGGAAATGGAGCGATGAATGTAAGTGGGCCTTTCAGAAGAGTAAAGACCTAATCACTTCAAGAGAAGCATTGGCTCACTACAACCCATCACTACCGATAAGACTGGCGTGTGATGCGTCTCCCTACGGCATTGGAGCGGTACTGTCACATAAATTCCTTGATGGTTCAGAGAGGCCGATAGCTTTTGCATCACGCTCGTTAACTTCAGCCGAGCGTAACTACGCCCAGATTGACAGAAGCCCTCAGCCTGGTGTGGGGGGTGAAGAAGTTCAATCACTACCTGCACGGTCAGAAATTTACACTACTAACTGATCATCAACCTCTTGTCTCCATTTTCAACCCTCAGAAGGGCGTCCCGATCATGACAGCACAACGGCTACAGAGGTGGTCCCTTTTCCTAGGGGCACACCAATATGACATCGAGTACAAAGGAACTAAACAGCATGGGAATGCTGATGGATTGTCGCGCCTACCATTGCCAACGGTGGAAGAAGCACCTGCAGTGGATCCAGTGGAGATATTCCACTCGACCATAGTCGAATGTCTCCCTGTGACGAATGCAAACATAGAAAAGGAAACACGAAATGACCCGACACTCTCCTGGGTCTATGATTTAACGGTGAAGGGATGGCCAGCACATGGCGAACCACTGTTGCCAGCATTCTCGCCGAGAAGAGAACAGCTGTCAGTGTGCAGAGGAACCTTGATGTGTGGATCCAGAGTAGTAATTCCACCCAAATTGAAGGATAGAGTGCTCAATGAGCTTCATGAGGGTCATCTGGGAGGGGTAAAAATGAAAAACTTAGCCAGAGCGTTTGTGTGGTGGCCGGGAATCGATAGAGAAATCGAAGAGATGACCAAGAGCTGTACAGGATGCCAGAAGGTCCAAAACACCCCACCACAAGCCCCTCTACATCCATGGGAGTGGCCCTCATCTCCATGGCAAAGGGTGCACATTGATTTTGCTGGTCCATTTATGGACTCGATGTTTTTAATTGCGGTGGATGCACATTCAAAGTGGCCAGAGGTAATAAAAATGTCCTCAACCACCACAGAAAAAACTATCACAGTCTTACGAACCATATTCGCCAGAAATGGGCTGCCTGAACAGATTTGCTCCAACAATGGACCACAGTTTGTGTCTGAAAAGTTCCGGAGGTTCTTAAAGAACAATGGTGTTAAGCATTACACATCTGCCCCATATCATCCAGCCACCAATGGATTGGCTGAAAGGTTCGTTCAAACATTCAAGAAGGCTATCAAGGCAATGTGTAATGAAGACATACCCCTACAACACAAGGTGGATAACTTCTTGTTTGCCTACCGGAATGCGACACAGGCAGTTACCAACCAAACTCCAGCCATGATGTTCTTCAATCGAAGACTACGATGCCACTTGGATTTGGTTAAGCCAAACATCAGAAGAGATGTGGAGAACAGGCAGTTTCAGAATATGAATGAAAGGCCGACCAGGAGTTTTAAGATCGGTCAACCAGTTTTGGCCCGGGACTACCGCACAGAGAAATGGCAGCCAGGAACGATCTGTACACGGCAAGGACCATGGACGTTGGAGAGAGCATTGTAAGACGCCATGCTGACCAGATTCTAGAGTCACTGGAAAATGTCAATTCCACACCACGATCCGATACACATGGTGATGAAACCGAAGTACCAATTGCATCTACCTCAGAATCGGTGATATTGGAAGCAGACGAACCAAACAACGACGTTGATCCCGAATCAACTTTGCCAGAAGAACCTGATACCCCAAAGAGGCGTTATCCAGACAGAATCAGGAAGCCTCCTCAAAGACTGAACTTATAATTGCTTAACTTCAGCTAATGTATCTAGCAACTGTAATTGTAAATATGTTATTTAATTATTAATCGAATGTTATGTACTGTTTAGCTAAAAGGGGAGGAATTGTAGTGTATGTACTTTGCAGAAGGAACTATATTCTGCAGCCCCTGTATACTGCAGTACCAGTAGTGACCACCCCTGTATATAAGCCTGTGTAGTAACTTTTGCATAGTAGTTCCAGTTTGTCTCCACTCAGTAAAGACCTGTTATAACCAACTCCTGCAGTCCGTGTCTCAATTACACATGGACATAATAGGATGCCTCCAGCAACTCCACTAGGACGGCGTTGCACGGCAGTTAAGCGCTGCGCCAACAATCTCCATCCCCCCAGATGAATTTCGCTCCATTAGCGTTGCGGCCATTTTCAGCTTTTAACACAAAGTTCTCCCCCAGGTATCTGTATGAACTGCCACTTTTTATACCTTTTTCTTACCCCCTCTACATGACAATCCATGTGTTTCGGCATTATAAGATTATACATAAGTTAAACTGCAACTCCATACAAGGAGAAATTTAATGAGCTTGTCCCTTATCAATAATTTTTCCTTACTTAACAATTTATTTTCCATTGTGTTAATGAGATCGGTATCACTCCCTTACTTTGTTATCATATCGATAGTTTCACTCTTGTTACATATGCTGAACACTGGTGAGGACGATGGTTCCTCTGGGGTGTGCAGCCAGACACAAGTCCACGGCACCACTGGTGGCTCAGCTGTACGGAGGAGGAAGAACGGGAAAGCAATAGTGATAGGAGATTTGATAGTCAGGGGAACAGACAGGCGTTTCTGTGGCCGCAGATGTGATTCCAAGATGGTATGCTGCCTCCCTGGAGCCAGGGTCAAGGATGTCACTGAGTGGCTGCAGAGCATTCTGGGGGAGAGGATGAACAGCCAGAGGTCGTGGTCCATATCGGTATCAATGACATAGGTAGAAAGAGGGATGAGATCCTGCAAGCAGATTTTAGGGAGTTAGGAAAGAGATTAAAAAGCAGGACCTCAAAGGTAGTAATCTCCGAATTATCCTGGTGCCACGAGCTAGTGAGTATAGAAATAGGAGGATAGAGCAGATGAATGCGTGGCTGGAGAGATGGTGCAGGAGGGAGGGCTTTAGATTCCTGTGGCACAAGCGGGGCGCTGCGCATGGCGATGATGTCATTGCCAGCGGCGCAGCACCGCGCAGTGCTAATGGTTAGTGCTACCGCTATCCTCACAGATTTTCGCGGCAGGTGTTAGCAGCACTGCGCCCAGGTGCTAGTTGATTTGCGCCCCGTTAACGCCCGAATTTAGCCCCCAAGGTGTTTAGGAAAGATAGGGAAGGAAAGAAAGGAGGTGGGGTGGCAGTATTGATTAAGGAGAATATTACAGTGCTGGAAAGAGAAGATGTCCTGGAGGGGTCAAGGATACAATCTATTTGATTAGAGTTGAGAAACAATAGAGGTGCCATTACAGTACTAGGTGTATTCTATAGGCCACCAACTAGTGGGAAGGGTATAGGGGAGCAAATTTGCAGGCAAATTGCAGAGAGCTGTAAGAACTGTAAGGGGTTTTCCTTGAGAGATATCTCTGCGGTTTCTCTCTCCGGAGGCCTCTCTCTCTTGCACAGTAAAACCTTGAGTGGTTCGACCCACTCGCCCCTTAGATTCTATACTCTGGACTTTGGGGCAGGAACTACAATGTAGAGAAAACTCTTGTAGACCAAGTTTGATGAAACAAAATAAAATTTTATTGCATAAGGAAAAATATCAAATCAAATGCAAGCAGATAAGAGAGTACATGGGAGGGTAAAAAACACAAACAAATCATAACGACACAATACTAACTAAGGCAAATATAGGCATCTTATACTCTACAAAAATCATCATGAAATAAGGAAACACACGGAACATCGAGGGACAACAACTCATGTTAATTGTACCCTTAAATCCACCCCCTTATTAAACCTATCTAGATCTGATTGTGAAGGGCCAGAAACATGCTCACCAATCCCACTAGGAAGTGCAAGGTTTTGAAATCAAGTCTGTGTTTTGATCCCTTCAGGCGCTCTGTCTCCTCGTGGATCGTGGAACCCCAATCCCACTAGGAAGTGCAAGGTTTTGAAATCAAGTCTGTGTTTTGATCCTTTCAGGCGCTCCGTCTCCTCGTGAATCGTGGAACCCCTGCGAGCTGCGCCACACCTCTCTCCTGAGGTGGGGGTCGGGGCGGCTGGACACCGGCAGGCCTGGATGTCGGCGGGGTCGGAGATCGTCGGCTCGACCCCGGTCAGAGGAGCCTTGGACTGGCTCCCATCGTTTCTTCAGTTTGTTTTTATCTCTTCTCCCGAGTTGGGTCGATGGCCTCTCGTTTCGGCAACGGCCCGGGGATGGTCGATGATCTCCCGATGGTTTTCCCCGGGGCGGGACGCCGGCTTCGAACGGCCTTCCTGAAGTTGGCTTAATTCTTCTTCCTCCTCCGATGGTGGAGAGGAGTTTGCTGATCTTCTCCCGAAGTGACTCCTCTTCACCCACTGCCACTCAGTCGTGTGTCTCTGAGTGTGACTGTGTCTCCAACTGTAACTCGAGTGCTCAACTCTTGTTCCACTGCAACTCCGGTGTGTGTCTGTGCAACTCCAACTCCTCCAGTTATACTTTTCCCCCAGAAGCTTCCACTTCCCGCCCAAAATCAGGTTAGTCTTTGTTTAACTTTTGGCGGGCTGGGAGCACAGCGGGGTAGTTATTATATTTTAAAATATTTTAAACGGCCGGTAAAGGCCCATCTCTGGTCTGGAATGACCTTCATTGTTTTTAATGTCCTGCTGATCTCGTTATCTAGTCCTGGGTGCTGTTCTCATGAATATGAAATTGTCCCCTTTTGTCTGGGTCAACATTTAGATGGCCTCTGTCTCCAGGCCGATCTTGACTGGATCTGCATCTAATCCATATGTATAAGTGGGGGTCTGGTTTTGCTCTCTCAGGAACGGCTTCCAGAACTTACTGTGGGTTGAATCCACAAAGCTGTCTGAGGATTCGCAGGAACCATTTAAAAATGTCCCAATAAGCTGGTCACATGGTATGGCGGCCATTTTGTATGCCCCTTTTTCTGGGCTTCTTTTAAAACAGTCTTTAAAATCATGGCCTCCTCTGCCATTTAACCCTTATTAATACAACGTCCAATTTTGCGAATCCTACAGAACTATAGAATATGGGACTTCAACTATCCTAATATAGACTGGGATAGTAATAGTGTAAAGGGCAAGTAGGAGGAAAAAATTCTGAAGTGTGTTCAGGAGAAGTTTCTTGATCAGTACGTTTCCAGCCCAACGAGGAAGGAGGCATTGCTGGATCTGGTTCTGGGGAATGGGGTGGGTCAAGTGGACCAAGTATCTGTAGGGGAACATTTAGGAAACAGTGATCATAGGTTTAGATTAGCTATGGAAAAGGACAGGGAGCAACCTACAGTAAAAATACTTAATTGGAGGAAGGCCAATTTCAGCGGGTTGAGAACGGATCTGGCCCGGGTAATCTTGGGGGGGTTGCCCGGGTAATCATGGGCCCGGGTCCTGCTGAAAGAGTTTCAGGAGTTGGGCTCTAAATTAATAAGCAGGACCTCAAGGGTAATAATCTCTGGATTATTGCCCAAGCCACGTGCAAATTGGCATAGAAGCAGACAGATCAGGACAATTAACATGTGGCTAAAGGGCTGGTGTGGGAAAGAGGAGGTTCCTTTTCGTGGGATACTGGCACCAGTTTTGCGACAGAAAGGAGCTGTACCGATGGGACGGGCTTCACCTGAACTGGGATGGGACCTGCATCCTAGTGGAAAGGGTAAATAGGGAGGTGGCAAAGGCTTTAAACTAGTAAGAAGGGGGGGAGCGATCTACAAGAAATGTAAGCAGCCTAAATATAAACAAAACAGGAAAAGTGAGCATAGAAAAGAATAAAGTAAGGGAGGACGTGGCCGGCAAGGGAGCAGATAGAGTAATAGAACAGGAGTCTAAAAAAATGGTTAAACATAAAGTGAGAGGAAATCTGAGTTGAACTGTCTGTACAGCAATGCGCACAGAGCTGGATTTTGATACTGGGGCGGGCGGGGGTCATGTAATCCACATTTCGTGTTAGCCACCCGATTCTAAATCGATGTGGGAGAATGATGCGATTTTAACTTAATTGGCCAATTGAGTTCCAACGTGTGGGAACCCATGGCCAATGAGTTTTTCCAGTCTGAAAGTCGCCTCCGATGACGTCATCATTGCTGCTGCATTTAAGGTATGCAACAAGCCTTGCTTCTTCTGCAGACTGCCAACCTTTTGACCTTTGCAGTGAGAGGCACCAGCAGGCAGAATGGCCAGCCAGAGACATAGGTCTGCACCTCGCTTTGATGATGTTGTCCTACAGGCTTTAGTCTCTTAGCACATAAAGAGGTGCTCTTCCCTTCTTCAGGGAGGAAGAAGCCTCCCCAGCAAACCAAGGCTGTGTGGATCCAGGTGGCAGTGGAGGTCAACTCCTTGTCAGTAACCCGCAGAACCTGGCTTCAGTGCAGGAAGAGATTTCAAGACCTTCTGCGCACTGGAAAAGTGAGTATGAATTTCCCATCAACCTCAATCTGATCCCCATTGCCTCTCCTCACCAGCACTCAGCTTTAGCAACCTCTTCCTCCACATCCCACTTGACACTGACATCCATGCACCCTTACCCATTCCCTCTCTCTCTATGGTCACATTCACCTAACTATTTGACTATGCAGCCCTCACACTGTGATGCAATTACAACTTACAACAGACAAGGAGGGCCCTTGGTCTATCCATCTCACTCCATCTTTGTCTCCTTCTAAGCATCTATGCTATGGATTCTCTACACTCACTCCTTAATTCTCACTCAAACTCCACTTGTCTCCCTCATTGCAGGAAAAGAGAGCTCACAATAAAAGGGAAAGAGCGAGGACAGGAGGAGGGCCACCCTCAGTAGCCCAGCTCACCACTCAGAAGAGGCGGTCCTTGTAAAGTCCGTGCCTCAATAATACACGGACTTCGGGAGAACAGTTTAATCGGTACTTTACTGAACAAGAGGCAGCTTGAAACTGAAACTACAGAAGCCTGCTAGGGCCTTTTATACAGGGGTGGTCACTGCCGGTACTGCAGTCTAAGACCAGTTATTCCCTTAAAGGTACATACACAACAATTCCTCCCCTTTTAGAAAAACAGTACATAACATTCATTTAACAACTAAATAATAACTAATTACAATTACAATTTCCTCAGTAATATATACATCAACTGAAATAGTCATTTATAAGTTCAGTCTTTGAGGAGGCTTCCTGATCCGGACTGGATAGCGCCTTTCTCGAGTATCCTGTTCTGGCGGTGGAGTCAATTCTGGCTCATTGTCATTGGTTGGTTCGTCAGCTTCCAATACCCCTGCTTCTGAGGTAGACGCAATCTGTACTTCGGGCTCATTACCAGGTGCACATGCTTGTGGTACAGGTTTGGCTTGTTCCTGTGACTCTAGAATCTGGTCAGCATGGCGTCTCACGATGCTCTCTCCAACGTCCACTGTGTACATTAGTGGTCCCTGCTGTGTGCATATCATGCCTGGCTGCCATTTTTCTGTTCGGTAGTCGCGGGCCAAGACTGGTTGCCCTATCTTGAAGCTCTTGGTTGGCTTCTCATTTATGTGCTGGAACTGCTTATCCTCAACATCTCGTCTTATGTTTGGTTTGAGCAAATCCAAGCGACATCTTAGTCTCTGGTTGAAAAACAGTACGGCTGGAGTTTGGTTGGTTACTGCATGTGTTGCATTCCGGTAAGCCTTTTCGTGGGCTATGTGGAACAATCTTTGTTCCAGTCCTACTCGGGTCCCCTCCCTCACCTCTTTTTCCGATACATTGATGACTGTATCGGTGCCGTTTCCTGCTCTCGCCCCGAACTTGACAATTTCATTCACTTTGCCTCCAATTTCCACCCTTCCCTCACCTTCACATGGTCCATCTCTGACTCTTCCCTTCCCTTCCTCGACTTCTCCGTCTCCATCTCTGGGGATAGGTTATCGACCAATATTTACTACAAGCCCACTGACTCCCACAGCTACCTGGACTACACTTCCTCCCACCCCGCTTCCTGTAAGGACTCTATTCCATTCTCCCAGTTTCTCCGCCTCCGCCGTATCTGCTCCGACGATGCCACCTTCCACACCAGTGCTTCAGACATGTCTTCCTTTTTCCGCAACCGAGGATTCCCCTCTACCGTGGTTGACACTGCCCTCGACCGTGTCAGTTCTATCTCCCGCACCTCTGCCCTCACCCCTGCCCCTCCCTCCCGGAACCACGATAGGGTTCCCCTTGTCCTCACCTTTCACCCCACCAGCCTCCACATTCAATGGATCATCCTCCGGCATTTCCGCTACCTCCAAAGTGATCCCACCACCAAACGTATCTTCCCCTCCCCTCCCCTTTCAGCATTCCGCAGGGACCGCTCTCTCCGAGACACCCTAGTCCACTCCTCTATCACCCCAAACAGCCCTTCCCCTTCGCCTGGCACCTTCCCGTGCAAGCGGAGGAGATGTAACACCTGCCCCCATACCTCCCCCCTCCCCACTGTCCAGGGCCCCAAACACCCCTTCCAGGTGAAACAGCGATTTACTTGTACTTCTCGCAATTTAGTATACTGTATTCGCTGCTCACGATGCGGTCTCCTCTACATTGGGGAGACCAAACGCAGATTGGGTGACCGCTTTGCGGAACACCTCCGTTCAGTCCGTAAGGGTGACCCCGAGCTTCCGGTCGCCTGTCATTTCAATTCACCGCTCCATTCCCACTCGGACCTCACCGTCCTTGGCCTCTTGTACTGTTCCATGGAAGCTCAACGTAAACTCGAGGAACAGCACCTCATCTTCCGATTAGGCAGTCTGCAGCCATCCGGTCTCAATATCGAGTTCAACAATTTCAGATCATAACCTCGGCCCCTATTTCATTTTCACTTATATTTTTCCACTCCTTTCCTTTCCCCCCCCCCCCTTTCCTTTTGTTTCTCTCTCACACCTGGCAGCTATCTTTTGCCCTGCCAGTACACTTTACACCTAATCACAGCCTATTACCATCTCGTCTAGCTTCTAATCTCTTTCACTTCTTTTGGTTCTTTTATTCTTTTGTCCGATCGCAGCCCTGCCTTCGATCTAGTTCCTTTTCTCTCCAGTTTTGAAGAAGGGTCAAACCCGAAACGTCAACTCAAATTTCTCTCCACGGATGTTGCCTGACTTGCTGAGTTTTTCCAGCATTTTCTGTTGTTATTCAGGAAGTTATCCACCTTGTGTTGCAGTGGTATGTCGTCATTATACGTTGCCTTTATGGCCTTTTTAAAGGTCTGAACAAACCTCTCAGCCAATCCATTTGTGGCTGGATGATATGGGGCAGATGTGTAATGTTTCACCCCATTATTCTTCAGGAACCTCCGGAAATCCTCAGACACAAACTGTCGGAACAGATCTGTTCTGGCAACCCATTCCAGGCGAAGATGGTCCTTAGGACTGCAATAGTTTTCTCCGTGGTGGTGGAGGACATTTTAATGACCTCTGGCCATTTCGAATGGGCGTCCACAGCAATTAGAAACATTGAGTCCATAAATGGACCAGCGAAATCAATGTGTACCCGTTGCCATGGAGATGAGGGCCACTCCCATGGAGGTAGCGGGTCCTGTGGTGGAGCGTTTTGGACCTTCTGGCATCCTGTGCATCTCTTGGTCATATCCTCTATTTCTTGATCGATTCCCGGCCACCACACAAACGCCCTGGCTAGGCTCTTCATTTTTACCCCTCCCAGATGACCCTCGGGAAGCTCATTGAGTAATCTATCTCTCAACTTGGGTGGAATTACCACTCGGGATCCACACATCAAGGTTCCCCGGCACACTGACAGCTGTTCCCTCCTTGGCGAGAATGCTGGCAACAGTGAGTCGCCATATGCTGGCCATCCCTTCACCATCAAATCATAGACCCGAGAGAGTGTCGGGTCATTTCGGGTTTCCTTCTCAATACTTGCGTTTGTAACAGGCAAACATTCGACTATGGTCGCATGGAATATCTCCACAGGGTCCACTGCAGATGCTTCTTCCGCCGTAGGCAACGGTAGGCGCGACAGCCCATCAGCATTTCCATGTTGTTTCGTACCTTTGTACTCTATGTCATACTGATGTGCCCCTAGAAAAAGTGACCATCTTTGCAGCCGTTGTGCCGTCATCACCGGAACACCCTTCTTTGGGTTAAAAATTGAGACCAGGGGTTGATGATCAGTCAGTAGGGTGAATTTCTGCCCGTGCAGATAGTGATTGAACTTCTTCACCCCCCACACCAGGCTGAGGGCCTCCCTGTCAATCTGGGCGTACGCTCGGCTGAGGTTAGCGAGCGCGACGCAAAGGCTATTGGCCTCTCTGAACCGTCACGGAATTTGTGTGACAGCACCGCTCCAATGCCGTAAGGTGACGCATCACATGCCAACCGAATCGGTAGTGTTGGGTTGTAGTGGGCCAATACTTCTTTTGAAGTGATTTGGCATTTACATTCCTGAAAGGCACGCTTACACTCATCGCTCCATTTCCATGTTACACCAGTTTGAAGGAGGGCATTCAGTGGGTGCAGAATTGTAGATAAATTCGGCAAGAACTTATGGTAGTAGTTCACCAACCCGAGGAACGACCTCAGTTGCGACACATTTTCTGGTGCTGGAGCCTTGACTACAGCCTCAATCTTGTCCGACGACTTATACAACCCTTCCTCATCAATCATGTGGCCACAATACGAGATTTGTCTCCTGAAGAACTCGCATTTGGGACGGTTGGCTCGTAGCCCATATTCCTGCAATCTCGTGAGCACCTGTTCCAGGTTGGCAAGGTGTTCATTGTCATTTTCGCCCATAACCAGGATGTCGTCCAAATAACACTGGGTCCCCGGGATCCCTTGCAGGACTTGTTCCATTGCCCTCTGCCACATAGCCGGGGCCGATGCTACCCCAAATACCAGTTGATTGTACTGGTAAAGGCCTTTGTGAGTGTTTATCGTGAGGTATTTGCTAGATGCTTCTTCCACCTCCATTTGTAGATACGCTTGAGCCAGGTCAATCTTTGTAAAACGTTTCCCTCCAGATAGTGAGATGAAAATATCTTCTATCTGCGGAAGCGGATACTGTACTGTGTGCAGGACTGGGTTCACAGTCACCTTGAAGTCCCCACAGATGCGAACCTTCCTTGGCTCCCCAGGCATGCTGCTCAATGCTTTCTTCATTACAGGAACGATGGGTGTGGCCCACTCGCTCCAGTCCACCTTAGACAGCACCCCCGAACGCTCCAGACTCTCCAGTTCAGCTTCCACAGCTGGGCGTATTGTGTCTGGCCTTGAAAAATTTTGGGGTTGCGTTATCCTCAATCTTTATGGTTGCCTTTACTCCTTTTAGAGTCCCAAGTCCTTGTTGGAACACCTCTTCCGCGTCAGATAGAATTTGTGACAGACGTCCAGACATCATCATCTTTTTTGTCAGTCACAGTTAGTGCCAGAATGGAATGCCAATCCAATTGTAGTCTTCGGATCCATTCACGTCCCAATAATGGTGGACCTCCATCTCGTAGTATATACATGTATAGTTTCTGTGTTTCCTTTCCGTTATATTCAACTGGCACCCTTATTTTTCCTCTGGGGTAGACCTTTTGCCCCGTGTATGTCTTCAATACAATGGACGTGTCCTTTGAGGGTATGTGTGAGAATAGCCGCTCATAGTCTCGTCGATTCATGACAGTTAGGGCTGATCCTGTGTCCAATTCCATCTTCACTGGGGACCCTGCTATCATGAGGGTGACCCAAATGGTTCGGTGATCTTCTTTTGCGATCACGTTGTGTAACTTTAAACAACTTAGTCGCCTGCTCCCAGAGTCCTTATCACTCTCCTGATCTTCTGAACTACTATCTGTCAGTTTCTTTACTTTCCTGTACTGTTCCTTAGTAGTTCTTGTCATGTTGGCCTTCTTTCCCGACCTGCAGACTCTTGCCATATGTCCCATTTTCCCGCATTGCCTGCATATTTTGTCTTTAAACCAGCAGTCCTTCTGCTCATGGGTTGTTCTGCCACAGCGATAGCACTTTTCGGCTCCATACGCCATTTCGTTAGTGCTGTATTCTTGTGGTTCCTATTGTATTTCCGCAGCTCCCCGTGCTGCTGCTTCGTAGGATACTGCCACGCTGAAAGCCTGTTCTAGCGTCAGGTCCTTTTTTGAATGTAGTCGTTTCTGGGTTCCTTCACTCTGGAGCCCGCAGACAAACTTATCCCGTAAGGTGTCTGCCAGTCCTGCTCCGAACTGGCAGTGCTTCGATAACTTGCGTAGTTCCGTAAGATAGTCAGCATTGCTCTCATCTTTGTGCTGGTTTCTTTTATGGAACTTGAATCTTTCTGCTATCAGCAGTGGTGTAGGGCTTAGGTGTTCCTGTAAGATAAGAACAATCTCCTCAAAACTTTTCTCCATTGGTTTAGCTGGGGTAATTAAATTCCGCAATAGGCCGTACGTACTCGCACCCATCAGATTTAATAATACTGATGCCCTCTTTCCATCAGCCACCTCATTTGCCTTGCAGTACACTTCAATTCTTTCCACATACGTGGTCCAGTCTTCTACCTCGTTGTCGAAAGCAGTGATACTGCCACTTTTCGGCATCTTGGGCGATTTAAAATGGCGCCTCCCGCGCTTTTGCTTCTTCCCCAATGGAATAAAATGGCGCCTCCTGCGCTTTTGCTTCTTCCCCTTACTGCCACGCTGCTCCTAGCATTCTACGGGGTAATGGCGGCGACCCGCAGCTTCGGCGCGTCTCGCTTTCCTTCCCCCCCGTTTGGTTTCTCTCCGCTGTCCTGTTCTCGAGCACCGACCGCGCCCTGTGCGCTCCACCCTCTCTCTCTTGTTTTCTTTTCCCGGCGACGCTGCGTGGCCCGATTTGTAGAGCCGCTCGATCGAGCTTGAGCCCGCCGCAGTCCGGAAGGGTCAGCGCGCTACCTGCTACCAGCACGATTCGTTGGAACCACAGTCTCTCCCGCAATTCTCCAAACACCGATGGATTCTTTGGGCGGTTGCCCTCGGTCGATGCCCGTTGCTCAGACTGCGACCTTCCAGAACCTTCCTTTCAGGCGAGATCCCCGTGAGATGATGCCACACTGCAGGTGAGTTCGAACTTACTCATCGCCACTGTAAAGTCCGCGCCTCAATAATACACGGACTTCGGGAGAACAGTTTAACAGGTACTTTACTGAACAAGAGGCAGCTTGAAACTGAAACTACAGAAGCCTGCTAGGGCCTTTTATACAGGGGTGGTCACTGCCGGTACTGCAGTCTAAGACCAGTTACTCCCTTAAAGGTACATACACAACAGCCCTGGAGATCGTGGGAGTGGAGGAAGATTCCCAAGTGCGGGACAGACAGACGGGCGCATCACAGCAAGCTGGTGACAGAATAGTTTTCCATCTCTCTCAATGACATTGCATGAGTCACTGATAATGATTCTGAAGCTCTAACAGATGGACTTCTGATCATCTGCAATATGCAATGTGCATGTAACCTTGGCATCACATCTCTGACTCTTTCCTTTACTCCCCCACAGGACCATTGCAAGCACCCGTCCCCACTAGCCAGGAGGAAGAGCCTGAGCATCCAGACTCCTCAGAGGAAGCTGCAACCTCTGAGGGTGCAGCGTCAGCAGAATTCAGCGCACCCAGCACCAGCGCAGACACACACCTCAGTGGGACCATCACGAGATAGAGTAGTGTTGTCACCTGGTGTATCACAGCTCACAAGTGAGCAACAGCAGATTGTGGAAGCAGGGACAGCAGTGGAGAGTTCTAGCCGGAGGGCGCAGGACTCTGCCAGCTTGGCTCAGCTGCATGTCGACCCTCTGCCTCTGGGTCCATCCATAAGATCAGCGGTGCTGGAACTCCAGGAACAGATGCAGGAGTCTCTGGCAGGTTTTGTCTCCAGGGCCGCTGCGAGTGTGGAGTGAATGGAGGAGTCCATTGTGAACATGAGCAGAGCCTTTGTGGAGTCATTGGCACATGAACGCATCACCATGGAAAGGATGACAACCTCCATGGAGGTGATAAGTCGCCAGAGTGCAGAAAACATGGTGAGTGTTCTGAATAGAATGACATCTCTGGAGGAGCGATGGTCATCTATTGAACAGAGAAACCAGACCTTCATGAGTCCTTCTGAGTAGGACTGCCAGTGCAGATACGGGTCCCCATGGCCCCCCTGATGTGCAGCAAGGTGCTCTCAAGCAACTTGCAAGTGCTGAGGGGGACCTGACCCATGAGAGGGAAGTTGGTGGCAGACATCAAGGAAGTGGGGGCTCCTCGCCAAGCGCTCACACTTCCATGCCACTGCAGAGCCCTCGGACAGAGTCCACACCAACTGAGATCGGCGTCTCAACACCTGCACAGCCGCAGGAGCAGCAGACTGTTGATGAGCCCTCACAGGTTCGCAACCCCAGAGGACCCCCGCCAAAGGTGTCGAGACAGGAGCAGCTAGAAAGTGAGCAAGGGGCCTCCACATCTGCTGAAGCCACAGGGGAAGCACCACATAGGAGCACGCGTAAGAGAAAGATAGTGCACAAATAGTCACAAGGGTAGTCACTTGGGTAAAATTTGATGTTTTATGTTAAAAAGCCATCAGATGATTACTGTAAATAAAAAATCTGATGGCTACTGCTGTAGTTGTGGCGTGTGTCATTTCGCGAATGGGACTTCCACATTGAGAGCTTAGGATTACTTGCAATTGTCAGTATGGTGGTCAAATTGCTAGGAATCCATTGGTCCTTGGCCATTGTCGATGCTCAGGTAAGAAGCTGCGAGGCAAAAGTGCTTGATTGGCTAGGTTAAGCAAATCTGGCCAAGATGAGTGCGTTCCTTGCATCCCAGACAGCAATGGTCTCGCGTACTGCTGCCGTTGGTTGATGGGCCTTTGCAAGATGTTCGTTTTCGCTTTCCTCCTCCTCCTCCTCATCTGAGGAGGATATGTGATGGGCCACTTGGGCCTCAGGCATCTGTAAGCCATGACGCTGTGTCATGTTGTGAAGTGCACAGCAAACCACGACGATTCTGGAGAACCTGGCTGCTGAGTACTGCAGGGCTCCACCTGATCTATCCAGGCATCTGAAGCGCATCTTCAGCAAACTGATGGTTTGCTCGATTATGGCTCTGGTGGACATGTGGCTGGAGTTGTAGCGCTCCTCAGCTTTGTTGGATGGGCTCCTCAACGGCGTCATTAGCCACGTCTTCAGGGGATAGCCCTTGTCTCCAAGTTGCCATCCGTTAAGTTGGTCTGGCGGACTGAATAGCAGAGGCACACTAGACTGGCGCAGTATGAAGGAGTCATGGCAACTGCCAGGGTACTTGGCACAAACATGCAAAATTTCCTTCTTGTGATCACACACCAGCTGAACGTTAAGGGAATGGAAGCCCTTGCAGTTGACAAACACCTGGATTGCAATGGGGTGCCTTAAGGGCCACGTGTGCAGTCAATGACGCCCTGCACCCTTGGAAAGCCTGCCAGATTAACTAATCCAACCGCACACGCCGTGACACTTGCTTGATCCTTGGTGAAATGGATGTGATTGTGTGTGATGCAAGTATGTGCGGCCGCCTGGGAGATGCCGCTGATGTCTGCTGCTGATCCCTGGAATGAGCCTGAGGCAAAAAAGTTGAGTGTGGTGGTGACTTTGATGGCCACTGGTAAGGGTTGTCCACCTGGTCCTCTGGGCTGCAGGTCTTGTTGCAGCATTGCGCAGATGTCACCCACTACCTCTCGCGAAAGTCGGAGCCACCTTTGGCGCTGCTGCTCAGACATGTTGAGATAGCTGACCCTGTGTCTGTAGACCCTGTTTGGGGGGTATCTCCTGCACTGACGGGCTTCCATGCGCTGGCCCCTTCTGGCCTGTGCAGCTTCAGGTGGGTGAGCAGCAGCTTGGCGCTCCTGTTGGTGCTGCTGCTGTTCATGGTTCTGCTGGTGCCACGGCTGGTCTTCGTCCTCATCTAATGTCCAGAAGGGAAGGAAATAAATGGCTCCCATGCTTCTGGTATATGCCTCAGTTGAGGAAGCGCTCAGTCAAGGTGGCGAGAGGGGTTGCCCAGGAGGTCACACTGGAGATGGGTGTCAGGCTCCAAACTTTCACATCTGTGGTTATGCCTTCTAAAAGTTCCCCCAGACCTGGGACAACAAAGTCCTGCCACCTGCAAATGATGGCTGATCAAATCTCCTATTTAATGGTTGAGCTGCAGCTGATAGTCAGCAACCCAATTGTGCTACCGCCAAGTTTCACCATTGTGTTTCAGAACAGGCGTGCTTCACGTGGGAAAAGGGTTAAAATCACAAAGGCATATCAAAATGGCATTATAGAGGCAATTTAGTGCTTGTTAAGGGCCTTAACAGCCTATCCCACCTCTTGGAGGTGGGATGGAGACGGGACCAGTAGACACTATTTTTTGAAAATTGCTTGGAGGCGGGATGGAGGCGGGGTTGGGCCCGCCCGCCAGTTTTTGCAATTTTAACCCCCCACATGCCTCCAATCCCACCTTAATGGCCCGATAAAAGCCCAGCCCACAGTGTCCATAATAAAACAAGGGAGCTGGAGGCAATCATGCATTGGGAGGAACCAGACCTACTACTGAGACATGGCTACAGAAAAATCAGGACTGGGAATTAAACATTGCAGGGTATAACTTATTTAGAAAAGATACAGAGAAAAGGGGGAGGTGGAGTAGCTGTACTTATTAGGGATAACATAATGGCAGTAGAAAAAAGGGACATAGATATCAGCAAGACAAAAAACAGAATCCATATGGATAGAGATAAAAGATAATAAAGGATCAATCACACTAATATGTGTAGTCTACAGACCACCTTGGTGAAATGGATGTGATTGTGCGTGATGGCAAAGAGGGCATTGGTTACCTGCATGATGCAAGTGTGTCCATAATAGTGGAAGGGAGGTGGAGGAAGAAGTATACAGACAAATTAGAGAAATGAGTAAAAAAACATAGAATAATAATTATGGGGATTTCAACTACCCTGATATTAATTGGAGAGAAGAGGTAGGTAAAGGGGATAAGGAAATGGAGTTCCTACAATGTGTACAGGACTCCTTTCTAACCCAATACTTAAAAAGCCCAACAAGGGAGGATTTGCTATTGGATCTAATTATGGGGAATGAGCCAGAGCAGATAAGAGAAGTAAAAGTAGTGGAACATATAGGCAATAGTGACCATAATATATTATGCTTTAAGATGATAATAGAGAAGAAGATAAGTATGGTGAAAACCAGGTTAATAGATTTGGAGAAAAGCTGATTTTGAGGGGCTGAGAATAGAACTTGGGAAGATAAAATGGGCAACAATATTGGCAAACAACAATGTAGAACAACAATGGGAAACATTTAAAACTGCTTTCAACAGAGTGCAGGAAAATATATATTGCGCTAAAAGGAAAGAACAATCTAAACACTAATGAGACTCCATGGATGAATAAAGACATAAGGGAACAATTGAGGGTAAGGAAAGAGGCATATATTAAATACTTAGACAGCACAGGATTGCATGATAAGAGAGAACACAAAGGGATTAGGAGAGAAGTCAAAAAACAATTAGGGAGGCAAAGGGGAACTCTGAAATTAAATTATCAAGGCACATAAAACAAAATAGTAAAATATTTTACAGGCACATCAATAAAAAATGAAAGGTTGGAATGGGAATAGGGCCATTAAAGGATAGACACGACAATACCACAGGTAAAGATAGGGAGATGGCAGAAATATAACATCATTATTTCGCTTCGGTATTTACCAGGGAGATAGAATGGGTGGACATGACATTGGATGATAAGATGAGTAATGAGGAAAGTGCATTTATAATAAAAAAGGGAATATATTAAATAAACTAATCAAACTGAAAGAGGATAAAACCCCTTGTGCAGCATCAGGTGGGTGAGCAGAAAGTTGGGGCTCCTGCTGCTGCTGCTGCTGAGCTGCCTGGTCCTGCTGCTGCCATGGCTCCTCCTCATCTGAATCTGAGGTCCATTGTGAAAGGAAATAAATGGCTCCCATGCTGCTGGCAGATACCTCCGTTGGGGAAGTGCTCAGTCCAAGCGGGGAGAGGGTCTTTCAAGGAGGTCCCACAGTTGAGAGATAGAAGCTGCAGCACCTCCGACTTCGGTAAGCCTGCTAAAAGTGCTGAAAGACCTTTGGAACAAAAGTTCTGCCACCGGCAACTGATCCCTGATGAAAGCTCCGTTTTAATGGTGGAGCTGCAGCTGTGAGGAGGCCACCCACGTGTCAACCCACCAGGATTAGCTGGTGTGGTTTAGGAGGGTCGTGCAACACGTTGAAAATGTGGTAAAATAACAAAGGCCTGTCAAAATAGGATTATAGAGGCCCTTAACTACTATTTAAGGGTCTTAACTACCTCTCCCGACTGATGGAGGCGGGACCGAATCGTACCCATCAAACCCGCCTCCAGCAAAATTGCATGGAGGCGGGTTGGAGGCGGGTTCCGAACCCGCTCTCAGTTTTTGCCATTTTGCCAACTGTCCCGCCTCCAAACCTGCCTCCTCGGGGCTGGGAAAATCACCACCAATGTTTCCACTTGTGGGGAAGAGCATAACTAGAGGCCATCAATATAAGATAGTCACTAAGATGTCCAATAGGGAATTCAGAAGAAACTTCGTTACCCAAAGACTGGTGATAATGTAGAACTCGCTACCACAGGGAGTGGTTGAAGCAAATAGTATGGATGCATTTAAGGGGAGGCTGGACAAGCATATGAGGGAGAAGAGAATAGAGGGTTACACTGATAGATTTAGATGAGGAAAGATGGAAGGAGGCTCGAGTGGAGCATAAACGCCGGCATGGACTGGTTGGGCTGAATGGCCTGTTACTGTGCCGTATATCCTATTTAATCCTATGTAAATTGGAATCAAAGATTGGCAGGCAAAACTGTAATTGATCAATGGGCTGCCTGTAAAGAGGGAATGGTTCGGGTACAGTTGAGGTACATTACCATGAGGGGGAAAGGTAGGGCAACCAAAGTCAGAGCTCCCTGGATGATGAAAGAGATAGATAGTAAGATGAAGCAGAAAAAGGGGGCATATGACCGATGTATGGTTGAGAATACAAGTGAGAACCAGGCTGAATATAGAAAGTTGAGAGGGGAAGTGAAAATGAAATAAGAGGGGCAAAGAGAGTGTATGAGAATAGATTGGCAGCTAACATAAAAAGGGAATCCAAAAGTCTTCTGTAGGCATATTGATAGTAAATGGGTAGTAAGAGGAGGGGTGGGGCCGATTAGGGACCAAAATGGAGACCTATGCATGGAGGCAGAGGCATGGCTGAGGTGCTAAATGAGTACTTTGCAGCAGTCTTTACCAAGGAAGAAGATGCTGCCAAAGGTATAGTGAAAGAGGAGGTAGTTGAGATACTAGATGGGGTAAAAATTGATAAAGAGGAGGTACTAGAAAGGCTGGCTGTACTTAAAGTAGATAAATCACCAGGACCAGATGGGATGCATCCTAGGATGCTGAGGGAAGTAAAGGTGGAAATTGCAGAGGCGCTGGCCATAATTTTCCAATCCTCCTTAGATACAGGAATGGTGCCAGAGGACTGGATGTTACACACTTGTTCAAGAAAGGGTGTAAGGATAAACCCAGCAACACCGGCCAGTCAGTTTAACCTCAGTAGTGGAGACATTTTTTGAAACAATAATCCAGGACAAAATTAACAGTCATTTGGACAAGTGTGGATTAATTAAGGAAAGCCAGCATGGATTTGTTAAAGGCAAATCAAGCTTAACTAACTTGATTGAGTTTTCTGATGAAGTAACAGAGAGGGTTGATGAGGGCAATGCAGTTGACATGGTGTACATGGACTTCCAAAAGACATTCGACAAAGTGCCACATAATAGGCACTAGTTAAGGGGGAGGTGGCGGGCGGCCATTTTTGTTGCTGTCCCCGGCCGCCTGCCAGCACCTGCCCCCGTTGCTGTCCCCGGCCCCCATGAAGCAATCAGAGGATGGAATTTTAAATTGTAAACGCTGTGGTTACCAGCACCAGTCAAGACAATGCCCAGCGTTTGGGAAAATGTGCACAAAATGTAATGGAAAGAATCACTTTGCCAAACGATGCTTTTCAAAAGTAAAAACAAAGAAAGGGCAACAAGTCAATGTGATTGAGGACACTGATTTAAGTGAGACATTTTTTTGTAGGAATGGTGTCATGTGACAATATAGAAAAGGATACAGAAAATGTGCAGCCCTCAGGAATGGACAATGCTGAACATAAAGTTAATGCAGTAAAAGAGGACAAATGGATAATGTCACAGCAGGTAAATGGAGCATTAGTTACATTGAAACTAGACACTGGGGCAAAAACAAACTTAATCAGTATTAGTGACATTAAAAATATGAAAGAAAAGCCCAAAATACAGAAAAAGTCAGTACTACTGAAGAACTATAAAGCAGCACGGTGGCATAGTGGTTAGCACTGTTGCCTCACAGCACCAGGGACCCGGGTTCGAATCCGGCCTCGGGTGACTGTCTGTGTGGAGTTTGCACATTCTCCCCGTGTTTGCGTGGGTTTCCTCCGGGTGCTCCGGTTTCCTCCCACAGTCCAAAGATGTGCGAGTTAGGTTGATTGGCTATGATAAATTGACCCTTAGTGTTAGGGGGATTAAATACGTGGGGTTACGGGGATAGGGTGGGATATGTGTTGGTGTAGGGGTTACGGGGATCGGGTGGGATATGTGTCGGTGCAGGCTCGATGGGCCAAAATGGCCTCTATCTGCACTGTGGGGTTTCTGTGATTCTGTGTGATATAATGGACAGAAAATAGATAGCTTAGGTGTATGCAGACTTAAAGTGACAGTCAAAGACAAAGTGCATCATCTCATGTTTTCTGTTGTGGCTGAAGGACTTGATTCACTACTGGGTGACAAAGCTTGTGAGGACTTAGAACTGGTCAAGAGAGTCTACCGTATAAACTGTGCCATAAGCAGACCAGATGACTCAGTGGATTCTGTAGTGAGTAATTTCCAGAGTGTGTTCAAAGGATTTGGAGTTCTACCATTCACTTACAAGATCCAGCTAAAGGAGAATGCTCAGCCAGTAGTACATGCTCCACGGAGAGTTCCAGCACCCCTGCGTGACCGGCTCAATAAAGAACTGGACAGAATGACCACAGTAGGAGTCATCAGGAAAGTCGAAGAGCCAACAGACTGGGTTAACCCCATGGTATGTGTAAAGAAAAAGAACAATGATCTAAGAACATGGATCCAAAGGACTTAAATGCAAACATAAAACATGAACAATACCAGATTCCCAAGCGAGAAGAAATCACCAGCGATATGTCAGGTGTCAGATACTTCACAAAGCTCGATGTCTCACGAGGATTTTGGCAACTAAAACTGGATGAAGAGAGCACCAAATACTGTACCTTCAACACACCATTTGGCAGGTATTGTTTCCTCAGAATGCCTTTCGGGATAATATCTGCATCTGAAATCTTTCATAGAGCGATGGAACACATTGAATTGAAGGTGTTACACCTGCCCCATACCTCCCCCCTTCCCACTGTCCAGGGCCCCAAACACCCCTTCCAGGTGAAACAGCGATTTACTTGTACTTCTCGCAATCTAGTATACTGTATTCGCTGCTTACGATGCGGTCTCCTCTACATTGGGGAGACCAAACGCAGATTGGGTGACCGCTTTGCGGAACACCTCCGTCAGTCCGTAAGGGTGACCCCGAGCTTCCGGTCGCCTGTCATTTTAATTCACCGCTCCATTCCCACTTGGACCTCACCGTCCTTGGCCTCTTGTATTGTTCCATGGAAGCTCAACGTAAACTCGAGGAACAGCACCTCATCTTCTGATTCGGCACTTTGCAGCCTTCCAGACTCAATATCAAGTTCAACAATTTCAGATCATAACCTCGGCCCCTATTAATTTTTTACCTGTAATTTTTCCACTCCTTTCCCCCCCCCCCCGCCTTTCCTTTTGTTTCACTCTCCCACCTGGCAGCTATCTCTTGCCCTGCCAGTACACTTCACACCTAATCTCAGCCTATTACCATCTCGTCTGGCTTCAAACACCTTTTATTGTCTCTTCTACTTCTTTTGTCTCTTTCACTTCTTTTGTCCGATCGCAGCCCTGCCTTTGATCTATTTTCTTTTCTTTCCAGTTTTGAAGAAGGGTTCGACCCGAAACGTCAACTCAAATTTCTCTCCACGGATGTTGCCTGACCTGCTGAGCTTTTCCAGCATTTTCTGTTGTTATTACAAAATCAAAGCAAATAGCAGAAGAAACAGTAAAAGATACAGGCCTAGAAATTCAGTTGCCTTAGCGCCGCTTTTGAGGCGCTAGAGGGACTAGCGCCAGAGTTATGGCCAGTTTAAAAATTCCCTGGGGCCCTAAATCGGCGTTGCACCGGTAGCGCTGCGCCGGCACCGATGACGTCATCGGTGTGCGCAGCGTCCCGGTTGCCATGCCGACGGGCCCTAGCGCCGAAATTCAGTTGCGGCCGCCTCGCCCGTGGCAGCCGCAACTAAGACTCTGGCAACAGAGTCTTGCATGAGTTTGCGCCGGCGCATTAAAGGCCCCGCGGCGGCCGGCCGCTTTACCGCCGGCCGCCTGCCCGCAGCTCCCTCCCCGGACTTCTCCCCCCCACCCCCCGGAACAGATGCAAGCCCGGCACTTGTCCGAGGTGCCGGGCTCATTTTTAGACAGATTTGCGCGGGCCGTGGCCGGGTGCAGGCAGCTCCTCCTTAACGGAAGGAGGAGGCCTGCACTTCCCGAGCCTGCCGCACCGCATCGGGTGCTGCAGCGCCGGAATTGCGGCGCAAAACGGCAGTTAGCGCCGATTTACCGCCGCAAAGACCCTTCAGTAGCGCCGGCAGCCGTTTGGGCGCGGCCCTGCTGAATCTTTGGCGCGCGCAGGGGGACTTAGCGCCGGCACTAACTTCCGGCGCTAAAGCCCTGGCTAAGCCAAAACCCAATTTCTAGGCCCTAGTGTTACAAACAGTAATAGAGAACATTCATCATGGTTGGCCAAAAGGTTCCTGTCCAAAGTACTATCACATCAGGTCAGAGTTAAGTGTTGCAAGTGGACTATTACTAAAACAGAACAGAATAGTCATTCCACAGGCTCTACGTCGAGACATGCTCGAAAGGATTCATGAGGGACACCTCAGAATTGAAAAATGCAAAAGGAGAGCAAGAGACACTGGCCTAGAAATTCGGTTTTGGCGCAGCGAGGGCTTTAGCGCCGGAAGTTAGTGCCGGCGCTAAGTCCCCCTGCGCGCGCCAAAAATTCAGTAGCGCTGTGCCCAAACGGCTGCCGGCGCTACTGAGGGGTCTCAGCGCCTCAAAACAGGTGCCACGCGCCGCATTGCGGCGCTATTCCGGCGCTGCGGCACCCGCTGCGGTGCGGCAGGCTCGGGAAGTGCAGGCCTCCTCCTTCCGTTAAGGAGGAGCTGCCTGCACCCGGCCGCGGCCCGCGATAATCTTTTTAAAAATGAGCCCGGCACCTCGGACAAGTGCCGGGCTTGCTTCTGTTCCGGGGGTGGTGGGGGGGGGAAGTCCGGGGAGGGAGCTGCGGCCAGGCGGCCGGCGGGAAAGCGGCCGGCCGCCGCGGGGCCTTTAATGCGCCGGCGCAAAGTTCTGTAAGGCACCTCTGCCAGAACGTTGCTTGCGGCTGCCACGGGCGAGGCGGCCGCAACTCAATTTCCGAGTTCGGGCGGGTTACCATGGCAACCGGGACGCTGCGCACACCGATGACGTCATCGGTGCCGGTGCAGCGCTACCGGCCTAACGCCGATTTAGGGCCCCTGTCAATTTCTAAACTGGCCATAACTTCGGCGCTAGGCCCTCTAGCGCCTCAAAAGCGGCGCTAAGGCCAGTGAATTTCTAGGCCACTGTTTATTGGCCTGGCACAAATAAGGACATTGAGAACATGATAGGCATATGTGAGACATGTCAGAAACACCAAAACAAACAAGCAAAGGAACCAATGATAGTAGCTGACTTACCAACAGCACCATGGCAAAAGGTTGTTATGGACCTTTTTCATTTGAATGGTAAAGACTATCTAATAGTGAGTGACTACTATTCTAACTATCCTGAGATGGCGCTGCTGTCAAGCACATCAGCAAGCAGTGTCATAATGCATGTTAAATCCATCTTCGCCAGGCATGGAATTCCCAGGATTGCCATTAGCGACAATGGTCCGTGCTTCAACTGTAAGGAGTGGCAACAGTTTGCAGCACATTATGACTTTCAGCACATCACATCCAGTCCTCTGTATGCTCAGTCGAATGGTAAGGCAGAGAAAGGTGTTCAAGTTCTCAAACAGCTACTGAAGAAAGCAACAGAAAGCAAGTCTGATCCTTATCTCGCCCTGCTGAGCTACCGAGCCTCCTCTTTAGACTGTGGTTCTTCACCTGCTGAACTCCTAATGGGTCGCAAGTTGCGCACCACGCTACCCTGCTGTGCAAAAGAAAAGCAGAGTAAGGAACTAAGACAGAGACTTCAACTGTTGAAGCTGAAACAGAAATCACACTATGGCAAGTCATCCAAAACTCTGAAACCATTGACAAGGGATGATGTTGTCAGGATTGAGGATCCAGATACATGGAACAGGAAAGCTACAGTTCTTGAGGAAGTAGGACCAAGGTCATACATTGTTAGAACTGAGGAAGGACAGATTCTCAGGAGGAACCGTCGTTCCCTCCTGAAAACACAAGAAACTATCCAAGAGCAAATCGATGACAATGCCGCAACTGAATCTTGTCACTCACCACCAGAACAATCTAACACAAACACACACAGGCTCTCATGAAAACACATCAGGCCTACCTGTGCTGAGAAGATCCACACGTGAAGTAAAAAAAGCCTGATAGACTTAATCTTTGAGTATAAAGAAAACTATAATAAAAGAATGAAAAGCTTAGAGTTCATAAAGTAAAGCTTTGAAAATGTGTTGACTGTTGTGAAGATGTTTATGTCGTTATGATTGATTGATATTGATTGATATTGATTTTGTTTAACCTCTAAGGAAGGGGGATGTAATGATCAGTAACATGTCATTCTAGAATGGTACACTAGGTGGAGCTGTATGTTTAGTAGAGGGGCTACCCACAAGGCAGTAGTCAAGATGGATGCCTGTACATTAGTCCACATGGCTGAATAAATGACTAGCTCAAGCTAGCTGTTCATAATGAAAACGTCTATTTGTTTATGAACATAACACTAACCTCCCACCGAATTTTGCGGGAGGCGTTATCAGCATCGCACCCAGGCTCTAGTTGATTTGTGCCCCATTAGCGCCCTCTTAGGGTGCTAGCGGGAGGCACAAATCAACCGAATTTAGCCCCCATAGAGTACAAAAGCAAGGAAGTTATGATGAACCTGTATAAAACACTGTTTCAGCCCCAACTGGAGTATTATGTTCAATTCTGCGCATCGCACTTTAGGAAGGATGTGAAGGCCAACAAGAGGGTGCAGAAAAGATTTACAAGAATGATTCCAGGGATGAGGGACTTCAGTTACGTGGATAGACTGGAGAAGCTGGGGTTATTCTCCTTAGAGCAGAGAAGGTTGAGAGGAGATTTGATAGAAGTGTTCAAAATCATGAGGGGTTTGGACAGAGTAGATAGAGAGAAACTGTTCCCATTGGCGGAAGGCTCAAGAACCAGAGGACACAGATTTAAGGTGATTGGCAGAAGAACCAAAGGCGACAAGAAAAAACTTTTTATGCAGCGAGTGGTTAGGATCTGGAGTGCACTGCCTGAAAGGGTGGTGGAGGCAGATTCAATCATGGCTTTTAAAAGGGAATTGGATAAGTACCTGAAGGAAAAAAGATTTGCAGGGCTACAAGGAAAGGGCGGGGCAGTGGGACTAGCTGAAGTCCTCTTGCAGGGAGCCGGCATGGGCTCGGCGGGCTGAATGGCCTCCTTCTGTGCTGTAATCACTCTATGATTTTATGATTCTGCATAATTGCTGTTCTATCATCTGAAACCTTTAATTATAAGTCTGTCTTTGATTCGGTACCATTCAGTACCAGTCAACCTCTTGCTTCTGCATAAACCCCAATTTTAAAGATGATGTATACCCAGATGTTTTCCTTTTGTAGAACTGATTTTGCAGCACTAGTTCACAACTGATTAAAGTTCTCTGAAACGTATGGATCAGTATGCAATGGCATATTTTTAATTAGGTTTACTGAAATGATTAAACTGACTTTGTTTAAGGTCATCCTTAGTTCAATGTTTAGTGATCAGTGCTTTTAAATTGACTTGTACTTCCCTGCTTAATGGGCAAAGGGTAAAGGTCAATATTATTACAATATAAAAAGAAATTAAGAGCAATATAGCATTAGTACACTTCAGGACAGTCTGATTAACCCTTTCCTTACAATATGTTCCTCTACTTGCGAGGCACTATAGAAATTGTTGTTGTAGTTGTTGTAGTAATAGTAATAATCCCAGCAGCAGTCAGAAGTCTCCTCAGTAAGGCATACAGTGATGTTAGTGCGCAAGCATTATATAAAACAAGACAAAAGTGAATAGTATTGTCGCTGTAACAAACTAGCTTATGTTTTTTTCCAAAGACACACCAGTACATTTGTCAAAGTAATACTAATAAATAACTTAGAAATGCCAAAAAATGGCAACTCAGAATTGTTTAGATGTTGTCACAGAAAACTCCTCTGTGATAAGAACAATATTAACCACTGAAGCTTACTGGATTTTTAAATTACCTCTAGTGTGGCCTAAAGTTGGTCATGCTGAAGCATTGCAGAAATGAAGCACGATTACCCTATAAAGATTCCTTTAACATAACAGAGTTTGGTAAGTGATAGCTGCAGGATTTTTTGCTAGCATGTGATCCTCTCTGCCAGATTTATTTCTTGGTTTTCATCTTGCAAGTTGCAATTTTTTTTCTTATATAATTTCACTGACAAGTGTATCTGCTGTATTACTATTGTGATATGTTGTCAGATAGCTTACAGCATTATATATCTATTTATTAGTGTCTATACAAAAGCTAGTATCCAACATTAAAAAAGGAGATAATTTAGTTGCAAGCTGAAGTAAATTTGAACTGATGGCGCCACTTCCTGAGCCCAGAGGAAAGGTCAAGTAACTGGATGCTGCAGAAGCCAATTTGTGCTAATCTTTTAATCATTCAAAGCCAACCTGTCATAAGAATAATATTCAAATTAATTGGTCTGACAGAATGAAGCACTGTTGAAGAGCAAAGGGAAGGACCAGAGAAAAGGCAGATAGCAAGAAAGACAAGTAAAAGGTAGATAAATAAGGAATTTGACAGAAAAAAAAGAGAATGCAATGCAAGCTCTGAAGTGACAAAGAGGCACTCAAAGCTAAGGATGCAGCTGAATCAAAAATGGATTCCAAACTTGCCTGATTTAGATTGATTTCGCCACTTCCAACCAAGGTCATATTTAAATGTATTGATCCCTTTATTGGATCCCTTTACTGCTGCCAGGATAGCGGGCATTGACAGCGCGTATCAGCTGTCTGTCGTCACAGACCAACTGGACGTATAAGGAATGGAACCCCTTGCGGTTGCGGATATCCTCTGCATTGTCATGTGCTGCACGTAATGCCACATGCGTGCAGTCAATGGCACCCTGCACCATAGGGAAGCCCACTATCCTCGCAAAGCCAAATGCGCGTTCATGCTGTTTGGCCCAGGTCATCGGGAAAGAGATGTACTGTCGTCTCCTTTTATAGAGGGCATTTGTGACCTGGCGGATGCAGCAATGGACCGCGAACTGGGAGATATTGGCGATGTCCCCAGTTGCTGCTTGAAAGGAGCCGGTGGCATAAAAGTTCAGAGCCACTGTGATCTTCACTACCACCGACAGAGACGTCCTGGTCCTCAGTAGAGGCTGCAGATTTGGCTGCAGCAGGTGGCAGAGCTCAGTGACCAGTGATCTAGAGCTGTCTTTTGTCTCCCCTAGTCCTATCACCATCTCGTCTCATTTTGAATACCTCTTAATGTCTCTTCTCTTTTGTTCTCTCCCAGCCTGGCCTCTTAATCTATTTCATTCCCTGTGCCTCTTTAGTCTTGACAAAGGGTTTTGACCCGAAATGTTGACTCTTAATTTCTCTCCACGGATGTTACCTGGCCTGCTGAGTTTTTCCAGCATTTTCTGTTATTTCAGTGACTACCTTCGCAAACACTGCTCCTGAGACATATTAATGTAGGAAAATTGTTGGCAAAATACCCTGGGAGGGTAAGGTCTCCTGTACAGAGGCCTGTTGGCCCTCTCCATCTGCCATGATTGCCACTCTCTCTCTGCATCTCTGTGGCCTCCGAATCTGCAGGCGCAGGATGATGCCCCCAATCAGTGCAGCCCGCATAGTCTCTTGGCAATCAAAGTAATGAAGGTCAAAAACAAAAGTACCTGCAAAGTGATGCTCAGTAGCCAAAACTACTTCACACAGCTTTGACTCTATGCAGAAGTCTCTCCTTCTCTCTCTCAGAATCTCTCTCTCTGTCAGAATGAGTGGTGCAAAAATGTCTCAAGGTGCTAATGGGAGGCGCAAACCAACTGAATTTTTCCCCCATAGAGTTATAGGGGGAAAAATTTGGTTGGTTTGCGCCTCCCGTTATCACCTTAAGAGGGCGCTAATGGGGCACAAAGCAACTAGCGCCCGGGTGCGGCAATGTCTGCGGCGCTCATGAAATTGACCAGGCATTTTGCGGCGGTGCTAAACAATACCGCCCCAATCTCCTGCGCCCGCAGATCTTGACGTCAGTCGAGCGTGCAACGCCCTTGTGGCGCCCCGGACCGGATATTGAGTGGTGCCCCCCCTTTCCACCTGGCGCAAGCAACGACAGGTAGACTGGAACGTTTCCCAGTCGGTGTGGGGCTGGGTGGGCGCTATTTAAAGGCGGCCTCTTCCTGGCTTTTTCTGTGGTAGAGGTTTTTGCACCACTCATTCTGACAGAGAGAGAGGGCTGGATTTTGCCATTGGGGTTGGGCTGGGGCGTGTCAGGTGGTTTTCGTGTCAGGACCCCGACTCCGATGTGAAGTGGGAAAAAAGTGCGATTTTTCCCCTATTTGGGCACTTGATTTCCAGCGTGTGGGAACCTCTGGCCCGATTCGTCTTACCATCCTGAAAGTCGCCTCCGATGACATCATCAGTGCTGCTGGATTTAAGGCCTGCAAGCAGCCTTGCTTCTTCTGGAGACTGGAAATGCTTTGGACATTGTATGAAGGACTTCATTTACCAACCATGTCCATCAACAAGCAAAAGTGTGCGCCTCGCTTTGATGAACCCTCCCTCCAAGCTGTGGTGCAGGGAGCAAGATCTAATAAGGAGGTGCTCTTCCCTTCCTCAGGGAGAAAAAAGCCACCCCAGCAGACTAAAGCTGTGTGGCTGCAAGTGGCCCAGGAGGTCAACTCCATCTTTATGTGCCGCAGATCCTGGCTGCCGTGCAGGAAGAGGTTTCATTACCTTCTCCGCACAAGAAAAGTGAGTATAACTTTCCCATCACCCTCAATCTGATCCCCATCGCCTCTCCTCACCAGCACTCTGCTTTGCCAACCTCTTCCTCCACAGCCCACTTGAAACTTACATCCCTGCACCCTTACCCATTCCTCCCTCTATGGTCACATTCACTTAACTATATGACCATGCAACTCTCTATCACTGTGATGCAATGACAACAACTTACAACACACAGGGAGGGCCCTTTGTCTCCTTCCAAAGCATCTATGCTATGGAATCTCTACACTCACTCCTTCATTCTCACTCAAACTCCACTTGTGTCCCTCATTGCAGGAAAAGAGAGCCCACAATAAGAGGGAAAGAGCGAGGACAGGAGGAGGGCCACCCTCAGTAGCCCAGCTCACCACCTCGGAGGAGGCAGCCCTGAAAATTGCCGGGATCGAGGAGGATTCCCAAGTCGGGGGCGGACAGGCAGGCGCATCACAGCAAGCTGGTGACAGAATAGTTTGGCATCTCTCTCATTGACATTGCATAAGTCACTGATAATGAATCTGATGCCACAACAGATTGACTTATGATCATCTGCACTATTCAATGTGCATGTAACCTTTACCTCACATCTCTAACTCTTTCCTTTACTCCCCCACAGGATCATCGACAGCCCCCGTCCCCACTGTCCAGGAGGAAGAGCCTGAGCTTCCAGACTCCTCAGGGGAAGCTGCAACATCTGAGGGCGCTGCGTCAGCAGAATTAAGTGCACACATCACCAGCGCAGACACTCACACCTCGGTGGGACCTTCGGGACATAGAGTAGAGTTGTCACCTGGTGTATCACAGCTCACAAGTGAGCATCAGCAGATGGTGGAGACAGGGACAGCAGTGGAGAGTTCTCATCGGAGGATGCAGGACGCTCCCAGCTCGGCTCCGCTGCATGTCGACCCTGTGCCTCCGGGTCCATCCAGAAGGAGAGCGGTGCTGGAACTCCAGGAACAGGTGCAGGAGTCTCTGGCAGGTTTTGTCTCCAGGGTCGCTGCGAGTGTGGAGCGAATGGAGGAGTCCATCGCTAACCTGAGCAGAGCCTTTGTGGAGGCGTTGGCGCATGAACGCATCACCACGGAAAGGATGAAAACCTCCGTGGAAAGGATGGCTACCTCCATGGTAAGGCTGGCTACCATAGAGGAGAGGATGGCTACGGTAGAGGAGAGGATGGCTATGTCCATGGAGGAGCTTTGTTGCCAGGGTATTGAAAACATGGTAATTGTTCAGAATAGACTGTCCTCTCTTGAGGAGCAATGGTCAGCTATTGAGCAAGCAAACCAGACCTTCATGCAAGTTCTCTGGAGTAGGACTTCCAGTGCAGAAACGGGTCCTCATGGCCCCCCTGCAGTGCAGCAAGATGCTGTCCAGCCACTTGCTAGCTCTGAAGTGGGGCTGACCCATGAGAGGGATGTTGGTGGCATACAACAAGGAAGTGGGGCTCCTCTCCAAGCGCTCACACAACCATGCCACTACAGAGCCCTCGGTCAGAGCCCCACCAGAGTCCATACCCAACTGAGATCGGCGTCTCAACCCCTCCACAGGCTCGCAACCCCAGAGGACGCCCGCCAAAGGTGTCGATTAAGGAGCAGCAAGAAAGTGAGCAGGGGGCCTCCACATCTGCTGAAGCCACAGGGGAAGCACCATGTAGGAGCACGCATAAGAGGAAGAGAATGCACAAGTAGTCACAAGGGTAGTCACTTGGGTGTAATGTTGTGTTTATTTTTAAAATCAGTTGCTTATTGTCATAAAAAATTCTGATGGCAAACTGTTGCAGTTGTGGCATGTGTCATTTCGCAAATGGGACTTCCACACTGAGGGCTTAGGGTGACTTGCAATTGTCAGCATGGTGGTCAGAGTGATAGGAATCTGCAGGTTCTTGGCCATTGTTGATGATCTGATAAGAAGGTGCGAGGCCAAAGTGTTTGATTGTGCAGGCTAAGCAAACCTGGCCATGATGAGTGCGTCCCTTGCATCCCGGGCAGCAATGTGGTCGCGCGCTGGTGCCTTCTGGCCTGTGCAGCTTCAGGTAGGTGAACAGCAGCTTGGCGCTCCTGTTGCTGCTGTCTCCTATTATGAGATAGCTTGGCCTGCAAGAAAAAGGACAGCGTCTGAGCAGATATACAGCCATGGTCTTGCCTGATGTGCCTCCCATAATTGAATAGCCCTTAATGTAAGCAGCCATGGTCGTGCCTGATGTGCCTCCCATAGTTGAATAGCCCTTACTGTATGTAAAGTGTGGAATATGCGTGTGTGTTTCATGAGAGGGCCATAGGTCTTGGATGAGTGTTGGGCTTTGGGGTTTTAAGACTCTCTGGCCATAGAGTGAGGTTGAGATGGGGGGATGGAGAGGTATTGAAAAAAAGCCACTCGCCCTGACGACCTGAGTGAGGTTGTTGAACCTTTTGCGACATTGAGTATGGGTCCTGGGCACCATGCTCCTGGAGGAGACACTCTGAGCCACCTCCCTCCACACTCTTCTGTACTCACGCGTCAAAGGCCTCTCAGGGTAGAGTATAGATCTTCTACGCTTCACCGCGCCAACCAGAGCCTCCCAGGCCCGCTCGCTGAAGCGCTGAGCTCGTTCTCTCACCCTCTCCATAGTCCTTGGCTTAAAAATGTAGTCCCAGGTCTCTCCAGGCCGAGATTCAAGGCTCCAATGAGCAGAGTGTGGCTGGAGAGCAAAATCGACCCTCCTCTTTAAGAACTGTCCGGCGCCAGTGTGTCTGTTTTCCATCGCTAACTGACATCACCTGCGCTGCGCCCACACTCTGAGTTAGCGCCTCGCTCCTCAGCCTTTGCACCTTAAGACAGGTGTGGGGCGATAAAAGCCAGGTTTGCAGTTGGAGGCGATAATTAGCACCAGGCGCTAAACTTTGCACCCGGCCGATAATGGCGCCCCAAACAGGGCGATACCGAATTTCTCCCCCATAGAGTTATACAGCACAGAAAGAGGCCCTTCGGCCCATCGTGTCCGCGCCGCCCATCAAGCCCTGTCTATTCTAATCCCATTTTCCAGCACTTGGTCCGTAGTCTTGTATACTATGGCGTTTCAAGTACTCATCTAAATGCTTCTTGAATGTTGTGAGGGTTCCTTCCTCTACCACCCTTTCAGGCAGTGAGTTCCAAATTCCAACCACCCTCTGGGTGAAAATGTTTTTCCTCAAATCCCCTCTAAACCTCCTGCCCCTTACCTTGAAACTATGCCCCCTGGTTATTGACCCCTCTACTAAGGGGAAAAGTTCCTTTCTATCTACCCTATCTATGCCACTCCAATGTGCCAAATTGAGGAAGTCACACCATTAATTATCACCTGCAGGCTAGATTGAAAGGAAAAATATGTGCATGGTTCAAGGAATCTCTTTGTAAAGTATGTTAACAGGAGTTCTATCAATAGTGCATTAAACAGTAAAATATTTAGAAAGAATCTATATATAGCACTATAGACTGAAATACATGAAACTATTAACTATCAAGTGAAGCAAATATGAGGATGCTCATTGAACTGCAAATTATATTACACATGAAAGCTACAATATGGATTCAGAGTATATTACACAGGGGAATTAGAAGAGGATAGAGACATTTGCTGTCTAAAAAGCACACAATGAAAGAAGCTCTATAACCTGAAGAATGCATTCAAATGATATGATTCATATAGGAAATCCCATGGACGAAGCAGTACATTGCATGCAGCATTGTTTTACTGGCTGAAGTGTGCCTGTTACAGGATACCAAATGGATTGAAAAATACCAAAACAAAGTACTATGCCTTTTTTCCTGAAACTGCTACTTTGCCAAGTTGACAGTTGGATTTATTCTGTTGGGAGGGCTGCTATAAAACACAAGTGCAAAACCTATCAAATTCATGATGTGGAGATGCCGGTGTTGGACTGGGTGGACAAATGTGGGAAGTCACACAACACCAGGTTATAGTCCAACAGCTTTATTTGAAATCACAAGCTCGGTGAAGTGAAGAGATGCATATAGGTACAGCATATATAGTCAGAGAACACTGCCAGATGATTACAGGTAATCTTTCTAACTGCCCTTTATTACACCTCGGCAGAGAGATAATCACAGCAATCAAAGGTGTGAATGGTGTCCAAACAGGTCAGTCAGGAAAACATTACATCAAAGAACAATGAGGTGGGGTCACGAGGGGTCAAATGTTGCAGATGCTGGGGTCTATATGAAAAACAGAAAAAAACCCAAAAAAGTTTGCTGGAAATCACAGCAGGTCCAGCCGCATCTGTGCAGAGAGAACAAGCCAACGACGACTCGAGTCTGGAGGACTCTACGTCAGGTGGGGTTACATGTAGCGTGACATGAACCCAAGATCCCAGTTGAGGCCATCCTCATGAGTGCGGAACATGGCTATCAGTTTCTGCTCGACGATTTGGCGTTGTCGTGTGTCTCGAAGGCCGCCTTGGAGAATGCTTACCCGAAGATCAGAGGCTGAATGTCCTTGACTGCTGAAGTGCTCCCCATCTGGGAGGGAACACTCCTGCCTGGCGATTGTTGTGTGGTGTCCGTTCATCCATTGTCGCAGTGTCTGCATGGTCTCGCCGATGTACCATGCTCCGGGGCATCCTTTCCTGCAACGTATGAAGTAGACAATGTTGGCTGAGTCACATGAGTATGTACCATGTACCTGGTGGGTGGTGTCCTCACGAGTGATGATGGTATCTGTGTTGATGATCTAGCATGTCTTGCAGAGGTTGCCGTGGCAGGGTTGTGTGGTGGCGTGGTCGCTGTTCTCCTGAAAGCTGGGTAATTTGCTGCGAACGATGGTCTGTTTGAGGTTAGGCGGCTGTTTGAAGGCAAGTAGTGGAGGCATGGGGATGGCCTTAGCGAGGTGTTCGTCATCGTCGATGACATGTTGAAGGCTGCGGAGAACATGGCGTAGTTTCTCCGCTCTGGGGAAGTACTGGACGACGAAGGGTACTCTGTTGGTTGTGTCCTGTGTTTGTCTTCTGAGGAGGTCGATGCGATTTTTCACTGTGGCCTGTCAGAACTGTCGATCGACGAGTCGAGCGTCATATCCCGTTCTTACGAGGGCGTCTTTCAGCGTCTGTAGGTGTCCATCGCGTTCCTCCTCGTCTGAGCAGGTCCTGTGTATTCACAAGGCTTGTCCATAAGGGGTGGCTTCTTTAACGTGGTTAGGGTGGAAGCTGGAGAAGTGGAGCATCGTGAGGTTGCCCGTGGGCTTGCGGTAGAGTGAAGTGCTGAGGTGTCCATCTTTGATGGAGATTCGTGTGTCCAAGAATGAAACCGATTCTGAGGAGTAGTCCATGGTGAGTTTGATGGTGGGATGGAACTTGTTGATGTTATCGTGTAGTCTTTTCAGTGATTCTTCACCGTGGGTCCATAGGAAGAAAATGTCATCGATGTATCTGGTGTATAGCGTTGGGTGGAGGTCCTGTGCAGTGAAGAAGTCTTGCTCGAACTTGTGCATGAAGATGTTGGCGTATTGGGGTGCGAATTTGGTCCCCATGGCTGTTCCGTGTGTTTGGGTAAAGAACTGGTTGTCGAAGGTGAAGACATTGTGGTCAAGGATGAAGCGGATGAGTTGTAGGATGGCGTCTGGAGATTGGCTGTTGTTGGTGTTGAGTACTGAGGCTGTCGCAGCGATGCCGTCATCGTGGGGGATACTGGTGTAGAGTGCCGAGACATCCATCGTGGCGAGGAGTGTTCCTGGTTCAACTGGTCCGTGGGTGCTGAGTTTCTGAAAGAGGTCTGTAGTGTCGCGACAGAAGCTGGGGGTTCCCTGTACAATGGGTTTCAGGATGCCCTCGACGTATCCAGAGAGGTTCTCACACAGGGTTCCGTTGCCTGATACGATAGGACGTCCAGGTGTGTTGGCTTTGTGTATCTTTGGGAGGCAGTAGAAGTCTCCCACGCGGGGAGTACATGGGATGAGAGCACGTAGGATGCTTTGAAGGTCTGGATCGAAGGTCTTGAACAGTCTGTTGAGTTGGCGGGTGTGTTCTTTGGTCGGATCTGCGGGTAACTGTCTGTAGTGTTCCTGGTTGTCACAGAAATCACAGAAATCCAGCAAAAAAAAATTTTTTTTTTTATATTGTATCTTGCTTGTTCTTTGTTTTTCATACAGACCCAGCATCTGCAACATTTGACCCTTGTGACCCCACCTCATTGTTCTTTGATGTAATGTTTTCCTGACTGACCTGTTTGGACACCATTCACACCTTTGATTGCTGTGATTATCTCTCTGCCGAGGTGTGATAAAGGGCAGTTAGAAAGATTACCTGTAATCATCTGGCAGTGTTCTCTGACTATATATGCTCTGCCTATATGTATCTCTTCACTTCACCTGATGAAGGAGCAGCGCTCTGAAAGCTTGTGATTTCAAATAAAGCTGTTAGACTATAACCTGGTGTTGTGTGACTTCCTATAAAATTCAGAATGCATCCACTTCTAATTCTCCATGCCAATTGTCCTACTTGAAAACATTAACAGAATGAATGGCTTTTAATTTTCCAATAATATATTCTATAGTAGTAGTAATTATTTAAAGCTGAAACAAATACGTCTCTGTCTGCAACAGCCATACATTGCAGGGACATTGTTCCCGAAGTTGTTCAACCAAGGAATGAGCTTCCCATTAGCAAAAACACTAGAAGGCATGCCTCCCAGTTACAAGTAGGAGGCAGAAATAGGATACAGCCAAGGATAACCGCACTTTGATGAACCTATGAGAAATAATGGGACCGGAAATTCGGCGGATTCTATAACGGGTACAACACGTTATACCAGTTACCGCCCAAGTAGTGAAAGTCACATTCTCAGCCTTGGCTCAGTGGGAGCACTCTCATCTCTGAGTCAGAAGGTTGTGGCGTCAAGTCCCACTCCAGAAACTTGAGCACAAAATCTAGGCTAACACTCCAGTAGAGTACTGAGGGAGTGCTGCACTGTCGGAGGCGCCGGCTTTCAGATGTGATGTTAAGCTGAGGCCTCATCTGCCCTCTCAGGTGTACATAAAAGATCCTATGGCACTACTTCAAAGAAGAGCAGGGGAGTTCTCCCCAGTGGCCAGGCCAATATTTATCCATCAACCATCATCTAAAACAAATTATTTGGTCATTATTGTTAGATCCGTGATTCTGAGAGTATGATGTTTTTCAATAACCACACGAATGCTGTAACGTAACATTCAACAGGTATTTACTTATATACAGGTGTGGTCACTGCCGGTACTACAGTATACAGGAGCTGTAAAAGTAGTTCTCTCTTAAAGGTACATACACTACAATTCCTCCCCTTTTAGATTAGTAGTACCCATAATATTCAAATAACAATTAACACTTTAACATGTACATTAAACAACAATAGTCCATTTATAGATTCAGGGCTGAAAATTCAGTAGGCTTAGCGCCCCATTTGGGGCGCTGGAGGGCCTAGCGCCGCAGTTATGGCCAGTTTGAAAATTCAGTGGGGCCCTTCCGTCGGCGTTACACCGGTTGCGCTGCGCCGGCACCGATGACGTCATCAGTGTGCGCAGCGTCCCGGTTGCCGTGGTGACGGGCCCCAGCGCCGAAATTGAGTTGCGGCCGCCTCGCCCGTGGCAGCCGCAACTAAGATTTTTTCAACCGAGTCTTCCCCGAGTTAGCGCCGGCGCATTAAGGTTGTGCGGCGGCCGGCCGCTTTCCCGCCGGCCGCCTGCCCGCACCTCCCTCCCCGGACTCCTCCACCCCCCCCCCCGCGGAACAGATGCGTCTGGCCTGCAAGCCCGGCACTTGTCCGAGGTGCCGGGCTCATTTTTTTCAATATTTGAACGGACAGCGGGCGGGTGCAGGCAGCTCCTCCTTAACTGAAGGAGGAGGCCTGCACTTCCCCAGCCTGCCGCACCGCATCGGGTCCCGCAGCGCCAGATTAGCGCCGCAATGCGGCAGTCAGCGCCCATTGGGAGGCGCTCATGCCCGCCAGTAGCGTCGGCAGCCATCTGGGCGTGGCGCTACTGAATTTTTGGCGCGCGCAGGGGGACTTAGCGCCGGCGCTAAATTTCCGGCGCTAAAGCCCTGGCGCGGCGCCAACTCAATTTCTAGGCCTCAGTCTTTGGGGCGGCTTCCTGATCCTTTCGGGATAGCGCCTTTCCTGAGATTCTTGTTCTTGGTGCGGAGGCGATTCTGGCCCCTTTTCATCGGTTAGTTCATCGGGTTCCACTGCTACTGGTTCGGAGGTAGATGCTACCGGTATGTTGGGTTCATCCCCAGGTACGCAAGACATAGGGTTGACTCGTTCCTGTGACGCTAAGATCTGATCAACATGGCGTCTCACAATGTTCTCCCCGACATCCACTGTGTACATTAATGGCCCCTGCCGTGTGCATATTGTTCCGGGTTGCCATTTCTCTGTTCGGTAGTCACGGGCCAAGACTGGTTGTCTTACATTGAAGCTCCTTGTTGGCTTTTCATTGATGTGCTGGAATTGTTTATCCTCAACATTTCTTCGCACATTTGGTCTAAGCAAGTCCAGACGAGATCGCAACCTTCGGTTAAAGAACATCATGGCTGGGGTCTGGTTGATAACTGCATGTGTCGCGTTTCGGTAGGCTAATAAGAAATTGTCCACCTTATGCTGTAGTGGAATTTCATCGTCGCACATGGCCTTTATCGCCTTCTTAAAGGTTTGTACGAACCTCTCAGCCAATCCATTTGTGGCTGGATGATACGGGGCGGATGTGCAATGCCTTACCCCATTCCTTCTCATAAATTTTCGAAACTCTTCGGACACAAACTGTGGTCCATTATCAGAGCAAATCTGCTCTGGCAAGCCGTTTCTGGCAAATATGGTCCGTAGGACTGCAATTGTTTTCTCTGTAGTGGTTGAGGACATTTTTATCACCTCAGGCCACTTCGAATGAGCATCCACTGCTATTAAGAACATTGAGTCCATGAATGGACCAGCAAAATCAACATGCACCCATTGCCATGGAGAAGAGGTGGTGCATTTTGGACCTTCTGGCATCCTGAGCAGCTCTTGGTTAGGTCTTTGATTTGTTGATCGATTCCCAGCCACCACACATAAGCCCTAGCAAGGCTTTTCATTTTCACTCCCCCCAGATGACCTTCATGTAGCTCATTTAGCACTCTCTCCCTTAACTTGGGTGGAATCACCACTCTGGATCCACACAACACTGTCCCCTGGCATACTGACAGCTGTTCTCTTCTGGATGAGAATGCTGGCAACAGTGAGTCGCCATGTGTTGGCCATCCCCTCACCGTCAAATCATATACCCAAGACAGCGTTGGATCATTGCGGGTCTCCTTCTCTGTAGCTGCGTTCGTTACTGGCAATCGTTCAATTATTGACGAGTAAAATATCTCGATAGGGTCCACTGCTGGTGCTTCCTCCACAGTAGGCAGTGGCAGGCGCGATAGCCCATCAGCGTTTCCATGCTGTTTCGTGCCTTTATATTCTATTTCATATTGATTCGCCCCTAGAAACAAGGACCATCTTTGTAACCGTTGTGCCGTCATCACTGGAACGCCCTTCTTAGGATTAAAGATGGAGACAAGTGGTTGGTGGTCAGTCAGCAAGGTGAACTTCTGCCCATGCAGATAGTGGTTGAATTTTTTTACTCCCCATTCTAGGCTGAGGGCCTCCCTGTCAATCTAGGCGTAGTTGCGCTCGGCTGAGGTTAGTGACCGAGACGCAAAGGCTACTGGCCTCTCCAACCCGTCTGGGAATTTGTGCGACAGCACCGCTCCAATACCATAGGGTGATGCATCACATGCCAAACGAATTGGTAGTGCTGGGTTGAAATGGGCCAACACCTCTTTTGATGTGATCAATTCTTTACACTTCTGGAAAGCTCGCCTACGTTCGTCATTCCACTTCCATGGTACCCCTGTTTGCAGTAGGGTGTTCAGTGGGTGTAATACCGTGGACAAATTTGGTAAGAACTTATGGTAGTAGTTTACCAGCCCGAGGAACGACCTCAGTTGTGACACATTTTCCGATGCTGGAGCCTTGACTACTGCCTCAATCTTTTCAGGGGACTTATGTAACCCCTCTTCATCGATGACGTGGCCACAATACGAGATCTGCTTCTGGAAAAACTCGCACTTGTGGCGATTAGCTCATAGCCCATATTCCTTTAATCTGTTGAGCACCTTCTCCAAGTTGGCGAGGTGATCACTGTCATTTTCGCCCGTGACCAGGATATCGTCCAAATAACACTGGGTCCCTGGAATCCTTTGCAGGACTTGATCCATCGCCCTTTGCCAAATAGCCGGAGCCGATGCTACCCCGAACACCAGCCGGTTGTATTGATAAAGACCTTAATCGTAAGGTATTGTTTCGAGGCTTCTTCTACCTCCATTTGCAAGTACGCCTGGGCTAGATCAATTTTGGTGAAGCGTTTACCTCCAGATAGCGAGGCGAAAATATCCTCAATTCGTGGAAGCGGATATTGTACTGTGTGAAGGACTGGGTTCACTGTCACCTTAAAATCCCCACAGATGCGGACCTTCTTTGGTTCCCTAGGCATATTACTCAACGACCTCTTCATTACAGGAACGATGGGTGTAGCCCACTCGCTCCAGTCTACTTTGGACAGTACTCCTGAACATTCCAACCCTTCCAGCTCTGCTTCGACAGCTGGTCTGATCACATAAGGCACTGGTCTGGCCTTAAGAAACTTTGGGCTTGCATTTTCCTCTATTTTAATCGTTGCTGTTATGCCTTTTAGTGTTCCGAGTCCCTCCTGGAACACTTCTTTTGCGTCAGTTAGCATTTTTGACAGTCGTCCAGGTGTGACGTCATCATCCTTTTTGGCCTCAACCTTCAGTGCCTGTATGGAATGCCAATCGAATTGTATCTTCCGGATCCATTCACGTCCTAGCAGTGGTGGTCCTCCATCTGGCAATACATATATATCCATTTTAGGTAGTTCCTGGCCTTTATATGTCACTTTCACCCTTATTTTTCCTTTGGGGTAGACTTTTTGCCCCGTGTATGTCTTCAAGACAATCTCTGTAGCTTTCAAGGGTATATGTGAAAATAGCCGCTTGTAGTCCCTTTGGTTTATGACTGTTAGGGCTGATCCTGTGTCCAATTCCATTTTCACTTCGACTCCGTCTATCTTGAGTGTAACCCAGATAGTCTGGTGATCCTCCATTTTGGTTACCTTATGTAGTTTCAGACAACCCAGCTCCTTGCTTCCGGAGTCTGTGTCACTTTTCTGTTCATCTGAACTACTGCCCATCACCTGGTGTACCTTTTTGTACTTCTCCTGTGGAGATTTCTTACTGTTGGTTTTCTTCCCAGACCTGCAGACTCTTGCTATGTGTCCTGCTTTTCCACACTGTCTGCACACTTGGTCCTTGAACCAACAATCCTTCTGGTCATGTGTTGTTCTGCCGCAGCGATAGCACTTCCCTGTTCCATAGGACATTTCATTGGTGCCATATTCTTGCGGTCTCCGTTGTATCTCTGCAGCGCCCCTTGCGGCTGCTTCGTGTGATACTGCCATACTGAAAGCCTTGTCCAGCGTAAGGTCCTTTTCTGATAGAAGCCGTTTCTGGGTTCCTTCACTTTATAGCCCACACACAAACTTGTCCCTTAACATATCTGCTAGTCCCGCTCCAAACTGGCAGTGTTTCGATAGCTTGCGCAGTTCCATTAGGTACTCAGCATTGCTTTCGTCTTTGTGTTGGTTCCTTTTATGGAACTTAAATCGTTCTGCTATCAGCAGCGGTGTGGGGTTTAAGTGGTCCTGTAGGATTTCTACTATGCTTTCGAAATTCTTGTTCACAGGCTTCTCTGGGGTTATTAGGTTTCGCAGTAACCCATAAGTTTTTGCACCCATGGAATTTAACAAAGCCAGTGCTTTCCTAGCATCTGGCACTTCATTCGCCCTGCAGTACACCTCAATACGTTCCACATATGTCACCCAATCTTCGACTTCATTGTCGAACGTAGAGATACTGCCACTCTTCGGCATCCCTGGGTGTGATTTAACTGTCAAAAATGGCATCTCCCGCGCTTCCCCTTCTTCTCCGCTGGCACAAAATGGCGTCTCCCATGCTTTCCTTCCTTCCCGCGCTCGCCCTTCTTCTCCGCTGCGGCTTCCAAAAATGGTGTCTCCCGCGCTCTTCCTTCTTCTCTGCGGCTCAATGGCGTCTCCCGCGCTCTCCCTTCTTCTTCCCGCGGACACTGTTCAGCCCTTGAGCCCTGGCTGTGCTCTGCGTGTTCTTTTTTTTTTGTGCACCTTTCCCGTTTCCGCCGCTCGGTCCTGAACCCGGCTGTTGCTTTACCCTCTCTCTCTCCGTTTTGTTTTTCCTCGACGCCGCTCGGTTTTCAACCCCCGGCTGCGCCCTGTGCGCTTCACCCTCTGTCTTACCCCGTCGACGCTGCTCGGCTTTCTCTCCGCCGTCGGTCGGCTCCAGCCGCCGCTGTCCGGGAAGGGTCTGCGCTGTACCTGTCATCAGTCTATTGCTGATCGTCGTGGCTGGGGAACCAAGCCCGTCTCTCCACAGCCTCCCCTGCGATGTTCACTCTCTGCCGGACAACTGGGCGGTTGCTTGTGGTCGACGCCCATGTTTCTGGCCTCGACTTTCTTCCACCGCCCTCCCGGAGCGAATCCTCGAAGGGAAATGCAGAGTTGCAGGTAGATTCGAATCAACACTCGTCGCCATTGTTAGATCCGTGATTCTGAGAGTATGATGTTTTTCAATAACCACACGGATGCTGTAACTTAACAATCAACAGGTATTCACTGGAGTAGGGTAGTCTCAAGACTGGGGTACAGAGGCATGCTCAAGGCTTATATACAGGTGTGGTCACTGCCGGTACTACAGTATACAGGAGCTGTAAAAGTAGTTCTCTCTTAAAGGTACATACACTACAATTATGACATTGCTTCTCTTGGGACCTTGCTGTGTGCACATTGCCTGCTGTGTTTCCTACGTTACAACAGTACTTACTTGGCTGTAAATCACTTTGGGATGTCCTGAGGTTGTGAAAGACACAAGTCTTTCTTTCTTTCATTCGGTGAAAATGTTTGCAACTATTAGAAACCATGGTGAGCTTTCAGCTAGCATCCTCACAAGAAGATGAGTGACTGCTCATTTTCAAAAAATTCCAGGAAGTTCCATTCAATTAAAGCAGAAAGATTTTCAGCTACTTCAGAATCGACCATTATGAAGTACATAGACAAAAGGAAGATCATGTATCATCCTCATCCAATGATGAGCAAATTCCATCATAATCCATCAGGCTTATATGAGAGGTAATAGCCAATAAAGCAGATTCATCAGATTAATAGTTACCTGCATTAAAAATATGATATGGAATATTTACCATCTCAATAACTTCTCATGACTACAATAAGGAAAGCCAAGGAATTTAATTGATCATCCAACAAAGGAACTTTAAAATGCTTCCAAAAGACAAGGGCCTAGAAATTCAGTTGGGGCGCCCAGCTCGCCTGGGCGCTGGAATTACCGCTGCGCGCGGAGCCACTTGCGCCAGCGGGATATTCAGTTTCAGCGCCCCAAGTGGAAGCCGGCCGCTAAACAAGGGTTTCGGCGCCCCACTTGGGGCGCTGAAACTGAATATCGGCGTGCAAAGTGCCACAGCGCCACCCGCTGCGGCACGGCAGCCTGCGGTACTGCAGGCCTTCCTCTCACTCTTAAGGGGGAGGTGCCTGCAACAGCGCGATCCCCGCTCGCGAGTGCCGGCAAATGAGCCCGGCACCAAGGAGAAGTGCCGGGCTCTCTGGAAACAGCCGGCAATGCCACGGGGGGGGGGGTGTAGGAGGCCGGGGACGGAGGTGCGGGCAGGCGGCCGCCGAAAAACCGGCCGGCCGCACCTCCACCTTAACTCGCCCCACTACCGGCACAGGTAGGCCCCGTGTACCGGTCGCTGTTTGCGGCCGGCGTGGGGGAGGCGGCAGCGACCAAATATGGCCAGCGGGGCGATAGCGGGGTGCTGTGCACACCGATGACGTCATCGGTGGCGGCGCAGCGCTACTGGCTAACGCCGCCATTAGCGCCCCGCTAAATATCGCGGTAGGTTTGCACAGTGGCGCAAAAGCCCTCTTTGGGCGCAAACTGGTGGCGCAGGCCACTGAATTTCTAGGCCAAGTTGTTATGTATTGAATGATTATTTTCCTACATTTATCAGCATCGACAAAAAGAAATTGCCAAGGAGCAACAAGTAGCTGATGAAATTTGCTGAGTTAACCTGGAGGGTACATTTCACTATGAGCTTCCCTTTCTGAAGGTTGAGGGGTCACATTCTTTGTTGTTAGAAAAACATCAATGCTGTGGCTCACAATACTGAATCGTGAAATGGTTTGATATCACCACAGAGCTCAGCTGCAGCAACCCTGCTAGTGCATCAACATCAAAGCTATTCTTTGGGTCAATGATCTGGACACAATTTAATGACACATAACTCATGTTTTGATCTCCATCAGCAGCAGTTTTGTAATATGTTACAATTTGCATTTGCACTAATGTCCAAACTCAGCCTCAATACCCATCCCAAAACGCAATATCTCCAACTGATAGGCAGATTAATTGTGGCAAGGTGCTGCTGTGCACAAAAACCCCAGATAATTCTTAAATTGCATCTTCTTATCTTCACTGGGACAAGGGCTGCCATAGGTCATCATTCCTATGCCTGGGGGTGAAGAGATAGGATGATCCATAATTTCCTGTGGTATGTGAGATGCAAAGAAATATGCTGGAAATGGATTTAATTAATTCATAAATAGATACTAATTCAGCAGACTAGCCCGTCATTAGATCCATTGTTCCATAATTCCAGTTTGCCAGTTAAAACTACATTCCAACAGCCACAGTCTTTGAACAAAAGCTACTGAATGAAACTGTATTTTGCACCATGGCCTCAAAATTGTATGTTGTGCCAATATAAATATACCAAATAGAATTTAGTCCATTAAGCATTTTATGCCTGTGTTCAACATGGTCCAAAATTCTACAAATCTAGCACAAATTTGGCCCAGAAATTCGGGTCGGAGGCTTCCCACGGATGCTTACCTAGCGCGCCGGCTGTTGTGCTGTGGGCCCGTGTGGGATTCCGATCCTGGGCCTGCTCCAACTGCCAGCGCGCAGTGCTTGCGTATCCCAGGGGCGCAGTAAGTTCGAAGCGTCCCCTGGGATCACGTGGGCCATGGAGAGCCAATCACAGAAATCACAGAAATCCCACAGTGCAGATAGAGGCCATTTCGGCCCATCGAGCCTGCACCGACACATATCCCACCCGATCCCCGCAACCCCTACACCAACACATATCCCACCCTATCCCCATAACCCCACGTATTTAATCCCCCTAACACTAAGGGTCAATTTATCATAGCCAATCATCCTAACCCGCACATCTTTGGACTGTGGGTGGAAACCGGAGCACCCAGAGGAAACCCATGCAAACACGGGGAGAATGTGCAAACTCCACACAGACTACCTCCAATGGTAGCAGGGAATCTGTATTCATAGATTTGACAGGAAGACCTGTCAAATCAATGAATACAATTCAGCCCCAAAACATAACTAAAACTTCAAATACATTTTTTTTTAATCACATTTTTAAAATAACTATAAATGACATAAAATAACTTTTAAACAATTTAAATTTTTGAAAAAAATTAATTACAGTTTTTAAAGGGGCTAAAAATAAACGTACTTTTCTTTAAAGTATTTAAAAATAATAAACCTGTGGAAATTGTTTTAATTTTACTTAATTCACCACTTACCTTGTTAAAAGCAGGCCTTGCGACTGTTTTTTAGAAGCGTAGCTCCTGGAGACTTACCCTCCCGGAGAAACCTGCAAAAAAACAGAAGTTCCAGGCATACGCGCTGCCTCTCCGGCGCACGCGTTCGACCTGTGAACCCCTTCCTTTAAGGGAACGGAAGTTCCGGTTTCCCGCGCATGCGCAGTGCATGCACGAACCTGGCACTTTCATTGGGCCTACGCGAGAGTACCCAGCACGTACTCACCTGTGGGGACCCAAAGTTCTGGAATGTAAACTTCTCTGTCAATTTGCATCCAAGAGATATTGGGCTAAAACTTTCTATAGCCAAGAAATGGGCAGTGTTTAGATTAAAAGGGGGAAAAATTTGGTTGCTTTGCATCTCGTTAGCACCCTAAGCGGGCACTAACGGGGTGCATAGCAACTCGCGCCCGGGCACGGAGTCACCAACGCCTCCCGCGAAATTCAGCGGGAGGTTAGCGGCAGCTCTAAACGCCAGCGATGATGTCAGCGCTGTGCACGGCAACCCGCTCGTGCCCTGGCTGCGATCTTTGGTAGCGCCCCCTGACTTATGGGAGGACGATATGTTCGATGGGGTCAGGGGGGCCTACCTGCGGCCGGGGCGACGCTGTTTAAAGGCGAGGTGCCGGGCGACCATTTTTGTTGCTGGCCACCTGCCAGCAACTGCCTCCGCTGCCGTCCCCAGCCTCCTTACCCGCACCCCCCCCCCAACCCGGCGGAGTGCTGGCTGCGCTCCATGAGCCTGGCACTTATCTTAAGTGCCGGGCTCTTTTGCCAGAACTCCCAATCCCCGGGGACCCAGCTGGGTCATGCTGCGCAAGTCCCCTCCCCTTTAAGAAGGGGAGGAAGGCCTGCAATACCGCGGCACGTAGCACCACAATATTCCCTCGCAGCGCCCCAAGAGGGAGGCGGGGGTCTTCCAGTAGTGCCCCGCTTCCCTCTTGGGGCGCTACCGCTCAATTTCGGTCATGAGGGCACTAATTTTTCTGGGGCGCTAAAAGTAGTGCCCCAGCGAAGTTATTACCCCAAAGGGGGCGCAACTCAATTTTTTGCCCAAAGGGTTTAGATTATGAGTGCGCTAATGGGGTGCAAAGCAACTCACACCCGGGCGCGGCGATGTTTGCGCTGCTCATGAAATTGGCCAGAGTTTCTGTGGCGGCGCTAAACTCTACCACCACGATCTCCTGCGCCCACAGATCATGATGTCAGTCGAGTGTGCAATGCCCCGGTGGTGCCCCAGACCGGATATTATGTGGCGCCCCCTTCCTTTCCGCCTACCACAAGCACCGACAGGGAGAGTGGAACGTTTTGCAGTCGGGAAGGGGCTGGGGGGGGGGTTGCTATTTAAAGGTGGTCTTTTCCTGCCTTTTTTTGTGGCAGACATTTTTGCACCACTCATTCTGACAGAGAGAGATTCTGAGAGAGAGAGAGAGAGACTTCTGGAGAGATTCAATGCTGTGTGAAGTAGTTTTGGCTACTAAGCAGCACTTTGCAGGTTCTTTTGGATTTGACCTTCATTGCTTCGATTGTAAAGAGACTATGGGGGCTGCACTGATTCGAGGCGTTGTCCTGCACCTGCAGAATCGGAGGCATCAGAGACGTAGAGAGAGTCATGGCCAGAGGGAGGAGGGCCAACAGGCCTCTGCACAGGAGACCTTACCTTCCCAGGGTATTCCGGGAACAATTCTCCTACATTCATTTGTCTCAGGAGCAGCATTTGCACAGGCTGTGCTTCAGCAAGGAGGTGGTCACTGAGCTGTGCCACCTGCTGCAGTGAGATCTGCAGCCTCAACTGAGGACCAGGACGTCTCTGTCGGTGGCAGTTAAGGCCACAGTGGCTCTGAATTTTTATGCCACCGGCTCCTTTCAAGCAGCTACTGGGGACATCGCCAATATCTCCCAGTTCGCGGTCCATTGCTGCATCCATCAGGTCACAAATGCCCTCTATAAAAGGAGACGACAGTAAATCTCTTTCCCGATGACCCGGGCCAAACAGCATGAACGCGCATTTGGCTTCGTGAGGATAGCGGGCTTCCCCATGGTGCAGGGCGCCATTGACTGCACGCATGTGGCATTGCGGGCACCGCATGAGAATGCAGAGGTTTTCTGAAACCGCAAGGGGTTCCACTCCTTAAATGTCCAGTTGGTCTGTGACCACAGACAGCTGATACTCGCCGTCAATGCCCGCTATCCTGGCAGCAGCCACGATGCTTTCATCTTGTGCCAGACTGGTGTGCCAGACCTTTACCAGGCACCGCATCAGCCAAGTGGTTGGTTCCTCAGGGACCAGGGTTATCCACTCTGCGCCTGGCTGATGACACCGCTCCATAACCCCAACACCCCTGCCGAGCTGTGGTACAATGAGAGCCATATCGCCACCAGGAACATAATTGAACCGACGATCGGCATGCTGAAGCAACGGTTCCGCTGTCTGGACCACTCAGGAGGAGCCCTGCAGTACTCTCCTGAGCGAGTCTCCCTCTTCATAGTTGTGTGCTGCATTCTTCATAACCTTGCAATCCTCAGGACCCAGCCAATGCCACAAGGGATTGGTGCACCACCAGAGGAGGAGGAGGAAGAAGAGGAGGAGGAAGAGGAGGAAGATGATCAGCAGCAGTTCCAAGGCGGGAGGGAGGCCCACAATGTTGAAACTGCAAGGGCCGTCCATCAATGGCTGATAACAAGCCGCTTCTAGGCCCCTACTCAGAAGATGGCTTCTGGCATGGAAAGCAACCCTCAACACCTATGGCCGGCCAAGGCAGCAATGATTTCAAAGACCAAACATGTACATTTTGAATACAACTTTTTTATTTTACAAACTCTGTGTGTGTCATTTATTCATGACAAACTAATAGAAACAAACACAACAAATCATTAATTAACCTAACTGGTTCTCACAAGCTGGAGATAATGGCCAAAACACTAAACAAAAGTTATCAGATGAACCATGGCCTTTAATAAAAACATTCCCAACATTTCTTGCGACCTCCTACTTTTTGCCCTTCGAGGGTGATCTCCATCCCTTGCGCACTTCCCCCCTTCCCACCCTACTGCTCCTCCGTAATGGGGCCCCAGTGGCTGCAGCAAGGCTAGTGGAAGGCTGCTGATTGTCAGAACCTGAGACTACAGATGTCCTTGAAGGAAGGCCTTGACCAGCTCTGGGCCTGGAAGCCCCGGCTGCAGACTGCACCAACTCTGAATGGGCGGCAGCAGACTGGGCTGACTGGGTTACAGGCGGTGGCAAGTGCAATGGGGGAGTGCCAGTGGTGAGAGCAGGAATGCTGTCATTTTGAGAGAGGGCAGCACCTTCCTGCTCAACCAACACACTGGCACTCCCACGGGGCAGCACCTCACATCCGGAGCAATCTGCTTGAGCACAGATTGCTGGCCTGCTGCAGCACCGTGAGGGCCCCGGGGCAATGTGGCCGAACCAGCGACAATGGAAGCAGTCAGTGCATGCGTTGCCTCAATCTGAGACTGCATGGGAGCAGTCTGTAGGGGGTGGTGTGGGATGGTGCGTACGCCCAGTCAGTTATGCCTCTGACTGTTTATGAGCAGTTCAAATCGCTCCCACCCCCCTGGGTTCTAGACACCGGACTTAGGTACAAGGCGGCGATACAGAAAAGATCGAGTAGACAGGTGGTTGGATGTAAGCAAAACCAAGATTTTTATTGAAGAAGAACTTAACACAATCTTATGAAAAGTTACCAGTTTAAACTTTTACAGGCAAAATACAAAATAACTATTATACTTATACAGGGAATGGGGAACACATGGCACATCGAGGGAAAACGACTATCTTAACAGTCCCCTTATCCTTATCCCACCCCCTATACCTATCTAGGTTAAGCTATGAGGGGTCAGAATTCATGCTCACCAATCCAAAAGATCTGCTGAATTCAAAACAGCGGCGGGGTTTGGGGTTCGCTCTTTGTGCTCTCTGGAGCCTGCCGTCGTCATGTGGTCTTGGGGTGCTGCAAGGGCCTTGTCCAGGTACAAGTACCCCAAAGTTAAAGTCTCTGCTTGGGTACTTTACCTCGCAGGGATGATGGTTCCTCTTCCTCGGCCGGCAGTTGGAGTTTGCATGAAGATAGTCGCAGGTCAGCTGGACTGAAGGCCCGATTATTCAAAGCTTTTCTTCAATCGTCTTTCCATTCGTCTTCTTCACCACCTCGCATCGTCGTGTCCCGCCTCGCCTGGCCTGGTTTGTCCGTGTCTGCCTGGCGCAATGCCGGGCGTCCCTGATGGAATGGGGAAGGCATGGGCAGTGACCGGGCAGTAAGCGCAGGACGGGGGAAGAGCAGTAGCCACGAGGGCGAGGGGCCGGAGCTGGAGCCAGGAGCAAGGGCAGAGAACAGAGAGAGAAGTTTGCCAGTGGGCCTACAATCCTTCGGATGGCCCTTATCTGCGTGCCAAATCAGGTTAGTTCTTTGTCCCAATCTTAGCGGGCTATTTTAAATAATGGTAGCAATCTACATGAACTGGTTTTAGATGGCCGGTAATCACATCTACTGGCCTGATAATTGACTTGTTTTGTTATTAATACATCTTAATGGGCCTGTCCAGCCTCGATGGCTTCCTTAAGCTGTTCCCGATTATTTATGCAAACTGCTTGATGGCCTTAACTATAGGCCTAACTGGGTTTTGACCTGTCTCCAATTTGGTCTAATACATAATTCAAAGTCCTGTCTGGTTTTCAAAATGCAAAGTCTCTCTTCACAGAAACTGCAGCTTTGGTTTCAATTTCTCCACAAGTTGCCTGTGCCGCCGAGTCCACGTTTTTAAAATCTCACAGGCTTTCTGCCATGAGGCGCGGATGCCATCTTGGGTACCCTTTTTCATTAAAATGTCCACGCAGGGTTCCCTTTCTTATTAATAACCTTTGGGGAAATGTAGAAATTTTGCGAATCTTACACTCCCCCCTGTGATACTAAAACTTGCTTGAAGTATCATAATTTTACAAAGTGAGCAAAATTCTTCTGAACCTTCATAGTCAACCTTCTCCTGTAATTACCTATCTAATATACCCACGACACATGCACTTCCCATCCCGCGAAAATATAGTGTACATCAGCATACATAGGATAAATCACAGACTTTAAATGTCCACGCAGGGTCCCTTTTCTTATTAATAACCTTTGGGGAAATGTAGAAATTTTGCGAATCTTACAAGTCTGAGATTGGACCACAGCAGCCAGTGACTGAATTGCAGCACTAAGCAGTTGTGTTGCATCCACCTGTGCTGCAGCGGAGTGCTCCACATTCCTTGCCAGTCCATCAATGCTTTCGGGCACCCTTCCCATTGCTCCCATGAGCTGAGTATGCATGTTCACCGCCTGGGTGTTCATTTGCTGTCCTAAAGGGGGTCGACCTCTCCAGCAGCGATCACCTGGCTTGCGACGATCCTGTGGACGCACGCCTCCAGATCACTGAGGGTTTGCAGCTGAGGCGGCCCTCCACCCATCCGTTGCTGCTGCCGCCTGTTGTTAGATAGTTTGGCCTGCAAGGACAAGGATGGCGTCTGAGTAAATATGCAGCTATGTGCTTGCCTGATGTGTCTCAAATAGTTGAATAGCCCTTAATGTATGCAGCCATGTGCTTGCCCGATGTGCCTCCCATAGTTGCACGGCCCTTAATGTATGCATGGTGTGGAATGTGCATGTGTGTTTTATGAGATGGCCATAGGTCTTGGATGAATATTAGGCATTGGGGTTTTTATAACCTCTGGCCATAGAGTGAGGTTGAGATGGAGGGATGGAGAGTTATTGAAAAGCAGCCACTCACCCTGACCACCCGAGTGAGGTCGTTGAACTTTTTCCGACATTGAGTATGGGTCCTGGGCACCATGCTCCTGGAGGAGACATGATGAGCCATCTCCCTCCACACTCTTCTATAGTCACGGGGAAATGGCCTCCTGTCACTCTCTGGGTACAGTATTGCTCTTTGGTGTTCCACTGCACCAACCAGAGCCACAAAGGCCCGGTCACTGAAGTGCTGAGCTCATTCCCTGGCCCTCTCCATAGTCCTTTGCCACAGCTTTGAGGTTGAGGTCTGTCCAGGCCAAGATTCAAGGCTGCAATGAGCAGGGTGTGGCTGGAGAGCAAGATTGACCCTCCACTTTAAGAACTGGCTGGCGCCAGTGTGTCTGTGTTCCATAGCTAACTGACATCACCTGAGCTTCGCCCGCGCTCTAAGTTAGTGCCTCGCTCCTCGGCCTTTGTGCCTTAAGACAGGTGTGTAGCGCCTGATTTAGCGCTCCAATCACCTCCAGGGGTGACAGAAGCCAAGTTTGCAGTTGGAGGCGATAATTAGCACCAGGCGCTAAACTTTGCGCCCCAAACGGGGCGATACCGAATTTCTCCCCCAAAATGTTTAAGTAGCTCCACCTGAAAATCATCTGGGCTGCACGCAAAATTCGTCCTCACTCCTCATTAAAATGAGCAGCACAGTGGCATAGTGGTTAGTACTGTTGCCTCACAGCGCCAGGGACCCGGGTTCAAATCCGGCCTCGGGCGACTGTCTGTGTGGAGTTTGCACATTCTCCCCGTGTTTGCGTGGGTTTCCTCTGGGTGCTCCGGTTTCCTCCCACAGTCCAAAGATGTGCGGGTTAGGTTGATTGGCTATGATAAAATTGACCCTTAGTGTTAGGGGGATTAAATACGTGGGGTTACGGGGATAGGGGTGGGATATGTGTTGGTGTAGGGGTTACGGGGATCGGGTGGGATATGTATCGGTGCAGGCTCAATGGGCCAAAATGGCCTCTATCTGCACTGTGGGGTTTCTGTGATTCTGTGAGTCATGATTCGCGCCTAAAAACCCAAGCTCATTGGTGTTACACTGAAAAGATGGACCAATATTGGGGACAGTCTAAAAGCTATTTAAAGGGGAGGTTCATTGATGCTGCAACACCTCATTCACAGCATTGTTGGGTGTGCAGCTGTCTCAACAACCATAAGAAGAAGGACAAGAAGAAGTAGCAGTTAATTACAAATGGCAGATTGTTGCTCCCGGGAGAGAGCCCAGAGGTTTTCCGATGAAGCTTTAGAGGCATTGGTTTTAGCAGTGGAGAGAAGACGGGCAGTCCTGTACCCGAGAACTGGCAGGAGGCCCTTGCCACAAGTCTGCCAGACTATGTGGAGGGAGGTGACACACCACGTCACGGGCAGCACTGTGGTCCCCAGGACCCACACCCAGTGCAGAAAGAAGTTTAATGACCTCACACGGGTGGTCAGGGTGAATGAAGGCTTCAACAAATGCTACATACCACCATCTGTAACACAAGCTTCACACACAGCTCAGTGCACCACACCCCCAGCACTCACCCAACAACAATCTCTAACTAGCAACACTCACCCCAGATCTCACACCTTGCAGACAATGACAGCTATTCAACTATGGCAGGCACGAGGGTCATTAGTTATTAGAATTCATGTGATATGTGTGATATGTTTATAGAGAAATTTATTAATTGTGTTTGGAATATTTTGTGGTCTCGCTCATTTCACCTTTGTGCCCAGGAGGACGCTGTGATATGGCAGGAGATAGAGATTGTATAATGGGGATGTGGTAAGCTACGGGGTTCTGGGGTTTCCTTCATGTGAATCCAGAAGGCCGATTGTCTTGCAGCCTTCGCTCCCTCCACTGTAGACCCCGGCGGGTGAGGTTCACTGCCAGTACAGCCCCCATGACTTTTAGCAAGTGTTGTAGGTTGGAGCTTTTCAGAAATAATTATGGAGTTTTGTATTTGTCAAAACATTCACTGATACCAAAGAACCTTGAAATGAATAAAGAAAACGCCTCCAGTAGCAGGAAGTAGCATACAGCCACTCAAACTTCAAAAACCTGTCAATTTTGAGTGATTAGTGATGATCCCTCCTCCTAGCATCGCTGGAGCCAGCTTTCTGCTGCTGCATGCCACCTGAAGCTGTCATTTTCTCCAGCCATTAAGCTCATTGGCTGTAACGAAGTTGGGAGATCGGGCATCAAGTGAGCGTCGCACACTCACTGACGTCACGATCTCCGTGATGGCGAGGTTCCCGGCAATTGCGTTCAGCGGCAGTGCTACCAGCAACACCGATATGGCATGTGGGGCTGGAACCAGCATCAGGTAGCGTTAAAGCTCTCAACGGTGTTTTAGCGCCATCTTGTGGCACTAACGTGTGGCGCAAACCACACAAATTTCACCCCCAAATAAATTTATATATTTTTTAAATTCTTCATTATAGGATAAATTCTCTGAATTTGTGCTCCTGGCATGGAGTTTTGCATATTGGAGATTTAGTTGTGTAGAACAGCAGCACTTACTGATCTCTGAATCCGAGTTCTGAATGTGCCCTCCCAGCATGCAAAGCTTGCCCCCCCCACTAGTTTAAATTTGAAATTCTAACCTTATATCAACATAATCAGTTTTATTTTTTAAAACAATAAAGAGTATTAAATCATAGCTAGAAAAATCAGAATCTCAATGCATCAAAAGCTCTCACAAATTGGCAGATATCCCTGCTGTTATGTAGGTCACTCAAGTGCAATGAGCATGACCACATATTAGTGGGATATCTGCCAGTAACAGCTTTCAGTGCGTGAACTCTTTTTCCCCATTTGCAATTTTAGCAAAATAAACATACGAATGAGTGGTGTTCCCTGCTTTATGTTTACATCTACTTTTATGGCTAAAAGTAGTAAATGGAAGAAAATATGCTCAAGCAACTTGGTCAGTTCTATCAAACTATTTGATAATTTACAGTTATGGTATAATCAAAAATCATGAGGGGAAAGATTCGTCCAGTCACTTTTAAGAACTTACATTTATATAGCACATTATCCTCAGCACATTGCAACCAAGATTACTTCTGAATCGTAGTTGCTGTTGTTGTGTAGGCAAACTTGGCAGCCAATTTACTTACGGCAATGTCCCTCAAACAGAAAACAAATGAATAACCAAATAATGGCCCAGTAATTCCGGGCACAATGCGTGAGTAAGGACAGGGTACTCACGCGTGTGCCCGGAGGAATTGCCGGTTTTCAGCATGCACAGCGCATGCGCTGAAAACCGGCATTTCCTGTCCTCTGACCCAAGGGGTTAAGAGGCAGAACGCGCGCCACTGCACAGGCAGCGCGTGCACAGTAAAATTCCTTTTTTTTTCAGAGTTGCGCGCGTGTAAAGGCCTCCGGTCTTTACGCGTGGAAAAACAAGATGTAAGTATTTAGTTTTTCAGGTAAGTGGGCTTTTAGTACAATGTAGAAATTTTTTTTCCACAGGTTTGTTATTTTTAAAGAATTTACAGGATGGTAAGTTTAGTTTTAGATCCTATTTTTAAAAAATTTATTTTTTTCAAAAAATTGATTAATTGTTTAAAACATTTTTTTAAACTTATTTATAGTTAATATAATCAGTGGGATGTTTTTAAAAATGTTATTTAAAGTTAAAGTAGTGTTTTGGCAGCCCATACTTTTCATGAGTTTGACAGCTCTTACTGTCAAACTCATGAATGAGTTTCCCCTCCCCAGATTGGCTGCACAGTGCTCACCTGATCCCAACCGGCACATTGCACTAACTATGCCGTTGGATCAGGTAAGCACAGCACGCCGACAGCTGAACCAGGCCTGTGACAGGAAATGCAAGCAGGCCCGGGCTTCAGATGTCGGCGCGCAGGGTGAGTGCAGATCGGGAGCTTGCACGCGCGGCAAGCCCCCGATCTAATTTCAGGGCCAATGTGTTTTTGGTGGTGTTGGTTGAGGGAGGAATGTTCGCTAGGACACTGGAAGAACTCTTGCTCTTTTTCTAATACTGCCATGGGATCTTTAACATCCACCTGAACAGACATTTAACATTTCATCCAAAAGACAATGCAGAATTTCCTGCACCAATGATCCTGACGGTCTTTCCAGTGTTCGATGGTAGATCATGGTTTGCATGGCAATGGCAGGTAACTGCACCACTGGAGGGGTGCAATAAGGTTGCCCACTTGTTGAAGTCTGGCCAATGATTTCTAGGCCAAGGGTTTGGAGGGAAGCCCCCAGAAGAATAATTTGATGCTACCTTCGTCACTCCTTGGGGATTGAGAGGGGGAGGCTTATTTCTTTTTTTACTTTGCGCCTCCCTTTGGGGATCCAGGTCACGATCTCGGCCTGGACCCACAAGTGATCCCCAAAACAACTGGTCTGGCCAGGCATAGCTCTGCCCACTGTACACCAGGTCCCATTGAAAATCTAGGGTACGGAAATCCCCAACATAGGGAGTCCCTGCCCAATTTACTATGATGGCGATGTTTGGGGCAGGTGGATGCTCCACCAGCCAACAGGGACACATAGTAATCCCAAACGCAAGATCAGAACCTGGTATAACCATGTCCTGGCCTAATTTCCAGCAGACTCCTGCCAAAGTTATGATGGGAGCATGCTACGGATTTTTGGAGCCTATATCTGCCATGGGGCGGGGGTATGGTACGATAGCATACTGGTTTTGTTACTGGACTAGTAATCCAGAGCCCTGGACTAATGATCCGGAGACCCAAGTTCAAATCCCACCACAGCAGCTGGGGAATTTAAATTCAGTTAATTAAATAAATCTGGAATAAAAAGCTAGTATCAGTAAAGGTGACCATGAAATTAACGGATTGCCATAAAAAACCCATCTGGTTCACTAATGTCCTTGAGGGAAGGAAATCTACCGTCCTTACCCAGTCTGGCCTATATGTGACTCCAGACCCACAGCAATGTGGTTGACTCTCAACTGTCCTCTGAAATGGTCTAGCAAGCCACTCAGTTGTAAAAAAACACTACAATGAAGTATACTTAGAATAAAACAAGACGGTCAACCTGGCATTGACCTAGGCACTGGACATGACAAAGGCACACCCAGCCCAGTCAACCTGAAAAGTCCTCAGCACTAACATCTGGGGAGTTGTGCCAAATTTGGGAGAGCTATCCCACTGACTAGTCAAGCAGCAGCCTGACATAGTCATATTCACAGAATCATACCTTTCAGCGAACGTCCCAGACTCCTCCATCACCATCCCTGGGTATGTCTTGTCCCACTGGCAGAACAGACCCACCAGAGGTGGCGGCACAGTGGTATTCAATCGGGAGGGAGTGGCCCTGGGAATCCTCAAGGTTGACTCCAGATCCCATGAAGTCTCATGGCATGAGGTCAAACATGGACAAGGAAACCTCCTGCTGGTAGATTAGCACCTACCACCCTCCCTCAGATGATGAATCAGTACTCCTCCATGTTGAACACTGCTTAGAAGAAGCACTGAGGGTAACGTACTCTGGGTGCGTGATTTCAATGTCCATCACCAAAGGTGGTTCGGTAACACCACTACTGACCGAGCTGGCCGAGTTCTGAAGGACATAGCTGTCAGACTGAGCCTGCGGCAGGTGGTGAGAGAACCAACATGAGGGAAAGACCTACTTGACCTCATCTTCACCAAATCTACCTGTCACAGATGCACCTGTCCATGACACTATTGGTAGCAGTGACCACCGCACAGTCCTTGTGGAGACGAAGTCCTGTCTTTACACTGAGGACACTCTCCATCATGTTGTGTGGCACTACCATCGTGCTAAATGGGATAGATTCAAAACAGATCTAGCAGCTCAAAACTGGGCAGACCTCATTACAGCCTTAGTCCAAACATGGAAAAAGCTGAATTCCAGAGGTGAGGTGAGAGTGACTGTCCTTGACATCAAGGCAGCATTTGACCAAGCGTAGCATCAAGGAGCCCTAGTAAAATTGAGGTCAATGGGAATCAGGGGGAAAAATATCTACTGGCTGAAGTCATGACTAGCACAAAGATGGTTGTGGTTGTTGGAGGCCATTCATCTTAGCCCCAGGACATCACTGCAGGAGTTCCTCAGGGCCATATCCTAAGCCCAACCATCTTCAGCTGCTTCATCAATGACCTTCCCTCCATCATAAGGTCAGAAGTGTGGATGTTTGCTGATGATTGCAGTGTTCAGTTCCATTTGCAACTTCTCAGATAATGAAATAGTCTGTGTCTGCATGTAGCAAGTCCTGCACAACATTCATGCTTGGGCTGATAAGTGGCAAATAACATTTGTGCCATAAAAGTGCTAGGCAATGACCATCTCCAACACAAGAGAGTCTAATCACCTCCCCTTGACATTCAACGGCATTACCATCATCAAATCCCCCACCATCAACATCCTGGGGGTCACCATTGACCAGAAATTTAAATGGACCAGCCATATAAATACTGTAGCTACAAGATTAGGTCAGAGGCTGGGTATTCTGCGATGAGTGACTCCCCAAATCCTTTCCAACATCTGCAAGTCAGGAATGTGATGGAACACTTGCCACTTGCCTGGATGAGTGCAGCCCCAACAACACTCAAGAAGCTCAACACCATCCAGAGCAAAGCAGCCCACTTGATTGGCACCCCATCCACCACCTTAAACATTCACTCCCTCCACCACCGGCGTACCGTGGCTGCAGTGTGTACCATCTACAAGGTGCACTGCAGCAACTCACCAAGGTTACTTTGACAGCACCTCCCAAACCCACGACCTCTACCAACTAGAAGGTCAAGGGCAGCAGCCTTCATTGCGCTGGGTGAAATGCTGGAACTCCTTCCCTAACAGCACTGTGGGGGTATCCACCACACAGACTACAGTGGTTCAAGAAGGTGGCTCACCACCACCTTCTCAAGGGAAATTAGGGATGGGCAATAAATGCTGGCCTTGCCAACGATGCCCACATCCCATGAATGAATAAAAATATATATAAATAAATAAATAAGGAATTGAGCCATGCAGGAGGCTTCAGGATGAAATGTTCTGTTTTACAATGTGATTCTGATCACTATAATCAGTAACAGAAAAACAGTACAGGTATTACAAATCATAATGGGCCGGAATTTGTACTGAGTGGTGAATGAACAGTGGCAGTCATTCGTTAGACTTGCATTTGCCCATACACTTTCTATTGGCACAGCAAGTTCCTGTTAGTCAACCATCCAAAAAACACAGTGCCCTTTACAGAGCAACTGGGACCTGAGTGAATAGGGCATGCAACTGTGTACCTCCTTAACTAATCAGATTGAAGAAGTTATTGAGCAGCACAGTGTCTGAACCAGGAAGTGTCAGTTAGAATAGTGAATTCAATGTCAAATCAGGCACAGAAAGCAAAATAAAGAGAGGGAAAGAAAGATTGAGTTAAGAGAGAGATTGATAAAAGAGACAGAAAGAAAAAGTTAAAAATGTATTAACGTTTTTTTAAAAATCTCCAACAATAATTAAAAGCTGATGGAATGAGATTCCACTCTTGTAAAAGTTCATCAATCTTCAATGCCAGAGAGGTTGTTTGGCAGTAAGTAAGACTTAGCACACCGTTAATAGGGTACTTAGACTGAAATGGACAAGCCCTAACTTTTTTGAGTTTAGTCTGTATAAGGTAAGTACAGCAACTTCATGCTGTTCAATACATTTGAATGGTGAGTCAGAAAGCAAAATGACATTTTCAGGAAGTTTTTGGAGGAGCAGGGCATCTTGGACGGCAACTTACTGATTTTTGCGTTTAATTATGCATGTGTAGTCACCAGATGTTGCTGCCCAATTTGCAAATAAATAACGTTGAGCACTGATTGTCTCACCATTATTTTTACAGTAAAATCCGGCCCAATTTTTTAAAGAAAAATATGGATCAGAGGCTGAATTATATATTAAATTAAAAGATTGTTATGGGGTGATTTGATAGAGGTGTACAAGATTATGACGGGTTTGGATAGCCTAGACAGGGAAAGGCTGTTCCCACTAGTTGATGGTACAAGAACTAGGGGACACAGATTTAAGGTTTTGGGCAAGAGATACGGGGGGGGACGTGAGGAAAAACCTTTTTACGCAGCGAGTGGTGAGGACCTGGAATTCGCTGCCGACGGAAGTGGTGGAAGTGGAGATACTCAGTGTTTTCAAGGGGACTCTGGATAGGCACTTGAGGGAAATAAACTTGCAGGGTTACGGGGATAGAGCGGGGGAATGGGACTGACTGGATTGCTCGACAGAGAGCTGGAATGGACTAGATGGGCCGAACGGCCTCCTTCTGTGCCGTTATGACTCTGTGGGGGAAAAATTCAGTTGGTTTGCGCCTCCCGTTAGCGCCTTAAGAGGACGCTAATGTGGCGCAAAGCAACTAGTGCCCGGGCGCGGTGATGTTTGCGCCGCTCGCGAAATTAACTAGACATTTTGCGGCGGCGCTAAACACTACCGCCACGATATCCTGCGCTGGCAGATCGTGACGTCAGTCAAGTGCGCAACGCCCCGGTAGCGCCCCAGACCGGATATTGAGTGGTGCCCCCTGCCTTACCGCCTGCCACTAGCAACGACAGGTTGAGGGGAACGTATTTGCAGTCAGAAAGAGACTGGGGGAGCGCTATTTAAAGACGACCGCTTCCTGCCTTTTTTTGTTGGTGACATTTCTGTACCACGCATTCTGAGAGAGAGAGAGAGACTTCTGGAGAGATTCAATGCTGTGTGAAGGAGTTTTGGGTACTGAGCAGCACTTTGCAGGTTCAATTTGATTTGCCCTTCCTTGTATCTATTTAGAAGAGACTGTAGGGGCTGCACTCTGAGCTCTTTCCCAGGGTCTCTCCATTGTTCTTTCCAGCAGATTTGATGTACAGGTCTCTCCAGGCCGAGATTCAAGGCTGCAATGAGCAGGATGTGGATGGAGAGCAAAATCAAACCTCCCCTTTAAGATAAAAACAGAAAATGCTGGAGAAACTCAGCAGGTCAAGCAGCATCTGTGAAGAGAGAAACAGAGTTAACGTTTCAGGTCGATGACCTTTCGTCAGAACTCCCCTTTAAGAACAGGCCGGCGCCAGTGTGTCTGTGTTCCATTGCTGACTGACATCACATGAGCTTCGCCAGCGCTCTGAGGTAGCGCCTCGCTCCTCGGCCTTTGTGCCTTAAGACAGGTGTGAAGCGCCTGATTTAGCGCTCCAATCACCTCCAGGGTCGATAAAAGCCAAGTTTGCCATCAGAGGCAATAATTAGTGCCAGGCGCTAAACTTTGCGCACGGCCAATAATGGCGCCCCAAACGGGGCGATACTGAATTTTTCTCCCTATGACTCTATGATTGGCAGTGACATGGATGTCACAGGAAGAAAAGTCATTAAAATTTTTCTGAAATACTTTTGATAGTACAAATGTTACTTATAAAAATGGTTGAGGTGAGGCCCTCGCCACAAGTCTGCCAGACTATGTGGAGGGAGGGGCAACTCCACGTCATGGGCAGCACTGTGCTCCCCAGGTCCCCCACCCAGTGCATGAGGAAGTTTAACAAACTCACACTGGTGGTCAGGGTGAGTGAAGGCTTCAACAAATGTTACATACCACCATCTGTACCACAAACTTCACACACTGCTCAATGCACAACACCCTCATGACAGCTATTCAACTATGGCAGGCATGAGGGTCATTAGTTATTAGAATGCATGGGGGTGATTTTGCCAGCCCTGGGGAGGCGGGTATGGAGGCGGGACTGCTGGGAAAATGGCAGAATTTGGGGGCGGATGCCCAACCCGCCCCCATGCCATCTTCCCAGGAGGTGGGTAACCATCCCGCGCCAGGTCCTGTCTCCTTGGAGGCAGGAAGGGATTAAAGCCTATTAACTGCCTGTTAACAGGTAGTTAACAGGCAGAAAATAGGATTATCCCCTTTTTTCCCTCACAAGTGCGGGCTTCCCGAAGGCTCCAAAACACGCCAGCCCAGCGAGGCGAGTGCTGGGTCTGCGGGGGTCGGAGGGTGCAAAAGTGTGCTGTGACGTGCTCTGCAATCGGCTTTCCCTTAATTGGCCTGCTAAGCCTGCTGGATGGGCTTAACAAGGTCAGTCAAGGGCCCCAAATCAATGGAGGCGGGACATCGACCCAACAAACAGCAGTCCCGCCTCCAACGCACCCACATTCACAAAATTTATGAATAAATGTATTAATAGAGTTTGGAATATTTTGTGGTCTCTCTCATTTCACCTTTGTGCCCAGGAGGACACTGTGATATGACATGACACAGGGATGGTATGATGGGGATGTGGTGAGCAACGGGGATCTGGGGTTTCATTCATTCAAATCGGAGTCTGATGAGCCGGTCACGGACCGCTCGTCCGGAAGCCCATTGTCCGGCTGCCTCCTCCCTCCCTCCTGTTCCTCGTCTTCTTCCACTTTGTCTTCTTCCTCCCCATCTTCTTCCTCCTCCCTCTGCGCACACGTTCCTGTCTTCCTCGTTGCCTCCGTTCCCTCCGCTGTAGATCCTGGAGGGGCGAGGTGGACTGCCATTACAGTCCCCATTAATTTTAGCAAGTGTTGTAGGTTGAATCTTTCAAGAATAAAATTTGCACTTTTCTTCTTGCCACAACATTCCCAAAGAACCTTCAAATTGCTAAATAAAACTGTTGCAGTGTCAGGAGCTAACACACAGGCACTGAAACGTCACTAACCTGTCAGGTGCGAGTGATTGGAGCTTATCCCTTTAAGTAACATCCCTGGAGCCGGCTGTTAACTCCAAGTGGTGAGATAAATGGTGAGAAGCAATTTGGCAGATCAGGCATTCAGTGAGCTTTACACACTCACTGACATCACGATCTCCATGGCGTTGAAGCCCCCAGCAATTGCTGTTACTGGCAGCGCTACGCAGAGTCTGGATTAGATGTGCAGCGCTGGATTCGACAGGAGCTGTCGATACATTTCTCAACGCCGCATTCGGGTGGCACTAAAAGGACGAATTTTTCCCCCTAAGTCTCTGGATCTTGTTTACAGCAGAAATGTAGCTATTAAACCTTCCTGCTGCTGTTAGCTGTAGATTCACCTGAAGATCAAACCCAAGATTTCCCACATGCAGTACTGCTCAATAACTTGACATGGCCATTTAATGTACCTATTAATAATTATTACATTCTTTGAAATATATGGGGTGGAAATTAATTTTGGGCCTGAAATAGGAGGTGTGCTCTGGAGGTCCATGGCTCACATGAAGTTGAGCATTGGATCTAATCAGCATAAAGCCGGAGAGCTGTGCTCCCTGCTTCCTTGAGGAAGAAGTTGATCAGCTGCCTCCTCAGCAGCATCCCCAAAGTAGATCCTAGGGGTCCGGGGAAGTGATCAGGAGGGGGGTGATCAGGAAGTAGGGGGGCGGTTGGGAGGAAGGGAGGAGGCACCGGCCCTGGACACCTATACTATAGCCTTTACCAATATGTAGGACAAGAGTGTGCCAGTTCAAACTGACAGAGGACAAGAGAGTGCCAGTTTAAACTGAAATGCTTTATAATCTATCATTTCATCATGCCTCTTTAACTTAATTCCCCATGTCCATATGTGTGCACATTTTGGTTGCTGCTCCGGACCCGAGTTCCATCACTTCTATCTCTAACTTTTTCCTCTTTCTTCATTACCCTCCCCCAGCCTTTATGCCTCCTTTTCTTTCTCCACCGTTATGTACTCTACCCTCAGTAACCCCTATTCTCCACTACTCATCATCCTTCCTATTCTCCTGCCACCACTCAAGGTTTGACTCCTTCCTAAATAATTCCACGGCTTCCCTCTGTGCCTCTCTTGGCATACTTCAAAAGGCCCACCGAGGCACTTATCACTGTCTCCTAACGAGCAACAACCCAAATTGCCCTATCTTACTCTCTCCCCGCCCTAAGCGTCTGCTGCGAGTTAATCTCGCCAACCTCCTCCCTGTCCGTCCCTGCTCTGCCCCTCTGGACTACGCCAGTAAATTAGGTATCATCGCCCTCTCCGCATTTCCCTTTAAAATGTATGTTCAATTGTAAATAAGGGCCTTGCCATCCATGACCTTATTGTGGACAATCCAATTTGAAATCATGGCATTGACGGAGACATAGAATCTTAGAATCATAGAATGGTTACAACACAGAAGGAGGCCATTCGGCCCGTTGAGCCTGTGCCGGCTCTCTGCAAGAGCATTTCAGCTAGTCCCACTCCCCCGCCCTATCACCGTAGCCCTGCAATTTTTTTTCCTTCAGGTACTTATCCAATTCCCTTTTGAAAGTCACGATTGAGTCTGCCTCCACCACCCTTTCAGGCACTGAATTCCAGATCCTAACCACTCGCTCCGTAAAAAAGTTTTTCTTATGTCGCCTTTGGTTCTTCTGCCAATCACCTTAAATCTGTGTCCTCTGGTTCTCGACCCTTCTGCCAATGGGAACAGTTTCTCTTTATCTACTCTGTCTAGACCCCTCATGATTTTGAACATCTCTATCAAATCTCCTCTCAACCTTCTCTGCTCTAAGGAGAACAACCCCAACTTCCCCAGTCTATCCACCTAACTGAAGTCCCTCATCCCTGGAACCATTCTTGTAAATCTTTTCTGCACCCTCTCTAAGGCCTTCACATCCTTCCTAAATTGCAGTGCCCAGAATTGGACACAATACTCCAGTTGAGGCCGAACCAGTGTTTTATAAAGGTTCATCACAACTTCCTGGCTTTTGTACTCTATGCCTCTATTTATGAAGCCCAGGTTCCCATATGCTTTCTCAACCTGCCCTGCCATCTTCAACCATTTATGTACATATACCTCTGGTCTCTCTGTTCATGCACCCCCTTTAGAATTGTACCCTTTAGTTAATATTGCCTCTCCTTGTTCTACCTACCAAAATGTATCACTTTGCACTTTTCTGCGTTAAATTGCGTCTGCCATGTGTTCGCCCATTCCACCAGCCTGTTTATGTCCTCTTGACATCTATCACTATCCTCCTCACTGTTCACTATACTTCCAAGTTTTGTGTCATCTACAGATTTTGAAATTGTGCCCTGTACACCCAAGTTCAAGTCATTAATATATATCAAGATAAGCAGTGGTCCTAGAACTGACCCCGCGGATCCGACTACCGGGGTTAAACTGACTGGTCTGTAGTTGCTGGGTTCATCTTTACACCCTTTTTTGAACAAGGGTGTAACATTTGCAATTCTCCAGTCCTCTGGCACCACCGCCATATCTAAGGAGGATTGGAAGATTATGGCCAGTACCTCCGCAATTTCCACCCTTACCTCCCTCAGCATCCTAGGATGCATCCCATCTGGTCCTGGTGACTCATTTACTTTAAGTACGGCCAGCCTTTCTAGGAGCTCCTCTTTATCAATTTTTATCCCATCCAGTATCTCCTCTACCTCCTCCTTCACTATGTCTATGGCAGCATCTTCTTCCTTGGTGAAGACAGATGCAAAGTACTCATTTAGTACCTCAGCCATACCCTCTGCCTCCATGCATAGGTCTCCTTTTTGGTCCCTAATTGGCCCCACCCCTCCTCTTACTACTTATTTACTATTTATATGCCTCTGAAAGACTTTTGGATTCCCTTTTATGTTTCAACAGATGCTGAATAATTTATTTTTCAATAGGCTCCTATGCAAAATACTCACCACACACAATTGACAGAGCTCCTAATTTTCCAGTCATTATTGATTCTGAGAATTTACCCTGCTTAACCACAAAAGCAGACTGTGACCTCATATAATGAATGAGAGGCCAGCAATTAAGGATTTTGGTTGTACTTTATTCCTCCAGTTGGGTCACATTAAATCTCTGACAGAAAAAAGTGAAAATTCTTGTTGCAATGTCCATAAATCTTTGAGGAAAATAAAACAAACTCACTATAAATGCTGCAATATTTACAATCCAATCTCTTTTAACCTTTTCTCCTGTAGTGAGCTTCAGACCTCCTAATCCATATGCTCACACTTTCAAAATTAGACAGACATAAAACATTGAATTGAATCTGATTTATTACCTTCCACTAATCCAATGTCTGGGGTGAACTGATCTTACTCTGTAAGGGTTTTAAAAAAGGACTTAAAAAAACTGCAGTTGCTGTAATCTAAACTAAAGACAGAAAATGCTAGAAATATGCAGCAGGTCTGTCAGCGCTGGGCCTCATTAACATTCTGCCAGCTTGCTGCCTGCCCGAAATGGGCATCCAGAGTCAGCTTGCCGGCTTTGGGCCTACGAAGATTGGGCAGTGCGGAAATCGCCAAATCAGGTAAGTCACGGGGGTTGGGGGGGTTGGAAAGGGGGAGAGTCCAGCAGCGGCCCAAACTTTCATTGTGGGGCCCAGAGGACTACTTCCACTCATCCGGCCCCACAAAAATAAGTTTTAAACTTACCTAACGGGCTCCTCTGGGTGTCCACCAGGTTTTTCTAAGCAGAGCGTCTGCGGCAGGCGTATAACTCAGTATGCAGTTAAAATTGCATCATGGCCTTTGATAACGTAGGACCCGATTTATTCATGAGGCTCCCACCTGACTCAGGCAGGAGCCTGAACCATCTAAGGAAACGACAGCGTTAAAAGGCCACATGGCAAGATTGTAACTCCTAGTTTAACTGGGCAGAAGTAGTTAAGGTTTCCCCTAAAGAGTCACCTGCCCGCAAACTGCTGCTGCTGCAATCAAAGGAAAAACTGACATGCACAGCTAAACTATCTGCTGCATTTGGACAGAGACTCCCACATCAGGTATTCATGTGGACAGAGACTCCCACATCAGGTATTCATTTGGACAGAGACTCCCACATCAGGTATTCATCTGGACAGAGACTCCCACATCAGGTATTCATGTGGACAGAGACTCCCACATCAGGTATTCATTTGGACAGAGACTCCCACATCAGGTATTCATTTGGACAGAGACTCCCACATCAGGTATTCATGTGGACAGAGACTCCCACATCAGGTATTCATGTGGACAGAGACTCCCACATCAGGTATTCATTTGGACAGAGACTCCCACATCAGGTATTCACGTGGACAGAGACTCCCACATCAGGTATTCATGTGGACAGAGACTCCCACATCAGGTATTCATGTGGACAGAGGCTCCCACATCAGGTATTCATGTGGACAGAGACTCCCACATCAGGTATTCATGTGGACAGAGACTCCCACATCAGGTATTCATGTGGACAGAGACTCCCACATCAGGTATTCATTTGGACAGAGATTCCCACATCAGGTATTCATTTGGACAGAGACTCCCACATCAGGTATTCATGTGGACAGAGACTCCCACATCAGGTATTCATGTGGACAGAGACTCCCACATCAGGTATTCACGTGGACAGAGACTCCCACATCAGGTATTCACGTGGACAGAGACTCCCACATCAGGTATTCACGTGGACAGAGACTCCCACATCAGGTATTCATGTGGACAGAGACTCCCACATCAGGTATTCATGTGGACAGAGACTCCCACATCAGGTATTCATTTGGACAGAGACTCCCACATCAGGTATTCATGTGGACAGAGACTCCCACATCAGGTATTCATGTGGACAGAGACTCCCACATCAGGTATTCATGTGGACAGAGACTCCCACATCAGGTATTCATGTGGACAGAGACTCCCACATCAGGTATTCACGTGGACAGAGACTCCCACATCAGGTATTCATGTGGACAGAGACTCCCACATCAGGTATTCATGTGGACAGAGACTCCCACATCAGGTATTCATGTGGACAGAGACTCCCACATCAGGTATTCATTTGGACAGAGACTCCCACATCAGGTATTCATTTGGACAGAGACTCCCACATCAGGTATTCACGTGGACAGAGACTCCCACATCAGGTATTCATGTGGACAGAGACTCCCACATCAGGTATTCATTTGGACAGAGACTCCCACATCAGGTATTCATTTGGACAGAGACTCCCACATCAGGTATTCATGTGGACAGAGACTCCCACATCAGGTATTCATCTGGACAGAGACTCCCACATCAGGTATTCATGTGGACAGAGACTCCCACATCAGGTATTCATTTGGACAGAGACTCCCACATCAGGTATTCATGTGGACAGAGACTCCCACATCAGGTATTCATGTGGACAGAGACTCCCACATCAGGTATTCACATGGACAGAGACTCCCACATCAGGTATTCACGTGGACAGAGACTCCCACATCAGGTATTCATGTGGACAGAGACTCCCACATCAGGTATTCATGTGGACAGAGACTCCCACATCAGGTATTCATGTGGACAGAGACTCCCACATCAGGTATTCACGTGGACAGAGACTCCCACATCAGGTATTCACGTGGACAGAGACTCCCACATCAGGTATTCATTTGGACAGAGACTCCCACATCAGGTATTCACATGGACAGAGACTCCCACATCAGGTATTCACGTGGACAGAGACTCCCACATCAGGTATTCATTTGGACAGAGACTCCCACATCAGGTATTCATGTGGACAGAGACTCCCACATCAGGTATTCATGTGGACAGAGACTCCCACATCAGGTATTCATTTGGACAGAGACTCCCACATCAGGTATTCATGTGGACAGAGACTCCCACATCAGGTATTCATGTGGACAGAGACTCCCACATCAGGTATTCATGTGGACAGAGACTCCCACATCAGGTATTCACGTGGACAGAGACTCCCACATCAGGTATTCATTTGGACAGAGACTCCCACATCAGGTATTCATTTGGACAGAGACTCCCACATCAGGTATTCATGTGGACAGAGACTCCCACATCAGGTATTCATCTGGACAGAGACTCCCACATCAGGTATTCACATGGACAGAGACTCCCACATCAGGTATTCACATGGACAGAGACTCCCACAGCAGGTATTCATGTGGACAGAGACTCCCACATCAGGTATTCATTTGGACAGAGACTCCCACATCAGGTATTCATGTGGACAGAGACTCCCACATCAGGTATTCATGTGGACAGAGACTCCCACATCAGGTATTCACGTGGACAGAGACTCCCACATCAGGTATTCATGTGGACAGAAACTCCCACATCAGGTATTCACATGGACAGAGACTCCCACATCAGGTATTCATGTGGACAGAGACTCCCACATCAGGTATTCATTTGGACAGAGACTCCCACATCAGGTATTCATGTGGACAGAGACTCCCACATCAGGTATTCATGTGGACAGAGACTCCCACATCAGGTATTCATGTGGACAGAGACTCCCACATCAGGTATTCATGTGGACAGAGACTCCCACATCAGGTATTCACGTGGACAGAGACTCCCACATCAGGTATTCGTGTGGACAGAGACTCCCACATCAGGTATTCATGTGGACAGAGACTCCCACATCAGGTATTCATGTGGACAGAGACTCCCACATCAGGTATTCATTTGGACAGAGACTCCCACATCAGGTATTCATTTGGACAGAGACTCCCACATCAGGTATTCACGTGGACAGAGACTCCCACATCAGGTATTCATGTGGACAGAGACTCCCACATCAGGTATTCATTTGGACAGAGACTCCCACATCAGGTATTCATTTGGACAGAGACTCCCACATCAGGTATTCATGTGGACAGAGACTCCCACATCAGGTATTCATCTGGACAGAGACTCCCACATCAGGTATTCATGTGGACAGAGACTCCCACATCAGGTATTCATTTGGACAGAGACTCCCACATCAGGTATTCATGTGGACAGAGACTCCCACATCAGGTATTCATGTGGACAGAGACTCCCACATCAGGTATTCACATGGACAGAGACTCCCACATCAGGTATTCACGTGGACAGAGACTCCCACATCAGGTATTCATGTGGACAGAGACTCCCACATCAGGTATTCATGTGGACAGAGACTCCCACATCAGGTATTCATGTGGACAGAGACTCCCACATCAGGTATTCACGTGGACAGAGACTCCCACATCAGGTATTCATTTGGACAGAGACTCCCACATCAGGTATTCACATGGACAGAGACTCCCACATCAGGTATTCACGTGGACAGAGACTCCCACATCAAGTATTCATTTGGACAGAGACTCCCACATCAGGTATTCATGTGGACAGAGACTCCCACATCAGGTATTCATGTGGACAGAGACTCCCACATCAGGTATTCATTTGGACAGAGACTCCCACATCAGGTATTCATTTGGACAGAGACTCCCACATCAGGTATTCATGTGGACAGAGACTCCCACATCAGGTATTCATGTGGACAGAGACTCCCACATCAGGTATTCATGTGGACAGAGACTCCCACATCAGGTATTCATGTGGACAGAGACTCCCACATCAGGTATTCATTTGGACAGAGACTCCCACATCAGGTATTCACGTGGACAGAGACTCCCACATCAGGTATTCACGTGGACAGAGACTCCCACATCAGGTATTCATTTGGACAGAGACTCCCACATCAGGTATTCATTTGGACAGAGACTCCCACATCAGGTATTCATGTGGACAGAGACTCCCACATCAGGTATTCATCTGGACAGAGACTCCCACATCAGGTATTCACATGGACAGAGACTCCCACATCAGGTATTCACATGGACAGAGACTCCCACATCAGGTATTCATGTGGACAGAGACTCCCACATCAGGTATTCATTTGGACAGAGACTCCCACATCAGGTATTCATGTGGACAGAGACTCCCACATCAGGTATTCACGTGGACAGAGACTCCCACATCAGGTATTCACGTGGACAGAGACTCCCACATCAGGTATTCACGTGGACAGAGACTCCCACATCAGGTATTCACGTGGACAGAGACTCCCACATCAGGTATTCATTTGGACAGAGACTCCCACATCAGGTATTCACGTGGACAGAGACTCCCACATCAGGTATTCATGTGGACAGAGACTCCCACATCAGGTATTCATTTGGACAGAGACTCCCACATCAGGTATTCATTTGGACAGAGACTCCCACATCAGGTATTCATGTGGACAGAGACTCCCACATCAGGTATTCATCTGGACAGAGACTCCCACATCAGGTATTCATGTGGACAGAGACTCCCACATCAGGTATTCATTTGGACAGAGACTCCCACATCAGGTATTCATGTGGACAGAGACTCCCACATCAGGTATTCATGTGGACAGAGACTCCCACATCAGGTATTCACATGGACAGAGACTCCCACATCAGGTATTCATGTGGACAGAGACTCCCACATCAGGTATTCATGTGGACAGAGACTCCCACATCAGGTATTCACGTGGACAGAGACTCCCACATCAGGTATTCATTTGGACAGAGACTCCCACATCAGGTATTCACATGGACAGAGACTCCCACATCAGGTATTCACGTGGACAGAGACTCCCACATCAGGTATTCATTTGGACAGAGACTCCCACATCAGGTATTCATGTGGACAGAGACTCCCACATCAGGTATTCATGTGGACAGAGACTCCCACATCAGGTATTCATTTGGACAGAGACTCCCACATCAGGTATTCATTTGGACAGAGACTCCCACATCAGGTATTCATGTGGACAGAGACTCCCACATCAGGTATTCATGTGGACAGAGACTCCCACATCAGGTATTCATGTGGACAGAGACTCCCACATCAGGTATTCATGTGGACAGAGACTCCCACATCAGGTATTCATTTGGACAGAGACTCCCACATCAGGTATTCACGTGGACAGAGACTCCCACATCAGGTATTCACGTGGACAGAGACTCCCACATCAGGTATTCATTTGGACAGAGACTCCCACATCAGGTATTCATTTGGACAGAGACTCCCACATCAGGTATTCATGTGGACAGAGACTCCCACATCAGGTATTCATCTGGACAGAGACTCCCACATCAGGTATTCACATGGACAGAGACTCCCACATCAGGTATTCACATGGACAGAGACTCCCACATCAGGTATTCATGTGGACAGAGACTCCCACATCAGGTATTCATTTGGACAGAGACTCCCACATCAGGTATTCATGTGGACAGAGACTCCCACATCAGGTATTCATGTGGACAGAGACTCCCACATCAGGTATTCACGTGGACAGAGACTCCCACATCAGGTATTCATGTGGACAGAGACTCCCACATCAGGTATTCATTTGGACAGAGACTCCCACATCAGGTATTCATTTGGACAGAGACTCCCACATCAGGTATTCATGTGGACAGAGACTCCCACATCAGGTATTCATTTGGACAGAGACTCCCACATCAGGTATTCATTTGGACAGAGACTCCCACATCAGGTATTCATGTGGACAGAGACTCCCACATCAGGTATTCATGTGGACAGAGACTCCCACATCAGGTATTCATGTGGACAGAGACTCCCACATCAGGTATTCATGTGGACAGAGACTCCCACATCAGGTATTCATCTGGACAGAGACTCCCACATCAGGTATTCATGTGGACAGAGACTCCCACATCAGGTATTCATGTGGACAGAGACTCCCACATCAGGTATTCATGTGGACAGAGACTCCCACATCAGGTATTCATTTGGACAGAGACTCCCACATCAGGTATTCATCTGGACAGAGACTCCCACATCAGGTATTCATTTGGACAGAGACTCCCACATCAGGTATTCATTTGGACAGAGACTCCCACATCAGGTATTCATTTGGACAGAGACTCCCACATCAGGTATTCATGTGGACAGAGACTCCCACATCAGGTATTCATTTGGACAGAGACTCCCACATCAGGTATTCATCTGGACAGAGACTCCCACATCAGGTATTCATGTGGACAGAGACTCCCACATCAGGTATTCATTTGGACAGAGACTCCCACATCAGGTATTCACGTGGACAGAGACTCCCACATCAGGTATTCATTTGGACAGAGACTCCCACATCAGGTATTCATCTGGACAGAGACTCCCACATCAGGTATTCATTTGGCAACCACAAGATAGGAGAAAAGCTGTCGACCAGGAATTTCATTATGAAATGCAAGAGATATAAAATTTCCATTTTAAAGTAATAAAAATAGCCATCGAAGCGTAATACCATCTGGTGATAGATAAGAGTACCTTCAGACATCTTGGGGGTGATTTGGCGCCCAGTTTCCCAGCAGGAATGGGGCAGTGACATGACTAAAACATGTACAGCTGTGCTCCCGCTATCTTCAACTCACTGGAATTTTCTGGGGGCTACCTGTAGTGGCACCACAAATCCCGGCCAGAATGGAAATGAATGAGTAATTCCCCCATCAATCACACTGCTCTGCTGTAAGTGACTTGGATTGATTTAAGCACATCATTTGTATTATGTAACTATCCTCCACTCATTGCATTTTGCTGGAGAGAAAACCCTGTTTTTATCAGGAGACTTTGCTGTAGTTTCGGTCATGAGTTCTGTTTGCTTTTTAAATAGACTGTGTTTGCTGTTTTCTGAGTAAATATACTTTGTAAGCTGTAAAATAGACGCTGCTGTAAGTCCTGCCGTAAGTTCCACCCCACCTCTAACTCATTGGCGGACACAGTGGTGTTAATACTCACTTAATTTTCTGGAGGAACATTTTAGTTATCCAACTTGCAGCACCAAATCCCATGGAATTCAAGACTTTGCTTACACTATCAAGATCACATAACCATTGAGTAAGAAATCTGACTGCACTTCATTTTACTTTTCAACATAAAACTGAATTTCTTTGAAAAAAATCTAAGACTGTTTTGCAGTGATATCAATACATCCTACACTGCAGGACTTCTTTTCTATGCTACAATGATAGCAATACTGTTTCAACCTTGGTTTAGGGTAGGCCTTTATGATGAGGAGCATCAGGCTGAATTTGTTGATAACAAATTGATGCATTAAATCCCTAGTACTCTAGTAAAGTGGTAGATGAATGGATAGGCAGCCTAGTGGTAGTGGTACTTCCTTTTGATGTGTGGAATGCAGCTCAAAGTGGAGGTGGCTCTAATTCATCATCCTGAGCACTGGTGACAACACTCTGTAAGATTACAGAGCCTCATCTATAGTAAGGAGCATTGCTGAGGCCCATCACCATTTTGAGTTGCAATCTAGGTTTAACCTTTGGAATTGGGTATACCTGGTGTCAGTATTGAAGATGGGGATGTTCTCTCACAACATGGACAATAATGTTCATGAATACCAACTCACAAACACAGTCCTCTGTCAGAATATGATGAGCATGTGCTGCTATGCTGTGGAGAAATCCAGCTGGTAACATTACACTCGGTTAGTAGCAAAATTCTGTTCCATTATTTTGGAAAAGAGGACTGTTTGGCAACTGAAGATTTCAGCTAATACTTCCCATCTGGATTATTTTTATTGGTGCTATAACAACCAAGGAGAGGAGCTTCCCCAGCAACATTAACCAGCATTAGAAATACAGAAAAGCAAATCACAGAGACAATCAGGTGACCTAAATTGTGACAAAAGTGGATGATAAAAAGTGGATGCACCATTTAGTTTTCCGAAAAATAAAAATGTTGGTTTGTTTTGTTCTGTGGGATATATATTTAAGCAATGAGCAAACCTGATGGTACAGGCCATCATAATGTCAGAGACTGGCTAGTTAAACAAAAATTTCTATTCATTTTGTTCCATGTTTCACAGGTTTTTAAATGTAATTTTATCATTTATTTTTAATATCTTTGAGATTACATGAAGTTCTAGTGATGCATCTACCTGCTGTTCCATGCATATTTCTATGTCATTTGTAGCAAAGGTAGAACGGAGGCAATGTTGGAGAGCAGTAGGAATGGCAGGAGAAGAGGATTGGTGAAAAAAAAAGAGGAGAAATTGGGGCCGAGAGCAACAGGCCCAAAGGTCCATGTGGGCAGTTTGCAGCAAAAGGACTCTGGGGCTGAAGTTTGTATTTTGCAAGGGATGTCACATAGAGTTCCATAGGCCTGGATATTAATAGGGGCGAGTTGCATAGGCGGGGGTGGCGGGGGGGAGGTGAATGGGGTGAACGGTTTCCCACATGCTGTGGAGTTTTAACTCCACAGTGTGAATCTTTTCTCCTTGACAGGTGCCCCGCCTGGAGGTCAGCCTGATTGATCAACTTAGCTTCCATTTGGGTGGGGAGGCCTCCAGATCAGGCCGCAGGAGCAGGTAGGTCCGATCCCCAATCCCGGGGAGTGTTTAATCCCCGATCCTGGGGAGGTCTGATCCCGGGGGGCGGTTTGATCCCCAACCCCAGGGGGGCCAATCCCGGGATGCAGGAAGGATGTTTCAGATGGCCAGGGAGTCCAGAACCAGGGGTCATAGTCTAAGGATAAGGGGTAAGCCATTTAGGACTGAAATGAGGAGGAATTTCTTCACCTAGAGAGTGGTGAACCTGTGGAATTTGCTGCCACAGAGGGCGGTGGAGGCCAGTTCATTAAATATATTCAAGAAAGAGTTGGATATATTTCTTGAGGCTAAAGGGATCAAGGGATATGGGGAGAAGGCAGGGACAGGGTACTGAATTTGGATGATCAGCCATGATCTCATTGAATGGCGGAGCAGGCTCGAAGGGCCGAATGGCCTACTCCTGCTCCTATCTTCTACGTTTCTATGTTTCTATCCTTGTCCTTTTCCATAACTACCTTAAATCTAACAGAATTATGGTCACTGGCACCAAAATGCTCCCCCACTGATACACCTTCTACCTGCCCAGCTTCATTCCCTAAAACGAAGTCCAGAACCACCCCCTCCCTTGTTGGGCTTGCTACATACTGTTATGTTCATTAATAACTAGACATTCTTATTATGAACAGCTAGCTTCTAGCTAGGCATTTATTCAGTACACGTTCTCTAGGTACAGCATCTGTAGAGATTCAGCATGTGTGCCTCTGTGTGCAGGCTTCCATCTTGACTACTGCCTTCTGGGTAGCCTCATGCATCTTGGGTAGTGTAGTCTTAAACACATACAACTAAATATACAGCTCTATACAGCTCTACGGCTCCATCTAGTGTACCACTCCAGAATGACATGTTATTGATCATTACATCCCCCTTTCTTTGAGGTTAACAAAATCAATATCAATCAACTTTCAAGAGAAACGATAAAGATGATATCAGTAACACTTTTGTTAGTGCTCTATAAACATAAACATTTTCACAACAGTCAATACATTTTCAATATAGTTTTTTTTTGTACTCGAAGATTAAGTCTATCAGGCTTTTTTACTACACGTGTGGGTCTTCTCAGCACGCGTAAGTCTGATGTGTTTTCATGAGATTGTTCTGGTGGTGAATGACAAGATTCAGTTGCGGCATTGTCATCAATCTGCTCTTGGATAGTTTCTTGTGTTTTCAGGAGGGAACGGCGGTTCCTCCTGAGAATCTGTCCTTCCTCAGTTCTAAGAGTGTATGACCTTGGTTCTACTTCCTCAAGAACTGTAGCTTTCCTGTTCCATGCATCTGGATCCTCAATTCTGACAACATCATCCCTTGTCAATGGTTTTAGAGTTTTGGATGACTTGTCATAGTATGATTTCTGTTTCAGCTTTAACAGTTGAAGTCTCTGTCTCAGTTCCTTACTTTGCTGTTCTTTTGCACAGCAGGGTAGCGTGGTGCGCAACTTGTGACCCATTAGTAGTTCAGCAGGTGAAGAACCACAGTCTAAAGGTGAGGCTCGGTAGCTCAGCAGGGCGAGATAAGGATCAGGCTTGCTTTCTGTCGCTTATCCCAGTTAATATTGGGGTAGTTGAAATCCCTTACTATTACTGCCCTATAGTTTTTGCACTTCTCAGAAATTTGTCTACATATTTGCTCTTCTATCTCCCTCTCACAGTTTGGGGGTCTGTAGTACACGCCCAGCAGTGTGATCACCCCTTTTTTGTTTTTCAATTCAACCCAAATGGCCTCGTTTGATGATCCCTCCAACATATCATCCCTCCTCACAGCTGTAATAGTTTCTTTAATCAATACCACAACCCCTCCTCCCTTTTTACCTCACTCTCTATCCCATCTGAAAATCCTGTAACCAGGAATGTTCAGCTGCCACACCTGCCCCTCTTTCAGCCACGTCTCTGTAATAGCTATAATATCATAGTCCCAAGTATCTACCTGTGCCCTCAGCTTATCTGCCTTGTTTGCTATACTCCTGATATACCTATCAATTCATCCAATGAAAAGCGACGAGTTAAGAAAGTAACTATAGGTTTTTATTGGCTAAATAACAGAGCCCACCCTCGTGGGTGATCGGATACAACAAGGAGGAATGCCAGCCAGTCGACTACCTTTATACCTGGGCAGGTAGGTGGAGTCATGGGCGGAGTCAGCAGTGGTCAGCCCAGGTATAGCAGCGTGACAAGAGGCGACCTCGTATAGTGATACAACAGTGTGAACAGTGATAACCATAGAGTAACGATATAACAGTGATAACTATAGTGTAACGATAGTGAACGATAAAAGTGGTTTACCACATTCACCCCTTGTTTAGATTTGAGTCCAGCGGGGTGAAGTGTACTACCAGTTCTGGTATGTCAGTCTGTCCGGAGGCCTCGTAAGCCTTTCTGATCGTCGCAGCGGCGGTGTTGCATTATCCGGTGTTAATGCTGGTGTCTGCGTGGTCAGCGAAGGCTCGTGGGGTTCCGGCATGCCGTCTACCTGGTCTGGAATTGGGGGGGTGGTGGGGGGGGGTGAAGGTGGTGTCTCCGGAGTGCCCGAGGGTGCGAGGTCTCGTAAGGAGACTGTGTCCTCCCGCCCGTCTGGGTATGCCACATAGGCGTACTGGGGGTTGGCGTGCAGGAGGTCCACCCTCTCGACCAGGGGGTCCGTTTTATGGGCCCTCACGTGCTTTCGCAGCAAGACGGGCCCCGGAGAGGTCAGCCAGGTTGGTAGCGTGGTTCCCGTAGTCGACTTCCTGGGGAAAGCAAACATTCGTTCATGGGGGGTGGCATTGATGGCAGTGCAAAGTAGTGACCGGGTGGAATGCAGTGCTGCCGGGAGGATTTCCTGCCAGCGGGAGGTTGGGAGGCCCTTAGACTTTAAGGCTAAGAGGACGGCCTTCCATACCATCGCGTTCTCTCTTTCTACCTGGCCGTTCCCTCGGGGGTTGTAGCTGGTGGTCCTGCTTGCAGCAATACCTCTCGCTAGTAGGAACTGACGGAGTTCCTCGCTCATGAAGGAGGAGCCCCGGTCACTACGTATATAGTTTGGGAACCCGAACAAGGCGAAGAGGTCGTTCAGGCATTTAATGACCGTGGTACTGGTCATGTCTGGGCAGGGGAAGGCAAAGGGGAAACGGGAGTACTCATCAACAATGTTGAGGAAGTACACATTACGGTCAGAGGACGGGAGGGGCCCCTTAAAGTCGATGCTCAGGCGCTCGAAGGGGCGGGTGGCCTTGATCAGGTTGCGGGCCTTAATGAAGTGGTAAAGTCTGGTGACCCCGGGGTGGCAGAGGTCGTTGTGGAGGGTCTGAAGTCTATCACTTTGCGCGCTGGCGCATGTAATTCATGACAGAGCATCGGGGGGTTCGTTCAGCTTACCTGGCCGGTACAAGATATCATAATCGTAGGTGGAGAGCTCGATTCTCCACCTCAAGATCTTGTCATTCTTGATTTTGCCCCTCAGCTTGTTATTAAACATAAAAGCGACCGAACGTTGGTCGGTAAGGAGGGTAAATCGTTTGCCTGCCAGGTAGTGCCTCCAGCGTCGTACCGCCTCCACAATTGCCTGGGCCTCCTTCTCGACCGACGAGTGTCGGATCTCAGGGCCCTGTAGGGTCCTTGAGAAGAAGGCCACCGGTCTCCCCTCCTGGTTAAGGGTGGCGGCTAGGGCGAAGTCGGATGCATCGCTCTCGACTTGGAAGGGGATGGACTCATCCACTGCGTGCATAGTGGCCTTGGCAATGTCTCCCTTAATGAGGGAGAAGGCTGCGCACGCTTCCTCCATAAGGGGGAAGGATGTGGACTTCATGAGGGGTCTGGCTTTGTCCGCATAATTGGGCACCCATTGGGCATAGTAGGCGAATAGCCCCAGGGTTCTCTTCAGTGCCTTTGGACAGTGGGGGAGGGGTAGCTCCATGAGGGGGCGCATTCTTTCGGGGTCGGGGCCGATGACTCCGTTCTCTACTACACAGCCGAGGATGGCAAGGCGCGAGGTGTTAAACACACATTTATCCTTATTGTAGGTGAGGTTCAGCCGTTGGGCCGTACGGAGGAATCTCTCCAGATTAACATCGTGGTCCTGCCAGTCGCGGCCGCAGATGGTGACGTTATCTAGATAGGGGAACGTGGCGTGCAGCCCGTTCTGGTCAACCATCCGGTCCATCTCCCTTTGGAAGACCGAAACCCCGTTGGTGACGCCGAAGGGAACCCTAAGGAAGTGGTAGAGGCGGCCGTTCGCCTCGAAGGCTGTATACTGGCGGTCCTCAGGGCGGATAGGGAATTGGTGATAGGCCGACTTAAGGTCGATGGTGGAGAATACCCGGTACTGCGCAATCTGATTGACCATATCAGATATGCGGGGAAGCGGGTATGCGTCCAGCTGGGTGTACCTGTTTATGGTCTGGCTGTAGTCGATGACCAGGTGGTTTTTATTGCCGGTCTTAACGACCACGACCTGGGCACGCCAGGGGCTGGTGCTCCCCTCGATGATGCCCTCCTTCAGGAGACGCTGCACCTCAGAGCTAATGAAAGCTCTGTCCCCGGCGCTGTACCGCCTGCTCTTGGTAACGACGGGTTTGCAGTCGGGGGTGAGGTTAGCGAACAGGGAAGGTGGCGGGACCTTGAGGGTGGATAGGCCGCAGGTGTTACGCGGTGGGCGGTTTAAAATCTGCTGGTTGTCGACTGTGAGTGGGGGGAGGGGTCCGCCGTATGCTAGCGTGACGCTTTGGAGATGGGATTGGAAGTCTAGGCCTAGTAGGACGGCAGCGCATAGTTGGGGCAGGACGAGGAGTTTAAAATTTTTATACTCCGTACCCTTAACCGACAGGGTCACAACACAGTAGCCGCTGATGCCTGTGGCGTGTGACCTCGATGCCATCGAGATCCGGTTGCGCGTTGGCAGGACAGGGAGGGAGTAGTGGCTCACCGTGTCTGGGTGGATGAAGCTCTCCGTGCTTCCGCTGTCGAACAGGCAGGTCGTGGCGTGGCCGTTTACTTTGATGTCCATCATCGACTTGGACAGGTGATGCGGGCGGGCCTGGTCCAGTGTGACGGAGGCTAGTGTATAGCTGAGCGAGTTGTTGTAGTCTGCGGTTGAGGCGGTAGTCGGGTCTAGAGGCACGGTGGCGGTCGGGCGTGGTGGGTAAAATGGCGTCTCCCACGAGGTTGGACAAAATGGCGGAGGAGATGGCTGCCCCCATAACTCACATGAGGCACTGCTGGTGTCGGTTGCCTGTATCAAAGATGGCCGCCCCCATGACTCACATGTGGGGATGCTGGCCTCTGTTGCCTTGAAGGAAGATGGCCGCCCCCACAGCTCGCATGAGGCACTGCTGGCCTCTGATGATCCACCTCTGCAGGCCTTAGCGAAGTGGCCTTTCTTCATGCAGGTTGAGCAGGTAGAGTTCCTGGCTGGGCAGCGCGACCTCGGGTGTTTCGCCTGGCCGCAGAAGAAGCAGCCGGCGGCTCGATCGCGGGGGTCCGATGTCGGAGCCGGTACCGGGGGTGGCGGTCTCGATCGGGTCCGGGACGCCGACGCTGAGGTAGGTCCCAGGGGGGTTGCTGCGGGGGGTATCGCGGTCGGGGTCGGTCCCAAGTCCCAGGGTCGCGAGTTACAGTACCTTGAGTATGCCTCGAGGTCCCGATGGGCCATCTCTAGAGAGAGAGCGAGGGCTGCAGCTTTGTCCAGGTCGAGGTCCCTTGCTTCCAGTAGTCTTTGCCGTGAGTAGTCGGACCGCAGGCCTTTCACGAAGGCATCGCGGACATTGTCTTCAGTATTTTCTGCCGCCATTACCGCTTTAAAGTTACAGTCTCTGCCGAGTGCTTGTAGCACCTGTAAAAATTCCTCCACGGGCTCTCCTGGCTGTTGTGGGCGGGATCTTGGGAGGTGTCTGGCATACATGGAATTTACCGGGGTTTGGTACTGTCTTTTCAGCCGGTTGATGGCGTCCTCGTATGTTTTAAGGTCCCGGATGAGTGCGAATACTTTAGGGCTCACTTGGGCGTTCTGAACTCTTAGCATGGATTTCTGAGGCACGCCGGATTCTCCCAGGTAGGCTTCGAAGCAGCTCAGCCAGTGTTCGAAGTCGAGGGCTGAGTTTGCTGCCTGTGGGTTTAGATCCAGGTACGGTGGTCTGAGCGCTCGCAGCCAGGCCGGCTGCTGTGGCTGTTGTAGCTGGGCGTCTGGCTGGTCGCTTGGCTGGTCGTTTGACTGCTCAGGTGTCGACATTTTAAAATTTAGCCAATAAAATTGATATACCTATCAATTCATCCAATGAAAAGCGACGAGTTAAGAAAGTAACTATAGGTTTTTATTGGCTAAATAACAGAGCCCACCCTCGTGGGTGATCGGATACAACAAGGAGGAATGCCAGCCAGTCGACTACCTTTATACCTGGGCAGGTAGGTGGAGTCATGGGCGGAGTCAGCAGTGGTCAGTCCAGGTATAGCAGCGTGACAAGAGGCGACCTCGTACAGTGATACAACAGTGTGAACAGTGATAACCATAGAGTAACGATATAACGGTGATAACTATAGTGTAACGATAGTGAACGATAAAAGTGGTTTACCACAACTCCTTGCATTGAAGTATATACCATTTAGTGCAGGCAAACCTCCTTGTTGAGTACTATCTAGCACTTGATTCCTCTGTCCTTCCAATTTACTTTCTACGTTTATGTTTTCCAATTCCAGTTTTTCTTCCCTCCCTACTGACTCTATTCTTAGGTTCCCATCCCCCTGCCAAACTAGTTTAAACCCTCCCCAACAGCACTAGCAAATCCCCCCCACGAGTATATTGGTCCCAGCTCTGTTGAGGTGCAACCCGTCCGTCTTGTACATGTGATGAAATATTCATCATCATCACTGCCTGTGACTGAGATCGGTTTCAGTGTCATTTCCCTTCCCCCAGACCTCATTGTATTGTGTACTGGAATGTGCTGTATTGTATACTGGAATGTGCTGGAATGTGCTGTGTGTAGGGCTCCGCCCATACCTGGCCCCGTTTGTAGGCTGGCTCAGTCTGGCCTCAGCCTCCAGAAGGAAGACATCTCTCTCTCTGACTTGTTACGTTCTAAGTTAATAAAAGCCTTGTTTTTGTTCTGCTAACTTCGAGTCTCGGAATTATTGAGGCACATCAATTTTATTAACTTATTTTTCAACACTATGGATCAACTCCTGGAACCCGAACGTTTGGATTTGGATCAACATGCTCCGGACGCATCAGCACGCTTCGGACACTGGTTTGAGTGTATGGAATTCTTCCTGGACAATTCCGCAGCCGTCAAAGACGCTACGGACGCTGCGAGGATGAGACTCGGAATTCTGCGGAATTGGGTAAGCCACCGGGTTTACCCCCTCATCCAAGACGCCGAGACGTACCTGGCCGCCTGCGACATCTTAAAGGCGCATTACCAGCAGCCTACGAATGAGGTGTATGCTAGGCATCTGCTCGCCACTCGCGCACAGCGACCTGGGGAATCGGTGGAGGAGTTCCTAGGCACCCTGAAAATGCTTGGCAAAGACTGCAAGTGCCGAGATGTAAAAGCCGCAGTGTACACCGACGAGCTTGTCCGCGATGCCTTTATCACAGGCCTCAGCTCCACTTACATCCGGCAAAGACTGCTGGAAAAAACGGGGTTGGACCTGAAACAGGCTGCGGACACCGCGCGATCCCTGGATGTGGCCCAGAGAAACTCAGACGCCTACTCTTCAGCCCGCGCCGTCCACGCCGCCACATGTGCACCGAGGGCGCCGCCATCTTGGAAGGCATCTTCCCCGCCCGACAGCCCGACACCGGCTGGGCCCCGCTCTCCCCCCAGAAGCCCTACGACAGCCGCGATGCGTCAGGGACCCAACTGCTACTTCTGCGGGCAGCCAAAGCACACCAGAAACCTGTGCCCGGTGAAAGGCACCACCTGCTTTAAGTGCGGTAAGAAGGGGCACTTCGGGAAGGTGTGCAGAGGGAACCCCACCGGAAAACCAACCGCCGGAAAACCCGCCACCGCCGCGTGTGCGCCGTGGGAGCGGCCATCTTGGACGCCATCTTGCCCGACCTCGTGGGGTCCGCCATCTTGTGAGCAGACAGCGTGGACGCCATCTTGTATCGATCAGGGCCCTACAGTGGCATCGGTCACAGTGGACCAGACCAGGCCGCACCCGCTATCCAGATCAATGGTGGACATCGAGGTAAACGGGTGCCGGGTTAAATGCTTAATTGACAGTGGAAGCACGGAGAGCTTTATCCACCCAGAACTGGCACAACAACTCTCCCTAAAGGTGGTCCCTACTCAGGGTACCATCTCTATGGCTGACAAAACCCAGACATCGACCATTCTGGGTTACTGCACGGTACAATTGTGCGTTAACGGAACTGTGTATGATAATTTTAAAGTATTAATCATGAAGAACCTATGTGCGAGCGTGATCTTGGGCCTGGATTTCCAGTGCAACCACCAAAGCATCACGCTCAAGTACGGTGGGTCCCAGCCGCCCCTCACAGTGTGCGGTCTGGCTACACTGAAGGTAAAGCCGCCTTCGCTATTCGCGAACCTTACCCCTAACTGCCGGCCAATAGCGACCAAAAACAGGAGGTACAGCTGGGAGGACAGGCGGTTTATCGCGACCGAGGTAGACAGGCTCCTGAAAGAGCGCATTATTGAACGCAGCAACAGCCCGTGGCGCGCCCAAGTGGTAGTGGTAAGGGGTAGCGAGAAGAAACGGATGGTGATCGACTATAGTCAAACGATCAACAGGTACACCCTACTAGACGCCTACCCGCTACCCCGCATATCAGAAATGGTGAACCAAATCGCCCAATACCGGGTGTTCTCCACCATCGACCTCAAGTCAGCGTACCACCAGCTCCCTATCAGACCAGAGGACCGCCCATACACCGCCTTCGAGGCGAACGGACGCCTCTACCAATTCCTCAGAGTCCCCTTTGGGGTGACGAATGGGGTCTCGGTCTTCCAGAGGGAGATGGACCGCATGGTCGATGACCACCACTTGCAGGCAACCTTCCCCTACCTCGACAACGTCACCATCTGCGGCCACAATCAGCAGGATCACGACGCGAACCTCGAGAGGTTCCTGGAAACCGCACAAAAACTCAACCTCACCTACAACGAGGACAAGTGCGTTTACAACACCACGCGCCTCTGCATACTAGGCAGCGTGGTGGAGAATGGGGAAATCGGACCAGACCCCGACCGATTGCGCCCCCTACGGGAGCTGCCCCTGCCCAACACTCCCAAAGCCCTGAAAAGGTGCCTGGGGTTATTTTCTTATTATTCCCAATGGGTCCCCAACTACTCCGACAAAGCCCGCCCCCTCTTGAAAGCATCCTCTTTCCCGCTCTCTGCTGAGGCCCACGCCGCCTTCAAAAGCATTAAGCAGGATATTGAGCGGGCCACGCTACAGGCAGTGGACGAGAACACTCCATTTCAAGTGGAAAGTGATGCGTCTGACTTCGCCTTGGCGGCCACCCTCAACCAGGCGGGGCGGCCCGTAGCTTTCTTCTCGAGGACCCTCCAAGGGCCCGAGATCAGACACTCCTCCGTGGAAAAGGAGGCCCAAGCCATCGTGGAGGCAATGCGCCACTGGTGCCACTACCTAGCCGGCAAACGCTTCACCCTACTTACCGACCAGCGGTCGGTAGCGTTTATGTTCAATAATAAACAGAGGGGGAAGATTAAAAATGATAAGATTCTTAGGTGGCGGATCGAGCTCTCCACCTTCGAGTACGACATCATTTACCGGCCAGGGACCCTTAACGAATCCCCTGACGCCCTCTCACGAGGGATGTGTGCCAGCGCCACCGGGGATCGGCTACAGACCCTCCACAACGACCTCTGCCACCCAGGGGTCACGCAGGTGTTCCACTTCATAAAGTCCCGTAACTTACCCTACTCGATTGAGGAAGTTCGGTCCCTGACCAGGAACTGCCGCACTTGCGCTGAGTGCAAGCCTCAGTTCTACCGCCCAGATAGAGCCCACTTAATCAAAGCTACACGGCCCTTTGAGCGGCTCAGCTTAGATTTCAAGGGCCCCCTCCCGTCCGTCGACCGCAATGTTTACTTCCTGAACATTGTGGACGAATACTCCCGGTTCCCATTCGCCTTCCCCTGCCCAGACATGACCAGCGCCACGGTCATTAAATGCCTCAACAGCCTGTTCTGCCTGTTCGGTATGCCAAGCTACATCCATACGGATAGGGGGGCGTCCTTCATGAGTGAAGAGCTACGCCAGTACATGCTGTCCAGGGGGATCGCCACGAGCCGTACCACCAGCTACAACCCCCGGGGTAACGGCCAAGTGGAGCGAGAGAACGGGACAGTATGGAAAGCAGTCACTCTAGCTCTAAGGACCAAGGGCCTCCCTATCTCCCGCTGGCAGGAAGTCCTCTCGGATGTGCTCCATTCGATACGGTCGCTATTGTGTACGGCCACTAATACCACGCCTCATGAACGAATGTTTGTCTTTCCCCGGAAATCCACCTCAGGCGTATCCATGCCGTCATGGCTCTCCACCCCAGGTCCGGTACTTGTGCGAAGGCATGTGAGGGGCCACAAGATGGACCCTCTCGTGGAGCCAGTACGCCTACTCCACGCCAACCCCCAATACGCATATGTCCGGCACGCCGATGGAAGGGAGGACACCGTGTCCATAAAAGACGTCGCCCCAGCCGGCATCGACAACAACCACGGCAATAGCGGCAACGACGATCACAGCAACTCTTACCCACCCACTACTCTTTCATCACCCCCGGAAGAACACCGACCAACGGCACCCCCACCAACTACCCCTTCAACAACCCTGGCGGCACCCCCGGCAGAGACCCAGGAGGCTACCGGGGACACCCAGCCGACACCCGCGGCACCGCAACAGCCACGTCGGTCGCAGAGGACTATCAAACCCCCGAACAGACTAAATCTATAGAAGGGGTGAATGTGATGAAATATTCATCATCATCACTGCCTGTGACTGAGATCGGTTTCAGTGTCATTTCCCTTCCCCCAGACCTCATTGTATTGTGTACTGGAATGTGCTGTATTGTATACTGGAATGTGCTGTGTGTAGGGCTCCGCCCATACCTGGCCCCGTTTGTAGGCTGGCTCAGTCTGGCCTCAGCCTCCAGAAGGAAGACATCTCTCTCTCTGACTTGTTACGTTCTAAGTTAATAAAAGCCTTGTTTTTGTTCTGCTAACTTCGAGTCTCGGAATTATTGAGGCACATCAGTACAGGTCCCACCTCCCCCAGAAATGGTCCCAATGCCTCAGGCAAACCTCCTTGTTGAATCTAAAGCCCTCCCTCCTGCACCATCCATCCAGCCATGCATTCATCAGCTCTATCCGCCTATTTCTGGACTCACTAGCACGTGGCATCGGGAGTAATCACAGATTACTACCTTTGAGGTCCTGTTTTTTAATCTGACTTCTAGCTTCCTAAACTCTGCCTGCAGGACCTCATCCCTCTTTCTACCTATGTCATTGGCACTGATATGGACCATGACATCTGGCTGGTCACCCTCTCCCCCCAGAATGCTCTGCAGCTGTTCAGTGACATCCTTGACCCTGGCACCAGGGAGGCAACATACCATCCTGGAGTCACGTCTGCGGCTGCAGGAACGCCTGTCTGCTCCCCTCACTATTGAATCCCTTACCACTATTGCTCTTCCACTATTTTTCCTCCCGCCCCCCCCGTGCAGCGGAGCAACCCATGGTGCCGAGGACTTGGCTCTGACTGCACACCTCAAAGGGACCATCGCCCCCACCGGTACTCAGAATAGAATACCGGTTGGAGAGCGAGATGCCCTCCGGGGCCTCCTGCACTGCCTGCCTGGTCTTCTTCTGTCTGGTGGTCACCCACTTGTTCTCTGTCTGTGGGGTGACCAACTCACTAAACGTGCTATCCACGTACTTCTTAGCCTCGCGGATGCACCACAGTGACTCCAGTCGCTGCTCAAGCTCCGTAAACCATCACTTGAGTCATTGCAGCTGCTGACACTTACTGCACATGTAGTAAGAGCGGAGGCGGGCGATGTTACGGAGGCGGAAATAGGCCGTTGTAGGAATTAACGAATTCCTACGAATAACGGAGATCGACACAAGAGAACAATCAAACAGGTCTTTACTCAACGGAGATGCCACGAGGACTCCCCGGGCAGTCCCGTGGTTTGCGATGTGACGTCATCGCGTTTGCCCGCGTTTTCCAGTGCTCTTAAAGGGGCCATGCCCCGTACATGCAAACTCTATATACAAAACACAGTAATGCCTAACACAATGGTACAGGTTTAGGCTGGTGTTAGAACATCGTTAAAGAGAATTATATACAGTTAGCCAGAGTCATTCAGTGGTTCTGCCACATGCGTCCCCCCAGAATTCGCTTTAACGGACAAAGTCAAATGGTGAGGGGGTCTGACGAGCCTGTCAGAACGACTCCTGTACTCTCAAGGTGGAGGCTGCAGGGTGGCTGGCGGTCTGGCAGGCGGTCGCACTTGGTCTGCCGTAACGACGATGGGTGGCCGGCCCCGTCTCGGCGGTTGTGCTGTCTCGACGGGGCAGTCGAGGTCCAAATGTGCTGGCTTTAAGCGGTCGACCGAAATGTAGTCCGGTTTACCACCGACATATACCGTAAAGGTTTTGTCCCCTGCTTCCAACACACGGAAGGGACCGGTATATGGGGCCTTGAGCGCATCCCTATGTGCGTTATGGCGAATAAAAACGTATTCAGCCTTGTGAAGCTCCGTGGGAATGTGTGACCTCTGCAGCCCATGGTGCGAAATGGGCACCGGTGCGAAACATCTGGCCGCCTCTTGGTGACTAGCAAGCTGGGCAGACGCGGACCAGGGCTCCGTCGATGTTGGTAGGAAGTCCCCTGGGACTCGCAATGGTTGACCATACACGAGTTCCGCTGATGAAGAGTGAAGGTCTTCTTTGGGGGCCATGCGAAGGCCCAACAGGACCCACGGCAGCTTGTCTGCCCATCCAGCGTCCTGGAGGCTGGCTCTCAGGGCGGCCTTCATCGACCAGTGGAAGCGTTCGCAGAGGCCATTCGCCTGTGGGTGGTAGGCTGTGGTGTGGTGTAATTTGACACCGAGTCCTTGGGCCACCGCATTCCAGAGTTCGGAGGAAAACTGCGGTCCCCTGTCTGACGAAATATCTGCAGGCACTCTGAAACGGGCGATCCAGGAGGAAATGAACGCCCTGGCCACGTCCGCCGAAGTAGTGGATGACAGGGGGACCGCCTCTGGCCATCTGGTGGTGCGGTCAACCATGGTCAGGATGTGTGAAAAACCATGGGCGGGTGGGAGTGGTCCTACCAGGTCCACGTTGACATGGTCAAAACGTCGCTCCGGAACTGTGAAGGTGGCCAACGGAGCTTTGATGTGGCACTGTACCTTGGCCTTTTGGCAGACCACGCAGGTGTTGGCCCAGTCACGGACATCTTTATGCATGCCATGCCATACAAATTTCGCTGACATCAGTTTCTGGGAGGCCTTCATTCCAGGGTGTGACAACCCATGTATGGCGTCGAACACTTTGCGGCGCCAGACGACTGGCACGACAGGGCGAGGATCCTGTACGGAGACGTCACACAACAGCCGAATGGAACTTGACGTCGGCCAACTGGAGGCCAGTGATGGCCGTTCTGTAAGCTTGGACTTCTGGGTCTGAGGCTTGGTCCGCTGCCATGAGGGCGTAGTCGATGCCCAAATGAACCGTATTGACGAACGCGCGGGAGAGGCAGTCTGCCACCAGGTTGTCCTTACCGGCCACGTGCCGTATATCCGTGGTGAATTCAGATATGTAGGTCAGTTGACGCTGCTGTCAGGCTGACCACGGTTCAGCGGTCTTGGACATTGCAAAGGTCAGCAGCTTATGGTCCACAAAGGCGGTGAAAGGACGTCCTTCCAGAAGGAACCGAAAATGGCGGATGGCCAGAAAAAGGGCGAGCAACTCCCGGTCGAACGTGCTGTATGCTCTCTCGTTCTGTCGTAGTTGACGGCTGAAGAATGCCAACGGCTGCCACATCCCGTTCACCCACTGCTGTTGCACGGCACCGACTGCGTAGTCCGACGCGTTGATGGTGAGGGCGATGGTGGCTCCTGGCAGGGGGTGCGCCAGCATAGTCGCGTTGGCTAAGGCACCTTTGGTGTTGCCGAACGCTTGGGCCATGTCATCCGTCCAGTCTACCGGGTTCTTGCCAGTCTTGCCCTTGAGGGCCTCATACAGGGGCTGCATGAGTAGTGCCGCCTTAGGCACGAAATGGTGGTAAAAGTTTACCATGCCTAGGAATTCCTGCAGGGCCTTTATGTTCTGCGGGCGTGGAAAGGATGTCACCACCTCTACCTTCGAAGGTAAAGGAACCGCTCCCTCTGAGGTGACGCGATGCCCCAGGAAGTCAATTTGGTGCTGTCACGGGGCCGTGCATTCACGGGGCCGTTTTGCTAGGGTTTCGGTAGAGGCCCCAAGTGCAGGAAACCTATCCAAGGACTCGAGACCGGGTAGAACTCGAAAGATGCTCCCTTGAGACTCGAGAACATAGAGACAGGGTAACACTCGAAAGGAGATTCACTTGAGACTCGAAAACACAGAGACATAGTCACACTCGAAAGGAGATTCCTTGAAACTTGAAAACACAGAGAGACTCAAGAGAGCTGCTACCTGCAGGCAGGCAAACCCAGGACTGAGCAAAGAGGACAGGAAACAGGAAGCTTAAATACAGGCCAGAGTGGTCACGTGACATAATTATTCAAATGAGACAGGAGACAAATACTTTAACACACAGGTGAGGCCAGAAGGCAGAGAAACAAGACAAGGACAAAACTGAACAACTTTATTCATTCTCTGCCTTGCTGTCTGTGGTGCTGGTTGGAGCTGCAGCAGAGTGGAAAGTGGTGGTCGCCTTGACCAGGGAGTGGAGGGGAAGGAGAGACCCCAGGCCACCACTGCCATCAACCAACTTTATTTACCGAGGTGCCTGGAGAGAGAGGAGGAGAGGGGAAGAGGAGGCCAGCATCGACAAGAGGAGACGCTTTTCCACCACTGCCTCCCCAAATTGGCCTCCATTCCAGGAGAGGGACAGAGGGGAGAGGAGCAGCACGCAACACCCACTACTTGGAAGGAGGGTAGGAACAACTTCTTTTTTATTGAACTTCTGCAGGTGGGTGTCATTCGGTGCATTCCCCAAAAGACTTTGTATTGTGGGGGGGGGGGAGAAAAGAAGACCGGCCGGAAGACCAAGGGGTGTCAAAAGCCCCTTCCATTGCCTGGCCTGGGTTAGCTGGAGCTGCCCGGGTGAAGCCTTTCCAGCACATCGCGAAGACCTGGTGTGGGGCTGAGCCTGGGCTTTTCTCCAGCTTCCCCAGGTGAAGACATCTTCTCCCCCTGCCTGAAGACCACCCGCAGAGACTTTTTTTATTTTTACCATCGGGGAGTGCACCCCCTGCCGACACCCACCCACCCACCCACCCACCCACCTGCCATCCTGAGTGGCGCCCCTGCCTTCCCACCCCCCCCCTCTCTTTGTCTCTCTCTCTCTCCCTGTCTCTCAGGAGGCACCTCTTTCTCCAAACTTATACTAATTGCCACTTGAGCCGAGGGAAGAAGGCCCCCCTCCCAATTACTTTCAACAAGGGGAGAGGCGGGCCTTTAATTTAACAGCTCCCTCTGCTCAAGGGAAGACTTTAAAAAACGGAGGCCTTTTTAACTCCTTCAGGCCTGTGACTTGGGGTGAGTGTAGCTTTTTCTTTTAAAAAAAGGACCACCCCATAATGGCGACTACATCTTCGCCGGTGGCGGGGTCAGTCAGGACCTACGCGAGAGTGGCAGCCGCAGCCACAGCCGCTCTCGCTTCTTCTGCCCCGTCACCTTTTAAACTTATTACTAAAAAGCTTGGGGTGAAGAGCTACACCCACCCCAATATGACAATTGAGGCGTGCGTTAAGGCTATGGCCGGGGTTGTCGGCCCTCCGGCCATAGTGGCCGCCTCAAAAATGTACGGGAAGGCTGTCTTCTTCCTGGAGTCCGAGCGGGCGGTGGCCCTGGCCATCGCTCAGGGGCTCACCGTGGGCGGGACTTTCCTGCCGGTGGACCCGCTGGAGGCCACCGCGCAGAGGGTGGTGTTATCAAACGTCCCGCCCTTTATCACCTGTGAGCTCCTCCTCCCCCACCTACACCAACTCGGGGAGGTGAGGTCGGGGATTTCCCCGATCCCGCTCGGACTCCGGGAGAGCAGCCTTCGCCATGTCTTCTCCTTCCGGCGCCAGGCCTTTATCCAGCTGGCGCGGGAGGGGGAGACGGACGGGGCTTTCACGGTCCTCCACGGGGGGACCTCGTACCGCATCTTCTGGACGTCGGACGGCGTGCGGTGCCACGCCTGTAGGGAGGTGGGGCACGTGCGGAAAAACTGCCCCGCCTCCAAGGCCGCCAAGTCATCTGGCGTGGCCAAGGCTGGCGCCGTCGCCGCTCCTCCTTCCGGGTCTAGCCGCGCCCCCGCTCAATCGAATGCTACCGGGGCGCGGTCGTCGTCGGAGGCCAACGACATCCAGGCCTCCGGCGGGGGGGAGGAGGGAGGTCCGGTCAGAAAGAAGGCGCGGGACAAGACCAGAAACCGTAGGGTGGGTCCCCCCGCGGAGGGCGTCCCCCTGAATTTGGAGGCCCTGACGCCCGAGCGCGTAATCGCGATAATCGCGGAGTGCGGAGGTGGGGGGGACCTCGTGCCCGAGCCTGTGGCCGCGACCGCCGAGGCGGTCACGCCAGAACCTGCGGCCGGGCTCGGGCCCGGGGGACCCAAAGAACTCGCTCCACCAGAAGGAGCAGGGGAGGCCCCTGAGGAAATGGAGGCCTCCCTTTACCCCTCCGCGCTGAAAAGAAGGCGCGACCCCCTGGATGAGGAGGAGGACCGGGAGGAGGAAGGTCCCTCCGGTCAGGGAGAGTCGTCGCCCGCCGCGGGCACTGCGCCCCACCCCACCGCTAACACCATTACGGGCGAACGGCAGGGGTCGCCTGTCCCTGGGGAGGCTGAGGCAGAAGCGTCTGCCCAGCTCATGCCTCCCGGGGATGGGGACGAGACCCTGCCCGTGGGGGGGGTCGCGGAACAACCCGCGGCGGTTATTGAGCCATTGCTGGTGGCATTGCCCCTCGACGGGTCGGGCGGCCAGGGGATCGGGTCGGGCGAGTCGTCTGAGGACGAGCTCGCCCAGAACGACCCGGATTTTTCCCAGGTGCTGCTCGACCTCGTCGAGGTGTGTCAGAATTGTCCCCCGTCTGCTGGGTCAGAGGCCGGTGGCGTCGCTGAGGAGGGCCCTCGGTATGTGTCTCCGGCGCTGGGCGACTTGGAGGAGGTCCGGTTTTTGTATTCTCCGGTCTCTCCGGTCGTTCCGGCGCCTGGGGCGGAGGGGGTCTCCGAACCGCCGCCGCCTGCTGGCCCGGCCCCCCTAGAGGAGCCCGGGGGGGAATCCTCCGCTACCGATCCTGGGGGTGGGATCCGGGCGGAGGCGGGGCCGGCTGTCGCGGCCGGGCCGCCCGATGCGCATTGCGTGGTGGACGGTTCGGCCGCCGGTGGCGACCCCCCGGAGGAGGACGGGGACTCGGTGGTGGGGGCGGAGGAGGACTTAGAGTCCGTCGCCGACGAGGCGACGGATGACCTCGCGCCCCTCGCCGGGACCCCCCTCGTTCTTATTCCCATCAGGGAGCTCCGGGAATTTGTGGCCACGAGCCAGGGTCGCCGCAGGACCCAGCGGGCCCTTGACAGATGGTCGGGGCTGGCGCTGCTCATCGGGTCGGCCCGCGTCGCCTACAAGACCATGGGTGCGGACGCGGGCGTGAGCCCGTCCGAGCTGTGTCGGTTCCGGGCATTCCTCACCGGGCTGCTAAGGGAGTGGCGGTCGGCTAGCGGCCGCCCTCCCTTCCCCCGTTAGGTTTAAGTAGGGGTTGGTTGTGCTTCTGAAATGAAGATAACCATAGCCAGCCTCAACGTCAACGGCAGCAGGGAGGCTAGCCGCAGATTTAATAACTTTTCGGTCCTTCGGGACGGGAAGTATGCGGTGTGCTTCCTGCAAGAAACCCACACCGTTCCGGGAGACGAGGCCACGTGGCTCCTGGAGTGGCAAGGAGGGGTCAACATGAGTCACCTCTCCAGTGTTTCCAGTGGGGTGGCTATCTTGTTGGCCCCGCATTTTCAGCCGGAGATCTTGGGGGTCAAGGAGCTCGTGCCGGGCCGCTTGCTCCAGGTCACTGTTCGCCTGGGGGGCGTGCCGTTCCATCTAGTGAACGTGTACGCCACTCAGGCTGGTGCGCAGCAAGCGCGCTTCTTTGAAGAAGTGTCCACTCTTTTGGGCTCCATCGACGCGGGCGAGTGCGTCATCCTCGGGGGGGATTTTAATTGTACCCTCGAGGCGAGGGACCGCACGGGTACCCAGCCGTGCCCAGCGGCGATGGGGAAGCTGAGGGACCTGGTCGGGTCCCTCGACTTGGTGGACGTCTGGCGTAATCTCCATCCCGACTCCAGCGCCTTCACTTTTGTGAGGTCTGGGGGAGGAGCGTCCAGGATCGACCGCCTCTACATTTCCCGGGCGTACGTCTCCTGCGTTCCGGCGGCTTCTGTGCGGCCGGTGCCATGCACGGACCACCACCTGGTGTGGGCGGAGCTCGTGCCGCCGCGCGCCGGGGGGGGGTCCGCGTACTGGCACTTTAACAACCTGCTGCTGGAGGACGCGCGGTTCCGGGATTCGTTCGGTCGGTTCTGGGCCGGCTGGAGAAGGAAGCAGGGGGGCTTCCCCTCCTTGAGGCTATGGTGGGATGTGGGCAAGGCTCACATCCGTCTCTTCTGTCAGGAGTACGCGAAGGGGTCGACCAAGAGGCGGGAGGCCCGGGTCGGGCAGTTGGAGAAGGAGGTGCTCGAACTGGAGTCCCGTCTCGGTCAAGTCGCCGAGGACCCGGCCCTGCGGCTGGCGTACGAAGAGAAGAAGGGCGCGCTGAAGGACTTGCGGCTCGTCGGGTCCCGAGGCGCGTACGTGAGGTCGCGGATCCAGTTCCTGCGGGACCTGGACCGCGGCTCCCCCTTCTTCTACTCGCTGGAAAAAAGACGGGGGGTCCGTAAGCAGCTTTTGGAGCTGCTGGCCGACGACGGATCTCCGGTCTCGGATCCGGAGGGAATCCGCGCGGAGACCCGCGCCTATTACGGGGCTCTGTTCTCTCCGGATCCGTCCAGCGAGGAAGCGCGCAGAGTTTTGTGGGAGGACCTGCCGAAGGTCGGCCTGGAGGGCGCCGAAAAATTGGACGCTCCTCTGAGTTTGGAGGAGCTGTCCGGCGCCCTCCGCCAGCTCTCTAGGGGGAAGTCCCCGGGGTTGGACGGGCTGACCGTGGAGTTCCACAGGGCGTTCTGGGGCGTCCTGGGGGGCGACTACGTGCGGGTCCTGGGGGAATGTTTGGCGACCGGGGAGATGCCCCTCTCGTGGCGCAGGGCGGTGATCGTCCTGCTGCCTAAGAGGGGTGATCTCCGCCTCCTTAAGTACTGGCGCCCGGTCTCCCTCCTCAGCACGGATTACAAAATCTTTGCCAGGGCCATGTCCGTTCGCCTTGGCACCGTGCTGGCCCACATGATCCATCCCGACCAGTCCTACACGGTCCCGGGCCGGACCATTCACGATAACATCCATCTGGTCCGGGACCTGGTCCACCATTCCCAGAGGGCTGGTCTGTCGGTCGCCTTCCTTTCCCTGGATCAGGAGAAGGCGTTCGACAGGGTGGATCACGAGTATCTTTTCGGGACTCTGCGCGCATTCGGGTTCGGGACGCATTTCGTCGCCCGGATCCGACTTCTGTACGCTGCCGCGGAGTGTCTGATTAAAGTTAACGGGTCCTTGACGGCGCCCCTTCGCTTCAGGAGGGGGGTGCGCCAGTTATATGCCATTTGCGTGGAGCCTTTCCTGCGCCTCTTGCGGAAGAGGTTGGCGGGATTGGCTCTGCAAGGGCCGGGCGTGGAGGTGGTCCTCTCAGCTTACGCCGATGACGTGCTCCTCATGGTCACGGATCCCGTTGACTTGCGGAGGATGCGGGAATGCCAGCAGATTTACTCGGACGCATCCTCCGCCAGGATCAACTGGGGGAAATGTTCTGGACTCCTGGTGGGTCAGTGGCAGGTGGACTCTCTGCCGGAGGAGTTCAGGCCCTTCGCCTGGAGTACGACGCACCTCCTCTACTTGGGAGTCTACCTCAGCCCGGCCGAGGACGCCTGGCCGGCGAACTGGCACGAGCTGGAGGCCAAAGTCACCGCTCGCTTAGGACGCTGGACAGGATTGCTCCGAGTGTTGTCCTACAGGGGTCGGGCGTTGGTCATAAACCAACTGGTGGCCGCCATGTTGTGGTACCGGTTGGTTACTCTGATCCCCCCCCCCTGCGTTTGTCGCCAAGATACAGAAGAAGCTCGTCGACTTCTTCTGGAACAATAGGATACACTGGGTCGCTGCCGCGGTTCTGAGTCTCCCGCTTAGGGAGGGCGGTCAGGCGCTGGTGTGCCTTCGCACCCAGGCTGCGACTTTCCGTCTTCAGACGCTGCAGAGATACCTGTACGTCGAGAATCCTCCCAGATGGTGTGCGCTGGCGACGTATTTCTTCCGCCAGCTGCACGGCCTCAATTACGACATGCAGCTCCTGTTTCTGGAAGTGGGCAGCAGGCGTGCCAGCCTGCAGGAGCTGCCTGTCTTTTACCAGGAACTGCTATGGGTTTGGAACTCCGTCGCCTCCAGGCGGAGCTCTCCCCCGTCAGGAATGGCGGCTGTCCTTCGAGAGCCGCTGTTCAGGAATCCGCACCTCCGCGTCCGTGAGTTCGGGCGGCTGGCGGAGCGGAGGGCTGTGCCTGGCAGGGTGACTAGAGTCGGGGACCTACTCGATGGCGGAGGAGCGGGCTGGATGGCGCCGGAGGAGTTGGCGCGGCGTATGTCGTGGGGCAACGTCCGGCTCGCGGTCGATGCCATCGAGGCGGTGAAGGCGAGGTTGCGCCCCGGCGCCACGAGGTGTATCGAGGCGGCTCAAGCGCGTGGGGCGATCCCGCCCGGGCTTACTCCCGTTCGGACGGAATTCCATATCGGCGCCCTGCCCCAAAGCTCCCCTAGGGGTTTGGTGCCTCACAACTTGAGCCGTCTCGAGGAGACGCCCTCCGTGCCTTTCCATTCTGCGCGGAGGGGTTTCCTGTACGGGCTGCTCTTGCACACCTTCCACTTTGCCATCTTCGCCTGCCGTCCGGACACGCCGTGGCGTGCCGTTTTACCTTCCGGTGGAGGCGGAGGTCCCCAATGGGGGGCTCTCTATGCGGGAGTCTTCCCTTGTTCTATTGGGGACTTGGCCTGGAGGGTGTTGCACAGAGCAGTCCCGTGCAATAGGTTTTTAAGTAGGTTCACGGACTCCCGGGCCGCCTGTTTGTTCTGCGGTCTGGAGGAGTCCGTGTTCCATGTGTATGTCGAGTGTGGGAGGTTGCAGCCCCTCTTTCACTATTTGAAGGGGCTGCTCCTCAAATTTTGGTTGCACTTCAGTCCCACGCTCTTGATCTACGGTCACCCGGTGCGGAGGGGAGCGGGCAGGTCGGAGGACCTCCTCGTGGGCCTGCTCCTGGGCCTGGCCAAGAAAGCCATTAATTGGTCCAGGCAGCGGGCGGCCGAGGGGGTCGTCCGGCCGGATTGCCTCCCTCTCTTCCGCGGCCATGTTCGCGGCCGGGTGGCCCTGGAGATGGAGCACGCGGTGTCCGCCGGCGAGCTCGAGCTCTTTCATGACCGGTGGGCGCCGCGGGGACTGGAGTGCGTAATCGATTTAAGAGGCCAAATTTTAATTTGATTAATCGGGTCATTTAAAGGGTTTATTTGTTTAAGGGTTTATTTTTTGGGTTTATAAAAAAGAGGACAAAACTGAACAACTTTATTCTTTCTCTGCCTTGTTGTCTGTGGTGCTGGTTGGAGCTGCAGCAGAGTGGAAAGTGGTGGTCGCCTTGACCAGGGAGTGGAGGGGAAGGAGAGACCCCAGGCCACCACTACCACAAACCAGCAACAATCTACAACTGAGGTGCCTGGAGAGAGAAGAGGAGAGGGAAAAAGGAGGCCAACATCGACAAGAGGAGACGCTTTTCCACCACTGCCTCCCCAAATTGGCCTCCATTCCAGGAGAGGGACAGAGGGGAGAGGAGCAGCACGCAACACCCACTACTTGGAAGGAGGGTAGGAACAACTTCTTTTTTATTGAACTTCTGCAGGTGGGTGTCATTCGGTGCATTCCCCAAAAGACTTTGTATTGTGGGTGGGGGGAGGAAAGAAGACCGGCCGGAAGACCAAGGTGTGTCTGTGTGTGCGTCTCTTGCAGTTTACTAGGCCACGCACACCACTAATAAGCGCCCCTTCCATTGCCTGGCCTGGGATAGCTGGAGCTGCCTAGCTGAAGCCTTTCAGTACATCGCGAAGACCTGGTGTGGGGCTGAGCCTGGGCATTCTCCAGCTTTCCCAGGTGAAGACATCTTCTCCCCCTGCCCGAAGAACATCTTAAGACTTTGTTACACCATCGGGGGAGTACACCCTGCCGACACCCACCCACCGAACAACACCCTGAGTGGGGACCCTGCCTTTTCGGCTCCCCCCCCCTCCTTCCCATCCCCCCCTTTCTCTCTCCTTGTCCTCTCTGCCTCTGCCTCTCCAAAAGGCATCTCTTTTTTAGACATACTAATTGCCAATTGAGCAGAGGGAGGAAAGGGCCCTCTCCCAATTAACATCATCAAGGGGAGAGGCTGCCCAGTTAATTTGCACTCCCTCTGCTCAAGACTCTTTTCCCTGAGGCCTTTAAACACCTTCAGGCCTGTGACTTTTGGGGTGTGTGTAGCTCTTTTAAATCCACCCCACCATGGCGTCTACATCTGCGGCGGCGGCGGGGCCAGCGAGGACATACGCGGCGGTGGCGACGAAAGCCACGGCCGCTCCCGCTTCTGCTGCTGCCCCGTCGCCGTTCCGCCTAATGACCACAAAACTCGGGGTGAAGAGCTACACCCACCCCAACATGACTATTGAGGCGTGCGTGAAGGCTATGGCCGGGGTTGTCGGCCCTCCGGCCATAGTGGCCGCCTCAAAAATGTACGGGAAGGCTGTCTTCTTCCTGGAGTCCGAGCGGGCGGTGGCCCTGGCCATCGCTCAGGGGCTCACCGTGGGCGGGACTTTCCTGCCGGTGGACCCGCTGGAGGCCACCGCGCAGAGGGTGGTGTTATCAAACGTCCCGCCCTTTATCACCTGTGAGCTCCTCCTCCCCCACCTACACCAACTCGGGGAGGTGAGGTCGGGGATTTCCCCGATCCCGCTCGGACTCCGGGAGAGCAGCCTTCGCCATGTCTTCTCCTTCCGGCGCCAGGCCTTTATCCAGCTGGCGCGGGAGGGGGAGACGGACGGGGCTTTCACGGTCCTCCACGGGGGGACCTCGTACCGCGTCTTCTGGACGTCGGACGGCGTGCGGTGCCACGCCTGTAGGGAGGTGGGGCACGTGCGGAAAAACTGCCCCGCCTCCAAGGCCGCCAAGTCATCTGGCGTGGCCAAGGCTGGCGCCGTCGCCGCTCCTCCTTCCGGGTCTAGCCGCGGCCCCGCTCAATCGATTGCTACCGGGGCGCGGTCGTCGTCGGAGGCCAACGACATCCAGGCCTCCGGCGGGGGGGGAGGAGGGAGGTCCGGTCAGAAAGAAGGCGCGGGACAAGACCAGAAACCGTAGGGTGGGTCCCCCCGCGGAGGGCGTCCCCCTGAATTTGGAGGCCCTGACGCCCGAGCGCGTAATCGCGATAATCGCGGAGTGCGGAGGTGGGGGGGACCTCGTGCCCGAGCCTGTGGCCGCGACCGCCAAGGCGGTCACGCCAGAACCTGCGGCCGGGCTCGGGCCCGGGGGACCCAAAGAACTCGCTCCACCAGAAGGAGCAGGGGAGGCCCCTGAGGAAATGGAGGCCTCCCTTTACCCCTCCGCGCTGAAAAGAAGGCGCGACCCCCTGGATGAGGAGGAGGACCGGGAGGAGGAAGGTCCCTCCGGTCAGGGGGAGTCGTCGCCCGCCGCGGGCACTGCGCCCCACCCCACCGCTAACACCATTACGGGCGAACGGCAGGGGTCGCCTGTCCCTGGGGAGGCTGAGGCAGAAGCGTCTGCCCAGCTCGTGCCTCCCGGGGATGGGGATGAGACCCTGCCCGTGGGGGGGGTCGCGGAACAACCCGCGGCGGTTATTGAGCCATTGCTGGTGGCATTGCCCCTCGACGGGTCGGGCGGCCAGGGGACCGGGTCGGGCGAGTCGTCTGAGGACGAGCTCACCCAGAACGACCCGGATTTTTCCCAGGTGCTGCTCGACCTCGTCGAGGTGTGTCAGAATTTTCCCCCGTCTGCTGGGTCAGAGGCCGGTGGCGTCGCTGAGGAGGGCCCTCGGTCTGTGTCTCCGGCGCCGGGCGACTTGGAGGAGGTCCGGTTTTTGTATTCTCCGGTCTCTCCGGCCTCTCCGGTCGTTCCGGCGCCTGGGGCGGAGGGGGTCTCTGAACCGCCGCCAACTGCTGGCCCGGCCCCCCTAGAGGAGCCCGGGGGGGAATCCTCCGCTACCGATCCTGGGGGTGGGATCCGGGCGGAGGCGGGGCCGGCTGTCGCGGCCGGGCCGCCCGATGCGCATTGCGTGGTGGACGGTTCGGCCGCCGGTGGCGACCCCCCCGGAGGAGGACGGGGACTCGGTGGTGGGGGCGGAGGAGGACTTAGAGTCCGTCGCCGACGAGGCGACGGATGACCTCGCGCCCCTCGCCGGGACCCCCCTCGTTCTTATTCCCATCAGGGAGCTCCGGGAATTTGTGGCCACGAGCCAGGGTCGCCGCAGGACCCAGCAGGCCCTCGACAGATGGTCGGGGCTGGCGCTGCTCATCGGGTCGGCCCGCGTCGCCTACAAGACCATGGGTGCGGACGTGGGCGTGAGCCCGTCCGAGCTGTGTCGGTTCCGGGCATTCCTCACCGGGCTGCTAAGGGAGTGGCGGTCGGCTAGCGGCCGCCCTCCCTTCCCCCGTTAGGTTTAAGTAGGGGTTGGTTGTGCTTCTGAAATGAAGATAACCATAGCCAGCCTCAACGTCAACAGCAGCAGGGAGGCTAGCCGCAGATTTAATAACTTTTCGGTCCTTCGGGACGGGAAGTATGCGGTGTGCTTCCTGCAAGAAACCCACACCGTTCCGGGAGACGAGGCCACGTGGCTCCTGGAGTGGCAAGGAGGGGTCAACATGAGTCACCTCTCCAGTGTTTCCAGTGGGGTGGCTATCTTGTTGGCCCCGCATTTTCAGCCGAAGATCTTGGGGGTCAAGGAGCTCGTGCCGGGCCGCTTGCTCCAGGTCACTGTTCGCCTGGGGGGCGTGCCGTTCCATCTAGTGAACGTGTACGCCCCTCAGGCTGGTGCACAGCAAGCGCGCTTCTTTGAAGAAGTGTCCACTCTTTTGGGCTCCATCGACGCGGGCGAGTGCGTCATCCTCGGGGGGGATTTTAATTGTACCCTCGAGGCGAGGGACCGCACGGGTACCCAGCCGTGCCCAGCGGCGATGGGGAAGCTGAGGGACCTGGTCGGGTCCCTCGACTTGGTGGACGTCTGGCGTAATCTCCATCCCGACTCCAGCGCCTTCACTTTTGTGAGGTCTGGGGGAGGAGCGTCCAGGATCGACCGCCTCTACATTTCCCGGGCATACGTCTCCTGCATTCCGGCGGCTTCCGTGCGGCCGGTGCCGTGCACGGACCACCACCTGGTGTGGGCGGAGCTCGTGCCGCCGCGCGCCGGGGGGGGGTCCGCGTACTGGCACTTTAACAACCTGCTGCTGGAGGACGCGCGGTTCCGGGATTCGTTCGGTCGGTTCTGGGCCGGCTGGTGAAGGAAGCAGGGGGGCTTCCCCTCGAGGCTATGGTGGGATGTGGGCAAGGCTCACATCCGTCTCTTCTGTCAGGAGTACGCGAAGGGGTCGACCAAGAGGCGGGAGGCCCGGGTCGGGCAGTTGGAGAAGGAGGTGCTCGACCTGGAGTCCCGTCTCGGTCAAGTCGCCGAGGACCCGGCCCTGCGGCTGGCGTACCAAGAGAAGAAGGGCGCGCTGAAGGACCTGCAGCTCGTCGGGTACCGAGGCGCGTACGTGAGGTCGCGGATCCAGTTCCTGCGGGACCTGGACCGCGGCTCCCCCTTCTTCTACTCGCTGGAAAAAAGACGGGGGGTCCGTAAGCAGCTTTTGGAGCTGCTGGCCGACGACGGATCTCCGGTCTCAGATCCGGAGGGAATCCGCGCGGAGACCCGCGCCTATTACGGGGCTCTGTTCTCTCCGGATCCGTCCAGCGAGGAAGCGCGCAGAGTTTTGTGGAAGGACCTGCCGAAGGTCGGCCTGGAGGGCGCCGAAAAATTGGACGCTCCTCTGAGTTTGGAGGAGCTGTCCGGCGCCCTCCGCCAGCTCTCTAGGGGGAAGTCCCCGGGGTTGGACGGGCTGACCGTGGAGTTCCACAGGGCGTTCTGGGGCGTCCTGGGGGGCGACTACGTGCGGGTCCTGGGGGAATGTTTGGCGACCGGGGAGATGCCCCTCTCGTGGCGCAGGGCGGTGATCGTCCTGCTGCCTAAGAGGGGTGATCTCCGCCTCCTTAAGAACTGGCGCCCGGTCTCCCTCCTCAGCACGGATTACAAAACCTTTGCCAGGGCCATGTCCGTTCGCCTTGGCACCGTGCTGGCCCACATGATCCATCCCGACCAGTCCTACACGGTCCCGGGCCGGACCATTCACGATAACATCCATCTGGTCCGGGACCTGGTCCACCATTCCCAGAGGGCTGGTCTGTCGGTCGCCTTCCTTTCCCTGGATCAGGAGAAGGCGTTCGACAGGGTGGATCATGAGTATCTTTTCGGGACTCTGCGCGCATTCGGGTTCGGGACGCATTTCGTCGCCCGGATCCGACTTCTGTACGCTGCCGCGGAGTGTCTGATTAAAGTTAACGGGTCCTTGACGGCGCCCCTTCGCTTCGGGAGGGGGGTGCGTCAGGGATGCCCCATGTCCGGCCAGTTATATGCCATTTGCGTGGAGCCTTTCCTGCGCCTCTTGCGGAAGAGGTTGGCGGGATTGGCTCTGCAAGGGCCGGGCGTGGAGGTGGTCCTCTCGGCTTACGCCGATGACATGCTCCTCATGGTCACGGATCCCGTTGACTTGCGGAGGATGCGGGAATGCCAGCAGATTTACTCGGACGCATCCTCCGCCAGGATCAACTGGGGGAAATGTTCTGGACTCCTGGTGGGTCAGTGGCAGGTGGACTCTCTGCCGGAGGAGTTCAGGCCCTTCGCCTGGAGTACGATGCACCTCCTCTACTTGGGAGTCTACCTCAGCCCGGCCGAGGATGCCTGGCTGGCGAACTGGCACGAGCTGGAGGCCAAAGTCACCGCTCGCTTAGGACGCTGGACAGGATTGCTCCGAGTGTTGTCCTACAGGGGTCGGGCGTTGGTCATAAACCAACTGGTGGCCGCCATGTTGTGGTACCGGTTGGTTACTCTGATCCCCCCCCCCTGCGTTTGTCGCCAAGATACAGAAGAAGCTCGTCGACTTCTTCTGGAACAATAGGATACACTGGGTCGCTGCCGCGGTTCTGAGTCTCCCGCTTAGGGAGGGCGGTCAGGCGCTGGTGTGCCTTCGCACCCAGGCTGCGACTTTCCATCTTCAGACGCTGCAGAGATACCTGTACGTCGAGAATCCTCCCAGATGGTGTGCGCTGGCGACGTATTTCTTCCGCCAGCTGCACGGCCTCAATTACGACATGCAGCTCCTGTTTCTGGAAGTGGGCAGCAGGCGTGCCAGCCTGCAGGAGCTGCCTGTCTTTTACCAGGAACTGCTATGGGTTTGGAACTCCGTCGCCTCCAGGCGGAGCTCTCCCCCGTCAGGAATGGCGGCTGTCCTTCGAGAGCCGCTGTCCAGGAATCCGCACCTCCGCGTCCGTGAGTTCGGGCGGCTGGCGGAGCGGAGGGCTGTGCCTGGCAGGGTGACTAGAGTCGGGGACCTACTCGATGGCGGAGGAGCGGGCTGGATGGCGCCGGAGGAGTTGGCGCGGCGTATGTCGTGGGGCAACGTCCGGCTCGCGGTCGATGCCATCGAGGCGGTGAAGGCGAGGTTGCGCCCCGGCGCCACGAGGTGTATCGAGGCGGCTCAAGCGCGTGGGGCGATCCCGCCCGGGCTTACTCCCGTTCGGACGGAATTCCATATCGGCGCCCTGCCCCAAAGCTCCCCTAGGGGTTTGGTGCCTCACAACTTGAGCCATCTCGAGGAGACGCCCTCCGTGCCTTTCCATTCTGCGCGGAGGGGTTTCCTGTACGGGCTGCTCTTGCACACCTTCCACTTTGCCATCTTCGCCTGCCGTCCGGACACGCCGTGGCGTGCCGTTTTACCTTCCGGCGGAGGCGGAGGTCCCCAATGGGGGGCTCTCTATGCAGGAGTCTTCCCTTGTTCTATTGGGGACTTGGCCTGGAGGGTGTTGCACAGAGCAGTCCCGTGCAGTAGGTTTTTAAGTAGGTTCACGGACTCCCGGGCCGCCTGTTTGTTCTGCGGTCTGGAGGAGTCCGTGTTCCATGTGTATGTCGAGTGTGGGAGGTTGCAGCCCCTCTTTCACTATTTGAAGGGGCTGCTCCTCAAATTTTGGTTGCACTTCAGTCCCACGCTCTTGATCTACGGTCACCCGGTGCGGAGGGGAGCGGGCAGGTCGGAGGACCTCCTCGTGGGCCTGCTCCTGGGCCTGGCCAAGAAAGCCATTAATTGGTCCAGGCAGCGGGCGGCCGAGGGGGTCGTCCGGCCGGATTGCCTCCCTCTCTTCCGCGGCCATGTTCGCGGCCGGGTGGCCCTGGAGATGGAGCACGCGGTGTCTGCCGGCGAGCTCGAGCTCTTTCGTGACCGGTGGGCGCCGCGGGGACTGGAGTGCGTAATCGATTTAAGAGGCCAAATTTTAATTTGATTAATCGGTTCATTTAAAGGGTTTATTTGTTTAAGGGTTTATTTTTGGGTTTATAAAAAGAGGACAAAACTGAACAACTTTATTAACTAGCCTAATTACTCTGATGAGATCAATTACTCAAGAAACAGGTGAGGAGAGGGGCCCAGAAGGCACGGCAGCAGTGCACCGAGGCCTCAAAAACCGCCCTCAGGCGGCGAGCAGAGGGAAGTGCTGCTGCAGCCGTTACAGGTGCAGGCCAAACTGACACTTGGCCGGGTTGATAATCAGGCCGTGTTGGCTGAGGCATCGAAAAAGGGTGCGTAGGTTACAGGTATGTTCTTCCTTTGTAGGACTGGCAATTAAGAATGTCATCCAGGTAGACGAAGAGGAACTTGAGGTCCCGCAGCACGGAGTCCATCAGGCGTTAGAAAGCCTGGGCAGCGTTCTTTAACCCAAACGGCATTTGTAAAAACTCGAAGAGGCCAAATGGGATGATGACTGCGTTCTTCTGGATGTCTTGTGGATGAACTGGGACCTGGTGGTAGCCCCAGACGAGGTCGACTTTAGAGAACACAGTTTTCCATGCTGAATGGGCAGAGAAATCCTGGATATGGGGGATCGGGTACCGATCGGGAGTGGTGGCGTCGTTTAGGCGTTGATAGTCGCCGCATGGCCGCCACCCGCCGCATGGCCGCCATCCGCCGCCAGGCTTCGGGGCAATATGGAGGGGCGAAGACCAGGGACTATTCGACCGGCGAATAATCCCTAACCGTTCCATGGTTGCGAACTCCGCCTTTGCGACCGCCAGCTTGCCAGGTTCCAGGCACCGGGCCCACGCGTAGACCAGGGGGACATTGGTGGTGATCTGGTGTTCCACACCATGTTTCGTGGCTGTGGAGGAGAACGTGGGTCTTGTCAGGTCGGGGAATTCGCCGAGCAGGTGAGCGAACTCATCAGGAGTTGGGAACGCACAGGAGACGGTGCGTGACGTAGTGTTACTGCGGTAACACGGAAGAGAATTAAAAGTTGCTGCGTTGATCAGCCGCTGGTTCCTGACGTTGAACAGGAGGCTGTTGGCGCACAGAAAATCCGCGCCGAGGAGGGGCTAGGAAACTTTGGCCATAACAAAATCCCAGTGAAAACGTTGCCCCCCGAGGCACACCTCCACTCGCCGTCTGCCGAAGGTCCGAATTGCTCCGCCATTGGCCGCTTCAAGGGTGGGGCCGTGATTCCCCGTCTGCACATCGAGGGCGGATGCGGGTAAAATGCTGCACTGCGCTCCGGTGTCGCACAGAAAACGACGACCAGAGAGAGTATCGGTGATGAACAGCAATTTTCCCGCGTTGCCGATCGCCATTGCGGCCGCGGGGTGCCCGTTAGACCCGTTCCTCGGTGGTCGCAGTGTCAGTTGTTGTTTTTTGGGGGGAAAACTGCAGGGAGGGCAGCAACGCTTCGCCTTCGCGCTGAACTGTGTGTGGTAGAAACACAGCCCAGCAGGCTGACGAGCTGGGGCATCGTCTGCGGGGGATGGGTGCCTCGTGGCGGCGCAGTACTGCTGAGTTACAGCGAAAATTTTGTCATGCTCCGCAGCGAGTGTTGCGCAGTCTTCAACTTCAGATCTGGCCAGGGCAGCTTATACCTGTTCAGGCAGTTGGCTGAGGAAAATCTCACGGAATAGGAAACATTCCCGTTCTGAGCCCAGGAGTGTGAGCATTTGGCTCATCAACTCTGAAGGCTTGGAGTCCCCGAGACAGGGCATAGCGAGTAATCGACGGGCGCGCTCCGATTTCGTGAGCCTGAAAACCTGCAGTAACCGCGCTTTGAGGGTTTCATACTTGCGCTCCGTTGGGGGGTTTTCGAGGAGGCTGACGATCCGAGAGTCGGTAGAGCTGTCGAGTGCGGAGACCACATAAAGATACTTGGTCTGATCCGCATCGATGTTCCTCAGGGCGAACTGGTCCTCGACCTGAATAAACCATGAGGGCGCTTGCTGCTCCCAGAACTGTGGTAGCTTCAGCGAAACGGCGTTTGCTTCCATGCTGTGCTCTTCTTTTGTGAAAACATTCACAAAAACGGGGTCACCAATGTAGGAATTAACGAATTCCTACGAATAACGGAGATCGACACAAGAGAACAATCAAACAGGTCTTTACTCAACGGAGATGCCTCGAGGACTCCCCGGGCAGTCCTGTGGTTTGCGACGTGGCGTCATCGCGTTTGCCCGCATTTTCCCGCACTCTTAAAGCAAACTCTACATTAAAAAAAACAGTAATGCCTAACACATTGGTACAGGTTTAGGCTGGTGTTAGAACATCGTTAAAGAGAATTATATACAGTTAGCTAGAGTCATTCAGTGGTTCTGCCACACCGTCTTTGTTATGCTGCGGATATAGAAACATAGAAGCATAGAAGAAAGGAGCAGGAGTAGGCAATTTGGCCCCTCGAGCCTGCTCCGCCATTCAATGAGATCATGGCTGATCATCCAAATTCAGTACCCTGTTCCATCTTTCTTTCCATATCCCGATCCCTTTAGCCTTAAGAAATATATCCAACTCCATCTTGAATATATTTAATGAATTGGCCTCTACTGCCTTCTTTGGTAGAGAATTCCACAGGTTCACCACTCTCTGGGTGAAGAAATTCCTCCTCATCTCTGTCCTAAATGGCTTACCCCTTATCCTTAGACTGTGACCCCTGGTTCTGGACTCCCCGACCATCGGGAACATCCTTCCAGCATCTAGTCTGTCCAGTCCTGTTAGAATTTTATAAGTTTCGATGATATCCCCTCTCATTCTTCTAAACTCCAGCGAGTACAAGCCCAATCGACCCAATCTCTCCTCATATGTCATTCCTGCCATCCCAGGTATCAGCCTGGTGAATCTTCGCTGCACTCCTTCCATGGCAAGAACATCCTTCCTCAGGTAAGGCGACCAAAACTGCAGACAATACTCAAGATGTGGTCTCACCAAGGCCCTGTACAACTGCAGCAAGACATCCTTGTTCATGTACTCAAACCCTCTCGCTACGAAGGCCAACATACCATTTGCCTTCTTAACCGCCTGCTGCACCTGCATGCTTACTTTCAGCGACTGGTGCACAAGGACGCCCAGGTCTCGTTGCACTTCCCCTTCTCCCAATCTATTGCCATTCAGATAATAATCTGCCTTCCTGTTTTTGACACCAAAGTGGATAACCTCGCATTTATCCACGTTATATTGCATCTGCCATGCTTCTGCCCAATCACCCAACCTGTCCAAATCATACTGGAGTTTCTCAGCATCCTCCTCACAGCACACATGCCCACCCAGCTTTGCGTCATCTGCAAACTTGGAGATATTACATCTAGTTCCCTCGTCCAGATCATTAATATACATTGTGAATAGCTGGGGTCCAAGAACCGATCCCTGTGGTACCCCACTAGTCACTGCCTGCCACTCGGAAAAAGAGCCGTTTATTCCAACTCTTTGCTTTCTGTCTGCCAACCAGTTCTCTATCCAAGTCAATACCTTGCCCCCAATCCCATGTGCCTTAATTTTACACGCTAATCTCTTATGCGGGACCTTATCAAAAGCCTTTTGAAAATCCAAATACACCACATCCACTGGTTCTCCCTTATCTATTTTACCAGTTACATCCTCAAAAAATTCCAGTAGATTAGTCAAGCACGATTTACCTTTTGTAAATCCATGTTGACTTTGTCCGATCCTGTCACTTTTTTCCAAGTGCTCTACTATTACATCCTTTATAATGGACTCTAGCATTTTCCCCACTACCGATGTCAGGCTTACCGGTCTGTAATTCCCCGTTTTCTCTCTACCACCCTTTTAGAACAATGGGGTAACATTAGCTACCTGCCAATCCATGGGTACTGTTCCAGATTCTATCGAATTTTGGAAGATGACCAGCAATGCATCTATTATTTCTAAGGCCATTTCCTTAAGTACCCTAGGATGTAGATTATCAGGCCCTGGGGATTTATCAGCCCTCAATCCCATCAATTTCCCTAACACCATTTCCCTAGAAATACTGATTTCTATCGGTTCCTCCCTTTCATTAGACCCTATGTTTCCCGACATCTTTGGGAGGTTATTTGTGTCCTCCTTTGTGAAGACTGATTCAGCGAACGAGGCCCGACCAGAGTGGACCTGCGAGCGAGCAGCTGAGGCGTTTCAAAAACCGGCGTCAGTTGGGGAGCGGCGGCTGATTCAGCGAACGAGGCCCGACCAGAGCAGACCTGCGAGCGAGCAGCTGAGGAGTTTCAAAAACCAGTGGCAGTTGGGGAGCAGCGGCTGATTCAGCGAATGAGGCCCGACCAGAGCGGACGTACGAGCGAGCAGCTGAGGAGTTTCAAAAACCGGCGGCAGTTGGGGAGCGGCGGATGATTCAGCGAACGAGGCCCGACCAGAGCAGACCTGCGAGCAAGCAGCTGAGGAGTTTCAAAAACCGGCGGCAGTTGGGGAGCGGCGGCTGATTCAGTGAACGAGGCCCGACCAGAGCGGACCTGCGAGCGAGCAGCTGAGGAGTTTCAAAAACCGGCGGCAGTTGGGGAGCGGCGGCTGTTTCAGCGAACGAGGCCCGACCAGAGTGGACCTGCGAGCGAGCAGCTGAGGAGTTTCAAAAACCGGCGGCAGTTGGGGAGCGGCGGCTGTTTCAGCGAACGAGGCCCGACCAGAGTGGACCTGCGAGCGAGCAGCTGAGGAGTTTCAAAAACCGGCGGCAGTTGGGGAGCGGTGGCTGATTCAGCGAGGCGAGGCCCGACCAGAGCGGACCTGCGAGCGAGCAGCTGAGGAGTTTCAAAAACCGGTGGCAGTTGGGGAGCGGCGGCTGATTCAGCGAGGCGAGGCCCGACCAATTCAACAGCAGGGGAGAGAGGTTAAAAGTAATCCAAGTGTGACGTCACCAGGAAGCAGGTAAGTGATTGGTTGGTGAGTATTTCTTTCTTTCTCCTTTTCATTATAAGCTTAAATTCTGCGGTTTATATTTTCTAGGGTCTCTGTGGTGTAGTGGGGACAGTTGGTAAATAAGCGCCCTAGAGTATATCTTTAACTGGTGATATTGAATTAATTTAAATTAATTAAAGGGGTAAGTCAAGCCAGGAGAGCCCAGCCCTGTGTTATGTTCCTCTTGCTCTTTGTGGGAATTCAGTGATGCTGCCAGTGTCCCTGATGACCACGTGTGCCAGAAATGCATCCAGCTGCAGCTACTAACGGGCCGTATTGAGGCGCTGGAGCTGCAGATGGATGGGTTGTGGAGCATTCATGATGCTGAGAGGGTTGTGGATAACACGTAAAGTGAGTTGGTCACACCGCAGGGTAGGGCTGCACAGGCAGAAGGGAAACGGGTGACCATCAGGCAGAGCAGTAGAGACAGGCAGGTAGTGCAGGGGACCCCTGTAGCCATCCCCCTTTCAAACAGGTATACCAATTTGGATACTGTTGAGGGGGGTGACTTACCAGAGGAAGGCAGCAGCAGCCAACTTCCTGGCACCAGGGGTGCTTCTGCTGCTCAGGAAGGGAGGAAAAAGTGTGGGAGAGCAATAGTGGTAGGGGATTCTACCGTAAGGGGAACAGATAGGCGTTTCTGTGGCCGTAGACGTGACTCCAGGATGGTTTGTTGCCTCCCTGGTGCCAGGGTCAAGGATGTCACTGAACAGCTGCAGGGCATTCTGAAGGGGGAGGGTGAACAGGCAGAGGTTGTGGTTCACATTGGGACCAACGACATGGGTAGGAAGAGGGATGAGGTCCTGCAGCAAGAATTTAGGGAGCTAGGTAGCAGATTAAAGAGTAGGACCTCAAAGGTTGTAATCTCTGGATTACTCCCGGTGCCACGTGCTAGTGAGTATAGGAATAGGAGGATAGAGCAGATGAATGCGTGGCTAAAGAGTTGGTGCAGGAGGGAGGGCTTTAGTTTCCTGGATCACTGGACCTGCTTCTGGGGAAGGTGGGATTTGTACAAGTTGGACGGGTTGCACCTGAACCAGAGCGGGACAAATATCCTTGCGGGGAGGTTTGCTAGCACTGTTCGGGGGGGTTTAAACTAAAATGGCAAGGGGTTGGGAACCTGAGCAGGGAGACAGAGGAAAGGAAAACAGGGATAAAAGCAAAAGATAGGAAGGAGAAAAACAAAAGTGGCAGTCAGAGAAATCAACAGTTTAAATCAAACATGGCCACAATAAATAATAATTTTAATAGGTCTAAGAGTGTTTAAAAAAAAAACAAGCCTGAAGGCTTTGTGTCTTAATGCGAGGAGCATTTGTAATAAGGTGGATGAATTGGCTGCGCAAATAGAGGTAAACGAATATGATTTGGTTGGGATTACGGAAACGTGGCTCAAGGATGGCCAAGACTGGGAACTCAACATCCAGGGGTATTCGATATTCAGGAAAGATAGGCAAAAAGGAAAGGGAGGTGGGGTAGCATTACTGGTTAAAGAAGGGATTAATACAATTGTAATGAAGGATATTAGCTTTGATGATGTGGAATCTGTATGGGTAGAATTGAGAAATACCAAGGGGAAAAAAACATTAGTGGGAGTGGTATATAGACCTCCAAACAGTAAGGCGGAGGTTGGGGATGGCATTAAAAGGGAAATTAAAGAAGCGTGCAATAAGGGCACAGCAATCATCATGGGTGACTTTAATCTACATATAGATTGGGCCAACCAAATTAGTAACAATACTGTGGAGGAGGAATTCCTGGAGTGTTTACGGGATGGCTTCCTGGACCAATATATCGAGGAACCAACCAGAGATCAGGCCATCTTAGACTGGGTATTATGTAACGAGAAAGGATTAATTAGCAATCTTGTTGTATGAGGCCCCTTGGGTCGGAGCGATCATAATATGATCGAATTCTTCATTAAGATGGAGAATGAAGTATTTGACTCAGAGACTAGGGTCCTGAATTTAAATAAAGGAAACTACGATGGTCTGAGGAGCGAGTTGGGTAGGATTGATTGGGGAATGGCACTCAAAGGGTTGACGGTGGATAGGTAATGGCAAACATTCAAAGACTGCATGGATGAGCTACAGAATTTGTTCATCCCAGTTTGGCATAAAAATAAAACAAAAATGGTGACTCAACCGTGGCTAACAAGGGAAATTAGGGATAGCATAAGATCCAAGGAGAGGACATATAAATTGGCTAGAAAAAGCAATAATCCTGAGGATTGGGAGCAGTTTAGGAGTCAACAAAGGAGGACAAGGGGATTAATTAAGAAAGGGAAAATAGAATATGAGAGTAAGCTTTCAGGGAACATAAAAACTGACTGTAAAAGCTTTTATAGATATGTGAAGAGAAAAAGATTGGTGAAGTCAAGCGTAGGTCCCTTACAGTCAGAATCAGGGGAAATTATAATGGGAAACAAGGAAACGGCAGACCAACTAAATACATACTTTGGTTCTGTCTGCACAAAGGAGGACACAAATAACCTCCCAGAGATGCCGGGGAACATAGGGTCTAATGAGAGGGAGGAACTGAAAGAAATCAGTATTTGTAGGGAAATGGTGTTAGGAAAATTGATGGGACTGAAGGCCGATAAATCCCCAGGGTCTGATGGTCTACATCCCAGGGTACTTAAGGAAGTGACCCTAGAGTTGGTAGATGCATTGCTGGTCATCCTCCAGAACTCGATAGATTCTGGAACAGTACTCATGGATTGGAGGTTAGCTAATGTTACCCCACTATTCAAAAAAGGTGGTAGAGAAAAGGCGGGGAATTATAGACCGGTAAGCCTGACATCGGTAGTGGGGAAAATGCTAGAGTCTATTATAAAAGATGTAATAGCAGAGCACTGTCCCTGACGACCATGTGTGCGGGAAATGCATCCAGCTGCAGCTACTTGTAGAACGCATTGCGGCGCTCGAGCTGCGGGTGGATGAATTTTGGAGCATGCGCGATGCTGAGAGGGTCGTGGATAGCACGTTTAGCGAGTTGTTCACGCCTCAGGGTAGGGCTGCACAGGCAGAAAGAAAGTGGGTGACCATCAGGCGGGGCAACAGAGGCAGGCAGGAAGTGCAGGGAACCCCTGCGGACATCCCCCTTTCAAACAGGTATACCAAGTTGGATACTGTTGAGGGGGATGACTCACCAGGGGAAGGCAGCAGCAGCCAGCTTCCTGGCACCAGGGATGCTTCTGCTGCTCAGGAAGGGAGGAAAAAGAGTGGGAGAGCAATAGTGGTAGGGGATTCTATCGTAAGGGGAACAGATAGGCGTTTCTGTGGCCGCAAACGTGACTCCAGGATGGTTTGTTGCCTCCCTGGGGCCAGGGTCATGGATGTCACTGAGCGGCTACAGGGCATTCTTAAGGGGGAGGGGGAGCAGGCAGAGGTCGTGGTCCACATTGGGACCAACGACATAGGTAGGAAGGGGGATGAGGTCCTGCATCAAGAATTTAGGGAGCTAGGTAACAGATTAAAGGGCAGGACCTCAAAGGTTGTAATCTCTGGATTACTCCCAGTGCCACGTGCTAGTGAGTATAGGAATAGAAGGATAGTGCAGATGAATGTGTGGCTAAAGAGTTGGTGTAGGAGGGAGGGTTTTAGTTTCCTGGATCACTGGGCCTGCTTCTGGGAAAGGTGGGACTTGTACAAGTCGGACGGTTTGCACCTGAACCAGAGCGGGACAAATATCCTTGTGGGGAGGTTTGCTAGCACTGTTGGGGGGGGTTTAAACTAACTTGGCAGGGGGATGGGATACAGAGGGGAGCTGAAATAGGGGGTGATGTGCTGCCAATTATAGAGAAAAAAACAAGTCAGCTTGGTAGACAGGGCAAATATATAAGGGCAAGGCTGGATGGCATCTATTTTAATGCAAGGAGTCTTGCAAATAAGGTGGATGAACTGAAGGTGTTGATAAACACATGGGAGTATGATATTGTTGCTATCATGGAGACATGGTTGAGGGAGGGGCAAGACTGGCAGCTCAATATTCCGGGGTACAGAATCTTCAGGCAAGACAGAGGGGGAGGTAAAAGAGGAGGGGGTGTCGCAATATTAATTAAGGAGTCAATTACTGCAGTAAGGAGGGATGATATATTAGCAGGTTCCTCTAATGAGGCCATATGGGTGGAGCTTAAAAACAAAAAGGGGGCAAGCACTTTGCTGGGAGTGTACTATAGGCCTCCAAACAGTCAGGGGGAGATAGAGGAACAGACATGTAGGCAAATCTCAGAGAAATGTGCAAATAATAGGGTAATAATAATGGGGGATTTCAACTTCCCCAATATTAACTGGGATAGTCAAAGTGTGAAAGGCTCAGAGGGTGTAGAATTCTTAAAGTGCATCCAGGAGAGCTTTTTGAGCCAGCATGTAGAAAGTCCTACAAGAGAGGGGGCGGTACTGGACCTAATTCTAGCGAATGTGGCCGGCCAAGTGGAAAAAGTGCTAGTAGGTGAGCACTTTGGTGACAGTGACCATAATATGGTGAGATTTAAGGTGGTCATGGAAAAGGACAGGGATGGGCCGGAAATAAAGGTTCTAAATTGGGGGAAGGCCGATTTTAATAGGATAAGGCAGGATCTGGCCAAAATGGACTGGGATCAGCTACTTGTAGGAAAATCCGCATCGGAGCAATGGGAGGCTTTCAGAAGGGAGATTGAGATCATACAATGGCAACATGTTCCCGTAAAGGTCAAGGGTGGTTCCAAAAACCACAGGGAACCTTGGATGTCAGGGGATATACGAGAATGGATTAGGAAAAAAAGGAGGGCTTTTGGCAGATACAAAAGGCTAAAGACGGAGGTAGCCCTAGAGGAGTACAAAAAGTGCAGGGGGATACTTAAAAAAGAAATGAGGAGATCAAGGAGGGGCCATGAAATAACACTGGCGAGCAAAATAAAGGAAAATCATAAGATGTTTTATAAGTATATTAAGGGTAAGAGGATAACTAGGGGAAAAAATAGGGCCCATTAGGGACAAAAGTGGCAATCTGTGTGGAGCCGGAAGATGTAGGAGGGGTTCTAAATGAATTTTTTGCATCTGTTTTCACTATGGAGGAGGATGATGTAGACATAGAAATAGGGCAGGGGGACTGTGATATGCTCGAACATATTAACATCGAGAGGGAGGAGGTATTGGCGGTTTTAGCAGGCCTAAAAATGGATAAATCCCCAGGCCCGGATGAAATGTATCCCAGGCTGCTGTGTGAGGCAAAGGAAGAGATTGCGGGGGCTCTAACACATATATTCAGGACCTCTCTGGCCACAGGGGATGTGCCAGAGGACTGGAGAACCGCTAATGTAGTACCATTATTCAAGAAGGGAAGTAGGGACAAACCGGGGAACTACAGGCCAGTGAGCCTAACATCAGTGGTAGGAAAATTATTGGAAAAAATTCTGAGGGACAAAATTAGTCTCCACTTGGAGAGACAAGGATTAATCAGGGATAGTCAACATGGCTTTGTCAAGGGAAGATCATGTCTGACTAATTTGATTGAATTTTTTGAGGGGGTGACTAGGTGTGTGGATGAGGGTAACGCAGTGGATATGGTATACATGGATTTCAGTAAGGCCTTCGATAAAGTCCCGCACAGGAGACTGGTCAAGAAGGTAAGTGCCCATGGAATCCAGGGTGCCTTGGCACATTGGATACAAAACTGGCTTAGTGGCAGAAGGCAGAGGGTGATGGTCGAAGGTTGTTTTTGTGACTGGAAGCCTGTGGCCAGTGGGGTGCCACAGGGATCGGTGCTGGGTCCCTTGCTGTTTGTGGTCTACATTAATGACTTGGATATGAATGTAAAAGGTATGATCAGTAAGTTCGCGGATGATACAAAAATTGGTAGGGTGGTAAATAGCGAGGAGGGTAGCCTCAGTCTGCAGGACGATATAGATGGGTTGGTCAGATGGGCGGAACAGTGGCAAATGGAATTTAACCTGGAAAAGTGCGAGGTGATGCACTTTGGGGGGACTAACAAGGCAAGGGAATACACAATGAATGGTAAGACCCTAGGCAAGACGGAGGGTCAGAGGGATCTGGGTGTGCAAGTACACAGATCCCTGAAGGCGGCGGAACAGGTGGATAAGGTGGTAAAAAAGGCATATGGGATACTTGCCTTCATTAGCCGAGGCATAGAATATAAGAGCAAGGAGGTTATGATGGAGCTGTATAAAACACTGGTTAGGCCACAGCTGGAATACTGTGTGCAGTTCTGGTCGCCACACTACAGGAAGGATGTGATCGCTTTGGAGAGGGTGCAGAGGAGATTCACCAGGATGTTACCAGGGCTGGAGCGCTTCAGCTATGAAGAAAGACTGGGCAGATTGGGTTTGTTTTCCTTGGAGCAGAGGAGGCTGAGGGGGGACATGATTGAGGTGTACAAAATTATGAGGGGCATAGATAGGATGGATACTGAGGAGCTTTTCCCTTATTGAAGGGTCAATAACTAGGGGGCATAGATTCAAGGTAAAGGGCGGGAGGTTTAGAGGGGATTTGAGAAAGAACTTTTTCACCCAGAGGGTGGTTGGAGTCTGGAACTCACTGCCTGAAAGGGTTGTGGAGGCAGGAACCCTCACAACATTTAAGAAGCATTTGGATGAGCACTTGAAATGCCATAACGTACAAGGCTACGGACCAAATGCTGGAATATGGGATTAGATTAGACAGGGCTTGATGGCCGGCACGGACACGATGGGCCGAAGGGCCTCTATCTGTGCTGTATAACTCTATGACTCTATGACACTTGGAAAGCAGTGACAGGGTCAGACAAATTCAACATGGATTTGCAAAAGGTAAATCATGCTTGACTAATCTACTGGAATCTTTTGAGGATGTAACTGGGAAAATAGATAAGGGAGAACCAGTGGATGTGGTGTATTTGGACTTTCAGAAGGCTTTCGATAAGGTCCCACATAAGAGATTAGCGTGCAAATTTAAGGCACAAGGATTGAGGGCAAGGTATTGACTTGGATAGAGAACTGGTTGGCGGACAGAAAGCAAAGAGTTGGAATAAACAGGTCATTTTCTGAGTGGCAGGCAGTGACTAGTGGGGTACCGCAAGGATCGGTCCTAGGACCCCAGCTGTTCACAATATATATTAATGATCTGGACGAGGGAATTGGATGTAATATCTCCAAATTTGCAGACGACACAAAGCTGGGTGGGAGGGTAAGCTGTGAGGAGGATGTCGTGAAACTCCAGTACGATTTGGACAGGTTGGGTGATTGGGCAGAAACATGGCAAATGCACTATAATGTGGATAAATGTGAGGTTATTCACTTTGGTGGCAAAAACAGGAAGGCAGATTATTATTTGAATGGCAATAGATTGGGAGAAGGGGAAGTGCAAAGAGACCTGGGTGTTCTATGTTGGTCTTCGTAGCAAGAGGATTCAAGTACAAGAACAAGGATGTCTTGCTGCAGTTGTACAGGGCCTTGGTGAGACCACACCTTGAGTATTGTGTGCAGTTTTGGTCACCTTACCTGAGGAAGGACGTTCTTGCCATGGAGGGGGTGTAGTGAAGATTCACCAGGCTGATACCTGGGATGGCAGGAATGACGTGTGAGGAGAGATTGTGTCGATTGGGCTTATACTCACTGGAGTTTAGAAGATTGAGAGGGGATCTCATCGAAACCTATAAAATTCTGTCAGGTCTGGACAGACTAGATGCAGAAAGGATGTTTCTGATGGCCGGGGTGTCCAGAACCAGGGGTCATAGTCAAAGGATAAGGGGTAAGCCATTTAGGACAGAAATGAGGAGGAATTTCTTCACCCAGAGAGTGGTGAACCTGTGTAATTCTCTGCCACAGAGGGCGGTGGAGGCCAGTTCATTAAATATATTCAAGAAAGAGTTGGATATGTTTCTTGAGGCTGAAGGGATCAAGGGATATGGGGAGAAGGCAGGGACAGGGTGCTGAGTTTGGATGGTCAGCCATGATCTCGTGGAATGGCGGAGCAGGCTCGAAGGGCCGAGTGGCCTACTCCTGCTCCTATCTTCTATGTTAAGACAGAACCAAAGTAGGTATTTAATTGGTCTGCCATTTCTTTGTTCCCCATTATAAATTCCCCTGATTCTGACTGCAAGGAACCTATGCTTGACTTCACCAATCTTTTTCTCTTCACATATCTATAAAAGCTTTTACAGTCAGTTTTTATGTTCCCTGAAAGCTTACTCTCATACTCTATTTCCCCCCTCTTAATTAATCCCTTTGTCCTCCTTTGTTGAATCCTAAACTGCTCCCAATCCTCAGGTTTACTGCTTTTTCTGGCCAATTTATATGTCCTCTCCTTGGATCTTATGCTATCCCTAATTTCCCTTGTTAGCCACGGTTGAGTCACCTTTTTTGTTTTATTTTTATGCCAAACTGGGATGAACAAATTCTGTAGTTCATCCATGCGATCTTTGAATGATTGCCATTGCCCATCCACCCTCAACACTTTGAGTGACATTCCCCAATCAATCCTACCCAACTCGCACCTCATACCATTGTAGTCTCCTTTATTTAAATTCAGGACCCTAGTCTCTGAGTCAACAATTTCACTCTCCATCTTAATGAAGAATTCTATCATGTTGGCCCAGTAATTCCTGTCACAACACGTGAGTACGGATGAGGTACTCATGCATGTGCCCGGAGGAATTGCCGGTTTTCAGCATGCACAGCACATGCGCTGAAAACTGGCATTTCCTGTCCTCTGACCCAAGGGATTAAGAGGCAGAACGCGTGCGACTGCACAGGCAGCGCGTGCGCAGTGAATTTCCTCTTTTTTTTGCCCGAGTGTAAAGGCCTCCGGTTTTTACGCGTGGAAAAACCAGACGTAAGTACTTAGTTTTACAGGTAAGTGGTCTTTTAGTACAATTTAGAAAAAGTTTTTCCACAGGTTTATTATTTTTAAAGAATTTACAGTAAGGTAAGTTTAGTTTAAGACCCTATTTTTAAAAAATTTATTTTTTTCAAAAATTTGATTAATTGTTTAAAATATTTTTTTAAACTTATTTATAGTTAATATAATCAGTGGGATGTTTTTTTAAATTTTATTTAAAGTTAAAGTAGTGTTCTGGCAGCCCATACTTTTCATGAGTTTGACAGTTCTTACTCTCAAACTCATGAATGAGTTTCCCCTCCCCTGATTGGCTGCACAGTGCTCACCTGATCCCAGCCAGCACATCGCACTAACTACGCCGCTGGATCAGGTAAGCACATCGCGCTGACATCTGAACCGGGCCAGTGACAGGAAATGCAAGCAGGCCCGGGCTTCAGATGTCGGCGCGCAGGGTGAGTGCACATCGGGGGCTTGCACGCGCGGCAAGCTCCCGATCCTAATTTCAGGGCTGTTATGATCGCTCTGACCCAAGGGGCCTCGCAGAACAAGATTGCTAATTAATCCTTGTACGATAGCAAAATACTGCAGATGCTGGAAACCCGAAATATCAACAGAAAATACTGGAAAAACTCAGCAGGCTAGGCAACATCCGTGCAGAGAAATTAGAGTCAATGTTTCGGGTCAAAACCCTTTGTCAAGACTAAAGAGGCACAGGGAATGAAATAGATTAAGAGGCCAGGCTGGGAGAGAACAAAAGAGAAGAAGAGACATTAAGAGGTATTCAAAATGAGACGAGATGATAATAGGACTAGTGGAGACAAAAGAAAGCTCTAGATTAGGTGTGAAATGCGCTGGCAGAATGGGAGACAGCTGCCATGTGGGAGAGAGAAAAAAAAGTGGGGGGGAAAGGCCAAAACAAAGGTGTGGATAAAAAATATAAGTAAAAATGTAATTGGGGCCGAGGTTATGATCTGAAATTGTTGAACTCGATATTGAGTCCGGAAGGCTGTAAAGTGCCTAATCGGAAGATGAGGTGCTGTTCCTCGAGTTTACATTGAGCTTCCGTGGAACAATGCAAGAGGCTGAGGATGGTGAGGTCCGAGTGGGAATGGGGCGGTGAATTAAAATGACAGGTGACCAGAAGCTCGGGGTCACCCTTATGGACTGAACGGAGGTGTTCCGCAAAGCGGTCACCCAATCTGCGTTTGGTCTCCCCATTGTAGAGGAGACCGCATCGTGAGCAGCGAATACAGTATACTAGATTGCAAGAAGTACAAGTAAATCACTGTTTTACCTGGAAGGGGTGTTTGGGGCCCTGGACAGTAGGAAGGGGGGAGGTATAAGGGCAGGTGTTACATCTCCTGCACTTGCACGGGAAGGTGCCAGGCGAAGGTGAAGGGGTGCTGGGGGTGATAGAGGGGTGGACTAGGGTGTCTCAGAGGGAGCGGTCCCTACGGAATGCTGAAATGGGAGGGGCAGGGAAGATGCATTTGGTGGTGGGATCACTTTGGAGGTGGCGGAAATGGCAGAAGATGATCCGTTGAATGTGGAGGCTGGTGTGGTGAAAGGTGAGGACAAGGGAAACCCTATCATGGTTCCGGGAGGGAGGGGCAGGGGTGAGGGCAGAAGTGCGGGAGATAGAACGGACACGGTCGAGGGCCGTGTCAACCACGGTAGAGGAGAATCCTCAGCTGAGGAAAAAGGAAGACATGTCGGAAGCACTGGCGTGGAAGGTGGCATCGTCAGAGCAGATGCGGCGGAGACGGAGAAACTGGGAGAATGAAATAGAGTCCTTACAGGAGGCAGGATGGGAGGAAGTGTAGCCCAGTAGCTGTGGGAGTCAGTGGGCTTGTAGTGAATGTTGGTCAATAACCCACATGGCAGCTGTCTCCCATTCTGCCAGCGCATTTCACACCTAATCTAGAGCTGTGTTTTGTCTCCACTAGTCCTATCACCATCTCGTCTCGTTTTGAATATCTCTTAATGTCTCTTCTCTTTTGTTCTCTCCCAGCCTGGCCTCTTAATCTATTTCATTCCCTGTGCCTATTTAGTCTTGACAAAGGGTTTTGACCCGAAACGTTGACTCTAATTTCTCTCCACGGATGTTGCCTGGCCTGCTGAGTTTTTCCAGCATTTTCTGTTGTTATTTCGGATTTCCAGCATCTGCAGTATTTTGCTATCGTACTAGTGTTTGGTTCACTGCCACACCTCTTCTAGGAATGCCTACCTTGAAGAAGTTCTGCTCTTCTCTTCGATGGGATCTCCGTTTGGCTCTTCAGCCTGGTTCATCTTCATTACTTTCAGTTTCCCTTCTCGTGTTTGATCAGGCATCTGCCAAAACTCGGTTTCACAGCCATATCATTTTCCTCAGCAACTGTATCCGGTTCCGACTTATTCCACTGGATTCCAACTAAACTTCCACCCGTCGTGTTTCGGATCCACCCAGGATTACAAATATCTCCAAGATATTCATCGTTCCTCAAACTACTGCTCTCACCGCATCTTGAGATCCACGCTCAACGCCATGCGGCACCACATGAACAACCTCGACCTCCCCTTCCCTCACCTTCACATGGTCCATCTCTGACTCTTCCCTTGACTTCCTCGACTTCTCCGTCTCCATCTCTGGGCATAGGTTATTGACCAACATTCACTACAAGCCCACTGACTCCCACAGCTACCTGGACTACACTTCCTCCCATCCCGCCTCCTGTAAGAACTCTATTCCATTCTCCCAGTTTCTCCATCTCCGCCGCATCTGCTCCGACGATGCCACCTTCCACGCCAGTGCTTCTGACATGTCTTCCTTTTTCCTCGGCCGAGGATTCCCCTCTACTGTGGTTGACACAGCCCTCGACCGTGTCCGTTCTATCTCCCGCACTTCTGCCCTCACCCCTGCCCCTCCCTCCTGGAACCACGATAGGGTTCCCCTTGTCCTCACCTTTCACCCCACCAGCCTCCACACTCAACAGATCATCCTCCGCCATTTCCGCCACCTCCAAAGTGATCCCACCACCAAACGCATCTTCCCCTCCCCTTTCAGCATTCCATAGGGACCGCTCCCTCCGAGACATCCTAGTCCACTCCTCTATCACTCCCAGCACCCCTTCCCCTTCGCCTGGCACCTTCCCGTGCAAGCGCAGGAGATGTAACACTTGCCCTTATACCTCCCCCCTTCCCACTGTCCAGAGCCCCAAACACCCCTTCCAGCTGAAACAGCGATTTACTTGTACTTCTTGCAATCTAGTATACTGTATTCGCTCCTCTACAATGGGGAGACCAAACGCAGATTGGGTGACCGCTTTGCGGAACACCTCCGTTCAGTCCGTAAGGGTGACCCCGAGCTTCCGGTCGCCTGTCATTTTAATTCACCGCCCCATTCCCACTCGGACCTCACCGTCCTCGGCCTCTTGCATTGTTCCACGGAAGCTCAACGTAAACTCAAGGAACAGCACCTCATCTTCCGATTAGGCACTTTACAGCCTTCCGGACTCAATATCGAGTTCAACAATTTCAGATCATAACCTCGGCCCCTATTACACTTTTACTTATATTTTTTATCCACACCTTTGTTTTGGCCTTTCCCCCCTCCCCCCTTTCTTTTTTTTTCTCTCTCCCACATGGCAGCTGTCTCCCATTTTGCCAGCCCATTTCACACCTAATCTAGAGCTGTCTTTTGTTCTCCACTAGTCCTATCACCATCTTGTCTCGTTTTGAATACCTCTTAATGTCTCTTCTTCTCTTTTGTTCTCTCCCAGCCTGGCCTCTTAATCTATTTCATTCCCTGTGCCTCTTCAGTCTTGACAAAGGGTTTTGACCCGAAATGTTGACTCTAATTTCACTCCACGGATGTTGCCTGGCCTGCTGAGTTTTTCCAGCATTTTCTGTTATTATTGCTAATTAATCCTTTCTCATTACATAATACCCAGTCTAAGATGGCCTGATCTCTAGTTGGTTCGTCGACATATTGGTCCAGGAAACCATCCCGTATACACTCCAGGAATTCCTCCTCCACGGTATTGTTACTAATTTGGCTAGCCCAATCTATATGTAGATTAAAGTCACCCATGATAACTGCTGTGCCCTTATTGTACGCTTCTCTAATTTCCCATTTAATGGCATCCCCGACCTCTGCATTACTGTTTGGAGGTCTATATACTACTCCCACTAATGTTTTCTGCCCCTTGGTATTTCTCACTTCTACCCATACAGATTCCACATCATCAGAGCTAATATCCTTCCTTTCAATTGTGTTAATCCCCTCTTTAACCAGCAATGCTACCCCACCTCCTTTTCCTTTTTGCCTATCTTTCCTGAATATTGAATACCCCTGGATGTTGAGTTCCCAGCCTTGGCCACCCTGGAGCCATTGTAAGGTTTTGCAAGAATTTCCAAAATTTCTACAGCCCCGAAGGTTATTTTTTTGATTAAAGAAAACCTGGGTGGAATATACCTTAAACCCCAGGGTACCAAAATGGCCGTCAGACCTCGTGGCAAAAGACAAAAGACAGTCTGCCTGTATCTCTTCAAGCACGGGCTGACAAAAAGGACTTGAAATCACCAGCCTGTGTGAATGCACGAAGTACTTGAAACTGTCAATCAACTGCAGTTTAGGAAATTTCACCCACAGGACAATGGATGTTTGTTTACAGAACTCTCTACAATGTTGACACAAAGGCTTAACTACTTAAAGCTGTCAATCAATTGTGGTTGGACTGACCACAGGACAATGGGTTTGTTTACAAACCATTTGAGTGCTGTTGACTGAAATTCAGTAAGACATTTAAACAGAGCAAATGAATGGGGTAATACATTCAAACCCATCACAGTAAATGGGGACAGATCGATTCCCTTTTGTATAGCCCAGATACATCCAGATTTGGGCGCAAAGATTACGGCTCCCAATTGGGGTATATAGATAGCCTCTCGGGAAGCCATTCTCTCTCTCTGCAGCCTCGCCTCTGTGCCCTGTCTACAAGCAGGAGCCCGCCCAAAGGAGTGGAATACCAGCAGTTATTTTTGAATTACTGGGGTATCTCCACTTCAGGGCGGTGAAGAATCTAAGACCGCAACGGCATGGAGCAGGCGTTCACTCATGAGCATAGATTTTTCTGGCCCATTACAAGGCTACCTTGATAGGTATTAGGGGTGGGAATTAAGGGGGATTTTTGTTAAATTATAATTTTAGTCAATTTTCCCTCGATGTGTCCATTTTCTCCTCCCCTATTAAGTTAAAGTGTGCTGCATTGAGTAAAAGTCTGCTGTATTAAGCAAAAGGGTGTTGTATTCATCATTATTTTTGCTTTATTCTTTATTTCAATAAATGCTGGTCTTCTTTGCACCCAACCACGAGTCTCGTTTTGTCTACATCGCTGCTGAATAAGTCTGGCGGTCAGAACCAGAAAAGGGGAGCGATTCGAAACCGCAAAGGGGGCTCTGGAGCAGCTTAGATACTTCTGACTGGCCAGAGACAATTACCCCTACCCCCCCTTATTAATTTCTACAAAATGGCGACCACGGCAGGACCGTCGGCAACGGTATGCGATGTAGCAGACGGTGGTTTGGGTCTGGAGAGAGCAGCAGTTATTGGGTTTCTTTTTATCCCACTGATCTGTTTGTGGTTAGGTTCCCGCAGGCTTAGGGAAGTTAGAGCAGAGAGCTGGGATAAGGAAAGGGAGATTGAAGAATACCAGGCCAAGATAGAGTGCCTGGTGGTCCAGTTTAGTGAGGGCAAATGTCAGAGCACCTGAAGTGCCTAGTTGCAGAGGCCAAGAGCAATGAGATGAAGGTGCGGGAGGAGAACGCCCGCCTCATACAAGAAGTAAAAGAGCAGGAGGAAAAGGTTAGGGAGGTAAAGGCAGCATATAAGCTGGCCTGCGAGCAAGGGTTTGAGGAAGCAGATCATGGTCCCTGTAGGGAAGAGATAGAAAGCTTGAATATGGCTTTAAAGAGGGCAAAGGGGATGATATGTCTGATCAGCCTGAAGGCAGGTCAGTCGGATTTTACCGGCAGCCCAAATAAAACCGTCCCACAGGCAACACCAAGGAAAAGGTTGGTCAGGGAATCAGAGGTCCCACGACCGCCACCCACGGCTCCGAGCTTTCAGGAGCTCTGACAGCAAGGGGGGGTGGAGGATGAGGTGGTAGAGGAAGCACAGCAGGCCCCGTTAGATATACCGGGACCAGGACCAGTATACCCCCTCCGACAACAGAGGTACGGTCCGCCCGTTGATGAAGATGACCCAGGGGCCATCCAGAATCAGTTTGTGGTGCCGTATGGCACCCACCAGCTCAGGGACATGGTTAGCCACATCCCCAAGCTCACTAAAAAGGGAGACCCCTCTCTACACTTCAGGGAGATAGAGCAAGCAGCTTGTGTAAATGACTGCGATGACGCAGAGCAAGCAAAAATGCTGCTGTTTTCCCTGGCAGGTGATCTCCTCCAGGCCCTATCTGGCGAGTGCAAAAGGGGGCAGAGGGATTATGAGGGTCTGAAGAATGAGATATTGGAGGCCATGGGACTCAATGATGGTAATCCATTCACCCGGGTAGAAAGAACGGTGCAGCTCCCAGGAGAGTCCCCGCAGGCATTCGCAGATAGGCTGTGGCCAGTCTACCAGAGCGCGTGCCCAGGAATGCCAGGGCGGGCAGCACTGGACCCAGTCCAATTGACTCACTGGCTCCGTTGTCTTATGACAAACAGCCTACCCCAGATCCAAGCCCAGGTCGTGGCTTGGTTTGACCCCCGAAACCCCCAGACCACCGAAGAAGCAGTGATCCACTGGCTCACAGTAGCCTTCAGGAACATGTGGTGTATCGAGGTGCCCCAACCCAAGGGAAAAGTCCATGAGGTTAAACCTGGGAGTAAGAGTAAGAAAGAGTGGCACCAGGAGGGGAACCGCCCCTCCCAGGCTAGGTTAAATTGTTATGGGTGCGGGAAAGATGGTCACTGGAGTAAAGACTGTAAGAATCCCTGGAAGGAGACCAAGGGAAAGGATCCCACAGCCCCAGCCCAAAAGGCAGGGCCAGATATCCCTCCCGCTGTGATCGAGTCATTTTTACAGTCCATACAGTCTCTCCTGACTGGCCAGGGGAGAGTAGCAGCCACCACCGGTGCTTTGACCCCATCTGCCCCATCCCACTCCCAGCTATGACTAGAGCCCGTGCAGCCTGTCTACCTGTGTGACCTCCGGTATGACGGATGGAAGAGACCGCTTGTACAGATGGAGGTGGAGAAGGTTAAAGGGACCTATCTACTGGATATGGGAGCATCATGCACCGTGATCCATGCAGCTAGTCCCACCACCTCACCTCTGTCTAGCGGGGTTCCATATGTCTTATCGGAGTTCACCGGTATTCTCCAAGCCGCTCTCAATCCACCTGGGCATGATCTGGACCAAATGGACGTGCATCCTGGCAAGGTGGGAGGTGGAGGGAGGGAAGGGGATCCTAGGATCCGACTTCCTGGTGGGCCACGGGATCCTCGTGGATCTCTGCAATCATTGCCTGTGGGGAGCCAACACGGGTGAAGAGGGAGGTGTAGTGATCATCCCGAGCAAGGAAGGGAAGGGGACCCAGTGTACGGTGAAGCCTAAAGAAGGTTACGACCTCGGGCTCATGGTCGATGGTGTCCTTGGGGAATTTCAGGCAGTTGTGCAGGCTAATCTAGCTGCGTTTGCCACGCATAAACACGACTGCGGGAGGGTCACAGGGTTTGAGGTCAGAGTGGATGGGGACCCCATGGCCCGGCCCCAGAAGCAGTATAATTTCCCCAAAGAAGCAGAACCCGACATGGAGGCAGCCATGTCCTCTTTGGTGCAGCAGGGAGTGTTGAGGCCCATAGCCACCCATGCTAACTCTCCGCTTTGGCCAGTCAGAAAACCGGACAATACATGGAGAGCCACGGTGGACTAGCGGGTGCTTAACAGCAAATTCCCAGCCTGTGCACCCACGGTGGCAGCAGTGGCCGACCTGATAGGAAGTATTACAGCATCCGCAACCACTTTCACGGTGCTGGATATTTCTAATGGGTTTTGGTCCATCCCTTTAAGAAGGGAGGATCAGTGCAAGTTTGCTTTTACCTTTAAGGGGCAACAGTACACATGGAACTGCTTGCCACAAGGTTTTCGTAACAGCCCCAGCATCTTCCACCAGTGTATGGCAGACAGTTTAAAAGATTTTAGCCAGCCCACACAGTTGGTTCAATACGTGGATGACCTGCTCCTATTCACTGATTCAGGAGAGGAGCACGGCCCACTATTAGCCGAACTGCTGGAGCTGCTCGGGAAAAGGGGTTTTAAGGTAAACCCAAAGAAAGCGCAGATCGGCCAGCAGGAGGTCAAATTTTTGGGTCTGACCGTCTGCGCTGGAGAAAGGGCCATAGATAAGGCTAGGAGGGAAGCGGTACAAGAGTTAGCGATCCTTAACACAGTCAGGGGTGTGAGGTCATTTCTAGGGCTAACGGGGTGCTGCAGAGACTTCATTGAGGACTATGCAGCCACAGCAGCCCTTCTGCTCCGACTCCTACATAAGGGAGAGGAGTGGCTTTGGGATGAGGGTTGCCAGGCAGCATTTGTTAAACTCAAGGGAGACTTGCAGACTGCACCAGCTCTAGGGGCCATAGATGGGGGGAAAGAGTTCTTCTTGGAGGTAGCAGCCAGCGGGGATAGTCTCAGTGCTGTGCTGCTCCAGGAGCGGCACGGCAGGCTAAGGCCCGTGGTCTGCTCCTCCAGAGTCCTCACGGATGTGGAGAGGAGCTACTCCAACTGTGAACGGCACCTTTTGGCCACACATTGGGCTGTGAAAAGATCTTTGATTTTCACAGGCACCTCTCCCATCACCCTCCTCACACACCACACACCCACTCAGATGCTTCTGGATGGGAGGATTAAAGATGGGACGGTGAGCAGTGCCTGCATTGCGCGCTGGACCCTCCTCCTCTCGCAGATGGATCTGAGGTGAGGGGCCTTTGCGAGCCAAAGCTCGCAGCCAATATGGTATATCCTGGAACAGCCCATCGGTGTTCCATAGAAGGGGTATGGGAGGTGAACATAGGTTTACGGGCCGGGATACATCCCTCAGGCCGTGAGACATCCCTCAGGCCGTGAGATCTATGTAGACGGTTCCAGCATGGTATCTGCTGGCAAACGACTCACGGGTTGTGGAGTCTATGACCCAACGGCAAACATTGCCTTGGCAATCAAGCTCCCCAACACAATGAGCGCCCAACAGGCTGAACTGTCCGCGATGATGTACGTGGTTACCCACCCCAAAATCTTCCCTACCCTGTACACGATTTGCTCTGACAGCATGTTCACTTGCAACTCGTGTACGGAATACCTGGCCATCTGGTCCCGTCGCGGGTATACCTCCGCCGACGGGAGGCCTTTAACAGTAAAGCCCCTGCTGGAGAAAATCCTGGCAGCCGTGGGGGAGGAAGGCGAGGTTTTCATCCACAAAGTGAAGGCCCATTCCTCCACAGAACCCCGCAGCCAGGGTAACCAGCAAACCGACATGCTGGCCAAGGAGGGTGCACACGCAGGCACTTTCTGGGACCCGTATGAGTCCGGGCCCGTGGCGGCAGTTAGAGACAGGGATGGGACCCAAGGGAGCTTAGGGGTCATGTTAGCCCCAGATCTTAAGATGGTCCAAGCCCAGGACCCTGTCCTGAAAGTCGTCATGAGTGCAGTAATGGAGGGCAGGAAGTTAGAAGGCCCTTACCGTGCAGCCCCCCTCTCCATAAGGGAAGGCATGCTGTTCAGAGAGGAACAGTGGGTAGAGCCCCAGCAAAACCGGAGGGAGTTCCTTCAACCTGCCCATGAGGGGCCGGCAGCAGGACACGCCGGACCTGAGACCACCTGGCAACAGGTGGAACAGGCGGGATGGTGGCCAGGACTCCGGGAGGACGTCCGCGAGTTCTGTGCTAGCTGTCTCGTGTGTGCTGCAAATAACCCTGACCCCCACAGAAGGAAGGTACCCATGGGACATGTTAGGAGGGTAGAGGGACCATGGCAGTCGATCCAGATCGACTATGTCGGGCCCTTACCCACTGCCCAGGGAGGCTACAAATACTGCCTCGTCCTGGTTGACGTGTTCTCTAAATGGGTGGAAGCCTTCCCCTGTAAAACAGCCACAGCATTGAGGACTGCAAAGATCTTGGTATGGGAGGTGTTCTCGCGGTGGGGCCTCCCCCAGTTTGTGGAGTCCGACCAGGGACGCCACTTCACTGGCCAGGTCATGCAGGACACCCTCACGCTGCTTGGTATTAAGGGGAAGTGGCATGTAGCTCACAATCCCCAGTCCTCAGGGATTGTGGAGCGCATGAACTGCACCATTAAGGAAAGGTTGAGGAAGGAGACAGTGGGGTCACCCCAAAAATGGGCAGAAGCCCTGCCTCTAGTCCTCATGGGAATCCGGGCCAGCCAGTCCAAGAGTACAGGGTATTCCCCGCACGACCTCATGACCGGTAGGGTTATGAGGACCCCCACCCATGTCCTAGCCCCAGTCCTTACTGAAGGGCAGCTTCGAGAAATAAATCGGGATAAGTTCGCCCGAGAACTCCTCAAGCGCCTAAAACAGATTTATGGGCAGGCAGCAGGTAGTATGGGGAAGCAGCATCGGAATAACTGGTTGCTGCTCGAGCCTAACAAGAGTCATCAGTGGGAGATAGGGGACCAAGTCATGGTTAGGAACTACGCCTGGGTGGGGAGTTTAGAGCCACTGTACATGGGACCCTATAGTATAGTCGATAGAGCCAGCCCCATGGTCTATGCAATAAAACTGCCCCGGCGCACAAAATGGTTCCATGTGAATCAGTGCAAGTTGTTTAAGCCGAAGGCAAGGAAACAGGCAGCTGGGAGTGAACCTGAGGTCAGAAATCCTCAGCCCGCAGTGGGTACAAGCTCACAGGCTGCACAGGCTGGCGCTGTGGCTTGTGTTAGGGGAGGAGCCATTCATGACCGGTGTAAGTTGTTTAGGCAGGGGGACAGGGAAGGAAAGTTCTGGGACCCCTGTAGAGCAGGCCCGGTAGCAGCAATCTGGGACAAGGGAGGCACACAGGGGATAGTTTTGGTCCCGGACCAAAAGCAGGTCCAAGCCTAAGATTCCGCCTTTAAGGCCGCCCTGGTAAGGGAAAAGGATTTAGAACAGAGTTACTGGCAGGCTGCCAGTTATATTAAACAATGCAGGTTGTTTAAGCCAGAGGCAGGGAAACAGGCGGCTGGGATTGAACCTGAGAATAGAAATCCGCAGCCTGCAGTGCATATGCACACACAGACTGCACACGCAGGCGCAGTCATGTGCGGGAGAGGAGAAGTTCCCTAGCACTTGGCCCGAGCGATTCCCCCTCTCTTGTGGGACTCCGGGGAGGAGCCTGAACCAGGTTTTAGACCTGAAGGGGAAGACTCTCAGCCAAGGGATTGCCTGTCCCTAGCCCAGGTTTGGGAAGGGATGGACCTGGGGGAGAAGGTCCCCAGCCAGCAAGGAGTGTGACCAGAGCTAAGAGTCCGCCCGCCAGGGTAGCCCCACCAGTGACACTCCCTAGGAGATCTCTTCGGGTGCCCCAGCCCAAGAAAGTATGGTCACCAGCTTTCCAGTGGAATAGGGCGGACTCCCGAGTCAGGGAGAAGCCAAAAGACAGAAGTCCCCAACCAGCAGCCATAAGCTGCGAGGGACTCGAAGTTGGAATCAATCTAGCCATGCCACAGGGAGCAGCCTGTGGCAGCCCAAACACGGGTTAGGCTGGCCGCCCAGCGATGGGCAGTGCTTGTATATAGCTTTGTTCAAATAACGTGTATAGAGGATTAAGTTAGAATGTGTTAATTTTAATTTTATATTGCAATTCGGTAGTGTTAATTATTAGAGTATAAGTTTTAAGCATGGTACCGTGTCTATGTGAGCTAAGGTCACGGGACCTGATCATACTCCCCCGAGCCAGGGGACCTGGCAAGATGTTTTCTTTTTAACGTCTTTTTCAGAGTTCCAGAAGGTACAGAGGACCATCATGTCTTTGGACGCTCGAGGAAAGGAGCACCCCTAGCCCACGAAGAGAGGGGTCTGCAGGAGACAGATGCCCACAGCAATTAAACTGCTATTGGAAATTCCGATTAAGATTAAGAGTTTACAAAAGCTGGTTAATTATTCTATATTTTGTATTATGTATTGGTCCCAACCACAAAGGAAATGATGTGTGAATTTAGTTCCTAACTGTAAGATTGTACTACTTGTTTAGAGTTAATTGAACAAATTGCATATGCCTATGGATTGTTGTGTTTGTAGATTGTGAAAGTTCGAAAAACATTTATGGCTGAAGGATGGTGCCATTTAATAAAGTGTCAGGCAATTGCATTTTAATAAAAAAAGGGGAAGCTCGTTTTCTTCCATTTGTATTTTTCACAGATATGTTTTGGCTTGGTGGTAATCCCATTGAAATGTTGTATCGTGTTAAAAGCTATGTCACAAGTGGTGCAGGGGCATTGGACCCCCTCCATGTTTGAATTATTGTACTAACCTTGTTTTTTCTGTCGATGGATGCCTGCCGTGCACTGTGATTCTCTCTGGGTAGGGGAGATGGAGGTGTCGGGGGATCAAAGATAGATGTAGATAAGTATAAGGGAAGGTTGTTTGTGGGGGGTCAGAAATTATTGCTCACCTTTGGACAGGATACTACAAGCAAGTTTTAGTATCCGATGGGGGACTGTAAGGTTTCGCAAGAATTTCCAAAATTTCTACAGCCCCGAAGATTATTTTTTTGATTAAAGAAAACCTGGGTGGAATATACCTTAAACCCCAGGGTACCAAAATGGCCGTCAGACCTCGTGGCAAAAGACAAAAGACAGTCTGCCTGTATCTCTTCAAGCACGGGCTGACAAAAAGGACTTGAAATCACCAGCCTGTGTGAATGCACAAAGTACTTGAAACTGTCAATCAACTGCAGTTTAGGAAATTTCACCCACAGGAAATTGGATGTTTGTTTACAGAACTCTCTACAATGTTGACACAAAGGCTTAACTACTTAAAGCTGTCAATCAATTGTGGTTGGACTGACCACAGGACAATGGGTTTGTTTACAAACCATTTGAGTGCTGTTGACTGAAATTCAGTAAGACATTTAAACTGAGCAAATGAATGGGGTAATACATTCAAACCCATCACAGTAACGGTGGCATAGTGGTTAGCACTGTTGCCTCACAGCGCCAGGGACCCGGGTTCGAATCCGGCCTCGGGTGACTGTCTGTGTGGAGTTTGCACATTCTCCCCGTGTTTGCGTGGGTTTCCTCCGGGTGCTCCGGTTTCCTCCCACAGTCCAAAGATGTGCGGATTAGGATGATTGGCTATGATAAATTGACCCTTAGTGTTAGGGGGATTAAATACGTGTGGTTACGGGGATAGGGTGGGATATGTAGGGGTTATGGGGATTGGGTGAGATATGTGTCGGTGCAGGCTCGATGGGCCGAAATGGCCTCTATCTGCACTGTGGGGTTTCTGTGATTCTGTGAGTAAATGGGGACAGATCGATTCCCTTTTGTATAGCCCAGATACATCCGGATTTGGGCGCGAAAATTATGGTTCCCAATTGGGGTATATAGATAGCCTCTCGGGAAGCCATTCTCTCTCTCTCTGCAGCCTCGCCTCTGTGCCCTGTCTACAAGCAGGAGCCCGCCCAAAGGAGTGGAATACCAGCAGTTACTTTTGAATTACTGGGGTATCTCCACTTCGGGGCGGTGAAGAATCTAAGACCGCAAGGGCACGGAGCAGGTGTTCACTCGTGAGCATAGATTTTTCTGGCCCATTACAAGGCAACCTAGATAGGTATTAGGGGTGGGAATTGAGGGGGATTTTTGTTAAATTGTACTTTTAGTCAATTTTCCCTCGATGTGTCCATTTTCTCCTCCCCTATTAAGTTAAAGTGTGCTACATTGAGTAAAGGTTTGCTGTATTAAGCAAAAGGGTGTTGTATTCATCATTATTTTTGCTTTATTCTTTATTTCAATAAATGCTGGTCTTCTTTGCACCCAACCACGAGTCTCGTTTTGTCTACATCGCTGCTGAATAAGTCCGGCGGTCAGAACCAGAAAAGGGGAGCGATTCGAAAGCACAAAAGGGGCTCTGGAGCAGCTCAGATACTTCTGACTGGCCAGAGACAATTACCCCTACCCCAACCCCTATTAATTTCTACACCATATTTCCGTAATCCCAATCATATCATATTCGTTTACTTCTATTTGCGCAGCTAATTCATCCACCTTATTACGAATGCTCCTCGCATTAAGACACAAAGCCTTCAGGCTTATTTTTTTAACGCTCTCAGATCTTTTAGAATTATTATTTACTGTGGCCATGTTTGATTTAAACACTTGATTTCGCTGCCTGCCACTTTTGTTTTTCTCCTTCCTGTCTTTTGCTTTTATCCTTGTTTCCCTTTCCTCTGTCTCCCTGCTCAGGTTCCTAACCCCCTGTCATTTTAGTTTAAACCCTCCCCCAGAGCATTAGCAAACACTCCCCCTAGGACATCGGTCCCGGCCCTGCCCAGGTGCAAACCATCCATTTTGTACTGGTCCCACCTCCCCCAGAACCAGTTCCAATGTCCCAGGAATTTGAATCCCTCCCCCTTGCACCATTCCTCTAGCCACGTATTCATCTGAAATATCTTTCTATTTCTACTCTGACTAGCACGTGGCACTGGTAGCAATCCTGAGATTACTATCTTTGAGGTTCTATTTTTTAATTTACCTCCTAACTCCCTATATTCAGCTTTTAAGACCTCATCGCGGTTTTTACCTATATCGTTGGTACCTATATGCACCACGACAACTGGCTGTTCACCCTCCCCTTCCAAAATGTCCTGCAGCCGCTCTGAGACATCCTTGACCCTTGCAGCAGGGAAGCAACACACCATCCTGGAGCCTCATTTGCGGCCGCAGAAATGCCTATCTATTCCCCTTACAATAGAATCCCTATTACTATAGCTCTCCCCCTCTTTTTCCTCCTGTCCTGTGCAGCAGAACCACCCCTGGTGCCAGGAAGTTGGCTGCTGGTGCCTTCCCCTGGTAAGCCATCCCCCCCATCAGTATCCAAAGCGGTATTGTGGTAAACCACTTTTATCGTTCACTATCGTTACACTATGGTTATCACTGTTTATATCGTTACACTATGGTTATCACTGTTTACACTGTTGTATCACTACACAAGGTCACCTCTTGCCACGCTGTTATACCTGGGCTGACCACAGCTGACTCCGCCCATGGCTCCGCCTGCTTGCCCAGGTATAAAGGTGGTCGACTGGCTGGTATTCCTCCTTGTTGGATCCGATCACCCACGAGGGTGGGCTCTGTTATTTAGCCAATAAAAACCTATAGTTACTAACTTAACTCGTCGCTTTTCATGAACTGAATTGATAGGTATATCAATTTTATTGGCTAAATTTTGAAATGTCTACAACGGAGCAGCCAAATGACCAGTCAGACGTACAGCCTCAGCCAAACGGCCATCTACAACAGCCCCAGCAGCCGGCCTGGCTACGAGCCCTCCGGCCGCCGTACCTGGATCTAAACCCACAGGCTGCGAATTCAGCCCTCGACTTCGAACACTGGCTGAGCTGCTTCGAAGCCTACCTGGGAGAATCCGGCGTGCCTCCGGCATCCAAACTAAGAGTTCTGACCGCTCAGGTGAGCCCTAAAGTATTTGCACTCATCCGGGACATTGCCACATACGAGGACGCCCTCAACCTGCTAAAAGAACAGTATCGGAGCCCTATAAACTCAATGTACGCCAGGCATCTCCTAAGATCCCGCTCGCAACAGCCAGGAGAGTCGGTTGATGATTTCTTACGGGCGCTGCAAATACTCGGCAGGGACTGTGACTTTAAAGCTGTAACAGCTGCAGAACATACAGATGGAAACATCCGAGATGCCTTCGTGAAAGGCCTTCGGTCAGACTACTCACGGCAAAGACTGCTGGAATCAAAGGACCTCGACCTGAAAACAGCTGCTATCCTCGCTTGCGCCTTGGAAGTGGCCCATCGGGACCTCGAGGCGTACTCCAGGTACTGTGCTGCGCGACCCTGGGACTCGGGCCCGACCCCGGCCGCAATACCCCTCGCACCGCCGCCTCTGGGACCTACCACAGCGTCGGTGTCCCGGAACCGATCGGGACCGCCACCCCCGGTACCGGCTGCGACATCGGAGCCCCGCGATCGGGCCGCTGGCTGCTTCTTCTGTGGCCAGGCGAAACACCCGAGGGCGCGCTGCCCTGCAAGAAACGCGACCTGCTCCAACTGCCACAAGAAAGGCCACTTCGCGAAGGCCTGCAGGGGGAAAGCCACAGACGCCAGCAGTGCCTCATGCGAGTTGTGGGGGCGGCCATCTTTCATCGAGGCCACAGATGCCAGTATCCCCTCGTGTGAGTCGTGGGGGTGGCCATCTTTGATCAAGGCCACCGACGCTGGCAGTGCCTCATGTGAGTTGTGGGGGCGGCCATCTTCTCCGCCATTTTATTCACCACACTCGACCGCCACCTCGTCTCCAGACCTGACCACCGCCTCACCCGCAGACTACAGCAGCTCACTCAGCCATACACTAGCCTCCGTCACACTTGACCAAGCTCGCCCGCATCACCTGTCCAAGTCCATGATGGACATCAAAGTAAACGGCCACGCCACGACCTGCCTGTTCGACAGCGGAAGCACGGAGAGTTTCATCCATCCAGACACGGTGAGCCACTACTCCCTCACTGTCCGGCCAACGCACAACCGGATCTCGATGGCGTCGAGGTCCCATTCTACAGACATCAGCGGCTACTGTGTTGTGACCCTGTCGGTTAGGGTCCTACTAGGGCTGGATTTCCAATCCCACCTTCAAAGTGTCACTTTGGCATACAGTGGACCCCTCCCCCCACTCACAGTCTACAACCAGCAGCTTTTAAACCGCCCACCGCGTACCACCTGCGGCCTATCCACCCTCAAGGTCCCGCCCCCCTCCCTGTTCGCTAACCTCACCCGCGACTGTAAACCTGTCGCTACCAAGAGCAGGCGGTACAGCGCCGGGGACAGAGCTTTTATTGGCTCCGAGGTGCAGTGACTCCTGAAGGAGGGCATCATTGAGGGAAGCAACAGCCCCTGGCATGCCCAGGTTGTAGTCGTTAAGACCGGCGATAAACACCGCCTGGTCATCGACTACAGCCAAACCATAAACCGGTACACCCAGCTGGACGCATACCCACTTCCCCGCATATCTGATATGGTCAATCAGATTGTACAGTACCGGGTATTCTCTACCATCAGCCTTAAGTCGGCCTATCACCAACTCCCTATCCGCCCTGAGGACCGCCAGTATACCGCCTTCGAGGCGAATGGCCGCCTCTACCACTTCCTTAGGGTTCCCTTCAGCGTCACCAACGGGGTTTCGGACTTCCAAAGGGAGATGGACCGGATGGTTGACCAGAACGGGCTGCATGCCACGTTCCCTTATCTAGATAACGTCACCATCTGCGGCCGCGACCGGCAGGACCATGATGTTAATCTGGAGAGATTCCTCCGTACGGCCCAATGGCTGAACCTCACCTACAATAAGGAGAAATGTGTGTTTAACACCTCGCGCCTTGCCATCCTCGGCTGCGTAGTAGAGAACGGAGTCATCGGCCCCGACCCCGAAATAGTGCGCCCCCTCATGGAGCTTCCCCTCCCCCACTGTCCAAAGGCGCTGAAGAGAACCCTGGGGCTCTTCGCCTACTATGCCCAATGGGTGCCCAATTATGCGGACAAAGCCAGACCCCTCATGAAGTCCACCTCCTTCCCCCTGACGGCAGAAGCATGCGCAGCCTTCTCCCTCATAAAGGGAGACATTGCTAAGGCCACAATGCACGCGGTGGATGAGTCTATCCCTTTCCAAGTGGAGAGCGATGCATCCGACTTCGCCCTAGCTGCAACCCTTAACCAGACGGGGAGACCTGTGGCCTTCTTCTCAAGGACCCTCCAGGGCCCTGAGATCCGATACTCCGTGCCCCTAACCGACAGGGTCACAACACAGTTCACTCTTCAGCCCAGGCGATCGTGGAGGCAGTACGACGCTGGAGGCATTACCTGGCAGGCAAACGATTTACCCTCCTCACCGACCAGCGCTCGGTCGCTTTTATGTTTAATAACAAGCTGAGGGGCAAAATCAAGAACGACAAGATCTTGAGGTGGAGAATCGAGCTCTCCACCTACGATTATGATATCTTGTACCGGCCTGGTAAACTGAACGAACCCCCAGATGCTCTATCACGAAGTACATGCGCCAACGCGCAAATTGATAGACTGCAGGCCCTCCACAACGACCTCTGCCACCCCGGGGTCACCAGGCTTTACCACTTCATTAAGGCCCGCAACCTGCCCTACTCCATCGAGGAGGTCAGGACCATGACCAGGAACTGCCAAACCTGTGCCGAATGCAAACCGCATTTCTTTAGGCCGGACAGAGCAAGCCTGATCAAGGCCACCCGCCCCTTCGAGCGCTTGAGCATCGATTTTAAGGGGCCCCTCCCGTCCTCTGACCGTAATGTGTACTTCCTCAACATTATTGATGAGTACTCCTGTTTCCCCTTTGCCTTCCCCTGCCCAGACATGACCAGTACCACGGTCATCAAATGCCTGAACGACCTCTTCGCCTTGTTCGGGTTCCCGAACTATATACATAGCGACCGGGGCTCATCCTTCATGAGCGAGGAACTTCGCCAGTTCCTACTAGCGAGAGGTATTGCTGCAAGCAGGACCACCAGCTACAACCCCCGAGGGAACGGCCAGGTGGAAAGAGAGAACGCGACTGTCTGGAAGGCCGTCCTCTTAGCCTTAAAGTCTAAGGGCCTCCCAACCTCTCGCTGGCAGGAAGTCCTCCCGGCAGCGCTGCATTCCATCCGGTCACTGCTTTGCACTGCCATTAACGCCACCCCCCATGAACGAATGTTTGTTTTCCCCAGGAAGTCGACTACGGGAACCTCGCTACCAACATGGCTGACTTCTCCGGGGCCTGTCTTGCTGCGAAAGCACGTGAGGGCCCATAAAATGGACACCCTGGTCGAAAGGGTGGACCTCCTGCACGCCAACCCCCAGTACGCCTATGTGGCATACCCAGACGGGCGGGAGGACACAGTCTCCTTACGAGACCTCGCACCCTCGGGCACCCCTGAGACACCACCGTTACCCCCCACCACCCCCCCAAATCCAGCCCAGGTAGACGGCATGCCGGAACCCCACGAGCCTTCGCCGACCACGCAGACACCAGCATTAACATCGGATACTGCACCACCGCCGCCGCTGCTGCGCCGATCAGAAAGGCTTACGAGGCCTCCGGACAGACTGACATACCCGAACTGGTAGTACACTTCACCCCGCCGGACTCAAATTTAAACAAGGGGTGAATGTGGTAAACCACTTTTATCGTTCACTATCGTTACACTATGGTTATCACTGTTTATATCGTTACACTATGGTTATCACTGTTTACACTGTTGTATCACTACACAAGGTCACCTCTTGCCACGCTGTTATACCTGGGCTGACCACAGCTGACTCCGCCCATGGCTCCGCCTACTTGCCCAGGTATAAAGGTGGTCGACTGGCTGGTATTCCTCCTTGTTGGATCCGATCACCCACGAGGGTGGGCTCTGTTATTTAGCCAATAAAAACCTATAGTTACTAACTTAACTTGTCGCTTTTCATGAACTGAATTGATAGGTATATCAGGTATATCTGTTTGAGAGGAGGATGGCCACAGGGGACCCCTGCACTACCTGCCTGCGCCTACTACTCTGCCTGTTGGTCACCCGTTTCCTTTCTGCCTGTGCCACCTTCACCTGCGGTGCGACCAACTGATTAAACATGCTATTCACGATGTCCTCAGCATCGCGAATGGTCCAGTATATATCCAATCGCAGCTCCAGTGCCGCAATGCGGTCTGTCAGTAGCTGCAGCTGGGCACACTTCCTGCACACATGGTTGTCAGGGGCAGAGGAAGTGTCCCTGAGTTCCCACATAGCGCAGGAGGAGCATACCACGGCACCGGGCTGTCCTGTCATGACTTACCCTTTAATTAATTCAAATTAAATTAAACAAATCAATCCCACCAATTTCACTACAGTTAAATGATATATTTAAGGGCCCTAGTTTACAAACAGTCCCTGCTACACCACAGAGAGCTTAGAAAGTATAAACCACAGAGTTAAAGTTTAAAAAAAGAGAAATACTCACCAACCAATCACTTACCTGCTTTCTGGTGACGTCACACTTCGATTACTTTTTACTTCTCTCCCTCTGAGATTGGTAAACCTACCTGGTCTCTGCCGCCTTTTTATATCAACGCTCCTCCGAGATTCCCGCCGCTGCCGCACTGAGGCCTACCTGTGCCTCGGGCTCACCTTTTATACCTCGCCGCCGCCGCCAAGATTCCCACCGCTGCCGCTCTGAGGCCTACCCGTGCCTCGGGCTTACCTTTTATACCTCGCCACTGCCGCCGAGATTCCCGCCGCTGCCGCTATATGGTCGGAAGCTCATTTCAGGGTCAAAAATGACACCAAGGTTGCGAACAGTGTGGTTCAGCCTCAAGCAGATGTTAGGGAGAGGGATGGAGTCAATGGCTAGGGAACGGAGTTTGTGGCGGGGACCAAAAACAATGGCTTCGGTCTTCCCAATATTTAATTGTTGAAATTTCTGCTCATCCAGAAATGTATGTCGGACAAGCAGTCTGACAAATTAGAGAATGTGGAAGGGTCGAGAGAAGTGGCAGTGAGGTAGAGCTGGGTGTCGTCAGCGTACATGTGGAAACTGACGCTGACAAGCATTGCACAAAGGTGCATGGCTGCACCCAGGCTCTCCCATGACTCCCTCCATATGCTTATGGAGGGAGTCACTGCATGCAGGGAGGTTCTCTTCCCTTCCCATAGGCGGAAGAGACCTCCCCAGGAGATCAACGCAGCCTGGTTGCACATTGCACAAGAGGGCACAAGCTGGGATGTTGTCAGGAGGACCAGGCTGCAGTGGTGCAAGCCTTAGTAGATCACGAAACGTTACTGCCAAGCCACACTCAACCTTATCCTGCTGTGCCACTCATCACATCCACATCATTCTGCCTTCCCCACCCTACTCCTGCACATCTTTACTCACACCAACTTACCTTGCATCTCCACCCATCCCTCTCCATCTACATTATCACTTCCCCATTTCACTAGGCACCCTTCACACTCAACCTCATCCTACTGCAAGCATACCAACTAACAACACACAAGGGTAGGCACCTGCGTGGTTTAGCCAATGTTCATGTGAAGTTTCTGGTAATGTGGGGTCAAACATTGAAACCTTTATTTTCAGCACTTTGCGTTCTTGGACAGATTTGTGTGCACTTTTGGAAGTAGCTTAGTGAGTTGTTGTGAATGGTGAGACATAACGATACCCCCCACAATGGTGGTGAGTGTGAAGGGAATGGCTTGGGCATTGTAGGGATGCTTTTTGTGTTGGTGTGATGTGGTGCCAACCTGGCACATCATGTGGCATCCAGTGTGTACAGCATCAAGTGAAGTAAATGTGGCCATGGTGAGGCCATCAATGGTGTCCCGGGCAGCAATGAGGTCAGGTGCTGATGCCCTGTATCCTGTGCAACATCAGTTTATTGCGGAGAAGGCTGATGTTGTTGTTGCTGCTGGTGTGCCTGGTGATGCTGGTGTTGGGGCTGATCTTGGTGGGATTCTGAGGACCACGGTGAGATATTTTCAAGGGCAACGATGCTGATGGAATAGATGGCAGGTGAGGTTGAGATGACAGAAGCGATCTGTCAATGGTGAGAGAGGTTGTTCCAATGAGGTGGCACTGGATAGAGTTGGCTCTAAACACTCGCAAGCTGCAGAAAGCTAAATTTGACTTCATGATGGCCAAGTTATGGAGTATGCAGCAGACCATCATGAAATGGGACACCCACTGGGGTGGGCGAGTATTGAAGGTCATAAAAACATAGAAACATAGAAGGTAGGAGCAGGAGTAGGCCATTCGGCCTGTCGAGCCCACTCCGCCATTTAATGAGATCATGGCTGATCATCCAAATCCAGTACCCTGTCCCTGCTTTCTCCCCATATCCCTTGATCCCTTTAGCCTCAAGAAATATATCCAACTCCTTCTTAAATATATTTAATGAATTGGCCTCAACTACCCTGTGTGGCAGAGAATTCCACAGGTTCACCACTCTCTGGGTGAAGAAATTCCTCCTCATCTCAGTCCTAAATGGCTTACCCCTTATCCTTAGACAGTGACCCCTGGTTCTGGACTCCCCCGCCATCGGGAACATCCTTCCTGCATCTGGTCTGTCTAGTCCTGTTAGAATTTTGTAAGTTTCAATGAGATCCCCTCTCATTCTTCTAAACTCTAGCGAATATAAGCCTAATCGACCCAATCTCTCCTCATACGTCATTCCTGCCATCCCAGGTATCAGTCTGGTGAATCTTCGCTGCACTCTCTCCATGGCAAGAACACCCTTCCTCAGATAAAGTGACCAAAACTGCACACCAAGGCCCTGTACAACTGCAGCAAGATATACAACTGCAGCAAGTGGCAGTGGAACCATTGCTTGAGCACCCTGATGGTCGGCTCATTGACATTCCTCATGGCAGCATGGCGCGCATTATATGAGTGCTGGCCACAAGTGGTGGGGTTGCGGAGGGAAGTCATCAGCCAGGTGTAGAGTGGATAGCCCTTGTCTCTGAGCAGCCACCCTCTGCTTTGAAGGGAGATAGATCAAGTCCCGGGAACTATAGACCAGTTAGTTTAATATCAGTGGTAGAATGGAATCTTTAACAAAGATATAATAGAAAAGCATCTAGAAACCAAAGCTTTATTAAGGGATTGAATTCTTTGAAGAAGTAACAGAAAGAGTAGACAAGGGTAATGCAGTAGATAAAATATATTTGGATTTTCAAAAGGCCTCAATAAGGTCCCGCATAGTGGACTCACGACTAAGGTCAGAGCATGTGGAGTCAGGGGACAGGTAGCAGAATGAGTAGCAGACTGGATAGCAAGCTGACTACAAAACAGAAAACAGAGAGTAGGGGTTAAGGATAACTACCCAGACTGGCAAAAGGTGGGAAGTGGTGTTCCACAGGGATCAGTGCTGGGACCACTGTTGTTCACAATTTACATTAATGATTTGGACTCGGGAATTGGAAGTACAATTTCAAAATTTGCGGACGACACCAAATTGGGAGATATAGTTGATGCAAAGGATTGTGACAAAATACAGGAAGGCATTAGTAAGCTTGCAGAATACTGCAGCACGGTGGCATAGTGGTTAGCACTGTTGCCTCACAGAGCCAGGGACCCGGGTTCGAATCCGGCCTCGGGTGACTGTGTGGAGTTTGCACATTCTCCCCGTGTTTGCGTGGGTTTTCTCCGGGTGCTCCGGTTTCCTCCCACAGTCCAAAGATGTGCGGGTTAGGTTGATTGGCTATGGTAAATTGACCGTTAGGGGGATAGGGTGGGATATGTGTTGGTGTAGGGGTTACAGGGATCGGGTAGGATATGTGTCGGTGCAGGCTCGATGGGCCGAAATGGCCTCTATCTGCACTGTGGGGTTTCTGTGATTCTGTGAATAAGCGTGTAATGGCAAATTCATTTCAATATAGATAAGTGTGAGGTGGTGCATTTTGGTAGGAAGAATAAGAAGGCCACATACTCCTTGGATATTATGGGGGAGTAATTCATTATAGCCCAGGAATGGGCGCCAACTTTAGAAAAGTTTGAGAATTAGCGTCAGGCGCTAATGATTCAGCCTGCACGCAAAATTCAGTTTCATTGCACAAGGAAAGGATTGGAGCACTAAATCAAGTGTTAATGGCCTAGCTCAGTGGCGTTAAACTCGAAGCGCTGACCAATATCAGGTGCAGTCTAATCACAAGTCATCATTGCCACAGGCTCTTTCCAGTTCTTAAAGGGGAGGATCATTGATGCTGCAGAACCTCAATCTCAGCATTGCTGGCTGTACAGCAAGCACAAGCAGGCCAAGTAGAAGGAGCTGAATGACTCAAGAAGCTACACTGATGGCACATTCACACCCCAGGGAGAGAGCCCAGAGATACAGTGACGAGGCATTGGAGGCGGTGCTATACCCGATAAGTGGTAGGAGGCCCTCGCCGCAAATCTTCCGCACCATGTCGGGGGAGGTAGCCCAGCACGTCTCAGGCAGCACTGTGGTCCCCAGGAACCATACACAGTGCAGGAAGAAATTTAATGACCTCACTCGGGTGGTCAGGGTGAGTGAATGCTTCAACAAATGCTACATACCACCATTTGAACCACAGTCTTCACAGAGTGCCCAAAGCACCAAACCCCCAGCACTCACCCACCAACAATCTCTACTTACTAACACTCACACCTACATCTCACACCTTGCACACAATGGCAGCTATTCAACTATGGCAGGCACATCACCCAAACACATTGCTCCACACTCACTCACACACTTTCCTTTCTCTTGCAGGTCAAGGTGGCGCACAATGGGATGGAGCAGGAGCGCACAGGCCGGGGACAAGCCGACACCCAACCATTGTCTGCGCTGGAAAATAGAGTGCTGGTGATTATTGGGTGCCAGGTGGTGGGCGCCATGGCCACCGGCAACATTAACCCCCTTGGGGACAACAACAGTAAGTTCATCCCTACTCCTTCTTCTCACTTCCCCATCACCCCACAATCTGTCTCCATGCATTTCTCCCTTCCTGCCTGCTCCCCTCACCTTAACCCGACTCTTGTACCTTTATGCTTTCAGATAATGAGCAAGCACCTGAGCAGCCTGTCCCTGAGGGCACTGTAGAGAGCGAGGCGGGAGAAGAGGAGAAGAAAGAACATCACTGCATGTCCCACCCGCAGACATCAGCTCAGATACTGGCACTACGTGTTCTTTAGAGGCTAGTATAGTAGTGGGATCTGCACAGGGTGATGCACCGGGAACAAGTGGACTGCAGCAAGGCGAGGAGGAAAGGGTAGCTCAGGGGCGAGCTCCCCAGAGGGCGAGTTTACGTGCGAGTTCTGCTGCACAGAGCTCAGATGAGGACTGCAATGGGGAGGCATTTAGAAGAAGGGTGATGGGCATGCACACAGAGATAATAGGTGCAATGGCATGGGTGCCCGAGAGCCTGTCAGCAATGATAAGGAGCGTAGAGGAGTCCGCCTCCAACATTGCACAAGGCTCTGTGCACACCATGGAGCCCATCATTTCCAGTCTGCAAAGGATGGTAGACTCCCAGAGAGACCGTGGCGGCCAAGACCTAATGCCACGTGTGATGGGCGCTCTGGCAGCTTCCATTGCAGCACCAGCGGAAGCGATGCATCTTCTTAGTGCTGCAATGCAGTCTATACTTGGTGGCATCCACTCTCAGACTGCTCTCATGCAGTCTCAGCTTGATGCCACACCAGCTTTGACTGCTGCCATCGTGGCTGGGTCTACCACCATCATAAGAACATAAGAACATAAGAAATAGGAGCAGCAGTAGGCCATTTGGCCCTTCAAGCCTGCTCTGCCATTCAATAAAATCATGGCTGATCTTCTACCTCATCTCCACTTTCCTGCACTATCCCCATATCTTATCAACCGGGGCTTTCATGGTGTCGCAGCAGGCCAGCAATCTGTGCTCCAACAGATTGCTAGGGATGCTGAGGTGCTGCCCCAGGGGAGTGGCAGTAGGTCAGTAAAGCAGGAAGCTGCTGTCTTCTCTCAGGATTACAGCATTCCTGCTATCACTGCCACTCCACCATTGCCCTTGTCACTGCTTGTCATCCAGCCAGCCCAGACAGTTGCCTCCCATGCTGAGGTGGTGCAGTCTACAGCCAGGCCTTCCAGGCCCAGAGCTGGTTGAGGGCATCCTGCAAGGCCATCTGAAGTCTCCCGCACGGACACTCAGCAGCCTTCCACCAGCCCTGCTGCAGCCACTGGGCCAACAGTTCATAGGAGCACTAGCGTAGACAAAGGCACAGTAACGAGAGGCACTAATGGATTGCACAAGGTTGAATAGTTAATATTTTTGGTGTAAATATGTGTTCACTGATTATTGATAAACTTATTGGCCCAGAAATTCCGGTCGGAGGCTTCCCGCGGGTGCAAGCCTCCGACCTGCACTTACCTAGTGCACCGGCCGTTGTGCTGTGGGCCTGCGTGGGATTCCTATCCTGGGCCTGCTCAAACTGCCGGCGTGCAGTGCTTGTGTATCCCAGGGGCGCAGTTAGTTCGAAGTGTCCCCTGGGATCGCGTGGGCCATGGAGAGCCAATGGTAGCAGGGAAATGCCCATTCATAAAATTGACAGGAAGGGCTATCAAAACTATAAATACTATAAGCCCCAAAACATAACTAAAACTTCAAATACATTTTTTTTTAAACATCACGGGCTAGATTTTCAGTCGCTTGCGCCAGCAGTTAGCGCCTTAAGAGAAGTGATTTCCGGGCGCTATGCGTGTAGCGCCCGGGCGCAGCGCAGTTTGCGCCCCGCCCCAAATTAAGTTGCCCGTTAGCGCCGGTGCAAAGTTTAGCGCCCGCCCGGATGCGCGCGCAGAAAATGACGTCACATCCTCGTGCAACGCCCTTTGGCCGCCCCGTTTGCAAACTTCAGTCGGACCGCCCCATTGTGCGGCGGGCAGCCGGAGCGTTTGGAAAAAGGAACGCAACACAACCAGCGCGGGCCCCGGGGGGCGCTAATTAAAGGGAACGTCCTCTCCAGTATAAAGGCCATCCTTTTTTCAGAAAACAGTCTTGTGCAACGCATTTCTGGAGACACAACAAGGAGGATAGCTAACTGGTTTCAAGCAGCAAGAGCCAGGTATTTTTGGACTCAGGCAATAGCGCTGCAAGTGGCCATTTGGAAATTAGACTGTTTGCCAGGATTTGATGGGGGCTGCATGGGGTGCCAACGCGCAGCTGCAGCGCCATGTCCGTAGGGCTCGCAGACGCATTGTGAGAGGGGCAGCCCTGGCTAGAGGCAGAGGGGGCTACAGGCGTCGGCCACGTAGGCCTTACCCAGTCAGGCTATACCGCCAGCAGCGCTCCTACCTAAACATGAGTGCCGCGCGATGTGTTAGAAGGCTCCGATTCCGAAAGGAGGTGATTGCAGAGATCTGCCACCTGCTTCGCCGAGATCTGCGGCCAAAGCTCAGGTGCAGGACGTCTCTGTCGGTGGAAGTGAAGGTGACGGTGGCATTGAACTTCTATGCCACCGGCTCCTTCCAATACGCTGCTGGGGACATAGCAAACATCTCCCAGTATGGCGCGCATCGCTGCATCCGCCACGTGACCGAAGCACTGTTCAGAAGGAGAAGCCAATTCATCTCCTTCCCCATGGCCCTCGAGAGCCAGCATCAGCGCGCATTGGGATTTTCCAGACTCGGGGAATTCCCCTTGGTGCAGGGCGCCATTGACTGTACGCATGTGGCTTTGCGGGCCCCTCTGGAGCATGGCGAGCAGTATCGCAACAGGAAGGGCTACCATTCTCTGAATGTGCAGCTGGTATGTGACCACAAGCAGCGCATCATGGCAGTCAATGCCAGCTTCCCAGGCAGCAGCCACGATGTCTTTATCCTGCGGCAGAGTACTGTGCATGACATGTTCCAGGCACAGCCTTCCCCAAGAGGATGGCTCATCGGGGACAAAGGCTATCCTTTGTGCACCTGGCTCATGACCCCGCTCCGCGCGCCCAGGACCGCTGCTGAAGAGGCCTACAACGAGAGCCATCAAACCACCCGCAACATCATCGAGCTAACTATTGGGGTCCTCAAGCAGCGGTTCCGCTGCCTTGATCGCTCCGGAGGAGCTCTCCAGTATTCGCCGGACCGGGTCTCCCAATTTGTGGTGGTTTGCTGCATGCTACACAACCTGGCTATCCGCAGGACTCAGGCACTGCCACCTGACGTTGGACCAGCACCTCAGGAGGAGGAGCAGGAGGAGCATGAGGAGGAGGAGGAGGAGCAGGAGTACGTTCCCAGGAGGGAGCGACCAGGGCCAAGGGCCGCACGACGCCACCTTATTACACGGTACTTCTAAGCCCCCTGTCAGGGAATGGCCAGGGGCCATGAGGGAAGATGAATGCCGCCGCTCCGCAAGCCCTCAGCCGGCGAAGCCAACAAACACTAAGAAGAACAACCATGGAGACTGCATGAATAAAGATAATTTTTTATTGCACAAAAATGAAAAGCCCTTCCCACATGAATCCCCAAAAACAATAAACGGGCCCCACAAAAAGCCCAACAAACGACTCACTCCCACAAACTGGGGAGGAGCCACTCCACCTTTATTCAAACCGGGCCTCAACGTCGGCCTAACGCAAAAAATAAGCCCTCCAAAAGCACAACCATGGGCAAAATAAAGATGGCCACCGCCATATTAAAGGAAAGCTGCCCACACCCTCTACTGAGTGGCCCGCAAGGGCGAGACCTTGGCCAGCACTTTGCCTCCCCTGCCCTGCCTGCTGCTCCTTCGCAAGCTCTGCCCAGTGGCTGCTGCGAGGCTGGGGGAAGGCGCCTGAGGCTCAGATGCCCTTCCACCAGATGCCGCTGGGGGGCGGCCTACACGGCGTTTGGGCCTCGAGGGGCCGTCTGCTGAGTGGCGCACCTGAGCCTGGCCACCATCAGCTACAGCCGCTTGCCGTTGACGCCCCAGAGGGGGAATGGCGGCGACGGATGGCGCAATGTGGGCCAGCTGGCGTCTGGGATGCGCTGGCTGGTGCTGTGGTGCGGTGGCACTCGGCCGGGCCCGCACTGCAGGATCCGCAGCAATCAGCCGACGGGCGGCTTGCTGGGATGGTCCAGCGCGGCGCCTGCCCTGGCGATGCCTGCCTGAGACAGCGCGTGTGGCAGCAGTGAGTGGCCCTGTGGTCCTGGTGTGCGCGCGCATCACATCCGCCAGGGTCTTGACGGCATCAGTCAGCATGCGGCCACTCGCGGCAGTTGCTGCCCCGAACTCGCGCACACTGGTCGCCAGCGACTCGATGGCCTTAGGCATGCGCCCCACCACGCTCATGAGCTCCGTGTGGCGCCGGTCCGAGTTGTCGGCCATCTTATCCAGCTTCCGCACCTCCTCCGAAGTGAAGGTGTCCGGACTGGAGTCGCGACTCTCCCGCTGGGGAGGAGGGGCCCGAACTAGGGGACCCTTGCCGCGTTGGTGACGGCGAGTGTGCCGAGCAGCAGCACTCCCCTCTGATCCTTCCCCCCTTTGGGGGGAAGGCCGCGGGCCACGCGCACGGCTGCTGGGTGGCTGGACGCCACTGGTCCCAGAAGCTGCATTGCCCTGCGACAGTTCCTCCAGGCACTCGTCCAGTGAGGAGGTGTCAAGCATTTCCTCCTCTCCTGCGGGACGTGACTGTTCCCCCGAAGGTCCGGCTTGCTCCTCCTCCTCCTCCTGGTCGGAGGTGCTGTCACTGGCAGCTTCAGGGTCCTGGTCGTCACCAGCTGAAAGCAGGAATGCACAAGAGTAGCTTCAGAGTGAGGAGACGGCGTCAGCGAGGGAGTTAGGACTGGTGGGATTCAGCGCATTGGTGGGACAGTGGCAAAGGAGGTAGCTCGGATGGGCCAGTGCGACGCGAGAGGGCCAAAAGGCGAGGTCCTTACCATTGCCGGGCAGTGGAGGGTCGGATACACCGCACGCTGTGGGGACAATCACACGGGCTCCCATGAGCACACACACGCGCTCCTCCAGCCGAGTGAGCTTCTGCAGCTTGGCGCGGCCACCCCTGGCACGGGCCTGGCGATTAAATGCTACTTTAGCCTGCAAGAGAAAGGACGGGCTGTAAGTGCGCAGTGAAGCCCTGATGTAGTGTGCACTGCCTCCCATGGTGGAATAGCTTGGACAGAGTGAAGCCCTGATGTAGTGTGCACTGCCTCCCATGGTGGAATAGCTTGGACAGAGTGAAGCCCTGATGTAGTGTGCACTGCCTCCCATGGTGGAATAGCTTGGACAGAGTGAAGCCCTGATGTAGTGTGCACTGCCTCCCATGGTGGAATAGCTTGGACAGAGTGAAGCCCTGATGTAGTGTGCACTGCCTCCCATGGTGGAATAGCTTGGCCAAAGTGTAGAGTGCCGAATGGCCATTTGATGCTCATGACTGTCCCAGTGCTGCTGGCTGAGGGCTGGCCAATAGGACTTTCAGGTCCCTTTGCCCATCATGTCAGGTGTACATGCAAGAATGAGGAGGAGACTGGAAAGGCTACTCACCTTCACAATCCTGGTCAGATCGTTGTATTTCTTACGGCATTGTTTGTGGGTCCTGGGGGCCTCGCCGGTGAACGTCACCCTCTGGGCGATCTGCTTCCAGGCTTTGGTGTAGTCATGGTGGGTTGGATTCCTCCCACTCTCTGGAAACAAGATCTTGCGCCTCACCTCCAGAGCTGTGACCATTATGTCCAGATCACCCTCTGAGAAGCGCAGGGCACGCTGACGGGCCTTCTCTGGCGTTGCCATGACTCCCTGGGGCTGAGCAGCAGTGTTGAGGCCTCTTTGCAAGGCTGCAGTGTGCAGGGCGTGGCAGCAGACCAATTCGTCCCTTCCCCCTTTAAGAGCTGGTCGGCACCACAGGGTCTGCTGTCAGTGCAAAAATGACCGCACCCGTGCTGCGCCCCGCCTGGGCGCTATCCCTCTGGACCGCCGGCTTAGCGCCTAAAGGTAGGAGTGGAACGCCTCTTTTAGCGCTCCACCACTCTCTTAGGGCGAAGCCACTGAATTTCCGGCAACGGGGCGCTACTTTGGGGCGGGCGCTAACTTCGAGCGGGCGCTAAGGTTAGCGCCCCAAAACTGTCTATACTGAAAATCTAGCCCCACATTTTTAAAATAACTATAAATTACATAAAATAACTATTTTAAACAATAATTTAAATTTTTGAAAACATTAATTACATTTCCTAATGAGGTTAAAAATAAACTTACCTTTCTTTAAAGTATTTAAAAATAATAAACCTGTGGAAAAAATGTTTCAATTTTAATTAATTCACCACTTACCTTGTTAAAAGCAGGCCTTACGCCTGCTTTTTAAAAGTGTAACTGCTGAAGACTTACCCTCCCGGAGAAACCTGGAAAAAAAACGTAAGTTCCAGGCGTATGCGCTGCCTCTCCGGCGTACGTGTTCGACCTCTGAACCCCTTCCTTTAAGGGAACGGAAGTTCCGGTTTCCCGCGCATGCGCGGTGCATGCACGAAACCGGCACTTTCATTGGGCCTATGGGTGAGTACCCAGCACGTACTCACCCGTGGAGACCCGAATTTCTGGGCCATTAATTCAGTTTGGATTATTTTGTGGTCTCTCTTTCTTCAGTTTTGTGCTGTGATATGGCCTGTGATAGGGATGGAATGATGGGGATGTGGTGAGCAACAGGGGTCTGGGGTTTAATTTATTTGAACCGCAGTCTGATGAGGCGGTCACGGACCGCCCTTCTGGTGGCTGTTTCCTCCCTCATTCCTGTTCCTCCTCGTCCTCCTCATCTTCCTCTTTCTCCTTGCCCTCCTCCTCCTCTCCCTCTTCCTCCTCCTGAGGTGGTCTCACAATCCCTGGTGGCAAGGGCTGGGCCCTCATGATGGCCAAGTTGTAGAGCACACAGCAGATCACCACGAAATGGGACATTCGCTCAGCCAAGTACTGGAGGGCTCCTGGAGCGATCAAGGCAGTGGAACCGTTACTTGAGCACACTGATGGTCTGCTCAATGATGTTCCTGGTGGCAGCATGGCTCTCATTATATGAGTGCTAAGCAGGAGTGTTGGGGTTGCGGAGGGTGGAGAGTGGATAGCCCTTGTCTCTGGTCTAGTGCAGGATGAAGGCATCGTGGCTGCTGCCAGGATAGCGGGCATTGACAGTGAGGATTCGCTGTCTGTGGTCGCACACCAACAGCACATTAATTGCGGTAATGGAAGATCTCAGGATTGTAGTGCGGTGCCCACAAAGCCATGTGGTTGCAGTCAATGGCGCCCTGCACCATGGGGAAGCCCATTATCCTGGCAAAGCCATATGCACATTCGTTCTGCTTCTCTCTGGTGATGAGGAAAGAAATGTAATCCCTTCTCCTATTGTAGAGAGCATCTGTGACCTCCCTGGTGCAGCGATGGATGTTGAACTGCGAGATGTTAGCTATATCACCTGTTGCAGACTGGAAGGATCCGCTGGTGAAGAAATTGAGGGAGACGGTGACCTTGACTGCCACTGAGAGCACCGTGGTGGTCCTGATCTGAGGCTCAAGGTCTGGTTGCAGGAGGTGGCAGAGTTCTGTGACCACCTCCTTGGTAAAGCGAAGCTTTCTAATACACTGTTCCTTACTTAATTGGAGGGAGGAGAAGTGCGCACAGAATACCTTTGGAGGGTATGGCTTCCTGCTGCGAGCCCTCATGGCCCTTCTCCTCCCTCTGGCCACATGTTACAATCTTTCTTGCTGCCTCTGCTCCCTCCACATTAGATCCTGGAGGACGAGATCGACTGCCAGTACAGCCCCAATTAATGTAACCAAGTGTAGCACTTTGATATGTTGTGAGAATAAATATAATTAATTGTTAGTAGCCACAGCACTCCTGATACTAAACAACCTTTAAATGACTGAATTAAACTGTTGCACAATGTCAAACTGACAAGGAAGAAGTGAAACAGCACAAATCTGACAGCTGCGACTCATTACTGAGGATGCCTTTAAATAATGCCCCTGGAGCTTCATGCCTCCTCTCCCTGTCGCTGTCAGGGTGAGGCGCTAAAGCAGGGGGCGAAAATGAATTTGGCAGATTGGGCGCCCAGTCAGTGCTGCACGCTCACTGACATCACGATCTGCCTGGCAGTGAGGTCCCCGGCGGTAACTGGTAACGGCTGTGCAAAGGTGGGGGGGGAGCCAGATTTGCCATGTGGCGTTGGATTCGCCTCGCCCCGGTGCTACTGCATCAGCACCCTGTTAGCACCCCCATCAGGGGCTAACAGGAGGCACTCACCAACTGAATTTTTCCCCCTAAGTGTCTGAATGGAGTACAGGATTTAGGGGTACAGATACACAAATCACTAAAAGTAGCAAAGCAGTTTAATAAGGCCATTATAAAATGCAAACCAAGCACTGGGGTTCATTTCTAGAGGAATAGAACTGAAAAGCAGGGAAGTTATTGTAAAGTCCGCGCCTCAATCATACACGGACTTCGGGAGAACAGTTTAACAGGTACTTTACTGAACAAGAGGCAGCTTGAAACTGAAACTACAGAAGCCTGGTCACTGCCGGTACTGCAGTCTAAGACCAGTTATTCCCTTAAAGGTACATACACAACAATTCCTCCCCTTTTAGATAAACAGTACATAACATTCATTTAACAACTAAATAATAACTAATTGCAATTACAATTTTCTCAGTAATAGATACATCAACTGAAATAGTCATTTATAAGTTCAGTCTTTGAGGAGGCTTCCTGATCCGGACTGGATAGCGCCTTTCTCGAGTATCCTGTTCTGGCGGTGGAGTCAATTCTGGCTCATTGTCACTGGTTGGTTCGTCAGCTTCCAATACCCCTGCTTCTGAGGTAGATGCAATCTGTACTTCGGGCTCATTACCAGGTGCACATGCTTGTGGTACAGGTTTGGCTTGTTCCTGTGACTCTAGAATCTGGTCAGCATGGCGTCTCACGATGCTCTCTCCAACGTCCACTGTGTACATTAGTGGTCCCTGCTGTGTGCATATCGTGCCTGGCTGCCATTTTTCTGTTCGGTAGTCGCGGGCCAGGACTGGTTGCCCTATCTTGAAGCTCCTGGTTGGCTTCTCATTTATGTGCTGGAACTGCTTATCCTCAACATCTCGTCTTATGTTGGGTTTGAGCAAATCCAAGCGACATCTTAGTCTCCGGTTAAAAAACAGTACGGCTGGAGTTTGGTTGGTTACTGCATGTGTTGTATGCAGTAAGCAAACAGGAAGTTATCCACCTTGTGTTGCAGTGGTATGTCGTCATTATACATTGCCTTTATGGCCTTTTTAAAGGTCTGAACAAACCTCTCAGCCAATCCATTTGTGGCTGGATGATATGGGGCAGATGTGTAATGTTTCACCCCATTATTCTTCAGGAACCTCCGGAAATCCTCAGACACAAACTGTGGGCCATTGTTGGAACAGATCTGTTCTGGTAACCCATTCCTGGCGAAGATGGTTCTTAGGACTGCAATAGTTTTCTCCGTGGTGGTGGAGGACATTTTAATGACCTCTGGCCATTTCGAATGGGCGTCCACAGCAATTAGAAACATTGAGTCCATAAATGGACCAGCGAAATCAATGTGTACCCGTTGCCATGGAGATGAGGGCCACTCCCATGGATGTAGCAGGGCCTGTGGTGGAGCGTTTTGGACCTTCTGGCATCCTGTGCATCTCTTGGTCGTATCCTCGATTTCTTGATCGATTCCCGGCCACCACACAAACGCCCTGGCTAGGCTCTTCATTTTTACCCCTCCCAGATGACCCTCGTGAAGCTCATTGAGTACTCTATCTCTCAACTTGGGTGGAATTACCACTCGGGATCCACACATCAAGGTTCCCCGGCACACTGACAGCTGTTCCCTCCTTGGCGAGAATGTTGGCAACAGTGAGTCGCCATATGCTGGCCATCCCTTCACCGTCAAATCATAGACCCGAGAGAGTGTCGGGTCATTTTGGGTTTCCTTCTCAATACTTGCGTTTGTAACAGGCAAACATTCGACTATGGTCGCATGGAATATCTCCATAGGGTCCACTGCAGGTGCTTCTTCCGCCATAGGCAACGGCAGGCGCGACAGCCCATCAGCGTTTCCATGTTGTTTCGTACCTTTGTACTCTATGTCATACTGATGTGCCCCTAGAAAAAGTGACCATCTTTGCAGCCGTTGCGCCTGTGGTGTATGTAACTGTTCCACCTTTAAGAGAACTATTTTAAGAGTTGCACTACTTTATCTTAGCTGCTGTATACTGTAATACCGGTGGTGACCACACCGGTATATAAGTGCTGTGTAATGATTTATTGGGCAGTTCCGCCCTGACCTTCGACTAGTAAAGACCTGTTAAAATTTACTCTTGTGGTCTGTGTAGTAATTCTCACTATAACACACAGATTTAACAGTGGCGACGAGTACGATCTTACCCTGCGGCAGAGATACATCCAAGGCAGTTGACGGGCGTTGAGAGGAGGCATCCGCCCTCATCATCCTGCTGAGAAAAGACGCAGGTCTGAAGAGCAAAGGAAGAATCCTGACACGAAGTCTTCCATCAGCAACAGGCAGTGATCATCCCTTCTATCACGGTGGTGGGTAAGCCGATCAGCGACGAGCAGCAAGTCGGCCACGTTGGCTGTGAAGTAGGGGAGGGAAAAACGGAGGATATAAGGGCGGAGAACTCGACCACGGCCGGGGAAAAGAGCCGGACAGAAGTCGGGGCCAGAGGCGCTGAGACTGGGGCAGCGTAAGGCACGGGAGCCGCGGTGAATGCAAACGCAGCCGGTGTAAAAGACCGGGCTGCAAGCGGGCTGGGAGACGCAACAGCGTCGAGAGAGAGCTCGACCGCGACCGGTGAAAAAGGCCGGGCAGCTACCGAGGCCGCGAGGCGCAGCGACCGGGTCAGCGTAAGGCGCGGGAGAAAATTTAAAAAAACGCGGAGAACTCAGCCGCAGCCGGGGGAAAGGACCGGACTGCAAGAGGGGCTGGGAGGCACGATTTGAAAACCGCTGGGGAGGGCGAATGCAGCAATACGGCAATCGCCATTACAGCCAGCGGGGGAGAAAGGCAAACGCGGGAAGCCGCCATTTTGGTAGGCGGGGGAAGAAGACAAGCGCGGGAAACCGCCATTTTGAAAAAAAAAATAAAAGAAAAATGTCTTTTTGTTTCTCAAGAAGATTGCGAGGATGTCTAAGCGTGGTAACATCAACGATTTTGATCCCGATGTTGAAGATTGGGCCACGTATGTAGAACGCATAGAGATATATTGTAAGGCAAATAAAATATCAGATGAAGATAAACATAGAAACATAGAGATAGGAACAGGAGTAGGCCATTCGGCCCTTCGAGCCTGCTCCGCCATTCAATGAGATCATGGCTGATCTTCGTCTGAGATCTTAGCTGATCTTACCAGTTCAGTACCCCGTCCCCACCTTTTCTCCGTAACCCTTAATCCCCTTAGCCTTCAGAAATATATCCAATTCTCTCTTGAAAATATTTATTGAATTAGCCTTCACAGCCCTCTGTGGCAGGGAATTCCACAGGCTCACCACTCTTTGAGTGAAGAAATTCTTCCTCATCTCTGTTTTAAATGATTTGCCCGCTATTTTTAGACTGTGGCCCCTGGTTCTGTGCTCCCCTGCCATTGGAAACATTCTCTCTGAATTCAGCCTGTCCAGGCCTGCCATAATTTTATATGTTTCGATGAGATCCCCTCTCAATCTTCTAAACTCCAGTGAGTACAAGCCCAAACTATTCAATCTCTCCTCGTAGGTCATTCCCGCCATTCCAGGTATCAGCCTGGTGAATCGCCGCTGCACTCTTTCCATGGCAAGAACATCCTTCCGCAGATGGGGCGACCAAAACTGTACACAATACTCCAGATGCAGTCTCACCAGCACCTTGTACAGCTGTAGTAAGGTATCCCTATTCCTATACTCGAACCCCCTTGATATGAAGGCCAACATACCATTTGCCTTCTTAATCGCCTGTTGCACCTGCATGCTCTCCTTCAGTGACTGGTGCACAAGAACACCCAGGTCCCTCTGCACTTCCCCATCTCCCAATCTATTGCCATTTAGATAATAATCTACCCTCCTGTTTTTACCCCCAAAGTGGATAACCTCGCATTTATCCACATTATAGTGCATCTGCCACGTATCCGCCCATTCCCCCAACCTGTCCAAATCGCACTGTAGCCTCCTGACATCCTCATCAGAGCCCACCCCTCCTCCTAGTTTAGTGTCGTCAGCGAATTTGGAAATATTGCATCCAATTCCCTGATCCAGATCATTTATATATATTGTGAACAGCTGGGGTCCCAGGACAGATCCTTGCAGCACCCCGCTGGTCACTGCCTGCCACTCCGAAAACGAGCCGTTTATTCCAACTCTCTGTTTTCTATCCGCCAGCCAGTTCTCTATCCACGTTAATACTTTGCCCCCAATCCCATGAGCCTTAATTTTGCATGATAATCTTTTGTGTGGAACCTTATCGAAGGCTTTCTGGAAGTCAAGGTACACCACATCCACTGGCTCTCCCCCATCTATTTTACCAGTTACTTCCTCAAAAAATTCCAGCAGATTAGTCAAACACGATTTACCCTTTGTAAATCCATGTTGACTCTGTCCGATCCTTTCCCCATTTGTCAAGTGCTCCGCTATTTTATCCTTAATAATGGACTCTAGCATTTTGCCCACAACCGATGTAAGGCTTACTGGTCTATAATTCCCTGCTTTCTCTCTACCCCCCTTTTTAAATATTGGGGTAACATTAGCTACCCTCCAATCCACGGGTACTGTTCCCGAGTCAATGGAGTTCCGGAAGATGATCCTTAGAGCATCTGCTATCTCCAGGGCCACCTCCTTAAGTACCCTAGGATGTAGTTTATCAGGCCCCGGGGATTTGTCGGCCTTCAGTCCCCTCAACTTACCCAACACCATATCCCTAGAGATACTAATTTCTGTCAGCTCCTCCCTCTCATTAGTCCCTATGTTTGCCGATATTCCTGGGAGGTTATTTGTGTCCTCCTTTGTGAATACAGAACCAAAGTATGAGTTTAATTGGTCTGCCATTTCCTTATTCTCCATTATATATTCTCCCGAATCGGACTGCAAGGGACCGACTTGGGATTTTACCAGTCTTTTCCTCCTGATATACCGATAAAAGCTTTTGCAGTCTGTCTTTATGTTTGCTGCAAGTTTACTTTCGTATTCTATTTTCCCCTTCCTGATTAATCCCTTTGTCCTCTTTTGCTGTATCCTGTACTGCCCCCAATCTTCCGGTCTGGTGCTTTTTTTTGCCAGTTGATATGCCCTTTTTTTTGATTTTATGCTGTCCCTAATTTCCCTCGTTATCCACGGTTGAGCCACCTTTTTAGGTTTATTTTTATGCCAAACCGGTATAAACATGTTCTGGAATTCTTCCATTCTATCTTTGAATGCTTGCCATTGTCTATCCACTGTCAATCCCCCCAGAAACACCACCCGCTAAAATTGTTGCTGTCCTGAAAAATCATTTGAACCCCACACCGCTGATGTTAGCGGAACGATTTAAATTTTATGCAAGAACGCAACTGAAAGAGGAAAGCAACGCGGAGTATTTAATTGAACTGCGTAAGCTAGCGAAATACTGTCAGTTTGGGGAAAGTCTGACAGAGGCACTGAGAGACAAATTCGTGTGTGGGTTGTCGAAAGAAGGAACACAAAAGCGGCTGCTTGAAGAGAATGATCTTACACTTGATAAGGCTGTCACTATTGCAGCATCGCACGAAGCCGCAGCGAGAGGCACTGTGGAAATGCAGCTGAAGGCAGCGGTACTCAGCATAGATCAAATGGCTTTGGGTACAACGAAATGTTATCGTTGTGGAAAGACAACACACGATCAGAACCAATGCTGGTTTAAAAACCAGGAATGTAGAAAATGTGGCAAGCTTGGTCACATAGCTAAAGTATGCCGGTCAGGAAAGAAGACCAGCAACACAAAGTCACCGCAGGAAAAGTGCAGAAAGGTACATAAGGTGGCTGAGAAGAGTTCGGATGAACAGAATTCGGATTCAGACTCCAACAGCAAGGAACTGGGTAGTCTGAGAATTCACAATGTGAGTAAGGAAGCTGACCTACAAACTATCTGGGTCACACTGCAGATAGCAGGAGTCCAAGTGAAGATGGAATTGGACACCGGATCGGCGTTGACGGTCATGAATAAGCAAGATTACAAAAGGTTATTCACACATATTCCCCTACGGGATACGGAGATAGTATTGCAGACATACACGGGGCAAAGAGTATACCCCATCGGAAAGATAAAAGTCAAGGTGATACACAAGGGCAAAGAACACCAAGGGATGGACTTATATGTACTACCTGAGGGAGGTCCACCACTTCTGGGAGGGGAGTGGATCAGGAAAATAAATATGGACTGGCACTCCCTAAAAGCAATGACGGTAGATTCCGGAAAAAAAAATGTCAAACCTGAACGATTGTCCAGAATATTGGATGAGGCTAAAGAGGTGTTCCAACAGGGACTGGGAACACTAAGAGGAATTAAGGCAAAAATCAAGATTGCAGAACATGCAAACCCAAAATTTTTCAAAGCCAGACCGGTACCTTATGCGATACGACCTGCTGTGGAAGCTGAGCTGGAAGGGCTAGAACATTCAGGAGTACTGTCTAAGGTGGCCTGGAGTGAGTGGGCCACGCCCATTGTTCCCGTCATGAAGCGTTCATCGAGTAACAAGCCAGGGGAACCGGGGAAGGTCCGTATCTGTGGAGACTTCAAGATCACAGTTAATCCGGTGCTTCACACGGTGCAATATCCGCTTCCGCGGATTGAGGATATCTTTGCTTCATTGTCTGGCAGGAAACACTTCACCAAGATAGACCTGGCGCAAGCGTACTTACAGATGGAAGTTGAGGAAGAGTCGCGCCAGTATCTCACAATCAACACGCACAGAGGCTTGTATCGATATAATAGACTGGTTTTTGGAGTGGCTTCGGCTCCAGCAATTTGGCAGAGGGCCATGGAGCAGGTATTACAGGGAATTCCAAACACTCAATGTTACTTGGACGATATCCTGATTACAGGAGATGACGATGAGGAACACCTTGCAAATTTGAAACTGGTGCTCACCAGATTGAAGGAATATGGACTTCGAGTTAATCGCCAGAAATGTGAGTTCTTTCAGAAACGGATCTCGTACTGTGGTCATGTCATTGACCAGGAGGGGCTGCACAAGTCACCTGACAAGATCGAAGCTGTTGTGAAGGCTCCCGCTCCGGAAAATGTATCCCAGTTGAGGTCGTTCCTAGGGTTGATTAACTATTACCATAAGTTTCTGCCAAATCTATCCACGGTGCTGCACCCGCTGAATGCTCTTTTGCAGAAAGAAGTACCATGGAAGTGGAGCGAGGACTGTAAGAAGGCCTTTCGCAAAAGCAAGGCATTGATCACCTCAGAGGAAGTGTTGGCTCATTTCAACCCAACGCTACCTATTCGTTTAGCTTGTGATGCTTCTCCTTATGGTATTGGAGCAGTACTCTCACACAAGTTGCCAAATGGCTTGGAAAGGCCAGTCGCATTTGCATCCAGATCATTGACCTCCGCTGAGCGCAACTATGCTCAGATAGATAGGGAGGCTCTCAGCCTGGTGTGGGGAGTAAAGAAGTTTAATCATTACCTGCAGGGCCAGAAGTTTACACTGCTGACAGACCACCAGCCGTTGGTATCCATATTCAACCCTAAAAAGGGCGTTTCCATTATGACAGCGCAAAGGCTACAGAGGTGGTCCCTTTTCCTAGGGGCACACCAATATGACATAGAATACAAAGGATCAAAACAGCATGGGAATGCTGACGGTTTATCGCGCCTACCGTTGCCAACGGTAGAAGAGGCACCTACAGTGGACCCAGTGGAGATGTTCCACTCAACCATAGTGGAATGTCTACCAGTAACAAATTCTACCATCGAAAAGGAAACGAGAAATGACCCGACTCTCTCACGAGTCTACGATTTAATGGTGAAGGGATGGCCAGCACATGGCGAACCACTGTTGCCAGCATTCTCGCAAAGAAGAGAGCAGCTGTCAGTGTGCCGAGGAACTTTGATGTGTGGATCCAGAGTGGTGATTCCACCCAAACTCCAGCATAAAGTGCTAAAGGAGCTTCACGAGGGGCATCTGGGTGGAGTGAAAATGAAGAACCTAGCCAGAGCGTTTGTGTGGTGGCCAGGTATCGATGGAGACATCGAAGAAATGACCAAGAGCTGTCTAGGATGCCAGAAGGTCCAAAACGCCCCACCACAAGCCCCTCTACATCCATGGGAGTGGCCCTCATCTCCATGGCAAAGGGTACATATTGACTTTGCTGGTCCATTTATGGACTCAATGTTCTTAATCGCGGTGGATGCACACGCCAAGTGGCTGGAGGTAATAAAGATGTCCTCCACCACCACGGAAAAAACCATCACAGTATTAAGGACCATATTTGCCAGGAATGGGCTGCCGGAACAGATCTGTTCTGATAATGGACCGCAATTTGTGTCCGAAGAATTCAGGAAGTTCTTAAAAAACAATGGGGTTAAGCACTACACGTCCGCCCCATACCATCCCGCCACCAATGGATTAGCTGAAAGGTTTGTCCAGACCTTCAAGAAGGCCATAAAGGCCATGGGTAATGAAGACATAAATCTACAACATAAGGTAGATAACTTCTTGTTGGTGTACAGGAATGCAACACATGTGGTTACAAACCAAACTCCCGCCATGATGTTTTTCAATAGAAGACTAAGATGCCGGCTGGATTTGATCAAGCCAAACATCAGAAGGGACGTAGAGAACTGGCAATTTCAAGGCATGAATGAAAGGCCAACTAGAACCTTCCAGATAGGTCAACAAGTTTTGGCCCGGGACTACCGTACCGAGAAATGGCAGCCTGGGACTATTTGCACACGACTAGGACCGCTGATGTATACCGTGGACATTGGTGAAAGCATAATAAGGCGCCATGTTGACCAGATCATAGAGTCATCCAAAAAGGGACAACGTACTCCACAACTCTATACGCCTAATGATGAAGCAGAGATACCCATAGTATCTACCTCCGATCCGGTGATACTGGAATCAGATGAACCCGACACTGGCATTCAAGCCGAATCGACCTTGCCAAAAGAACCTACTACACCACCGAAAACTACTACACCACCGAGGCGTTATCCGGACCGAGTCAGGAAGCCTCCAGAGAGACTGAATCTGTGAACTGTTTTTACATGAAGTTGTGTATATATGTTATTATGTTATGTTACTGGGGAATATATACTGTTAAGCTAAAAAGGGAGGATTGTGGTGTATGTAACCGTTCCACCTTTAAGAGAACTATTTTAAGAGTTGCACTACTTTATCTTGGCTGCTATATACTGTAATACCGGTGGTGACCACACCGGTATATAAGTGCTGTGTAATGATTTATTGGGCAGTTCCGCCCTGACCTTCGACTAGTAAAGACCTGTTAAAATTTACTCTTGTGGTCTGTGTAGTAATTCTCACTATAACACACAGACTTAACAGCGCCGTCATCACCGGAACGCCCTTCTTTGGGTTAAAAATTGAGACCAGGGGTTGATGATCAGTCAGTAGGGTGAATTTCTGCCCGTGCAGATAGTGATTGAACTTCTTCACCCCCCACACCAGGCTGAGGGCCTCCCTGTCAATTTGGGCGTAGTTACGCTCGGCTGAGGTTAGCGAGCGCGACGCAAAGGCTATTGGCCTCTCTGAACCGTCACGGAATTTGTGTGACAGCACCGCTCCAATGCCGTAAGGTGACGCATCACATGCCAACCGAATCGGTAGTGTTGGGTTGTAGTGGGCCAATACTTCTTTTGAAGTGATTTGGCATTTACATTCCTGAAAGGCACGCTTACACTCATCACTCCATTTCCATGTTACACCAGTTTGAAGGAGGGCGTTCAGTGGGTGCAGAATTGTAGATAAATTCGGCAAGAACTTATGGTAGTAGTTCACCAACCCGAGGAACGACCTCAGTTGCGACACATTTTCTGGTGCTGGAGCCTTGACTACAGCCTCAATCTTGTCCGGCGACTTATGCAACCCTTCCTCATCAATCATGTGGCCACAATACGAGATTTGTCTCCTGAAGAACTCGCATTTGGGACGGTTGGCTCGTAGCCCATATTCCTGCAATCTCGTGAGCACCTGTTCCAGGTTGGCAAGGTGTTCATTGTCATTTTCGCCCATAACCAGGATGTCGTCCAAATAACACTGGGTCCCCGGGATCCCTTGCAGGACTTGTTCCATTGCCCTCTGCCACATAGCCGGGGCCGATGCTACCCCAAATACCAGTCGATTGTACTGGTAAAGGCCTTTGTGAGTGTTTATCGTGAGGTATTTCCTAGATGCTTCTTCCACCTCCATTTGTAGATACGCTTGAGCCAGGTCAATCTTTGTAAAACGCTTCCCTCCAGATAGCGAGGCGAAAATATCTTCTATCCGCGGAAGCGGATACTGTACTTTATGCAGGACTGGGTTCACAGTCACCTTGAAGTCCCCACAGATGCGAACCTTCCTTGGCTCCCCAGGCGTGCTGCTCAATGCTTTCTTCATTACAGGAACGATGGGTGTGGCCCACTCACTCCAGTCCACCTTAGACAGCACCCCCGAACGCTCCAGACTCTCCAGTTCAGCTTCCACAGCTGGGCGTATCGCGTATGGCACTGGTCTGGCCTTGAAAAATTTTGGGGTTGCATTATCCTCGATCTTGATGGTTGCCTTTACTCCTTTTAGAGTCCCAAGTCCTTGTTGGAACACCTCTTCCGCGTCAGATAGAATTTGTGACAGACGTCCAGACATCATCATCTTTTTTGTCAGTCACAGTTAGTGCCAGAATGGAATGCCAATCCAATTGTAGTCTTCGGATCCATTCACGTCCCAATAATGGTGGTCCTCCATCTCGTAGTATATACATGTATTGTTTCTGTGTTTCCTTTCCGTTATATTCAACTGGCACCCTTATTTTTCCTCTGGGGTAGACCTTTTGCCCCGTGTACGTCTTCAATACAATGGACGTGTCCTTTAAGGGTATGTGTGAAAACAGCCGCTCATAGTCTCGTCGATTCATGACAATTAGGGCTGATCCTGTGTCCAATTCCATCTTCACTGGGGACCCTGCTATCATGAGGGTGACCCAAATGGTTCGGTGATCTTCTTTTGCGATCATTTTGTGTAACTTTAAACAACTTAGTCGCCTGCTCCCAGAGTCCTTATCACTCTCCTGATCTTCTGAACTACTATCTGTCAGTTTCTTTACTTTCCTGTACTGTTCCTTAGTAGTTCTTGTCGTGTTGGTCTTCTTTCCCGACCTGCAGACTCTTGCTATATGTCCCATTTTCCCGCATTGCCTGCATATTTTGTCTTTAAACCAGCAGTCCTTCTGCTCATGGGTTGTTCTGCCACAGCGATAGCACTTTTCAGCTCCATACGCCATTTCATTAGCGCTGTATTCTTGTGGTTTCTGTTGTATTTCCGCAGCTCCCCGTGCTGCTGCTTCATAGGATACTGCCACGCTGAAAGCCTGTTCTAGCGTCAGGTCCTTTTTTGAAAGTAGTCGTTTCTGGGTTCCTTCACTCTGGAGCCCGCAGACAAACTTATCCCGTAAGGTGTCTGCCAGTCCTGCTCCTGGCAGTGCTTCGATAGCTTGCGTAGTTCCGTAAGATAGTCAGCATTGCTCTCATCTTTGTGCTGGTTTCTTTTATGGAATTTGAATCTTTCTGCTATCAGCAGTGGTGTAGGGCTTAGATGTTCCTGTAAGATATGAACAATCTCCTCAAAACTTTTCTCCATTGGTTTAGCTGGGGTAATTAAATTCCGCAATAGGCCGTACGTAGTCGCACCCATCAGATTTAATAATACCGATGCCCTCTTTCCATCAGCCACCTCATTTGCCTTGCAGTACACTTCAATTCTTTCCACATACGCGGTCCAGTCTTCTACCTCGTTGTCGAAAGCAGTGATACTGCCACTTTTCGGCATCTTGGGCGATTTTAAATGGCGCCTCCTGCGCTTTTGCTTCTTCCCCAATGGAATAAAATGGCGCCTCCCGCGCTTTTGCTTCTTCCCCGACGGGATAAAATGGCGCCTCACGCGCTTTTGCTTCTTCCCCTTACTGCCATGCTGCTCCTAGCGTTCTACGGGGTAATGGCAGCGACCTGCAGCTTCGGCGTGTCTCGCTTTCCTTCCCCCCCATTTAGTTTCTCTCCGCTGTCCTGTTCTTGAGCACCGACCGCGCCCTGTGCGCTCCACCATCTCTCTCTTGTTTTCTTTTCCCGGCGACGCTGCGCAGCCCGATTTGTAGAGCCGCTCGATCGAGCTTGAGCCCGCCGCAGTCCGGAAGGGTCAGCGCTACCTGCTACCAGCATGATTCGCTGGAACCACAGTCTCTCCTGCAATTCTCCAAACACCGATGGGTTCTTTGGGCGGTTGCCCTCGGTCGACGCCCGTTGCTCAGACTACGACCTTCCTTTCAGGCGAGATCCCCGTGAGATGATGCCACCCTGCAGGTGAGTTCGAACTTACTCGTCGCTACTGTAAAGTCCGCGCCTCAATCATACACGGACTTCGGGAGAACAGTTTAACAGGTACTTTACTGAACAAGAGGCAGCTTGAAACTGAAACTACAGAAGCCTGCTAGGGCCTTTTATACAGGGGTGTTCACTGCCGGTACTGCAGTCTAAGACCAGTTATTCCCTTAAAGGTACATACACAACAGTTATGCTAAATTTGTATAGAACCTTGGTTAGACCACATTTGGAGTAGTGTGCACAGTTCTGATCTTCATCATACTATAAAAAGGATATTGAGGCATTGGAGAAGGTGCAAAAAAGATTCTCAAGGATTATACCAGGACTGAGAGGATATACTTATCAGGAAAGTCTGAACAGACTGGGGCTCCTTTCTCTAGAAAAGAGAAGGCTGAGGGGTGACCCGATAGAAGTCTTTTAAGATTATGAAAGGGTTTGATCGGGTAGATGTACAGAAAATGTTTCTACTTGTGGGGAGTCCAAAACTAGAGATCATAAATATAAGATAGTCACTGCTAAATCCAATTGGGAATTCAGGAGAAACTTCTTTACCCAAAGAGTGGTAAGAATGTGGAATGCCCTAACTCAAGGAGTAGTTGGGGAAGCTAGGAGGGAGAAAGGAATAGAAGGATATGCTGATAGGGTTAGATGAAATAGGGTGGGAAGAGGCTCGTGTGGAGCATAATCGCTGGCATAGACCAGTTGAGCCGATAGCCTGTTTCTGTGCTGTACACTCAATGTTACTCGATGAATTCCCTATTGGATTTATTCTTGACTATCTTATATTTATGACCTTTAGTTTTGGACTCCCCCAGAAGTGGAAACATTTTCTCTACATCTACCATATCAAACCCTTTCATAATCTTAAAGACCTCTATCAGGTCACCCCTCAGGCTTCTCTTTTCTAGAGGTGATCAGTTTTATTAAATAATTTAGTGTTCATTTATTTTATTCAATATTTTGTGGATGTCTTAATTTTGTTAGCTCTGTTGGAAAGAGAGGTCTAACTGTTAATATATGTATGAAAGAGAGACAGAGAGAGACTCTAGACTGAGAGCATGATGTCAGTGGGAGTTCACATTTTTTGTTCGACTGGAAGTTTACTTTCCACGTTAGTTAAGCTCTCAATTCAATTCGGTCCAAAATTCAACACAAACATGAGTGATGGTAAAATCTAACTTCTAAATACAGAAATAGAGTTTGGCTATTCCTCTTCTATTTGTAATAGCCAAACAGTTAAGATTCCAAGCAATTGAGTCAAAACTGTCATAAAGCCTTCTAATACAGGCAAGAGACCCACAGCTTATTTGTGTGACTCATTCAGTTATGTTTAGCACTGGGTATCAAGTAGAAAGTGTATTTTCCACTGTAACCTCAACTCTTGCAGTTTTCAGACCGTGAAAAGTTAGACAGTTTGGTAACATCAGGAAAACAAAAGAGGTGTCTTATTTTCTATTTCACTACATATTCAATAAATAAATAGCATTTTTTCAAAATGTATCAAGTGACCTTTCTGGCAAACATACAAATATACAAAGACTGTTATTTATCTTCACCCTAATCTAGCCCCTCAACTAAGTGTACCGTGCCAAGAAATGTAACACTTTCCTGCAGCTCAAATCAAGAAGCAACTTTTAATAGCATCACATCATGTTTCTCCTTATACATACTTTAAACAAACAAATCCAAACTGTGCTTCAGTACTGATTAAACTTGAGGCTCATCAAGAAATGTTAGGAATATAAGAAAACCATGCCTTCACGCCAAAAATTATATTTCTGGCCATATTTTTAAGAAGTAAGTGAGATAAAGTGGTGGAAGACACACTGCAGATGTTTTTTTGCTACCAGTAACTGGAATAACATGGAAGGACACCTGCCTAACATCCATGGTCTAAATGTTCAGTTAACTACCGAGGCTGCAATGCTTTTCACAGAATCACAGAAACCCCACAGTGCAGATAGAGGCCATTTCGGCCCATCGAGCCTGCACCGACACATATCCCACCCGATCCCTGTAACCCCTACACCAACACATATCCCACCCTATCCCCGTAACCCCACGTATTTAATCCCCCTAACACTAAGGGTCAATTTATCATAGCCAACCAACCTAACCTGCACATTTTTGGACTGTGAGAGGAAACCGAAGCACCCGGAGGAAACCCACGCAAACACAGGGAGAATGTGCAAACGCCACACAGACAGTCACCCGAGGCCAGATTCAAACCCGGGTCTCTGGCGCTGTGAGGCAACAGTGCTAACCACTATGCCACCATGCTGTGATTGTAGCATTAATGGATTTCTCACAGTCACTTAAATAAAGAAGACATATTTTTTATCAGTCTGCTCTAGATAGATTTGTTGAAAAAGGTCTTATGCACCATATATCATTTAAAATCTATGATAGGACTGATAGACCCCAAACACAGTCGATGTTGACTATATGAAAAAGATCAATGTATAGACAAAATACGGTAACCAGATTATTACAGCAATTGCTATACCAAAGCTGACAAATTAAATTTGGTATAGATTTCCTTAAATCAGAAATTTGTTTATATCAAGTTCACATGTGAATGGATTTGTCTGTGTATATATTATGTAAACTGTATGTGATAAACTAGGTAGATGAGTTTGTTAAAGGTATTTCTACATGAAATTTTATACATTGTAGAAAAGAGGCCAAAGTAAACCTCAATGGAAATAATTCAAAACATAAGTTGTGGATGTGGTTGAGCTGAAAGGTAATTATGGTGGTGTTTGTGTAGATTCAGTGGAATAAACTAGAAACTGCTCATAATGTCAGCAGGGTGCTGAGAATTAGATGATTAGCTGGCTTGTTCGTGAGAGATGATGATGGAACAGTGGAAATTACGTTTCTGTGTATGAGCCTTTTTTGAAGGTATACACCCTGCTTTAAGAGCATACACCCACTTTTGGTGTTCAATGTTAATGGGATATAACACTCCAAAGGATTAAAAATGCTAGATGATCCAGAAAAAACGTTCTCTTCGCACCAGTTACAATCACACTGCAGCATATGCAAAGCTGAAGTGTGTGAGATGACTTCCTTGGGGTCTTCTTGTTGCACGGCATGTTAGAACTGAATTTGGCAAACGTTTCTCCCACAATGTACTGCATAGCTTGCATCAATGCAAAACCAAAATTGCTTTCATTGATCAAATGGCACGATTCCAAGAAGAGCAGCAAGTTCTTCCAGTACTGGTCAACATTCTTCCCTCAACCAACACTACCTAAAATCAAGTAACTGGCCTTTATTCTCATTGCTGTTTGCGGGACATTACTGTGTGTAAAATGCCTGTCATGTTCATCTATGTAACAATAGTCACTGCACTTCAAAGTAATTAATTGTATGCACTTTCTTTCTTCTATCCTTCTATCCTTTATGCTACGTGTGTGCTCCTAGTCCATATTTGAATCTTGGCATTACCTGCAGAGCGAGTAGGCACAATTTTAAAAGGCAGGAGAGGTGTCTGAGAACTTTAGAGGACACTATGGGCATAATTTAATAGGGGAAAAAGTCGGTTGGTTTGCGCCTCCTGTTCCCGAGGGGGCGCTAAAGGGGCTCAAAGCAACTAGCGCCCGGGCGTGGTGCCACTAACACCTCCCGGGAAATTCAGTGGGAGGTTAGCAGCGGCGGTAGCCGGTAGCGCCCTGCTTGGGGCGCTACCATTGAATTTCGGGCGCAGGGGCGCTAACTTTTTCAGGTCTCTAAAAGTAGCGCCCGGCAAAGTTATCGCACCAAAGGGGGCGCGAGCTAATTTTGCCCCCAATGAGTTTGCATTGCCAGAGGGGAGTCTTGCCCACCAACAGTGTAAATCTGAAAATTGGGCACATACTGCCAACAATTTCCAGCTGGAATGGTCAACAAAGTGTGGGCAGTAGGTGCCCAAATTTCTGTTTTGAATTATCAGCTGACGAGGCTTCCCATCAGCAGCACAGGTCCATAAAACTGCCTCCTATAAGTTTGTCTCTGCAGCAGCACAAATCCTGCATATAGTGCCCATAGTTGAGTTACTTGGAGGAGGACAGGTGAGGACAGCCAGGGAGCTCCAAAGACATTTAGAGCCAAACAGTACCCCAGATAGGAAGTGTTTCGGGCCCAAGCACAGCTACCTGGATCTCACCAAGGAGCAGTGCTTTAGGAACCTGCAGTCACTGATGTGCGCTATCTGCTTGAAGCAGACCTACAGACACAGTCAGGCATTAGCACTGCATTACCTGTAGTGGTTAAAGTAGCCACAGCTTTCTTTCTTTTATGCAACTGGGTCATTCCGCTGTCTCAGAGATGTCCCAGATACTCTTTTCAAGCAAGCCAGCATTTACATTGTCTTCTGAACTGAAGGAGCAGTAGTAGGAGCAATAGATCATTTTTTTCCATTCTGATAGAATCATAGAATCATAGAAAGTTACAGCACGGAAGGAGGCCATTTCGGCCCATCGTGTCCGCACCGGCCAACAAAGAGTAATCCAGCCTAATCCCACTTCCCAGCTCTTGGTCCGTAGCCCTGCAGGTTAGAGCATCCCAAGTGCACATCCAAGTACTTTTTAAATGTGGTTAGGGTTCCTGCCTCTACCACCCTTTCAGGCTGTGAGTTCCAGACCCCCACAACCCTCTGGGTGAAGAAATTTCCCCTCAAATCCCCTCTAAACCTTTCACCAATTACTTTAAATCTGTGCCCCCTGGTTTTTGACCCCTCTGCTAAGGGAAATCTATCCACTTTATCTAGGCCCCTCATAATTTTATACACCTCAATAAGGTATCCCCTCAGCCTCCTCAGTTCCAAGGAAAACAGACCCAGCCTATCCAATCTTTCCTCATAGCCAAGATTCTCTACTCCTGGCAACATCCTTGTAAATCTCCTCTGTACCCTCTCTAGTGCAATCACATCTTTCCTGTAATGTGCTGACCAGAACTGCACGCAGTACTCTAGCTGAGGCCTGGTGTTTTATACAGTTGAAGCATAACCCCACTGCTCTTGTATTCTATCCCACGGCTAATAAAGGCAAGCATTCCATATGCCTACTTAACCACTTTATCTACCTGGCCTGCTACCTTCAGGGATCTGTGGACATGCACTCCAAGATCCCTTTGTTCCTCTACACTAACCAGTGTCTTACCATTTAATGTGTAGTCCCTTTCCTTGTTAGCTCTCCCCAAATGCATTACCTCACACTTCTCCGGGTTGAATTCCATTTGCCCACCTGACCAATTTATTGATATCTTCCTGCAGTCTACAGCTTCCTTCTTCAGTTTCAACCACACAGCCAATTTTAGTATCAAATGCAAACTTCTTAATCATATCCCCTATATTGAAGTCTAGTGATGGCTTCCCCCAGGATAGAGGGCAATGTGGGCTGTACCCACATAACACCTTGTGACATCCACTGTCATTCGTGCCGAGACATGTGATGGCCAAGACGTAGCATCAACCTGAGAGCCAAACATCTGTTCCAAGAATACTGGATCCATGCTCAAGACCAATTTCTATGGCCTTCTATGAGGCCCCGGTATTCTTCCCTCATTGCTGCCTATCATTCCTGAAAGGATTGGAAGCCATGAACAACTGCATTGTAGGGTTTTTATCTCATGAACTCCATACTGCAGTTTGAGCACTCGTAAGAGGTGCTGCCACTCTGTCTACCGTGGATTACTGGGGCCTCCACTGCAACATGATAGATTGCAGTACAGACAGCCATTGATCAATGGCTGTGGAAATCCAGGTTGCGGACTCTTATACAGAAGCCCCAGACTTTGCGACTTGTTTTCTATGGACACAAGAGACTTGTGAAGATGCTCATGCAGTATTTTTCCTTTGTAAGCAGGCCTACTGAGGTCTGAATCCTGATGCAACACTGCGTAGCCAATAACAATGCTGAGCCTCTGCCCAGCAACATGTTGGCATTCTGCTGTCAACAATATCTGCCTTTCATCATCTATCACCTGTGCCTCACCATCTGTTCTCTCCTCTACATCAGAACTATGACCAACTGACATGCATGTCTCTGAGCTGATGTTTGCTATTGCAGGGACTCTGTTGTAGGAGTTTACTGGACAGTCCAGCCCCAGGCTTCCTGAATTTCGGTTGAAACAAAAGGGGGAGAAATTTGGTATCGCCCCGTTTGAGGCGCTAAATTTTGAAAGCTGGAAAAATTAGCAGCAGGCACTAATGATTCTTAGCTTTCTCTAAATTGGGTGTTAGCACTCCAGGAAGGAAGTGGAGCACTAAATCAAGCACTACCACTTCCCTTCTGGAGCACTAATCCACGCAGGAGGGCCGGTAGGGCTGCAGGGCTGCACAATGTCCCGTGCAGTGCTGCCGGGATCCGAGGTTCCCCTTAAAGGGAAGGGCCATCGCTGCAGGCTCTGCATTTCATTGATGTCCCTTGTCGCCAACAGCAGCTGGGATCCGCGACAATCAGCCCCAAGCACTCGAACAGAATGCAGGGCTGATCAATCGCAGCAGTTAAAAAATTTCAAACGGCATCCTGAGTAATGGAAACAAATTTTTTCTGCAGACCAGCGGCCTTAGCTTTAATTAGCACTCCCGAAGCGCCCGGCCTCCCGAACAACGCCTCCCACACCTGTCGGTGTTATCGCCCAGCGATGCTGCAGGGGGCGGAACCAAATTTCAAGTCTGGAGCACTACCGGGGCAATGCGCAGCCGGATGACATCACGATCTCCGGGCGCAGGAGATTGTGGTGCTAGGGGTTACCACCGCCGCAAACCTCCAGGTGAGTTTCGCGGGCGGTGGAACTATCACCACGCCCATGCGTAAATCGCTCACGCCCCATTATCGCCCCCCGGAGATGTTAATGGGAGGCGTAAAGGAGGTGAATTTCTATTTGAACACAGAGGGTCAGCAATCCCTATTGTACCAAGTGATGTTGCTCTAAGCATTTTAGGGTTCTTGGGCTATGATATCCACCGTGCCTATCTCAAAGAGGGCGCCAATCTAGACTGGCTAGTTTCCCCTCCCCCTACCCCAACCTCCATATGTATCTGCTCCTGGCAATTCAATGGCAACTTTGCCTGAAAGTAGAACAGTGTGCCCTGGCGATATATGCTGCTGAGTCCCGTTACCTTAATGCCCAATAAAGGTAGGTTGGCATTATCATGCTAACTGCATTTCAAAGATGTTGCAGCCTAAAAGTCACTGCAAGCTCTTTTTTGGTTACATGGCTTTACAGTCATACCGCTTTGGTCAGCTGTGTGCTTATGAGCCCTCTTATGAAGGGTGCAGTCCCACTTCAATTCCTTTCTTTTTTGGCCTCCTCCTTTCTTTTTGTCCATAAACATGCTCTAGCTACAGCTGCCCACATGCTAAATATATCAGATGACTGGTTACTTACCACATTAAAGAGTACATGTGCAACATTATTGCAGCTGTGATGCAATTACTTGTTCAATTGTGGGCCCGTTATGGTCATCCAAACTTCCACGAGTCAAGAAGGGGAGAATTAGAGCACTTGAGCATGTGGGTTATAACCCAAGTAATGAAAAGTAATCCACCATTTACTCGTATCTAGCCCACAGAGAGGAAATCCTAGCCAATAGTGTACAAACTCTAGGCTGCCCATGTATTGTTTCCAGTGCCAGGAGCAATACTCAACTGGACAAGTCTCCCAATCATTAGCAATGGTATGGTCTCATGAACAATAGGGATTGACTACGATAGACACAAGTCACGCTCGCTCCATACAAGTAAGTGCAAAGATTTAATGCATTCACAGTCAGTGAAGCAGTATCACCATAGTAGCTGCAACTATTTCTGAATGCAAAGGCAAAAGGCACTGCTAATGTGTTAGAGCGTCAGGGTTGTGCATTAAGTTATGGAAGTCCTATATGTCTTTGCAGGAGCAGGTGGCATTTAACAGAAGGCAGTGCCACAGCTACTGGAGGAGGAACGGCAGCAGTTCAGGAAGTGAGCTCATTCTGAGGAAATGGCAATAGAGCTCCAGCAACACTGCGAGAGAAAGGTGATAGGAGGTGGTGAAGTGGGCGGGTTTTTCTCTTTCCTTTCTTCATTCCCAGTCCTGGTCAATGTATCTGAAAATGTCAACTTTCAGGACTCTCCTGTGCAGTTGACAGTGATGATGAAGTCCATTAGTACACATTCACTTATTACTTTTCCTATTTATTTCCTATATATTTGTCCTTCTTTATGCTTTCAGAGGAACAGCAGAGTAATTCGAGGCCGGAACCACCATAGAACCCACAAGAAGCACCTCATCAGGCATCTAGTCGCAAATCCTAGACTTGGCTTGCAGCAACCCAGTTACATCCATACATTCTCTGCTCATGTCCACAGAGAACTGCTTTGACATTTCACATTGAAGAGTCTCCGAAAGGGAAGACTTCATACCATCATTCTAGACTGGGTGTTCAATTTCCTAAATTTCGCTTCTGTGAACCTAGATGTTTATTAATACATCTGCGCATTTGGGCTATTACAATAACTGGAATTTGTCAGTGAAGCTTGATCAGTATTAATACAACAGGATAGAACTGGCATCTAAATCTGAACTCATTGTGTGTATGGAGGGAGGGGAGAGGGCAAAGAGATCAACTGAACTGAACCAGTCCAAACTTTTCCCAATAATTGGTTTTGGTTAATGTTTTCACAGTATAAAATTATATCAATTACATGAATATTAAACATTCTGCATTGCTGAAGAAAAGGTTTTCAAAATCCCAAAAGAGTATTACTGCATTCTTCACACACATGTCAGATGTCAGCAAACTCAGAGGAAATAAAGGTTAGAAAATAGACAACAAAGGGGTTTGGCAGTGCTTAATGGTATATATTTCAATGCAAGGAGTCTAAGGAATAAAGCAGATGAGCTGAGGGCACAAATAGACATGTGGGAGTATGATATTATAGCTATTACTGAAACATGGCTGAAAGAAGGGCAGGAATGGCAGCTCAACTTTCCTGGGTACAGGGTTTTCAGACAAGATAGAGAGGGGGATAAAAGAGGATGGGGTCGCAATGTTGGTTAAAGAATTAATTACAGCTGTGAGGCGGGATGATATGTTAGAAGGATATCAAATGAGGCCATGTGGGTTGAACTGAAGAAACAAAAGAAGAATCACACTGCTGGGAGTGTAATATAGACCCCCAAATAATCAGAGGGAGATAGAAGAGCAAATATGTAGGCAAATTTATGAGAAGTGCAAAAACAATAAGGCAGTAATAGTAGGGGATTTCAACTACCCTAATATTAATTGGGATAGAATCAGTGTAAAAGGTATAGAGGGTGCTGAATTCTTAAAATGCATTCAGGAGAACATTTTTAGCCTTACGTAGCAAGTCCAACAAGAGAGGGGAGCGGGTACTGGACTTAGTTTTAGAGAATGAAACTGGGCAGGTAGAAAGGGTATCAGTGGGAGACCATTTTTAAAAATTAATTCATGGGATGTGGGCATCGCTGGCAAGGCCCTTGAGAAGGTGGTGGTGAGCCGCCTTCTTGAACTGCTGTAGTCCGTGTGGTGAAGGTACTCTCACAGTGCTGTTAGGGATGGAGTTCCAGGATTCCCAGCAATGAAGAAGGAATGACAATATACTTCCAAGTCAGGATGGTGTGTAACTTGATGGGGAACTTGGAGGTGGTGTTGTTCCCATGCGCCTGCTGCCCTTGTCCTTCGAGGTGGTAGAGGTCACGGGTCTGGGAGGTGCTGCCAAAGAAGCCTTGGCGCGTTGCTGCAGTGCATCTTGTAGATGGTACACACTGCAACCACGGTGCACCGGTAGTGGAGGGAGTGAATGTTTAAGGTGGTCGATGGGGTGTCAATCAAGCAGGCTGCTTTGTCCTGGATGGTGTCGAGCTTCTTGAGTGTTGTTGGAGCTGCACTCATCCAGGCAAGTGGAGAGTATTCCATCACACTCCTTACTTGTGCCTTGTAGATGGTGGAAAGGCTTTGGGGAGTCAGGTGGTGAGACACTCGCCACAGAATACCTAGCCCCTGACCTGCTCTTGTTGCCACAGTATTTATGTGGCTGGTCCAGTTGAGTTTCTGGTCAATGGTGACCCCCAGGATATTGATGGTGGGAGATTCGGCGATGGTAATACCATTGAATGTCAAGGGGCGGTGGTTAGATGCTCGCTTGTTGGAGATAATCATTGCCTGGCACTTGTGTGGTATGAATGTTACCTGCCACTTATCAGCCCAAGCCTGAATGTCGTCCAGGTCTTGTTGCAAGTGGGCATAGACTGCATCATTATCTGAGGAGTTGTGAATGTCACTGAACACTGTGCAGTCATCAGCGAACATCCCCATTTCTGACCTTATGTTGGAGGGAAGGTCATTGATGAAGCAGCTGAAGATGGTTGGGCCTAGGACACTGCCCCGAGGAACTCCTGCAGTGATGTCCTGGGGCTGTGATGATTGACCTTCAACCACCACAGCCATCTTCCTTTGTGCTAGGTATGACTCCAGTCAGTGGAGAGTTTACCCCCTGATTTTGGTGGTAATGATCATAATTCAGTTAGATTTAGCATAGTTATAGAAAAGGACAAAGGTAGACCAAGAGTCAAATGTCTCGATTGGGAAAGGTCAATTTTATTAAGCTGTGATGTGATTTAGCAAAGATGGACTGGAAACAGCCACTTGAAGGTAAATCAGTGTCAGAGCAGTGGGAGGCATTGAAGGAGGAGATAGTGAGGGTTCAGAGCAAATACGTTCCCACAAAAAAAGGGTGGGACCCCCAAATCTACAGCCTCCTGGATGTCAAGGGGCATACAGGGAAAGATAAGGCAAAAAAGGGAAGCTTATGTCAGATACCGAGAGCTAAGTACTGTAGAAAGCCTAGAGGAGTAGAGGAAGTGCAGGGGTGAAATTAAAAAGGAAATTAGGAAAGCAAAGAGAGGGCATGAGAAAATATTGACAAGTAACATCAAGGAAAACCCAAAGATGTTTTATAAATGCATAAAGAGCAAGAGGAAAGTGTAGGGCCGATTAGAGACCAATAAGGTAACCTCTATGTGGAGGAGGAACACGTGGGTACTTTGCCTCTGTCTTCACAAAAGAGAGGGACGATGCAGACAATATAGTTAAGGAGGAGGAGTCTGAAATATTAGATGAGATAGACATAGTGAGAGAGGAAGTATTAAGGGGTTTAGCATCTTTGAAAGTAGACAAATCACCAGGCCCGGATGAAATGTATCCCAGGCTGTTAAGAGAAGCAAGGGAGGAAATAGCGGAGGCTTTGACCATCATTTTCCAATCCTCTCTGGCTACAGGTGTGGTGCCGGAGGACTGGAGGACTGCTAACCTTGTACTGTTGTTTAAAAAGGGAGAAAGGGATAGATTGGGTATTTACAGGCCAGTCAGTCTATCCTCGGTGGTGGGCAAATTATTGGAAAAAATTCTGAGGGACAGTATTAATCATCATTTAGAAAGGCATGGATTAATCAAGGAGAGTCAGCATGGATTTGTTAAGGGAAAATCATGTCTGACTAACTTGATTGAATTTTTGAGGAGCTAACAAGGAGGGTCAATGAGGGTAGCGCATTTGATGTTGTCTACATGGATTTTAGCAAGGCTTTTGACAAGGTCCCACATGGCAGACTGGTCAGAAAAGTAAAAGCCCATGGGATCCAAGGGAAAGTGGCAAGTTGGATCCAAAATTGGCTCAGTGGCAGGAAGCAAAGTGTAATGTTCGACAGTTGTTTTTGTGATTGGAAGGCTGTTTCCAGAGGGGTCCCTTGCTTTTTGTGGTATATATCAATGATTTAGACTTGAAAGTAGGGGGCATGATTAAGAAGTTTGCAGATAATACAAAAATTAGCCATGTGGTTGATAGTGAGGAAGAAAGCTGTAGACTGCACAAAGATATCAATGGACTGGTCAGGTGGACAGAAGAGTGGCAAATGGTATTCAATCCAGAAAAGTGTGAGGTAATGCATTTTGGGGAGGGAATACACAATAAATGGTAGGATACTGAGAAGTGCAGAGGAACAGAGGGACCTTGGAGTGCATGTCCACAGATCCCTGAAGGTAGCAGGACAGGTAGATAAGATAGCTAAGAAGGCATACGGGATACTTTCCTTTATTAGCCGAGGCATAGAATATAAGAGCAGAGAGGTTATGCTTGAACTGTATAAAACATTAGTCATGCCACAGCTAGAATACTGCATACAATTCTGGTCACCACATTACAGGAAAGATGTGATTGCACTAGAGAGGGTACAGAGGAGATTTACGAGGATGTTGCCAGGACTGGAGAATTTTAGCTATGAGGAAAGATTGGATAGGCTGGGGTTGTTTTCTTTGGAACAGAGTAGGCTGAGGGGAGGGTTAATTGAGGTGTATAAAATTATGAAGGGCCTAGATAGAGTGGATAGGAAGGACATAGTTCCCTTAGCAGAGAGGTCAATACCGGGGGCTTAGATTTAAAGTAATTGATAGAAGGATTAGAGGGGAGTTGAGGAGAACTTTTTTCACCCAGAGGGTGGTGGGGGTTTGAAACTGAATGCCTGAAAGGGTGGTAGAGGCAGAAACCCTCATTGCTTTTAAAAAGTACATGGATATGCACTTGAAGCGCCGTAACCTATAAGGCTGGAAAGAGCTGAAAAGTGGGATTAGGCTCTTTTTCGGCCGGCACAAACACAATGGGCCGAATGGCCTCCTTCTGTGCTATAAACTTCTATGATTCTATGTGCATGTGCCACTGACATCTTGGAAGGCCTGAATGGAACACCCAAACATTGGCCGGTTCTCACATTCCTGTTGTATTACATTATTTTCTTAAATTTAGACATTGGAGTATCCTATCAAGTGGAAGAGCATTTCTACAAAACAACATTTTTTTGCTTTCTAAAGTTTAAAAAAAACTGAACATAAGTGTTTTAAATTTTAAATAAATTGCAGATTGTCTCTCATCCATTAGCAACCAACAGTATAACACAGCTAAATATTTACAAATACTGAAGACCCCTAATTATCTGATTGACCAAAATGGCCAAAAGCAGAATATTTGTATGTCATGTGGTGTTTATAAAAATAATAGTTTCCAGATAGTCTGGCAATCAACAACAAATAAAAAGTAGCACAACAAAACCAAAATTAATTTACTGTTTAAGTACTGCCTGCAATAAATGTATTCTTAACAAAAGAAATATTCAAGGTAACTACGACTCGGCATCAAACACCTAATTCAAATGAATGTTTTAATAGGGTTTAAGTCTGAAGTACTCATTTGATTATATTCTCTTCTAAAATGTTTCTGTTTTTGTTTATTTAATATCTTCTCCTCTCCCCGCATCATTTTTTCTCCACACCATTGATCCCATAATCCATGCACCAGTCCCTAGCCAAAAAGGCATTCAAACAACCAACTACTTCATCATTAAGGCACTAAGAAGGATCCTACAAATTGTATCAGAATAGCTTGAGCCAACTCACTCGTTGATTTTCACTCGATTGCCATGGGGTGCCCATGGCTCAACCATACTCACCTCCTCCACCCCAACATTGGAATCACACTCTCTGAGGAATGGTGGTGAAATAGCCTCTTGTCACTTTGTCACACAACACATTTAACCACCAGTATAAAATATTTTTATATGTTAATTACTGAAGCTTCCTATAAGCTAGCATTGCTCTGTTCTTTTTTTAACAGTTGTTAAAAATACTTTAGAATATTGACCAATAGATTGCATGAAAGTGAATGCTATACTTTCATGAATTTAAAACGATAAAAACTTGCAAATGAAATACTGTTGCTTTGCAATTCTGATTCCTGCTTTATTAGCAATTATACTGCCTAATAAGTCTAAAGGCCGTACATGATTACAGTCAGATCTCATTAATACACACCGCAATAGTGCTTGATAAAAAGAAAAACTGAATGCTAGAAATCTGAAATTAAAAAACATAAGGGCCTAGAAATTGGGTTCTGGTCTTGCCAGGGCTGTAGCGCCAGAAAGTTTGCGCCAGCGGTAATGCGGCAGCGCCCGACGAAAATTCGGGTGCGCCGGGCCCAGACGGCGGCGGGCGCTAAAACCCTCCTTTAGCGCCTCAAAACGGGCGTGAACTTGGGTTTCCCGGCGCTAATCCCCCGCTGCGGCACCCGATGCGGTGCGGCAGGTGGGGGAACTGCAGGCCTCCTCCTCCTGTTAAGGAGGAGCTGCCTGCAGCCGACAACTGTCCGGCGGATTGCCCCGACATCTGAGCCCGGCACCTCGGGGAAGTGCCGGGCTCGCATGAGACACTGATCAGGGCCGCGGGGGGGGGAATGCAGGAGTCCGGGAAGGGAGGTGCGGGCAGGCGGCCGCCGGGAACGCGGCCGGCCGCCGCTCCACCTTTATGCGCCGGCGCACACTGGGGGAAGACTCTGTTGCCAGAGTCTTAGTTGCGCCTGCCACGGGCGAGGCGGGCGCAACTGAATTTCGGCTTGGGGCCGGGTTACCACGGCAACCGGGACGCTGCGCACACCGATGACGTCATCGGTGCCGGCGCAGCGCTACCGGTCTACCGCCGCGGAAGGGCCCCAGGCAATTTAGGAACCGGCGCCAATTGCAGCGCTAGGCCCTCTAGCGCCGCAAAATCGGTGCTAAGGGCACTGAATTTCTAGGCCAAGATGTTGGAAATGCACAAAAGTCGGTCAGCATTTGAGAAAGAAAAATAGATTAACATTTTGGGCCATATCTTTCTTCAGAACTATTCTGCTAAGGATTGGTCAGTCATTGCAAGCGGAATCTTACTGAACTGTACTACATCCATTCATTAAATTGTTAACATAATGCCTTGTCCGAAGAAGATTAAGTTACAGAGCAGCAACTTGGACAGGCATTGGTTAAAAAACATTGTGGCGAGAACTTCACATTGTACATAATTTTGCAGGAAATTCTGTGCCACCAAAGATAATAAATAAACTCTGCATTTCCTCATCTTAGTATGAATACACACTTGAAATAAACTATTTAGCCCTCTCTGTACTGCATGAAAAGCTATTTGTTTCACTGGGAATTACCTCACTTAAATGTGTTCACAATCAGTTCACCTGGTTTGGAGCCTCAAGCTATACATTTGCCCATTGCCAACCACCTCCTACAATCTGTGACATTCAGTTTGCAGACCTCCACAGTTTAAATGCTTTCCTAGAAGAAATTCAGAATATTAACACTGACAATCAACTTAAAACAAATAAAAAAGGAACATTTACTCCAGTTGCTTAGAAATTTCCCTGAATCATGCCCCATACTAAAATTCTGCACAGTTGCATCTGTTAAAATTTCCTTTTAAACTGTTTTCACACAAGATGGTTGATCAGATATTCCTACATTGGATTTCAGTATTAAATTATCTGCACTGAAATATCCCCAACTATTTATTGCTTTAAATTATTGCTAACATTGTATGTTTTTCATGGATTGCATTTTTTGACAAAGTCCCTGAAAACTCTCCAAAAGTTGGGAGGAGCCAATGAATTGCACGGGAGTCTATTACACTGTACATAAAACACTTTTACATAGGCCATCAGGTTCCCCCAATTTTGACGGAGTTTTAGGGACACCTGCCAAAAAGTGCACTCAGTGAAAAGTGGAAAGCTGCCTGTAATTTATGTTGTATAAGAGTCTCTCAACCCATCACTTCTCCACTCCACTTGTCTTCTTACTTGTATTTACCTACAGCCTAATTATGTTTAGATTGGTATGCGTGCTTAGATTGATGTAATCTGTATGGTTGAATTGTAGTGATAATAGAACTGTAAAATGTGTTTAATGTCCTACTGGAAATCATCACTGCACCACATGATTCTCAGATTCAATTTCAATTTCAATATGCATATCTTTATACTTTAATTTTCAAGAAATCTCAAGTTAACGTGGTGGCAAAATGATGACTTGTCCAGAATTGTCATTAATTTTCAAATTACATGCTGCACCTCCTCAGTATCATGCTGTGTCATATATCACAAGCCTTGATAAAGTACACATTGGTTATGGTCCTTTCACTACTGGAGAACTACAGTAGAACATTGTTGATGTGAAGTCCACAATTGTCCAGCGTAATGAATCAATGCCATGCATTTGAGTTCGGTGTTCTAAAAGGAAATCCAAGCTTTAAATCCAAAGGTATTTGGATCAGCAGCATTTCACTCCAACAAAAATCACCTTCATTATAACGTGCTTTTTGCATCAATTCAAAAAAAAAGTTACAGAGAAGGTCTTCAGTGATTAATCATAGTTATAAAATAGCTCGACTGTTTCCCTGAAGAATTTAAGAGTGCAACTAAATTCATTGGCCCAGAGTTTAGGGGCCTATAACTGTGTATGCACAGTATATGCACTGTAATGGCCCCGCAAATTCTGGATTTCCACATGCGCTGCGCATGCACGAAAACCCAGAACTTGCGATCTGTCATGTTTCAGCTTGACAGATCATCCACATGCGCAGGAAAAAGACGTTTGCTGGCGGAGAGTTGGACTATTTATTTTTCATTCGGTCATGGAATGTGGGCATCGCTGGCAAGGCCAGCATTACTTGCCCATCCCTAATTGCCCTTGAGAAGGTGGTGGTGAGCCGCCTTCTTGAACTGCTGCAGTTCATATGGTGAAGTTACTCCCACAGTGCTGTTCGGGAGGGAGTTCCAGGATTTTGACCCAGCGACAGTGAAGAATCGGCAATATTCTTCTAAGTCAGGATGGTGTGTGACTTGGAGGGGAACTTGGAGGTGGTGGTGTTCCCATGCGCCTGCTGCCCTTGTCCTTCTAGGTGGAAGAGGTCGCTGGTTTGGGAGGTGTTGTCGAAGAAGCCTTGGCGAGTTGCTGCAGTGCATCTTGTAGACGGTACACACTGCAGCCACAGTACACCGGTGGTGGAGGGAGTGAATGTTTAAGGTGCTGGATGGGGTGCCAATCAAGTGAGTTGCTTTGTCCTGGATGGTGTTGAGTTTCTTGAGTGTTGTTGGAGCTGCACTCGTCCACGAAAGTGGAGAGTATTCCATCACACTCCTTACTTGTGCCTTGTAGATGGTGGAAAGGCAGGAGGTGAGACACTCACCACAGAATACCTAGCTCTTGTTGCCACAGTATTTATGTGGCTGGTCCAGTTAAGTTTCTGGTCAATGGTGACCCCCAGGATGTTGATGGTGGGGGGTGCGGCGATGGTAATGCCGTTGAATGTCAAGGGGCGGTGGTTAGACTCTAGATTGTTGGAGATAGTCATTGCCTGGCACTTGTGTGGCGCGAATGTTACCTGCCACTTATCAGCCCAAGCCTGAACGTGGTCCAGGTCTTGTTGCATGCGGGCATGGACTGCTTCATTATCTGTGGAGTTGTGAATGGCACTGAACACTGTGCTGTATTCAGCAAACATCCCCATGTTGGAGGGAAGGTAATTGATGAAGCAGCTGAAGGTGGTTGGGCCTAGGACACTGCCCTGAGGAACTCCTGCAGTGATGTCCTGGGGCTGTGATAATTGGCCTCCAACAACCACAACCATTTTCCTTTGTACTAGTTATGACTCCAGCCAGTGGAGGTTTCCCCCCCCCCCCACAATACCCATTGACTTCAGTTTTACTAGGGCTCCTTGATGCCACACTCGGTCAAATGCTGCCTTGATGTCAAGGGCCGTCACTCTCACCTTACCAACTACTGCCCACCAAATGCCCACGAAGGCCTTCTTTTACCAGCGTAAGGGTAAAAATAAACATTAAAATAATTTTTTTTAAATCATTTAAACATTCAAAAATCATTAAAATTCATTTAGGTTATTTTTGGCCACTTTAAAAATGTTTACATTTATTTTTCAAAAAATTACATTTTTGTTTTAAATGTTGAATTAAATTGTATTTTATTAATTTTAAACATGTGGGGGGGAAAATTTGGTATTGCCCATTTTGGGGCGCTAATATCGGCCAGGTGCAAATTTTAGCGCCTGCTGCAAATTATTGCCGCCAACCACAAAATTCGTCTCCAGCACCCCTGGAAGTGATTGGAGCGCTAAATCAAGCACTACACACCTCTCTTAGGGCGCTAACGTCGGGGAGCGAGGTGCTACCTCAGAGTGCTGCTCAAGCTCAGGCAATGTCAATTACCCTGGAACTCAGACAGACAGGCGCCGTCCAGTTCTTAAAGGGGAGGGTCCATCTTGCTGCACAGCCTCATGCTGCTCATTGCAGCGTTTGACCTCGGCCTGCAAGCAGGTAAAAATTTTCAGCAAAGATTCATCATGGCTGCTCAGAGGCCCAGGGAGAGAGCTCACCAGTTTAGTGACCAGGCATTGTGGCTGTGGAACGCCGATATGCAGTGCTGTTTCCAGACACTGGCAGGAGGCCATTGCCCCGGGAGTTCACAAGGGTATGGAGGGAGGTGGCCCAGTACGTATTGTCCAGGAGCCAGGTCCAAAGGACTCACACCCAGTGCCGCATGAAGTTCAACAACCTCACTCCGCAGGTAAAGAGTGCACAGGCAGACAGGAAATGGGTGACCGCTAGACAGCGTAAAAGAAGTAGGAACAAAGTGCAGGAGTCCCCTGGGTCCATTTCCCTCTCCAACAGATTTTCCATTTTAGATACTCCTGGTGGAGATGGTTTCTCAGGGGAATGCTGCAAGAGCTCAGTCTGTGGCACTACGAGTGGCTCAGCTGCACAGGGGGGGAGGAAAAAGAATGGGAGAGCAATAGTGATAGGGAATTCTGTTGTAAGGGGAACAGATAGACGTTTCTGTGGCCGCAGACGTGACTCCAGGATGGTATGTTGCCTCCCTAGTGCCAGGGTCAAGGATGTCACTGAAAGGCTGCAGGGCATTCTGAAGGGGGAGGGTGAACAGTCAGAGGTCGTGGTTCACATTGGTACCAACGACATGGGTAGAAAGAGGGATGAGGTCCTGCAACAAGAATTTAGGGAGCTAGGTAGCAGATTAAAAAGCAGGACCTCAAAGGTTGTAATCTCTGGGTTACTCCCGGTGCCACGTCCTAATGAGTATAGGAATAGGAGGATAGAGCAGATGAATGCGTGGCTAAAGAGTTGGTGCAGGAGGGAGGGCTTTAGTTTCCTGGATCACTGGGTCTGCTTCTAGGGAAGGTGGGACCTGTACAAGTCAGATGGGTTGCACCTGAACCGGAACGGGACCAATATCTTTGCGGGGAGGTTTGCTAGTACTGTTGGGGAGGTTTAAACTAACTTGGCAGGGGGATGGGATACAGAGTGGAGCTATAGTAGGGGGTGATGCACAGCCAAATATAGAGGAAAAAACAAGTCAGCCTGGAAGGCAGAGCAAATATATAACGGCACAAGGGAGTATGGCAAGGCTGGATGGCATTTATTTTAATGCAAGGAGTCTTGTGAGTAATTGAAAGTGTTGATGAACACATGGGAATATTGTGGTGTATGTAACCTGTTCCACCTTAAGAGAACTTAAGCCTGTTCCACCTTAAGAGATGTACTACTTTCTCTGGCTGCTGTATACGTAATACCGGTGGTGACCACACCGGTATATAAGCACTGTGTAGTAATATTGTATTCAGTACAGTCCCTACCTCCAACCAGTAAAGACCTGTTGAATTTACTCTTGTAGTCTGTGTAGTAATTATCACTATAACACACAGACTTAACAGTGGCGACGAGTCTGATTCTTACCCTGCGGCAGTTATTTCCACGGCGGCTTCGTCCACAGACAGGACGTCGAAGAGAGGTTTCCACCCTCATCACCCTACTGGAAGACACGTCGAGCGGCAGGCATCGAGAAACCGGAGTGCAGAAGACATCCTGACCTCGAAGCCTCCATCAGCGACTGTCAGCTTCTTCTTTCTACCTCGGTGGTGGGTAAGCCGGGCAGCGACGCGACAGAAAGTCAACCGCGTTGGCTGTACAGACGGGGCTGGGAAGACAGAGGAATAAGGGCGGTGAGATTGATCGCGACCGGAGATAAGGGCCGGGCCGCTTTCGAGCGAGAGGCGCAGCGCGGGGACATCGATCGCGACCGGAGATAAGGGCCGCATTCGGGCTAAAAGGCGCAGCGTCTGGGGAAACTGAAGGCGCGAGAGCCGCGGTGAAGCGGAGACAGCGTCGGGGGACGGTTGAAGACCGCCAAGCACGGGAAAACCGCCATTTTGTGGGCGGAGGACGACGACAAGAGCGGGAAGCCGCCATCTTGGATAACATAAAAATACAATAAATTGCAACGATGCCTAAACATGGGAACATTAATACCTTTGATAGTGACATCGAAGATTGGGCCATGTATGTAATGTATGTAGAACGCATACAAAATTATTGTAAGGCAAATAAAATTCCTGATGCAGATAAAGCACTAACATTATTAAATTTAATGGGTGCGAAGACATACGGGCAATTGAAACACCTTGTATCACCAGATGAACCGGCGGATAAGACGTTCGAGGAGATTGTTACTGTCCTGAAAAATCATCTAAACCCCACGCCGCTGATGCTAGCGGAACGATTTAAATTTTACGACAGAAGGCAGCTGCAGAATGAAAGCAATGCTGAATATTTGATGGAATTACGTAAGCTAGCAAAATATTGTCAGTTTGGAACGGGACTGACAGAGGCACTATGAGATAAATTTGTGTGTGGTTTATTTAAACAGGATACACAAAAGCGACTGCTCGAGGAGAATGAGCTGACGCTTGAGAAGGCGGTCACTATGGCAGCAGCACACGAAGCCGCAGCGAGAGGCACGGCAGTAATGCAGCTACGGTCACCGGAACTCGGTACAAACAAATTGGGTTTGAGTTCTGTCAAATGTTATCGTTGTGGAAAGACAATGCACGATCAGAACCAGTGTTGGTTTAAAAACCAAGAATGCAGAACGTGTGGCAGGCTTGGCCACATAGCTAAAGTATGCCGGTCAGGAAAGAAGACCAGCAACAAAAAGTCACCGCAAGGAAAATACGCAAAGGTACACAAGGTGACAAAGAACAGTTTGACCGAACAGAAGTCAGATTCAGACGCTAGCAGTAATGAAGTGGATAGCTTAAGAGTACACAACGTTGGTAAGGATGCAGATCTCCAGACAATTTGGGTCACTCTTCAGATAACAGGAGTCCAAGTAAAAATGGAATTGGACACTGGATCGGCATTGACGGTCATGAATAAGAAAGATTACAGAAGGTTATTCCAACATATTCCCCTACAGGATACGGAGATTATATTGAAAACATACACGGGGCAAAGAGTGTACCCCATTGGAAAAATAGAGGTAGAAGTGGTCCACAAGGGCGAAGAAAGCCAAGTGATGGACTTATATGTGCTACCTGAAGGAGGTCCACCACTACTAGGATGGGAGTGGATTAGGAAAATGAATATGGACTGGCACTCCTTGAAGGCACTAACGGTAGATTCCGGGGAAACAGATGTCAAACCTAAACGATTGTCCAGAATATTGGATGATGCTAAAGAGGTGTTCCAGCAGGGACTGGGAACACTGAGAGGAATTACGGCAAACATCAGGATTGATGAACATGCACAACCAAAATTTTTTAAAGCCAGACTGGTACCCTATGCAATACGACCTACTGTTGAAGCGGAACTGGAAGCACTAGAACGTTCAGGTGTACTGTCTAAGGTAGATTGGAGTGAGTGGGCTACGCCCATTGTTCCCGTTATGAAACGTCCTGCGAGCAACAAGCCAGGAGATCCAGGGAAGGTTCGCATCTGTGGAGATTTCAAAATCACCGTTAATCCGGTGCTTCACACGGTGCAGTATCCGCTTCCACGGATTGAGGATATTTTCGCTTCATTGTCTGTCGGGAAACACTTCACCAAGATAGACCTGGCGCAGGCGTACTTGCAGATGGAGGTTGAGGAAGAGTCACGCCAATACCTCACGATCAACACGCATCGAGGGTTGTACCGGTACAATAGGCTGGTTTTTGGAGTGGCATCGGCTCCAGCAATTTGGCAGAGGGCCATGGAGCAGGTATTACAGGGAATTCCAGGCACACAATGTTACCTGGACGATATTCTGATCACAGGTGATGGTGATGAACAACATCTCGCAAACTTGGAACTGGTGCTCAACAGACTGAAAGAGTATGGACTTAGAGTAAATCGGCAGAAATGTGAGTTCTTCCAGAAGCGGATCTCGTACTGTGGCCATGTCATTGACCGGGAGGGGCTTCATAAGTCTCCTGACAAGATTGAGGCAGTTGTAAAGGCTCCCGCTCCGGAGAATGTCTCTCAGTTGAGGTCGTTTCTAGGATTAATTAACTATTACCATAAATTTCTGCCAAATCTATCCACGGTACTGCACCCGTTAAACGCTCTTTTACAGAAAGGGGTACCATGGGAATGGGGCGAAAACTGTAAGAAGGCATTTCGCAAAAGCAAAGAATTGATCACCTCAGAGGAAGTGTTGGCTCACTTCAACCCGACACTGTCTATTCGGTTGGCTTGTGATGCTTCTCCATATGGTATTGGGGCAGTACTCTCACACAAGTTGCCAAATGGCATGGAAAGGCCAGTCGCGTTTGCATCCAGATCATTGACCTCCGCTGAGCGCAACTATGCGCAGATCGATAGGGAGGCTCTTAGCCTTGTATGGGGAGTGAAGAAGTTTAATCATTACCTGCAGGGCCAAAAATTCACACTTCTGACAGACCATCAACCGTTGGTATCCATTTTTAACCCTAAGAAGGGTGTTTCGGTGATGACAGCACAGCGTCTCCAGAGATGGTCTCTTTTCCTAGGGACACATCAATATCAAATAGAATTCAAAGGTACGAAACAGCATGGCAATGCTGATGGGCTGTCGTGCCTGCCACTACCTGAAGAAGAAGACACGACGAAAGTTGACCCTGTTGAGTTATTTCATTCGACCATCATCGAGTGTTTACCAGTCACCAATGCAAGTATTGAAAGAGAAACCAGGAACGACCCGACACTGTCCGGAGTCTACGAGGTGACAGTGAAAGGATGGCCAACACGGGGTGATCCTCTGTTACCGGCATTTTCGGCAAGGCGAGACCAGCTGTCCATCTGCCATGGTACCTTGATGTACGGGACAAGAGTGATTATTCCTCCCAAGTTAAGGGAAAGAGTTTTAAACGAACTGCATGAAGGTCATCTGGGGGGAGTTAAAATGAAAAGTCTTGCTAGGGCTTATGTATGGTGGCCGGGTATTGACCAACAGATTGAGGAGTTAACGAAAAGCTGCGCTGGGTGCCAAAAAGTGCAAAATGCACCTCCGATAGCACCGCTACACCCATGGGAATGGCCTTCAGCCCCATGGCAACGCGTACACATTGACTTTGCTGGTCCATTCATGGACTCCATGTTCCTAATCGCGGTGGACGCACATTCCAAATGGCCAGAAGTCATCAAGATGAATACCACTACTTCAGAAAAGACAATTGCGGTGTTAAGAACAATATTCGCAAGGAACGGATTGCCAGAACAGATCTGTTCGGACAACGGACCACAGTTTGTATCGGAAGAATTCCGACAATTCTTAAAGAAGAATGGAGTAAAACATTATACCTCTGCCCCATATCATCCGGCGACAAACGGGTTGGCTGAAAGATTTGTCCAGACATTCAAAAAGGCAATTAAGGCCATGAACGATGATCAGATTCCGCTGCAACACAAGGTCGACAAGTTCCTGATGTCATATCGAAACGCCGATCATGCAGTGACTAACCAAAGTCCTGCCATGATGTTTTATAACAGGAGGTTGCGGTCCAAGTTGGACTTGTTAAAACCAAATGTGCGGAGGGAAGTGGAAAACAAACAGTTTCGGCATATTAACAACAAGACCACTCGAACTTTCGACGTAGGACAACCAGTGTTGGCAAGGGGCTATGGAAAAGAAAAATGGCAGTCTGGAACAATTCGGGCCAGACAAGGACCTCTGATGTACACAGTAGATATTGGTCATAATGTGATAAGGCGTCATGCGGATCAACTGGTAGAGTCGAGAGCAAGGGTCGAACCCATGGTTGTGACAGAGGCAACTGTGGAAGACGTTAATGAACCTGAAGCATCTACCTCGGCAGGGAATGTACTTGATGATGATGACACCCAATACACTGGAAACCAAATAGAGGAGGCACCTCAACAACAAGAATCAGAGACTACTGAGAGGCGTTATCCAAGCCGCATCAGAAAGCCTCCTGAGAGACTGAACCTTTGAACTGTTATACCTGAAGTTATATATGTATATATGTTATTATGTTATGTTAAATGGGGATATGACTGTTAAGCTAAAAAGGGAGGATTGTGGTGTATGTAGCCTGTTCCACCTTAAGAGAACTTAAGCCTGTTCCACCTTAAGAGATGTACTACTTTCTCTGGCTGCTGTATACATAATACCGGTGGTGACCACACCGGTATATAAGCACTGTGTAGTAATATTGTATTCAGTATAGTCCCTACCTCCAACCAGTAAAGACCTGTTGAATTTACTCTTGTAGTCTGTGTAGTAATTATCACTATAACACACAGACTTAACAAATATGATACTGTTGCTATCACAGAGACATGGTTGAGGGAGGGGCAGGACTGGCAGCTCAATATTCCGGGGTATAGAATCTTCAGGCGAGACAGAGGGGGGTGTAAAAGAGGAGGGGGTTTCGCAATATTAATCAAGGAGTCAATTACTGCTGTAAGGAGGGATGATATCTTAGCAGGTTCCTCTAATGAGGCCATATGGGTAGAACTTAAAAACAAAAAGGGGGCAAGCACTTTGCTGGGAGTGCACTATAGGCCCCCAAACAGTCAGGGGGTGATAGATGAACAGATATGTAGGCAAATCTCAGTGAAGCTTAGAAATAATAGGGTAATAATAGTAGGGGGTTTCAACTTCCCAAATATTAACTGGGATAGTTAGAGTGTGAAAGGCTTAGAGGGTACGGAATTATTAAAGTGCATCCAGGAGAGCTTTTTGAGTCAGCATGTAGAAAGTCCTACAAGAGAGGGGGCGGTACTGGACCCAATTCTAGGGAATGTAGCCGGGCAAGTGGTAGAAGTGTCAGTAGAAGAGCATTTTGGTGACAGTGACCATAATTCGGTGAGATTTAAGGTAGTCATGGAAAAGGACAAAGATAGACCGGAAATAAAGGTTCTAAATTGGGGGAAGGCCAATTTTAATATGATAAGGCGGGATCTGGCCAAAGTGGACTGGGATCAGCTACTTGTAGGAAAATCCACATCAGAGCAGTGGGAGTCTTTCAGAAAGGAAATAGAGAGAGTACAATGCCAACATGTTCCCGTAAAGGTCAAGGATGGGACCAACAAGCCCAGGGAACCCTGGATGTCAAAGGATATATGAGAATGGATTAGGAAAAAAAGGGAGGCTTTTGGCAGATATAAAGGACTAAAAACAGTGGAGGCCCTAGAGGAGTATAGAAAGTGCAGGGGGTACTTAAAAAAGAAATTAGGAGAGCGAAGAGGGGGCATGAAAAAACACTAGCGGGCAAAATAAAGGAAAATCCCAAGGTGTTTTAATAAGTATATTAAGGGCAAGAGGATAACCAGGGAAAGAGTAGGGCCCATTAGGGACCAAAGTGGAAATATGTGTGTAGAGCCGGAAGATGTAAGTGAGGTTTTAAATGAATATTTTGCATCTGTGTTCACTATGGAGAAGGACGATGTAGGCATAGAAATCAAGCAGAGGGATTGTGATATACTTGAACAAATTAGTATTGAGAGGGAGGAGGTACTAGCGGTTTTAGTGGGCTTAAAAGTGGATAAATCCCCAGGCCCTGATGAGATATATCCCAGGCTGCTGTGTGAAGCAAGGGAGGAGATTGCAGGGGCTCTGGCACAAATTTTCAGAACCTCTCTGGCCACAGGGGAGGTGCCAGAGGACTGGAGAACAGCTAACGTAGTACCATTATTCAAGAAGGGTAGTAGGAATAAACCAGGGAATTACAGGCCAGTGAGCCTAACATCAGTGGTAGGGAAATTACTGGAAAAAATTCTGAGGGACAGAATTAGTCTCCACTTGGAGAGGCAAGGATTAATCAAGACTAGTCAGCATGGCTTTGTCAGGGGGAGATCATGTCTAACCAATTTGATTGAATTTTTTGAGGGGCTGACTAGGTGTGTAGATGAGGGTAGTGCAGCTGATGTAGTCTACATAGACTTCAGTAAGGCTTTTGACAAAGTCCCGCATGGGAGTCTGGTCAAGAAGGTAAGAGCCCATGGGATCCAGAGCAATTTGGCACATTGGATCCAAAATTGGCTTAGTGGCAGGAGGCAGAGGGTGATGGTCGAAGATTGTTTATTTGACTGGAAGCCTGTGTCCAGTGGTGTACCGCAGGGATCGGTGTTGGATCCTTCCCTGTTTGCAGTGTACATTAATGATTTAGATATGAATATAGGAGGTATGATCAGTAAGTTCGCAGATGACACGAAAATTGGTGGAGTGGTAAATAGTGAGGAGGGAAGCCTCAGGCTACAGGACGATATAGACGGGTTGGTTAGATGGGCAGAACAGTGGCAAATGGAATTTTACCCTGAAAAGTGTGAGGTGATGTATTTTGTGAGGACTAACAAAGCAAGGGAATACACAATGAATGGTAGGATCCTAGGAAGGACAGAGGATCAGAGGGACCTTGGTGTGCATGTACATAGATCCCTGAAGGCAGCAGGACAGGTAGATAAGGTGGTTAAAAAGGCATATGGGATACTTGCCTTCATGAGCCGAGGCATAGAATATAAGAGCAGGGAGATTATGATGGAGCTGTACAAAATGCTAGTTAGGCTACAACTGGAATACTGTGTGCAGTTCTGCTCGCCACACTATAGGAAGGATGTGATTACATTGGAGAGGGTGCAGAGAAGATTCACCAGGATGTTACCTGGGCTGGAGCACTTTAGCTATGAGGAGAGACTGGAGAAGCTGGTGTTGTTTTCCTTAGAGCAGAGAAGGCTGAGGGGTGACCTGATTGAGGTGTACAAAATTATGAGGGGCATAGATAGGGTAGATAGAAAGGAACTTTTTCCCTTAGTAGAGGGGTCAATAGCCAGGGGGCATAGTTTCAAGGTAAGGGGCAGGAGGTTTAGAGGGGATTTGAGGAAAATCTTTTCCACCCAGAGGATGGTTGGAATCTGGAACTCACTACCTGAAAGGGTGGTAGAGGCAGGAACCCTCACAATATTCAAGAAGCATTTAGATGAACACTTGAAACGCCATAGCATACAAGGCTACGGACCAAGTGCTGGAAAATGGGATTAGAATAGATAGGGCTTGATGGCCGGCGCAGACACGATGGGCCGAAGGGCCTCTTTCTCTGATGTATAACTCTATGGCCTAGAAATTCAGTATAGCCACGTTTGGGGCGCTACAGCCGGGCGGCCGCTAAAGTTTGCATCCGGCGTAACTTAGCGCCACCTTCGCCGATATTCAGTGGCATCGCCCCAAGAGGTTGCTGCTGCGCTAAAACAGGCGATGCACGACTATCATTAGGCGCTAAGCCGGCGGCCCGGGGCGATACCCCCGAGGGCGGGCGCAGCGCAGGTGCGGCGAGTTGCTGATTGAAGGCAGACACTCTGGCGCCGGTGAGCTCTTAAAGGGGGAGGGTGGATTTGTTTGGCTGCCACGCCCTGCACACTGCAGCCCTGAAGCAAGGCCTGACCACTGCTGCTTGATCTGTACAACGCCCAGGACAATGGAGAAGGCCAGGGAGAGAGTGCAGCGCTTCAGCGAGGGTGACCTGAGGGTGCTGGTTGGCGCAGTGGAGCGCAGGCGCCATGTTCTGTTCCCTGAAGGTGGCAGGAGGCCGCTGCCCAGTGCCTTTCGGAAAGCCTGGAGGGAGGTGTCAAACAGGGTGACCTCCAACAGCGTGGTTGCCAGGACTCCTGTACAATGCCGAAAAAAGTTCAATGACCTCACTCGGGTTGTCAGGGTGAGTACCCTTTCCAGTGTCCTCCTCATCCCTGCATGTGCACCTCAGTTTATGGGCAAAGGGACCTGAAAGCCCTAATGCCCAGCTCTCATCCAGCAGCTATGGGACTGTCATGAAAATCACTTGCACATTCAGGACTTTACACACTGTCAGGGCTATTCCACCATGGGAGGCAGTGCAGACAAGATCAGGGCTTCATACTGTACTTAGAGGCCGTCCTTTTTCTTGCAGGGCAAGGTGGTGCACAACCGAAGGCAGCAGCGTGAGACCGGGGGAGGCCATCCTGACCTCAAACAGCTCTCCGACCTGGAGCAGCGTGTGGAGCGCATTATGTCAGGCCGGCTGATTGGCCCCGTCACCAGTGGAGATGCCGGCCCTGTTGTGGGCCCCAATGGTAAGGGCATCACCTTTTTGACCTCTCTCTTTCCACTTGCGCCTCAGAACAGCATCCTTTGCCACTGTCGGACCAATGCAGGGCATAGCAGCACTCATGCCTCCCTTGCTGCTGCCCTGTCCTCACTCTAAAGCAACTCTTGTGCCTCCCTGCTTTCAGATGCTGAATCGCCAGGTGAGGAGGCCACTGTGAGTGAATCGGAGGGCGAGGAGGAGGAAGAGGAAGCCGGACCATCAGTGCCACCCTCAGCCGAGGCAGCCCATGGCGATGATGGGGACACGTCTTCCCTGGAGGGGAGCAGGGGGGAAGGGTCGGAGGAGAGTGAAGCTCCGGGGCCCAGCGGGCTGCAGCAACGCGGGAGGGGTGGGGAAGCTCGGCGGCCTTCTCCCCAGAGGGTGAGTGCGGCCTCCAGTCCTGATACGGTGAGCGCAGAGGAGGTGCGGCTCCTAGCGGAAATGGCCGCCCAGGCTGAGCGCAGGCACACTGAGCTCATGGCTGCAGTGGCAAGGATGCCTGACTCCATAGAGTCACTGTCAAGGAGTGTGCAGGAATTCGGGGCAGCACAGGCCAGGAGTCTGCAACAATTCAGTGCAGCACCGGCCAGGAGTCTGCAACAATTCAGTGCAGCACCGGCCAGGAGTCTGCAGGACTTCGCAGCAGCACAGGCGGCTTCTAGCCAAGTGCTCAGTCGTGCCGTGCATTCACTGGCTGGTGTCATGCGGACACAGGCCAGGGCCACACGGGCACTAACTGCTGCCACCCTCGCTGGATCGGCCAGGCATCGCCAGGGCACTCGCCGCGCCGCAGCAGCCCAGCAGTCTGTGCTTCAGCAGATTGCTGCGCATGCTGCAGTGCTGGCCCATGCGAGTGCCAATGTATCAGGCGACCAGGGAGTACCTGTGATCTGTCAGGTTGGCAGCATTCCTGCAGCCGAAACTGTCACTCCTCCATTGCAGCTGCCACCAGCCGCTGGACAGACTGCTGCCGCCCAAGCAGAGTTGGAGCAGTCAGCAGCCGGCCCCTCCAGGCCCAGAGCTGGTCCAGGCCGACCCCCAAGGGCATCTGCCGTCTCGCCATCTGACCCTCAGCAGCCTTCCCCCAGCCTTGCTGCAGCCACTGGGGTTCCATTGAGGAGCAGCTGCAGGGCGGGCAGGGGCCAGTCACGGATGCGAAACGCATCACCCTCGCAGGGGAAAAAGTAGAAGGTGTGGCCAAATGTTTTGTTTCACTTGTAAAGGCCGATACTGGTGTATTTGTTTTTTTGGAAAGGCCGAGACTGGTCTATTTGTGTTTTTGGGGGGGGCTTCTCTCCATTAGTTTGTTATGTGGGAAGGGCACAGAGGTATCAAAGTAATAAATTTTCTGAAATCGCACTGTCCATGCTTTCTTTTGGAAGTCCTGGTTGCCCTGCTCGGCTGAGGGCTTGTGGAGCGGCGACATTCATCTTGTGCCACAAGCCATTCCCTGAGAGGGGGCCTAGAACCGACGTGCAATAAGCCACCGACGGGCGGCCCTTGCACTTTCTGCCCCCCTCCTGTGCTGGTCCTCCTCCTCCTCCTCCTCTGGTGGTCCTCCAATGTCTGGTGGCAGTGGCTGAGTCCTGCAGATAGCCAGGTTGTGCAGCATGCAGCACACGACAACGAAATGGGAGACTCGCTCAGGCGAGTACTGTAGGGCTCCTCCGGAACGATCCAGACAGCGGAACCGTTGCTTCAGGACGCCGATTGTTTGCTCAATGATGTTCCTGGTTGCTTGATGGCTGTCATTGTATCCCTCTTCAGCAGGGGTGCGGGGCGCACGGAGCGGGGTCATCAGCCAGGTGCACAAAGGATAGCTTTTGTCCCCGAGAAGCCATCCTCGTGGGTGAGGCTGGGCCTGGAACATGTCTGCCACAGAAGTCTGGTGCAGGATGAAGGCATTGTGGCTGCTGCCTGGAAAGCGGGCATTGACAGCTAGGATGAGCTGCCTGTGGTCACACACCAACTGCACGTTGAGCGAATGGTAGCCCTTCCGGTTGCGGTAATCCTCGGCATTCTCTCGAGGTGCCCGCAAAGCCACATGCGTGCAGTCAATGGCGCCCTGCACCATGGGGAAGCCCGCTAATGCTGCAAAGCCCATTGCACGCTGTTGCTGCTTGTCAACGGTCATGGAGAAGGAGATGAACTGACGTCTCCTTCTGAAAAGGGCATTGGTCACCTGGCGGATGCAGCAATGTACCGCAAACTGGGAGATGTTGGAAATGTCCCCAGTAGCGGATTGGAAGGAGCCGGTGGCATAGAAGTTGAGAGACACCATCATCTTCACTGCCACCGACAGAGACGTCCTGCTCCTCAGCTGTGGCTGCAGATCTCCGCGAAGCAGGTGGCAGATCTCAGTGACCACCGTCCTTCTGAATCGCAGCCTCCGAACACACTGCTCATCAGACATGTTCAGATATGAGAACTGCTGGCGGTACACCATGGATGGGTAAGGCCTCCTTTGCTGACGCCTGTTGCCCCTTCTCCATCTGGCCATGGCTGGCACTCTCTCACGGCGTCTCTGAGCCCTTTGAATGCAATGGAGAAGCCCAACATTTCCACCCATTGCAGCCCCCATTATATGTTTCCAATCAATGCTATGGCTCTGAAGTTAAAGACAAGTGCAAAGCTGTGGCCTGAAGCCACAAGTACCTGTGCGATTGTTGAGCCAAACCAGAAAGCTCTCTACCTTTGTCTCTCTCCAAAGATCCGTCTCTCACAAAGAAGGAGTGTTGCAAAATGGCTGCCATTTCTACTGCAGGAGGAGTGCCCTTTAATTAGCGCCCCCCGCACCCCGCAGCGACTGGGAACTGTTCCCCTCTACCAGTCGCTAGGGGCACCAGGCGCACAATAGGCCGGCGCCACTGAATTTCCGGTTTGGGGCGCACAAAGGGCGTTGCACCATGAAATGACGTCAGGATCTGCGCGCGCAGCTGAGCATGCGCAAAGGCTTGGCGCCGCCGCTAAATCTTAACTGAAGTTGGCGAGAGGCACAGATCGCGCTGCGCCCGGGCGCTAGCCGCTTAGCACCCCACATCTCCTCCTCCTAAGGTGCTAGCGGCTGGCGCAAACAACTGAATTTCTAGGCCTATGACTCTATGTGGAGGAGACTGCCGCAAGCACAGCTGTCATCTGTGCACAAACCCTTGAACCCATCCTTGCCTCATTGCAGAGGATGGTTGAATTGCAGGGAGACTGTGGGGACCCAGAGCCCACGCTGCATGTAATGGGTGAGGTGGCAGCATCTATTGCAGCACAGGCTGATGCAATGCAATGGTTTAGTGCTGGAATCAAGTCATTGGTTGGTGCCATCCAGTCTCAGACTGCTCCCATGCAGTCTCAGATTGACGTTACGAGAGCGCTGACTGCTGCCATCGTCCTTGGGTCGGCCACATTACCCTGGGGCTCTCACGATGCCGCAGCAGGCCAGCAATCTGTGCTCGAGCAGATTGCTCCGGATGGTGAGGTTCTGTCCTGGGGGACTGGCAGTGTGTTGGTCGAGCAGGAAGGTGCTGTCCTCTCTCAGGATGACAGCATTCCTGCTCCCACCAATGCCACTTCGCCATTGCACTTGTCACAGCCTGTAACCCAACCATCCCAGACTGCTGCCACCTATGCAGAGTTGGTGCAGTCTGCAGCCGAGCCCTCCAGGCCAAGATCTGTGTCATTCATCTGAAGCGGTGTCTTATCAGGCATTCACAGACAGCCCTTGCAGAGGCAACATTGTGCGCCTCCCTCCCACGTTGGTGCTGCTCATCCTCCTCTTCACCCTCCTCCTCTTCCTCCTCCTCTGCCTCTTCCTCCTCCTGAGGTGGTGCAGCAATCCCTGGTGGCAATGGCTGGGTCCTCAGAATTGCAAGGTTGTGAAGCATGCAGCACACAACGATGAAAAGCGAGACTTGATCGGGGGAGAACTGCAGGGATCCTCCAGAGTGTTCAATACACCGGAACCATTGCTTCAGCATGCCGATCGTCTGTTCAATGAGGTTCCTAGTGGGGCTATGGCTCTCATTGTATACGAGCTCAGCAGGAGTGTTGGGGTTACGGAGTGGTGTCATCAGCCAGGTGCAGAGTGGATAACCCTTGTCCCCGAGGAGCCAGCCACGAGGATGACGAGCTGGTTAGAAGAGGTCTGGGACACCAGTCTGGTGCAGGATGAAAGCATTGTGGCTGCTGCCAGGATAGTGGGCATTGACGGCGAGGATGCGCTGTCTGTGGTCGCAAACCAACTGGGTGGTGAGAGAGTGGAAGCCTTTGCTGTTGCGGAAAACCTCTGCATTTTCATGAGGTGCCCGCAATGCCACGTGCGTGCAGTCAATGGCGCCCTGAACCATGGGGAAGCCCGCTATTCTAGCGAAGCCACATGCGCATTCACGCTGTTTGTCTCAGGTCATGGGGAATGAGATGTATTCCCTTCTCCCTTTGTAGAGAGCATTTGTGACCTCCCGGATGCAACAATGGATGGCGAGCTGGAAGATGTTCACAATATCCCCTGTTGAAGCCTGGAAGGAGCCGTTAGCGTAGAAATTGAGAGCCACTGTCACCTTCACTGCCACCGACAGAGACATCCTGGTCCTGAGCTGAGGCTGCAGATCCGGTTGCAGGAGATGGCCTTTTGAAACTCTGCTCCTCGGACAAATGAATGTAGGAGAATTGCTCCCGGAATACCCTGGGAGGGTAAGGTCTCCTGTGCAGAGCCCTGTTGGCCCTCCTCCCCCGGCCACGTTTTCCACTCTCTCTCTCTGCGCTTCTGCTGCCTCCGAAGGTGAAGCTGAGGACGATGCCCCGTGTTAGTACTGCCCCCATTTAATCTTCTAAATATTGTAGTAATAAAGCTGACAGAAATGGGATCCTGAAATGTGTTGGTGAGGAACAAAACTCCTTGTAGGACAGTGTTAAATGTCTCCAGACATCTCTCTCCCTCTCAACCTGCGTATGCAGAATATTTTGCCGACAAGAAAAAGCAGGAAGCGCACACCTTTAAATATCTCTACCCCAGCTCCCAGCCGACTGCAAAACGTCCCCCTCTACCTGTCGTTCCTAGCGGCAGGCGCTAAGGCAAGAATTAATTTCCAGTTTGGGTCACTAACGGGGTATTGCACGCTTCGATGATGTCACAATCTCCGGGTGCAGGAGATCGCAGGAGAATGTTTAGTGCCACCGCAAAGCGCCAGGTCAATTTCGCGGGCGGCGTTAAAATTGCCACGCTTGTGCGGTAAGTCATTAGCGCCCCGTTTGCGCCCCACAGAGGCGCTAACGGGAGGCATTAACCAACCAAATTTTTCCCCCGTAGTGATTTATTCTTATTTAGGTTGTGTGAAAGTGTGTTTATGTGATTCCTAATATGCTTATGGAGATTCCGTACATAAATGGAATCCTCATAAGCGTAATGGGAATCCCCCTTTGTGATTGGTTGGGCCGGCCCACGTGATCCCAGGGACACTTGCGAACCGCCTGCGCCCCTAAATTATGTAGACCTTTAAGCAGGCGAACGCCAACAGGCCCAGGACCGCAAGAGTCCGAAGATACGGAGGCACCAGGTAGGTGTGTACTTTTCTTGCGGATCGGAGGCATTCGACCACGAGAAGCCTCCGACCACAATTTCAGGGCCAATTTGGCTTCAGCACCAGCCGCATGCTGTGTGCCCATCCACCAGAGGGCGCTACATGCATGAGCATCACCTTCATCTGCTGTGGAAAAAAATAATTGAAGAGTTTCTGATATTTATGAGCTGGCACAACTATGTTACAATCTGTACTTCTATTGTGTATATATAAAAATCTTAGCCTCTAAAATTCCTGTTAGGTCACTGCATCTGCAGAAGTCTGTCTTAGTGCTGACCCCGTCCCAAACCCCAGAGATGGGGTTATTAGCAGACAGGGGCCGGGCAGCCTTCGCCACTTACAGCACTCCCTGGGCATCCGCCCCACAAGGGGGCTGAGGAATTTAAGAGTGGCACCTTGTGATCAATTGCCATTCAGAACCAGCAATGTGGGCCCCAATTCCATTGGGTGAGGTTTTAAATGAATATTTTGCATCTGTGTTCACTATGGAGAAGGACGATGTAGGCATAGAAATCAGGCAGGAGGATTGTGATATACTTGAACAAATTAGTATTGAGAGGGAGGAGGTACTGGCGGTTTTAGCGGGCTTAAAAGTGGATAAATCCCTAGGCCCAGATGAAATGTATCCCAGGCTGCTGTGTGAGGCAAGGGAGGAGGTTGCATGGTCTCTGACACAAATTATCAGAACCTCTCTGGCCACAGGGGAGGTGCCAGAGGACTGGAGGACAGCTAACATAGTACAATTATTCAAGAAGGGTAGTAGGGATAAACCAGGGAATTACAGGCCAGTGAGCCTAACATCAGTGGTAGGGAAATTATTGGAAAAAATTCTGCGGGACAGAGTTAGTCTCCACTTCAACGGCATCACTTCACCAAGTCCAGCACCACCAAAACCTTGGGAAACACTATTGACCAGAAGTTTAACTGCATCAACCATATTAATACTGTGACTACAATAGCTGGGCTGAGGCAGGACGCGCACCCTACTGCTCCTCCGTAATGGGACCCCAGTGGTTGCAGCAAGGCTGGTGGAAGGCTGCTGATTGTCAGAACCTAAGACTGCAGAAGGACAGCCTCGACCAGCTCTGGGCCTGGAGGGCCCGGCTGCAGACTGCACCAACTCTGCATGGGCGGCAGCAGTCTGTCCTACAGTCGGTGGCAAGTGCAGTGGAGAAGTGATAGTGGCGGCAGCAGGAATACTGTCATCTTGAGAGAGGACAGCAACTCCCTGCTCGACCGACACACTGGCACTCCCACGGGACAGCACTTCAGCATCCGGAGCAATCTGCTGGAGCACAGATTGCTGGCCTGCTGCAGCGTGGTGAGAGCCCCGGGGAAATGTGTCCGAACCAGCGAGGATGGCAGCAGTCAGTGCTCGCGTGGCCTCAATCTGAGTCTGCATGAGAGCAGTCAGAGATGGGGTCACGGCAGCCAGTAACTGAATTGCAGCACTAAACATTTGTGTGGCATCCGCCTATGCTATAGTGAAGTGCTCCACACTCCTTGCCAGTGATTCAATGCATTCGGGCACACTTCCCACTGCACCCATGAGCTCAGTGTGTATGTCCACCGCCTGGGTGTTCATTTCAGCGATGAGCCGCTCCTCCTCTGCGTCCAGTGCAGTAGGACTCGCTGGCATACTCTCCCTCCGGGGAGTAGGCCACCGAGTTTCACTACCCCCATCGTGTTGCTACAGCCTGCTGGGTCCTGGAGCTTCACCCTCATCAGACCCTTCCCCCCTGCTCCACTGGGGGTTACCATTGATCAGAAACTGAACTGGACCAGCCATATAAACACTGTGGCTACAAGAGCAGGCCAGAGGCTGGGAATTCTGCGGCGAGTGTCTCACCTCCTGACTCCCCAAAGCCTTTCCACCATCTACAAGGCACAAGTCAGGAGTGTGATGGAATACTCTCCACTTGCCTGGATGAGTGCAGCTCCAACAACACTCAAGAAGCTCGACACCATTCAGGATAAAGCAGCCCGCTTGATTGGCATTCCATCCACCACCTTCAACATTCACTCCCTCCACCACTGGCGCACTGTGGCTGCAGTGTGTACCATCTACAAGATGCACTGCAGCAACTCGCCAAAGCTCCTTCAACAGCACCTTCCAAACCCGCGACCTCTACCACTTAGAAGGACAAGGGCAGCAGACGCATGGGAACATCACCACCTACAAGTTCCCCTCCAAGCCACACACCATCCTGACTTGAACCTGTATCGCCATTCCTTCACTGTCGCTGGGCCAAAATCCTGGAACTCCCTTCAGCATTATGGGTGTACCTACACCATATGGACTGCAGCGGTTCAAGAAGGCGGCTCACCACCATCTTCTCAAGGGCAATTACGGATGGGCACTAAATGCAGGCCTAGCCAGCGACACCCACATCCCATCAATGAATTAAAAAAAACTCCAGGGAAGGCATGTTCCCAGTGTGGGCATGGGCTTCCTAGCGAGAGGGTGGCGCTGATGCTCCGGCTTCATCTTCCTCCTCGCCTGCAGCTTCACTCCCACTGGCAGCTTGAGGGCCCGTCTCCTCAGCTGGTGAATCACCATCTGAAAGCAGGGAGATACAAGAGTGGCTTTAGCGTGAGTACAGGATGGCAGTAAGGGAGGAATGAGTGCAGCAATTTAGTAAGTTGAATTGAAAGTGTCAAAGGCTGGTGTTGTGAGGGACAAGTGGAAGGAGAGAGGACAAAAAGGTGATGACCTTACCATTGCTGTCCAGAACGGGGTCGGCCTCTCCAGTGGCGACGTGACCAATCACCCGGCTTGTCACAATCCTCTGGACGCGCTCCTCAAGATTGCTGAGTGGTTGCAGCTGAGGCCGCCCTCAACCTGTCCGTTGCTGCTGTCTCCTATTATGAGATAGCTTGGCCTGCAAGAAAAAGGACGGCGTCTGAGTAAATATACAGCCATAGTCTTGCCTGATGTGGCTCCCATAGGTGAATAGCCCTTACTGTATGCAGCCATGGTCTTGCCTGATGTGCCTCCCATAGGTGAATAGCCCTTACTGTATGCAAAGTGTGGAATGTGCGTGTGTGTTTTAAGAGAGGGCTATAGGTGTTGGATGAGTGTTGGGCATTGGGGTTTTAAGACCATAGAGTGAGGTTGAGATAGAGGGATGAAGAGGTATTGAAAAAAAGCCACTCACCCTGACGACCCGAGTGAGGTCATTGAACTTTTTTCTACATTGTATATGGGTCATAGAGTCATAGTCATAGAGTCATAGAGTTTTACAGCACAGAAAGAGGCCCTTCGGCCCATCGTGTCTGCGCCGCCCATCCATCCCTGTCCAGTCTAATCCCATTTTCCAGCATTTGGTCCATAGCCTTGTATGCAATGGCATTTCAAGTGCTCATCCAAATGCTTCTTGAATGTTGTGAGGGTTCCTGCCTCTACCACCCTTTCAGGCATTGAGTTCCACATTCCAACCACCCTCTGGGTGAAAAAGTTCCTCCTCAAATCCCCTCTAAATCTCCTGCCCCTTACCCTGAATCTATGCCCCCTTGTTATTGACCCCCCTACTAAGGGGAAAAGTTCCTCTTTGTCTACCCTATCTATGCCCCTCATCATTTTGTACACCTCAATCAGGTCCCCCCTCAGCCTTCTTTGCTCCAAGGAAAACAACCCCAGCCTGTCCAGCCTCTCTTCATAGCTGAGGCGCTCCATCCCAGGTAACATCCTGGTGAATCTTCTCTGCACCCTCTCCAAAGCAATCACATCCTTCCTATAGTGAGGCGACCAGAACTGCACACAGTACTCCAGCTGTGGCCTCACCAGCGTTTTGTACAGTTCCATCATAACCTCCCTGCTCTTATATTCTATGCCTCGGCTAATGAAGGCAAGTATCCCATATGCCTTTTTAACCACCTTATCTACCTGTTCCGCTGCCTTCAGGGATCTATGTACATGTACACCAAGGTCCCTCTGACCCTCTGTACTTCCTAGGGTCCTACCACTCATTGTGTATTCCCTTGCCTTATTTGTCCGTCCAAAATGCATCACCTCGCACTTTTCAGGGTTAAATTCCATTTGCCACTTTTCCGCCCATCTGACCAACCCGTTTATATCGTCCTGTAGCCTGAGGCTTTCCTCCTCACAATTTACCACCCCACCAATTTTCGTGTCATCTGCGAACTTACTGATCATACCTTTTACATTCTCATCCAAATCATTTATGTAGATCACAAACAACAAGGGACCCAGCACCGATCCCTGAGGTACCCCACTGGACACAGGCTTCCAGTCACAAAAGCAACCTTCGACCATCACCCTCTGCCTCCTGCCACTCAGCCAGTTTAGGATCCAACGCGCCAAGGCACCCTGGATCCCATGGGCTCTTACCTTCTTGACCAGTCTCCTATGCGGGACTTTGTCAAAAGCTTTACTGAAGTCCATGTAAACCACATCCACAGCATTTCCCTCATCCACCCCCCTAGTCACCCCCTCGAAAAATTCAATCAGATTTGTCAGACATGATTTACCCTTGACAAAGCCATGCTGACTATCCTCGATTAATCCTTGCCTCTCCAAGTGGAGACTAATTTTGTCCCTCAGAATTTTTTCCAATAATTTCCCTACCACAGATGTTAGGCTCACTGGCCTGTAATTCCCTGGTTTATCCCTGCTACCCTTCTTGAATAATGGTACTACGTTAGCTGTTCTCCAGTCCTCTGGTACATCCCCTGTGGCCAGAGAGGTTCTGAAAATTTGTGTCCTGGGCACCATGCTCCTGCAGGAGATGCTCTGTGCCACTTCCCTCCACACTCTTCTGTAATCGCGCGGCAAAGGCCTCCTGCCACTCTCTGGGTACAGTATTGATCTTCTGCGCTCCACCGCACCAACCAGAGCCTCCAAGGCCCGCTCGCTGAAGCGCTGTGCTCACTCCCTGGCCCTCGCCATAGTCCTTGGCTGCAAGATTTAGGCATAGGTCTTTCCAGGCCGAGTTTCAAGGCTCCAATGAGCAGGGTGTGGCTGGAGAGCAAGATTGACCCTTCCCTTTAAGAACTGTCCGGCGCCAGTGTGTCTGTGTTCCATCGCTAACTGACAGCACCTGTGCTGTGCCCGCGCTCTGAGTTAGTGCCTCACTCCTCGGCCTTTGCGCCTTAAGAGAGGTGTGTAGCCCCTGACTTAGCGCTCCAATCACCTCCAGGGGCGATAAAAGCCAAGTTTGCAGTCGGAGGCGATAATTAGCGCCAGGCGCCAAACTTTGTGCACGGCCGATAATCGCACCCCAAACGGGGCGATACTGAATTTTTCCCCCATTGACTTATGATCATCTGCACAATTCCATGTGCATGCAACGTTTATATCACATGTCTAACTCATTCCTTTACTCCCCCACAGGACCATCGACAGCCCCCCTCCCCACTGTCCAGGAGGAAGAGGCTGAGCCAGAAGACTCTTCAGGGGAACCTACAATCTCTGAGGGCGCAGCGCCAGCAGAATTAAGTGCACCCAGCACCAGCACAGAAACGCACACCTCGGTGGGGCCTTCGGGACATAGAGTAGTGTTGTCACCTGGTGTATCACAGCTCACAAGTGAGCATCAGCAGATGGTGGAGACAGGGACAGCAGAGGAGAGTCCTCGGCGGAGGCCGCAAGGCGCTCCCAGCTCGGCTCAGCTGCATATCGACCCTGTGCCTTCGGGTCCATCCAGAAAGAGAGCGGTGATTGAACTCCAGGAACAGGTGCAGGAGTCTTTGGCAGGTTTTGTCTCCAGGCTCACTGCGAGTGTGGAGAGGATGGAGGAGTCCATCGCTAACATGAGCAGAGCCTTTGTGGAGGCGTTGGCGCATGAATGCATCACCATGGAAAGGATGGCAACCTCCGTGGAAAGGATGGCTATGGTAGAGGAGAGGATGGCTAAGTCGCCAGAGTGCTAAAACATGGTGATTGTTCAGAATAGACTGACATCTCTGGAGGAGCGATGGGCAGCTATTGAGCAGAGAAACCAGAGCTTCATTGAAGTCCACTGGAGTGGGACTGCCAGTGCAGATACGGGTCCTCATGGCCCCCCTGAAGTGCAGCAAGGTGCTGTCAAGCCACTTGCTAGCTCTGAAGTGGGGCTGATCCATGAGAGGGATGTTGGTGGTAGACAACAAGGAATTGGGGCTCCTCTCCAAGCGCTCACGCTTCCATGCCACTGCATAGCCCTTGGTCAGAGCCCCACCAGAGCCCTCACCCAACTGAGATGGGCGTCTCAGCCCCTGCACAGCCGCAGGAGGAGCAAACTGTTGGCGAGCCCTCACAGGCTCGCAACCCCAGAGGATGCCCGCCAAAGGTGTCGAGGCAGGAGCAGCATGAAAGTGAGCAAGGGGCCTCCACATCTGCTGAAGCCACAGGGGAAGCACCACGTAGGAGCACATGTAAGAGGAAGATAAAGCACAAGTAGTCACAAGGGTAGTCACTTGAGTGTTCTGTTGTGTTTAATTGTGAAATGTCATCCTCTAGTCAATGTATTAAAATGAAGTGACGGCAAACTGTTGATGTTCTGGGCTGTATCATTTCGCTAATGGAGGTTCCACATTGAGGGCTCAGGGCGACTTGGATTTGTCATGATGGTGGTCAGAGTGATAGGAAGCCGCAGGTTCTTGTCCATTGTCGATGGTGTGGTAAGAAGGTGCGAGCCAAATGTGTTTGATTTGGCAACCTAAGCAAATCTGGCCAAGATGAGTGCATGCTTGCATCACGAGCAGCAATGTGCTCGCGTGCTGCTGCCGCTGGTTGATGCACCTCCGCAAGGTCTTCGTTCTCGCTCTCCTCCTCTTCCTCCTCCTCCTCCTCTTCCTCCTCCTCATCTTCATCCTCATCTGAGGAGGCTATGCGCTGAGCCACTTGTTCCTCAGGCAGCTACAAGCCACGATGCTGTGCGATGTTGTACAGTGCACAGCAGATCACAACGATTCTGCAGCCCCTGGCTGCTGAGTACTGCAGGGCTCCACCTGATTTGTCAAGGTATCTGAATCGCATCTTCAGCAAGCCAATGGTTTGCTCGATGATGGATCTGGTGGAAATGTGGCTGGAGTTGTAGCGCTCCTCAGCTTCGTTAGATGGCCTCCTGAATGGTGTCATTAGCCACGTCTTCAGGGGATAGTCCTTGTCTCCAAGTAGCCATCCGCAAAGTTGGTTTGGCAGATTGAAGAGCGGAGGCACACTAGACTGTCGCAGGATGAACGAGTCATGGCAACTGCCAGGGTACATAGCGCAAACATGCAAAATGTCCTTCTTGTGGTTACACACCAGCTGCACGTTGAGGGAGTTGAAGCCCTTGCGGTTGACAAAAAGAGCTGGATTGTGATGGGGTGCCTTAAGGGCCACATGTGTGTAGTCTATGATGTCCTGCATCCTTGGCAAGTCTGCCATATTTGCAAATCCAACCGCACGGGCGGTTATACTTGCTTGATCCTTGGAGAAATTTATGTAATTGTGTGCCTTTGCAAAGAGGGCATCAGTAACCTGTGTGATGCAAGTGTGTGTGGACGACTGGAAGATGCCGCTGATGTCTGCTGCTGATCCCTGGAATGAGCCTGAAGCAAAAAAGTTGAGTGTGGTGGTGACTTTTAGGGCCGCCGGTAAGGGGTATCCACCCGCTCCTCTGGGCTCCAGGTGTTGGTGCAGCATTGCGCAGATGTCATCCACTACCTCTCGCGAAAGTCTTTTGGCACTGCTGCTCAGTCATGTTGAGGAAGCTCATCCTCATCCTGTAAACCCTGTTTTGGGGGTATCTCCTGCGGCGACATGCTTCCATGCGCTGGCGCCTTCTGCCCTGTGCAGCTTCAGGTGGGTGAGCAGCAGCTTGGCGCTCCTGTTGTTGCTGCTGCTGTTGTTCCTGGTTCTGCTGCTGCCACGGCTGGTCTTCGTCCAAATCTGAGGTCCAAGAGGAAAGGAAATACATGGTTCCCATGCTGCTGGTATATACCTCAGTTGAGGAAGTGCTCAGTCAATGTGGGGAGAGGGTTTTCCCAGGAGGTCACAGTGGAGGTGGATCTCAGCTTCACCACTTCCAAAATCAGTAAACCTGCAAAAAGTTCTCCAAGACCTGAGAAAAGAAAGTTCTGCCACCTGCAACTGATCCTTGTTGAAAACTCTGTTTTTATGGTGGGGCTGCAGCTGTTAGGAAGCCAGCCACTTGTCAACCCAACAGGATTAGCTGGCGTGTTTCAGGAGAGACGTGCAGCACTCTGGAAATGTGGTAAAATTTGAAAGGCCTCTCAAAATGGGATTATAGAGGTCGTTAAGTAGCAGTTAACTGCCTTAAGGGCCTATCCCGCCACTTGGAGGCAGGACCAAAACGGACTCTGCAAGCCCGCCTTTAGGAAAGTTGCAGAGGCGGGTTGATGGCAGGATCGGAACCCGCCGCCATGTTTTATAACCATCCCACCTGACCTGCCTTCAAACCCACCTCCTCGGGGCTGGTAAAATCCAGCCCCAAGATCTCTGACCTTTACAAAGCTAGCAAAATAAGTTTGTTTGTTAATTAGTGAAATTGCTTTGGCAGTTAAAAGCCCATCATTTATCTTTTCCTAATCAACTGGCTTTTAGAAGGAATCAACAAATTCAGTACATTGAGATAAAACAGTAAAAGGACTGTAAACCATTTAAAGGAAATTTGGGGAATGGGCTTCGTCAAAAAATGTGTGCAAACCTATTTGCTTGTTTACCACATGCTCAATACACACACTTGTATTGAAATGATGTCACTTGCATGTGATAACAATTATTCCCGGCTGCTCCCGTCCCTTCAACAATATTATAAAATCACTATCTTGTAATTTTTTTTCTCTCTTTTCCAGCCAATTTTTCCTCTCCCTTTCTGAAACCATTGAGTCCTTGCTGGGGTTACAGTTCCAGGGTGCCAGTCACCCTCTGATAATTTACACAAATGGACAGGTAGGCCATTCAATCACAGGGTCCAACTTGATCCTGTCTTTAAGTGACATCCACACATGCACAGGCCTAACAGGGGTCATAGAATAGCAATCAGCAACAGGAACACCTTGGGATTTTCCCCTCCCTAATTCCAGGGCTGTTGATGCCCAATATAGCACCTCAATTGCTAACCTCAGCTGAGAGCACCTAATACAGCACAGACCAAGGGTCAAACCTGGAACCTCCCCAGTCTGTATGGCATAGCTACTCATTGTCTTAGTCATTTGTGTAATGTATGTGCCTTTAAGAGCCCCATGTGTGCTGTAATGCCGGTAATGGCCACTCGGGCTATATAAGCCTGTATATTGTGTTATATCCGTTAGTACCCCTCCAGACTTTGCTTAGTAAACACCTATGAACCAACTCCTGTCTTCAGTGTCTCTATCAACACACAGACACAACAGTGGCGACGAAGTGGAAACGGACTTACCTGCAATTCGGCAGCACCTCAAGGACATCGATTCCTCTGGCGTCCAGAAGAATCAAGAAAGTGAAAAAAGCTGTGGTTTCACCAGCTGGCCAAGCTGGTGGCAGGTACTGCACTAATCCTTCCTGGGCGTCAGGCTGGGGCTCCAGCGGCTGGTTTTACAGCTGGGCCAAGCAGCGAAAGCGGAGGCGAGCAGTAACAGACAGGGAGGGAGCACTCGGGAGACGGCCGGCGCTGCAAAAAGGTCGGCGTTCAGACCTAGAGAGAAAGTCCGGCGGGAACGAGTCTCCAACTGCAAATAAATAAATAAAAAAAGAACGGAAACCGCGGGAAACAGCGTTGTCATCAGCAGGAAAGCACGGGAAGCGCCATATCTTTTCTGCAGAAAAGAAAGAAAAGCGCGGGAAGCGCCATATCTTTTCTAAGATGCCTAAGTCTGGCAATATTGATGCTTTTGATAGCGAGATAGAGGATTGGACCACATATGTGGAAAGAGTGGAGGTATATTGCACTGCAAATGGAATAGAAGATGAAAAAAAAGCTTCAGTACTGCTGAATCTAATGGGCGCAAAGACATACGGGCTGTTACGAAATTTAATCACTCCAGCCAAACCAAAGGACAAGGATTTTAAAGAAATTGTTGATACCCTACAGGAGCACTTAAACCCAACACCGCCGCTGATAGCGGAACGATTCAAATTCTTCAAGAGAAATCAACACAAGAATGAAAGTAACGCTGATTACCTCACCGAATTAAGGAAGCTATCAAAACACTGCCAATTCGGGGCAGGATTAGCAGATTATCTTCGAGACAAATTCGTCTGTGGTCTCTTAAGTGAAGGAACACAGAAAAGGCTGCTTTCTGAAAAAGATTTAACACTGGACAAGGCTTTCAGTATGGCTGTATCATACGAAGCAGCTGCAAGAGGAGCTGCAGAAATACAACAAAAAACACAGGACTTCGGCACCCATGAAATGACACAGGGTTTCGAGAGATGTTATCGCTGCGGCAGATCCACCCATGACCAGAGGGACTGCTGGTTCAAGGACAAAGCATGCAGGCAATGCGGAAAGATTGGACACATTGCACGGGTATGCCGATCTGGACAAAATAAATCCACAGACAGGAAAAAAAAAATCAATAAAGAAAAGTACAGAAAGGTACAAATGATGACGGACAGTAGCTCCGAAGACCAGAAGAGCGATAGCGACTCCGAAAACAAGAGACTAAGCTGTCTCAAATTACATAATGTACTTGCCAAAGATGATTACCAGACCATTTGGGTTACCCTCACGATAGCAGGGTCCCCAGTTAAAATGGAGCTAGATACAGGATCAGCTCTGACCGTAATAAATCGACGGGATTACGAGAGGCTATTTCCGCATATACCTTTAAAAGACACATCCATTATCTTAAAAACATATACGGGGCAGAAAGTATACCCCAAAGGAAAAATAAGGGTGCCTGTTGTATACAACGGCAAGGAAATACAAAAGTTGTATTTATACATTCTACAAGATGGTGGCCCACCGCTGTTAGGACGTGAATGGATCAGGAAAATACGTTTAGACTGGCACTCCATTCAGGCACTGACGGTGACCAATAAGCAAAAAAACGATGATGATGTCATACCTGAACGATTAAAAGACATCTTGGCCAACGCCAAAGAAGTGTTTCAAGAGAAACTAGGAACCTTGAAAGGCATCACCGCCTCAATAAAAGTGGAAGATGCAGCAATTCCCAAGTTTTTTAAAGCAAGACCAGTGCCATACGCAATTCGTCCAGCAGTCAAGGCAGAGCTGGAGAATTTGGAAAATGCAGGCGTATTATCCAAAATAGATTGGAGTGAGTGGGCAACACCCATCATTCCAGTCATGAAGAAAGCATTGAATAATAATAAATCTGAAGAACAGAGAAAAATTCGCATCTGTGGAGACTTCAAGGTGACGGTAAACCCGGTCCTTCACACGGTACAGTATCCTCTTCCGAGGATAGAAGATATTTTCGCCTCACTATCCGGAGGGAAACGTTTCACCAAAATTGACTTGGCACAGGCATATCTACAGATGGAGGTTGAAGAGGCCTCTAAAAAATATCTCACGATAAATACACACAAAGGTCTGTACCAGTGCAATCGACTGGTTTTTGGAGTAGCATCCGCTCCAGCTATCTGGCAAAGAGCTATGGAGCAAGTCCTCCAAGGGATTCCGGGTACTCAATGCTACCTAGACGACATCCTTGTAACAGGAGAAAATGACAACGAGCACCTTGCAAATTTAGAGCAGGTGCTCACTAGGCTGAGAGAACGGGGCCTACGAGCAAATCGCCCCAAGTGCGAATTTTTCCGAAATCAAATATCATATTGTGGCCACATAATAAATAAGGAAGGGTTGCATAAGTCACCTGAAAAAATTGAAGCGGTCATAAAAGCCCCAGCACCTGAAAATGTTTCACAATTAAGGTCGTTCCTGGGATTAATAAATTACTATCATAAATTTTTACCGAACTTATCAACTCTTCTACACCCTCTTAATGAACTGCTACAAACAGGAGTAATTTGGAAATGGAGTGAAGACTGTAAGCGTGCCTTCCATAAATGCAAAGACTTAATCACATCCAAAGAAGTTTTGGCTCATTACAACCCATCACTGCCAATCAGACTGGTGTGCGATGCATCCCCTTACGGCATAGGAGCAGTATTATCGCATAAATTCCCTGATGGCTCGGAACGGCCGATAGCTTTTGCGTCACGCTCATTGAACTCAGCTGAGCGTAACTATGCCCAAATCGACAGGGAAGCACTCAGCCTGGTATGGGGAGTGAAGAAATTCAACCATTACCTACACGGACAAAAATTTACCTTGTTGACTGACCATCAACCCCTCATCTCCATATTCAACCCTAAAAAGGGTGTTCCCATTATGACAGCGCAAAGGCTACAGAGGTGGTCCCTTTTTCTAGGGGCACACCAATACAACATAGAATACAAAGGATCAAAACAGCATGGGAATGCTGACGGTTTATTGCGCCTACCGTTGCCAACGGTTGAAGAGGCACCTACAGTAGACCCAGTGGAGATGTTCCACTCAACCATAGTGGAATGTCTACCAGTAACAAATTCTGCCATTGAAAAGGAAATGAGAAATGACCCGACTCTCTCACGAGTCTACGACTTAACGGTGAAGGGATGGCCAGCACATGGCGAACCACTGTTGTCAGCATTCTCGCAAAGAAGAGAACAGCTGTCAGTATGCCGAGGAACCTTGATGTGTGGATCCAGAGTGGTGGTTCCACCCAAACTCCAGGATAAAGTGCTAAAGGAGCTTCACAAGGGGCATCTGGGTGGAGTGAAAATGAAGAATCTAGCCAGAGCGTTTGTGTGGTGGCCAGGTATCGATGGAGACATCGAAGAAATGACCAAGAGCTGTCTAGGATGCCAGAAGGCCCAAAACGCCCCACCACAAGCCCCTCTACATCCATGGGAGTGGCCCTCATCTCCATGGCAAAGGGTACATATCGACTTTGCTGGTCCATTTATGGACTCAATGTTCTTAATCGCGGTTGATGCACACTCCAAGTGGCCGGAGGTAATAAAGATGTCCTCCACCACCACGGAAAAAACCATCACAGTATTAAGGACCATATTTGCCAGGAATGGGCTGCCTGAACAGATCTGTTCTGATAATGGACCGCAATTTGTGTCTGAAGAATTCAGGAAGTTCTTAAAAAACAATGGGGTTAAGCACTACACATCCGCCCCATACCATCCCGCCACCAATGGATTGGCTGAAAGGTTTGTCCAGACCTTCAAGAAGGCCATAAAGGCCATGGGTAATGAAGACATAAAACTTCAGCACAAGGTGGATAACTTCTTGTTCGCATACAGGAATGCAACACATATGGTTACCAACCAAACTCCCGCCATGATGTTTTTCAATAGAAGACTAAGATGCCGGCTGGATTTGATCAAGCCAAACATCAGAAGGGACGTAGAGAACTGGCAATTTCAAGGCATGAATGAAAGGCCAACTAGAACCTTCCAGATAGGTCAACAAGTTTTGGCCCGGGACTACCGTACCGAGAAATGGCAGCCTGGAACTATCTGCACACGACTAGGACCACTGATGTATACCGTGGACATTGGAGAAAGCATAATAAGGCGCCATGCTGACCAAATCATAGAGTCATCTGAAAAGGGACAACCTGCACCACAACTCTATATGCCTAACGATGAAGTAGAGATACCCATATCTACCTCCGATCCGGTGATACTGGAACCCGATGAACCCGACACTGGCATTCAAGCCGAATCAGCCTTGCCAAAAGAACCTACTACACCACCGAGGCGTTATCCGGACCGAGTCAGCAAGCCTCCAGAGAGACTGACTTATAATTAATTAACTGCAGCAATGTGTATATTATTTTTCTTATAACATGTAATTAATAATTACTTAAAATATTATGTACTGGTTGGCTAAAAGGGGAGGAATTGTAGTGTATGTGCCTTTAAGAGCCCCATGTGTGCTGTAATGCCGGTAATGGCCACTCAGGCTATATAAGCCTGTGTATTGTGTTATATCCGTTAGTACCCCTCCAGACTTTGCTTAGTAAACACCTATGAACCAACTCCTGTCTTCAGTGTCTCTATCAACACACAGACACAACAATTTGTTTTTATTTGATCCAAGGATGTGGGTGACACTGGCAAGTCCACATTTATTGCCCATTCCTAGTTGCCCTAAGAAGGTGGTGGTGGCTCTTCTTTTGGTACCACTGCAGTCCTTCTGGTGATGATGCTCTCACAACGGTGTTAGGGCAGGAATTCTGTGGATCTTCCAGAATTCCAGTAGTGAGTGGTATATGTCAAAGTCAGGGTGGTGTGTGACTTGGAGGGAAACTTAGAGGTGAAGATATTTCCCTGACATTGCTGCTCTTGTCCTTGGTGGTAGAGGTTGCAATGGAGGGGAGTGCTGCAATGCATCCTGTAGACAGTGCATTCTGCAGCCACAGTGTACCAGTGGTGGAGGGGTGGATATTGAGTCCACTGGCAGAGGGACCAATCAAGTAGATTGCTGGATGGTGTCGACCTGGATGCTGGGGAGCTATAATATCTTTGTAGCTTAAAAGGCAGGTTGTGTTTCATTTTAGGGTAAAACTTCCTCTAAGTTTTAAGAATGAACTACTTGAAAAGGTGGTGGAAGCAGATTCAATAGTAACTTTCAAAAGAGAATTGGATAAATACTTAAAAAGCAGAAATTTGCTGGGCTATGGGGAAGAGCAGGGGAATGTGACTAATTGGATAGCTCTTTCAGAAAGCCGGCACAGTGGGCCAAATTGCCTCCTTCTGTGCTATATGATTCAATGATTCTATCAGAAACTCTGAACTAGCCATCTGGAGGTGAACAAGATCTCTTTGCGGGAAAGCACTTAGCTTCTGCTTAATGTTTCCACACAACAACATGACAGAGAGTGGTTAATCAGGAGGAAGGAGGATCGTGTGCACAAACAAGGCCACTCCTGCTTACTGCTGCTCCAAACACACCATAGCTTTGTGTCATGTTCTGATGATGGTAATGTAAGCAGATTAAAAGATATATCTATTTTATTGATTTACTAAAGGTTTTTTTTTACAACTGAGGAGTGTTCTCTAGAAAAGATACAAGACTGAGTTGCTGTAATTTTTTCTTCCCGATGTTTGGGATTTGACATGAACATATGATGTAACTTTTATTTACTTCTTAGCAGCACCATGGGGCAGTTGTCTCGGCATGAGGTAAAAACTTTCACCATGTGTCCCCATAGAAAACTCTTCACGTGCTGTCCGTCTTTCCCCATGGGTTACACTTGACAAACCATTTTTCCTGTTGAAATGAAGCTCATGCAATTCTACCTGACACAGCGTCCATCTTTATTACGGCAATTTAAAAAAATGAAATATCCATATATGTAAAAGGTTATTAAAGATATATTAAAGTTTCTTGAGTAATATGGTTTGGAGCAATTTGATTGTCCTTGGTTTTTGCTCTTGTAGCCAACACCCTATCCGTGAAAATCTACTTAACACAATGATGCGCTATCAATTACTCATAAAAGACTGAGAGTTAAGAGAGTAACTAAAGGCTTTTATTAACAAAAGAATGAAGGTCTGCCTCGAGTGGTCGACCGGTCCAGAATACAAAGGGCTGGGGAGCAGTCACCTTTATACTAGGACTTGTGGGAGGAGTCAGCCGAGGCATGTCCAGGCATGTACACAGTGGAATACAAACAGTGGTTTACCACACACAACAGTTATTTCTCGGATATTGGCTATCTCCCTTCTCCTTCACAGGGCTCTACACACTGTCCATTTACCTGGGAAGATTCCACCTTGCTCTCCGTAACAGGTTATTCTTAGCTCTTCCTTTTGAGTTCTACTTGATATCGTCCTGCTCTAATTAACAGTAAGAAAGAAAAAACTTGCATTGATATAGCGCCTTCCACAAACTCAGGACGTCCCAAAGTACTTTATAAACCGGAAGTACTTTTGAAGTGTAGTCACTCTTGTAATGTAAAGAGTTCACTCTTGTTTCAGGGTCAGAAGGTTGTGGGTTCAATTTCCACTCCAGAGATTTGAACACATAATCTGGGCTCACACTTCAGTGCAGTACTGAGGAAGTACTGCACTGTCGAAGGTACTGTTTTACAGGTGTCTGCCCTCTCAGGTGGGCATAATAGATTCCATGGCACTGTGCTGGCCAATATTGTCCCTCAACTATGGGACCTACAGTCTCTGACACAGGTGGAGCAGACAGTGGTTGAAGGGGCGGGTGGGTGGGTCGGTGGTGTGCTTGAGTTGACGTGCACTCCTTCGCTGTTTGCGCTTGGCTTCCGCTTGCTCCCGGCGAAGAGACTCGAGGTGCTTGGCGCCTTCCCGGATGCTTCTCCTCCACTTTGTGCGGTCCTGGGCCAGGGATTCCCAGGTGTCGGTGGGGATGTTTTCAAGGAGACTTTGAGGGTGTCCTTGAAGCATTTCCTCTGTCCACCTGGGGCTCTCTTGCTGTGTCGGAGCTCCGAGTAGAGTGCTTGTTTTGGGAGTCTCGTAACGGGCATGCGGACGATGTGGTCCGTCCATCGGAGCTGATCGAGCGTGGTCAAAGCTTCGATGCTGGGGATTTTGGCCTGAGCGAGAACACTGATGTTGGTGCACCTGTCCTTACAATGGATTTGCAGGATCTTGCGGAGGTAGCATTGGTGGTACCTCTCCAGTGCTTTGAGGTGCCTGCTGCACATGGTCCATGTCTCTGAAGCATACAGGAGGGTGGGTATCACTACTGCTCTGTAGACCATGAGCTTGGTGCTGGGTTTGAGGTCCTGGTCTTCAAACACTCTCTTCCTCAGGCAACCGAAGGCTGCACTGGCACATCGATGTCTTCCCTTGTTGACAGTAGGCTCCCGAGGTATGGAAAGTGGTTCACATTATCCAAGGCCTTGTCATGGATTTTGATAATCGGGGAGCGGTACTCTGTGGCGGGGGCAGGTTGGTAGAGGGCCTTTGTCTTACGAATGTTTAGTGTAAAGCCCATGCTCTCGTACGCTTCGGTGAAGGTGTTGACGATGGTTTGGAGTTTGGCCTCAGAATGTGCGCAGACGCAAGCGTCCTCTCCATACTGTAATTCAATGACAGAGGATGGGACGATCCTGGATCTGGACTGGAGGTGACGGAGGTTGAACAGTTTCCCGTTTGTTCTGTAGATTAGCTCCACTCCAGCAGGAAGCTTACTGAGGGTGAGATGGAGCATTGCAACCAGGAAGATCGAAAAGAGCATTGGTGCGATGACACAGCCTTGCTTGACCCCGATCCGTATGTGAATTGGGTCTGTAGTGGATCCATTGGTCAGGATCACGGCTTGCATGTTGTCGTGAAGCAGGCGGAGGATGGTGACAAACTTTTGAGGGCAGCCGAATTTGAGGAGGACACTCCATAATCCCTCACGGTTGACGGTGTCGAAGGTCTTTGTGAGGTCAAAGAAGGCCATGTACTGTGGTTGGTGCTGTTCCGTGCATTTCTCTTGTAGTTGACGCATGGTGAAGATCATGTCCATTGTGCCCCTTAGTGGGCAGAATCCGCATTGCGACTCTGGGAGAAGGCGATTGAGGAGGATTCGTGTGATGACTTTCCCTGTGGCAGACAGCAGGGAGACTCCTCTGTAATTACCGCAATCGGACTTGTCACCTTTCTTGAAGATGGTCACGATTACGGCGTCTCTGAGATCCCCTGGCATGCTCTCCTCCTTCCATCACTCATCTGCAACACAGAGGTGCGAGATTCTCCGTATAGAAACTGACTGAAGCCTGCAGGAAGAAACAAAGGTAAGTACAATTTTAAAACACTTAGGGGGAAAAATTCAGTATCGCCCCGTTTGGGGCGCCATTATCGGCCATGCGCAAAGTTTAGCGCCTGGTGATAATTATCGCCTCCGACGGCAAACTTGGCTTTTATTGCCCCTGGAGGTGATTGGAGCGCTAAATCAGGTGTTTCACACCTGTCTTAAGGCGCAAAGGCCGAGGAGCAAGGCGCTACCTCATAGCGCTGGCGAAGCAAGACAATAAAAATGAACCTGCAAAGTGCTGCTCAGTACCCAAAACTCCTTCACACAGCGTTGAACCTCTCCAGAAGTCTCTCTCTCTCTCTCTCAGAATGCGTGGTGCAAAAATGTCACCAACAAAAAAAGGCAGGAAGTGGTCACCTTTAAATAGTGCTCCCCCAGTCTCTTTCTGACTGCAAAATGCTCCCTTCAACCTTTCGTTGCTAGCGGCAGGCGGTAAGGCAGGGGGCGTCACTCAATATCCGGTCCGGGACGCTACCGGGGCGTTGCGCACTCGACTGACGTCACGATCTGCCGGCGCAGGAGATCGTGGCGGCAGTGTTTAGCGTCGCCACAAAATGTCTAGTTAATTTCGTGAGCGGCGCAAACATCACCGCGCCTGGCCGCTAATTGCTTTGCACCCCATTAGCGCCCTCTTAAGGCACTAACAGGAGGCGCAAACAACTGAATTTTTCCCCCTTAGGACTTACCTCACTCACCTCTACACTCTTGTACCCATCACTTACCTTCACGCCACACTTTTACACACCCTCGAACTCCGCAAACCCACTACTCGCCTCGGTGACCCTGGCGGGTTTTGGAGCCTTCGGGAAGCTCGCACTTGAGGGCAAAAATGGGATAATCCTATTTTCTGGTAGTTAACAGGTAGTTAACAGGCAGTTAATAGGCTTTAATCCGTTCCCGCATCCAAGGAGTCAGGACCCGGCGCGGGACAGCAACCCGCCGCCTGGGAAGATGGCATGGAGACGGGTTGGGGGCGGGTTTGCCTCCTCGGGGCTGATAAAATTGCCCCCATAGATTTCAATGTATGGCAACACATTAACAGAAGCTTCACATGAACACTGGCTAAACCACCCAGGTGCCTACCCTTGTGTGCTGTTATTTTGCATGCTTGCAGTAGGTTGAAGGTGAGTGTGAGGGGTGGCTAGTGAGCTGGGGAAGTGATAACGTAGATAGAGAGGTGGAGGTGCAAAGTAAGTTGGTGTGAGTAAGGATGTGCAGGAGTAGGGTAGGGAAGGCAGAGTGATGTGGATGTGATGAGTGGCACAGCAGGATGGGGTTGAGTGTGGCTTGGCAGTGACATTTCGTGATCTGCTCTGATCAACAACAACTTGTAGTAAATCGTCCCAAGGCGCTTCACAGGTATATTAAAAGACAAAAAACTGAAGGAGAAATTAGGGCAGGTGACCAAATGCTTGGTCAAAGAGGTAGGTTTTAATGAGCGTCTTAAAGGAGGAAAGAGAGCTAGCGAGGTGGAGAGGTTTAGGCAGGGAATTCCAGAGCTTAGGGCCTTGGCAACAGAAGGCACGGCCACCAAAGGTTGAGTGATTATAATCAGGAATTCTCAAGAGGGCAGAATTAGAGGAGCGCAGATTTCTCGGGGGGTTGTGGGGCTGAAGGAGATTACAGAGATAGGGAGGGGCGAGGCCATGGAGGGATTTGAAAACAAGGATGAGAATTTTGAAATTGAGGTGTTGCTTAACCGGGAGCCAATGTAGGTCAGCGGGCACAGGAGTAGTGGGTGAACGGGACTTGGTGCGAGTTAGGACACAGGCAGCCGAGTTTCAGATGACCTCAAGTTTACATAGGGTAGAATGTGGGAGGCCAGACAGGCATGCGTTGGAATAGTCAAGTCTAGAGGTAACAAAGGCATGGATGAGGATTTCAGCAGCGGATGAGCTGAGGCAAGGGCGGAGACGGGCGATGTTACGGAGGTGGAAATAGGCAGTCTTAGTGATGGCATGGATATGTGGTCGGAAGCTCATTTCAGGGTCAAATATGACACCAAGGTTGCAAACAGTGTAGTTCAGCCTCAAACAGACTTTAGCGAGAGGGATGGAGTCAGTGGCTTGGGAATGGAGTTAGTGACCGAAAACAATGGCTTCAGTCTTCCCAATATTTAATTGGAGAACATTTCTGCTCATCCAGAACTGGATGTTGGACAAGCAATCTGACAATTTAGAGACTGTGGAGGGGTTGAGAGAAGTGGTAGCGAGGTAGAGCTGGGCGTCGTCAGCGTACATGTGGAAACTGACACTGTTTTCGGATGATGTCGCCAAGGGGCTACATGTAGATGGAGAAATAGGAGGGGGCCAAGGATCGATCCTTGGGGGACACCAGAGATAATGATGTGGGAGTGGGAAGAGAAGCCTTTGCAAGTGATTCTCTGGCTATGATTAGATAGATAAGAATGGAACCAGGCAAGTGCAGCCCCACCCAGCTGGACAACGATGGAGAGGCGTTGGAGAAGAATGGAGTGGTCAACCATGTCAAAGGCTGCAGAGAAGTCGAGAAGGATGAGGAGGGATAGTTTACCTTTATCACAGTCACAAAGGATGTAATTTGTGACTTTCATGAGAGCTGTTGAAAGGTTTGCGCCACTGCAGCCTGGTCCTCCTGACGACATCCCTGCTTGTGCCCTCCTGTGCAATGTGCAACCAGGCTGCGTTGATTTCCTGGGGAGGTCTCTTCCGCCTATGGGAAGGGAAGAGAACCTCCCTGCGTGCTGTGACTCCCTCCATAAGCATATGGAGGGAGTCATGGGAGAGCCTGGGTGCAGTCGTGCACCTTTGTGCAGTGCTTGTCAGTTTTTGCAGCACCTCAATGCCATAGAACACTGACAGCAGAACTGTCAAAATCAATTTGGACACGGCCCCTTTAAGGAAACCAGCTGATGGCATGACATCAAATGATGTCATCAGACCTGCTTCCTGTTAATTGGCCGGGAACCTCACAGGGCGGGCTTAACAAGCCCAATCAATGAAAAATCGCTTGGCGAGGGCAGCGGGCTGGGACCGCAACACTGACCCCGGCCGGCAAAATCGCGGCCATTAACTCTTTTCTTGCCACACATGCTGCCTGACTTGCTTAGTTTTCCCAGCATTTTCTGTTTTTATTTCAACTAACTATATGTTTAGTCCACTTAATGGGCCATAATTTGCTGTAGCAAGTCATCTAACAGCGTCTGCCATTAGTTAGATTTGCCCTTGCACCTTTAGGTTTATAAATTTTTTGCATGGCATGTTGCTGAAATTGCGAACTGATAACATCGCAGCAAGTTAGTAGTTACCTCATTCTGCACAGCCAATACCACATTATGCTGGTCTCAAACTGATAAGATTGCATTAGTGTGTTTTTACATATCTTGCGATTCAATTTGTTTCAGACCAGGGCAGGACAGAGCCTGATAAGAATGGACCAGTTTATGTCAGTCAGACCTAATTTAAGTTGATTGATCCTTGCTTTCACTATCCCTGTCAGAAAAGATGGAATTAATTAAACTGAACAGTATGCCTGAAAAAATATTATTTTTAAAAGTAAGTTACTATTTAAAATCCCATTAAATTCCCTTCGAGAGATTATTTCACCAATTTGCTCTCACAAGGAATAACATTAACGTAGGAAAGTTGCATGCCCCACCTAAATTGTTTCATAGAGTAAACAAGGCAATTAGCATAAGCATTGGCCCAGAAATTCGGGTCTCCACGGGTGAGTACGCACGGGGTACTCTCCCGTAGGCCCAACGGAAGTGCCAGTTTCGTGCATGTACTGCGCATGCGCGGGAAACCGGAACTTCCGTTCCCTTAAAGGGGTTCAGAGGTCAAACGCGTACGCCGGAGAGGCAGCACGTGTGCATGGAACTTATGTTTTTTTGCAGGTTTCTCCGGGAGGGTAAGTCTCCAGGAGTTACACATGTAAAAAGCAGGCGTAAGGCCTGCTTTTAACAAGGTAAGTGGTGAATTAATTAAAATTAAAACATTTTTTCCACATGTTTATTATTTTTAAATACTTTAAAGAAAGGTAAGTTCATTTTTAGCCCCGTTAGAAAATGTAATTAATTTTTTCAAAAATTTAAATTATTGTTTAAAATAGTTATTTTATGTAATTTATAGTTATTTTTAAAATGTGATTTAAAAAAAATGTATTTGAAGTTTTAGTGATGTTTTGGGGCTTATAGTATTTATAGTTTTAACAGCTCTTCCTGTCAATTTTATGAATGGGCATTTCCCTGCTACCATTGGCTCTCCATGGCCCACGTGATCCCAGGGGACGCATCGAACTAACTGCGCCCCTGGGATACGCAAACACTGTGCGCCGGCAGTTGGAGCAGGCCCAGGATCGGAATCCCATGCGGCCCCACAGCTCAACGGCCGGCGCGCTAGGTAAGTGCAGGTTGGAGGCTTGCACCCGCGGGAAGCCTCCGACCTGAATTTCTGGGCCATTATAGACACACAAGTGAAGGCCCTTTGGGCCTGTCACAACAAACATAATAAGAAACAATATTATAACTTCACAATCAGCATTCCCAACCTCCAAAAAGACAGCAGTAAAGACTAAAGGATAAAACCAACAGATTCCACCAGACACACTCATGATGATCCCAATCCTGACTGGAGCTTATGAAAGGGCTTTAAGAACATAAGAAATAGGAGCAGGAGTAGGCCATTTGGTCCTTCGAGCTTGCTTCACCATTTAATGAGATCATGGCTGATCTGATCTTGGGCTCAGCTCCAATTCCCTGCCCGCTCCCCATAACCCATCACTCCCTTATTGTTCAAAAATCTGTCTATATCCACCTTAAATATATTGGGCCGTATATTACAAACGGAGGCTTCCCGCGTGTGGAAGCCTCCAATCTGGAAAAAATCTACGCACTTACCTGAGGGCTCCCGAAGTGTGTATAGTTCCGATGCTGGGCCTCTCGAACTCCAAGTGCGCAGGGCCTACGTATCCCAGGGGCGCATGCGGTTCGCAAGCGTCCCTGGGATCACGTGAGCCAATCAAAGAAGGGAATCTCACTTCATACACTTGACAGATAGACCTGTCAAATATATGAATGGAGATCACACCAAAAATACTTCAAAACATTAAATAAATTTAAATAAAACATCACATTTTTAAAATTAGTTGAAATTACAATAAATTAAATATTTTAAACAAAAATTTTATTTTTTGAAAAAAGTAATTGAAGTTTTTTACAGGGCTAAAAATAAACTTACCTTTTTTAAAGTATTTTTAAATGATAAATGACTGAAAATTTTTTTTTTTTTACTTTTTTCAACTCTTATCCAGAGAAAAGCAAGCCTTACGCCTGCTTTTACCAGACGTAAGAATTCTAAAGATTTTCTGCGGGCGGAGGGTCTCCAGAAAGCGGAACTATCCGCCCACAGAGGCCCTTCTCCAGAGCATTCTTGACAGATGGGAAATGCTGGTTTTCAGTGCATGCGCTGTAGGAATCGGAATATCCAGGCCATTCAATGACCCAGCCTCCACAGCTCTCTGGGGCAGAGAATTCCACAGATTTACGACCCTCTGAGAGAAGAAATTCCTCCTCATCTCAGTTTTAAATGGGTGACCCCTTATTCTGAAACTAGCTTTAGATTCCCCCATGAGGAGAAACATCTTCGCTCATCTACCTTGTCGAGCCCCCTCAGTATCCTATATGTTTCAATAAGATCATCTCTCATTCTTCTAAACTCCAATGAGCATAGGCCCAACCTGCTCAACCTTTCTTCATAAGTCAACCCCTTCATCTCAGGAATCAATCTCGTGAACCTTCTCTGAACTGCCCCCAATGCAAGTATATCCCTCCTTAAATAAGGAGACCAAAACTGTACCCAGTACTCCAGGTGTGGTCACACCAATACCCTGTACAGTTGTAGCAGGACTTCCCTGCTTTTATACTCCATCCCCCTTGCAATAAAGGCCAAAATTCCATTTGCCTTCCTGATTACTTGCTGTACCTGCATGCTAACTTTTTGTATTTCATGCACAAGGACCCCCAAGTCCCTCTGCACTGCAGCATTTTGTAATCTCTCTCCATTTAAATAATAATGTTTTTTTATTTTTCTTACCAAAGTGGATAACCTCACACTTTCCCACATTATACTCCATCTGCCAAATGTTTGCCCACTCACTTAGCCTGTCTATATCCCTTTGCAGATGCCCAATCCTGGCCTATCTAAAAATAGGAGTCGACATGCTGAGATTACCCATTCTATTGCCAGACTCATGGGGGGAAAAATTCAGTTGGTTTGCGCCTCCCGTTAGCACCTTAAGAGGATGCTAATGCGGCGCAAAGCAACTAGCGCCCGGGCGCGGCGATGTTTGCTCCGTTCGTGAAATTAACTAGACATTTTGTGGCGGCGCTAAACACTACCACCACGATCTCCTGCGCTGGCAGATCATGACGTCAGTCGAGTGCGCAATGCCCCGGTAGCGCCCCGGACCGGATATTGAATGGCGCCCCCTGCCTTACCGCCTGCCACTAGCAACAACAGGTTGAGGGGAACGTATTTGCAGTCAGAAAGGGACTGGGGGAGCGCTATTTAAAGACGACCACTTCCTGCCTTTTTTTGTTGGTGACATTTCTGCACCACGCATTCTGAGAGAGAGAGAGAGAGAGAGACTTCTGGAGAGATTCAATGCTGTGTGAAGGAGTTTTGGGTACTGAGCAGCACTTTGCAGGTTCAATTTGATTTGCCCTTCCTTGTATCGATTTAGAAGAGACTGTAGGGGCTGCACTCTGAGCTCTTTCCCAGGGTCTCTCCATTGTTCTTTCCAGCAGATTTGATGTACAGGTCTCTCCAGGCCGAGATTCAAGGCTGCAATGAGATAAAAACAGAAAATGCTGGAGAAACTCAGCAGGTCAAACAGCATCTGTGAAGAGAGAAACAGAGTTAACGTTTCAGGTCGATGACCTTTCATCAGAACTCCCCTTTAAGAACTGGCCGGCGCCAGTGTGTCTGTGTTCCATTGCTGACTGACATCACATGAGCTTCGCCAGCGCTCTGAGGTAGCGCCTCACTCCTCGGCCTTTGCGCCTTAAGATAGGTGTGAAGCGCCTGATTTAGCGCTCCAATCACCTCGAGGGGCGATAAAAGCCAAGTTTGCCGTCGGAGGCGAGAATTAGCGGCAGGCGCTAAACTTTGCGCACGGCCGATAATGGTGCCCCAAACGGGGCGATACTGAATTTTTCCCCCTTGATTCTTACAGTCATGCTGGTTGCTTGATTACCAAAAATGTTACTGAATATTGTGCAAAAGCAAAATACTGCGGATGCTGGAAATCTGAAATAAAAACAAAATGCTGGAAATACTCAACAGGCCAGGCAGCATCTGTGAAGAGAGAAACAGTACTAACATTTCAGGTCTATGACCTTTTGGCAGAACTGAAAAAAATTAGAGATATAACAGGTTTTGAGCAAGTGCAGGGGCAGGGAAAGGGGGGGAGGGGAGGAAAGAACAAAGGGGAAGGTCTGTGATAAGGTGGAAGGCAGGAGAAATTAAAAGACAAAAGGGATGATGGTGCGAGGTAAAAGGAGATGGTAATGCAACAAGTAAAGGAATAAAAGATGGGTCTAGAAGAGGTGTAAATGGGCATAGCAGAATCATCAACAGCTGCCATCTGAAAAAAATGGGGACAGAGGTTGAAATTGTTGAACTTAATGTTGAGTCCGAATGTTGAGTCCGGAGGCTGTAAAGCGCTGTAATGGGATAATGGGGGCGGGACTGCTGGTTTCCGGGTTCTGGTCCTGCCCCCAGCGACATCTGATGACCTGACGCTGTTGTTAAACCCGCCCTGCGGACTTGCCAGCCAATTAAGGGAAAGCCGGTGTCAGATGACGTCAGTGCATGAAACTTCATCTGCTGGTTTTGTTAAAGTGACAGGCACCTGTAAGGGGTGGTGTGTGTGGTCAGGTTCACCTCTGACTCGTGAGCGGTTCGAATCGCTCCCACTCCCTTGGTTCTAGACTTTGGACTTATTTGGGGGCTGTAATGAAATTGCAACAGACAACTGAGTTGGTGAAAGAACTTGGATTTTATTTGAGACAAGAAAATATACACAACACAATAATCTTATCACTAAAAGGGGGGAACACTTCGGAATATACGAGGGAGAATAACAATAGACAGAATACTTCACCCCTCCCAATCCCACTACACTAAGTTGGACTCCAGAGGACCAGGGATGATGCTCACCAAACAACTTCTTTTGACAGTTGTAGAGGTTCACAATTTCAGGGTTCTCTAGATGTGGTGGCTGGGGCCTGCCATACCCCAGGCGCGGTAGAAGACTTCACCTGCGTTGCTGTTTCAGTCTCCACATGTCCGCTGATGCGGTCGGGTGCGTATTGGATCTATCAATTTCTTTTGGTCAGAAATAGGGTTTAGAGTCTTTCCATCAAATCTTCCCCAGGGGTAAGTCAGGATAGTTTGTAGAGTGGAAACAAACTTGCAAATCTTTGGTTTCTTCCAGGTTGGTTTCTTGTCGGTCGCGGTGGCCCAATATTACCTAGTTGCTGGTAATATTTTCGGATGTTTGTCTCTTGGGGTATTTGGTTGCCGTGAGGCGTTCGATGATGTCTTCTCCTGGCTCGGACTCCTGATAGTTTTGTGACTTGACGTGGGTTTTGAAGTCGTCTTCTTCTTCTCTTCTACATGAGCCGTGCTGTATCGAACGGACCGAAACCGAACTGCTCTCTTCTTCCAGACTGTCCTGAACCGAACTCCTTGACCGAACGAACCGACTCACCCTCTAACCAACTGAAAAAGCAGGCCCCAATTATACCGTTTGAGGCCTTATCTGCCTGCCAAATCTTCTCTGGCCCATTGTCATTTTTGGCGGGCTCGTTAACATTAATAGTTTTTGAATTCTTTAACGGGTTTCGAGCTGGTCCCATCTATCTTAATTGGTTTAAGTTGGTGTGAATTAGTTTCGGGGTGGTCCATCGAAAACTAAATTGGCTTTAAATGACTGTTTAATCTCTGGTTTGATTAGTAAGATTTGTCTTTTCCTGCTGGGGTCAGGGTCCCTTTTGTTGGTCAGTGGCATGTTCTGCATTATGCATACTTTGGATGGCTCTGTAGTTTTTTGCCAGGAATGGCTCTTCTGATGGTCTTTTATCATTATGTAAAATGACTGAGACAGTCCAGAACATTCCCAAACAGTTTGGTTTATGCCGGTACCCAAACTGCTCGTTTTACAGAGGCCCATCCCTTTGTTGCAGCCCTCCTTTTCTTCCACAGGCTCGAACATGCTTTTTTTTTTTAAATAACCAAAATCCTGGGGTTTTGACTTTTAAGCCCCTTTTAGGCCCAATATTCTTATACCATTCTGACGGTTTAATAACAGTCCAAAAATCCCTTCTTTAGGGTAATCTTCCTGGTTTTGGGGAATCTGTTGAATTTTGTGAATCTTACAGCACCACACTTGTTTGACAGTTGAATTGTCAGTGTTTGTCAACATTGAGGTGCTGTCAAACACTGAATCACTGTTCAAAGGTGAGCCCTTTCACCCAGGCTCACCAATGATTCTCTCCTTAGGAGAAAATAGATGGCAGCTGCATGTGAGATTGCAGAAGCCATCTGTCAATTCTCCCGATCATTGAGGCTTCATAGAAACATCAAATCTTGTCACCTGCAGATACATATAAACAGAATAAAAATATTTCTCATTACATTCTCTCACCTGTCATACTTACCTGTGCACCATTGCACCCATCACACTACCTCTGCAGCTGTCATTTGCACACTTACACTGCAGCAGACCCACAGCTAGCCTCGCTGACCCTGGCGGGGTTTCCCGACGTCGGGAAGACGGCATCAGCAGACGTAAAATGGGGAAAAGCCTCTTAACTTACCTGTTAGCAGGCAGTTAATTGGCTCTAATCCCCTTCCCGCCGCTAGGAGATGGGTCCCTGCACGAGTCGGGAGGCCGTTTGGTAGCGGGGTTGGGACCCGCTCCCAATTTTTCCCATTTTCCCAGCAGTCCCACCTCCAAACCAGCCTCCTCAGGGCTGGTAAAATCCAGCCCCTAATATCTGTACGTGCAAGTCAAGAGGCTGACAACATCTGAGCTCCCTCACCTACTCCATTAAACTACAATGGGTCAGAAAGATACATAACTTTAATATTGTGATACAGACTGAGGAAAAATTATGTTTTATGATTTTGCATACTTCATTAACATTTTTATTAAGGAGTTTTTTTCCATATTATGATGCAAACTTTTTCCATTATTATTTTAATAATTTCCACCAGGTTATAATGTCTAGAATGAAAGCTAAATGTGTCTAATGATTTGGAGAATTTGAAGGGAATTATTTAAACTTTTAAGCTAAGTATTTACTATACAGCATGATGATATTTCTATGTTCTTAGCCCTTGTACAGTGTTTCTTTCAGTATTTCTATTACCATTTAGCTCTTTTAGACATACAGATATATGTTTTGTTATGTCCTGGGCAATCACTGTGTTTGGGCATTTACTGAGTCAATTAGTTTCTCCCTTCAGTTATAAGGAGCAGCAGCAATAAATTCTCAGCATAAATAGGGGGTGAAATTTCTCTTGGGTTGTAGTACAAAACTGGCGACAGCCAATCGGCAATCACTTTACTCGCCGCCCGAAAATCGTACTCGCTGCTGTCTACTCTTCAGCAAGTTTCTTATCCATTTCCAGGGTTTATCCTGAATTCCCACAGCTTTGAGTTCGACTAATTGCCTTTTGTATTGGACTTTGTCAAAAAATACTTTTTGGAAGCCTAAATACACTGGGGGTGAAATTGGACGTCGGCAGGAGTGCAAAGCGGATGATCCGAGGACTAACTTCAACCCCATTGTGTCATAAGTATTCTCAAAGTCCACTTAGAATGTCACTTGCTCAAAAAAGTCAGGAGGTTGGTCAGGCATGATCTTTCCTTTCTGAATCTATGTTGATTGCTGCTTACTAGGTTGTTGTTTATAGATAGTCCTGATAATCCTGCTGTTTACTCTTGATAATTGATTCCATTATTCTGCAGAATGTTAATGAGACAAATAGAACAATGAGAACCTTTTGAATTCACACATCACATTAGCCTGTTTCCAATCTACTGGTGCCTCTCCAATATCCAGTGAGTCCCTTATAATGATTTTCATTGCCTCACAAATCTCCTCTCTGTCTCATTCAGCATGCTAAGATGAATGGCATCTAAACCTTATGATTTGTTTTGAGCCCTATTGGCCTGACTAGGGCTTTTGGGGGCAAAATTCAATTGCTTTGCACAAAGCAACTAGCACCCGGGCGCGGCGCCGCTAACGCCTCCCATGAAATTCAGTGGAAGGTTAGTGGCAGCGGTAGCCGGTAGCGCCCCGCAGCACTGCGCCTCCGGCAATGATGTCATCACCATGTGCAGCGCCCCGCTCGCGCCCCGGCCACAAGCTTGGGTTGCGCCCCCTGACCTACCTCCTATGCGCACCCTGACCTATGTCCAACAGGGTCAGGGGGCATACTTGCGGCTCGGGTAGTGATATTTAAAGGGGAGGTGCCGGGCAGCCATTTTTTTTGTGGGCCGTCTGCCAGCGCCTGCCCCCTCTGCTGCCCCCTCCGCGGGGTGCTGGCCGCGATCGGGCAGCCTGGCACTCCTCTTGAGTGCCAGGCTCTTTTGCCGGCACCCCGCTCCCCGGTGGTCCAGCAGGGCCCCGGTTCACACTGCGCTAGACACCTCCCCTTTAATCAGGGGAGGGAGGCCTGCAGTACCGCGGTGCTGTGTGATGGCGTGTGTGGCGCTGCTGCATGTAGCGCCACGATATTTAACTGGAGCGCCCGAGAGGGAGGAGGAGTGCTTCCAGTAGCGCCCCGCCTCCTGTTTGGTGCGTTACCATTCAATTTCAGGTACGACGGTGCTAATTTTTTCGGGGCACTAAAAGTAGCGCCCCGGCAAAGTTAGCGCCCCAAAGGGGGCGCAAGCCAATTTTTCCCCCTTTATCTCATTTATATTGAAGTCAATAGGGTACATTTTCATCAACAACACCAGGGCAGCAACCTGGCAGAGCAGATCACCCACTCACCCATTGTAGATCTCACCCGAATTTTATTCCAACTCCTGGCATTTTACCAAGCCATACTGCTGAACTGCCGCCAGAGTTACTGCTGGCAAAACAGACTAGGTAATTTGCTCTGTATATATGGCCCAAAAGGCTCCTAAGTTTGCAGCAAAGCAGCCCATGAAACCATAAAAGTTGGACATTCCTGTAGTAATAAGTCAGGAGGTAAGAATTGCTCTGGTCGCTATGTGTAGCAGCACCATAATTGCATTTCTGAATACGTGTGTGTATTTCTAGCAAAATCGCAAAGGAGCAGCGAAGGGAATCTTCACAGTGTAGCGTTATGGTACTGGAGAAGTAACATGGGCCGTACTTTTGCCGACCGAGGTGGGTCCGGTGCAGATGGGGTCGGTGTCTCAGTCCCAGCCCGTTGCCTACTGCAGCCCGCACTCTCCACGTGATTTTACGTTACTAGGGCTTGTTAAGCCCGCCCTGCGAGGTTCCCGGCCAATTAATAGGAAGCGGGTCTGATGATGTCATTTGATGACGCGTCATCAGCCGGTTTCCTTAAAGGGGCCATGCCCAAATTAATTTTGACAGTCCTGCTGTCAGTGTTCTACAGCATTGAGGTGCTGCAAACAATGACAAGCACTGCACAAAGGTACATGGGGAACCCAGGCTGTCCCATGACTCCCTCCATATGCTTATGGAGGAAGTCACAACACGCAGGGAGGTTCTCTTCCCTTCCCATGGGTGGAAGAGACCTCCCCAGGAGATCAACGCAGCCTGGTTGCACATTGCAAAGGAGGACACAAGAAGAGATGTCGTCAGGAGGACCAGGCTGCAGTGACGCAAACCTTTCAATGATCTGAGCAGATCACGAAAAGTTACTGCCAAGCCACACTCAACCTCAACCTGCTATGCCACTCAGCACATCCACATCACTCTGCCTTCCCTACCCTACTCCTGCAAATCTTTACTCACACCAACTTACCTTGCACCTCCACCCATCCCTCCCATTCTACATTATCACTTCCTCATCTCACCAGCCACCCATCACACTCACCCTCAACCTACTGCAAGCATACGAACTAACAACACACAAGGGTAGGCACCTGGGTGGTTTAGCCAATGTTCATGTGAAGTTTCTGTTAATGTGTTGTCAAATATTTAAATCTATATCTTCAACGCTTTACCTTATTGGACAGATCTGTGCTCACAGGAAGTGTCTTAGTGAGTTCCAGTGAATGTTGAGACATAACTCCGCCCCCCTCTCCAATTATGATGAGCATGAAAGGAATGGCTAGGACATTGTAGGGATGCTTTATGGTGCTGGTGTGGGGTGGTGCCAACCTGGCACATCATGTGGCAGCCAGGGTGTAGTCAAGTGAAGTAAATCTGGCCATGGTGAGGCCATCACTGGCTTCCCGGGCAGCAATGTTGTCAGGGGCTGATGCCCTGTGTCCTGTGCAGTGTTAGGTGATTGCAGAGAAGGTTGGTATGGTTGTTGGTGATATTAGTGTGCCTGGTGATGTTGGTGCTGGAGCTGATTGTGGAAGGATTCAGAAGACCAAGGTGAGATTTTTTCAAGGGCACCGATGTTCCTGGAATAGATGGCAGCTGAAGTTGAGATGACAGAAGCGATCTGTCAATGGTGAGAGAGCTTACTCCAAGGAGGTGACAGTGGATAGGGAGTTTACTCCAAACACTTCCAAACTGCATAAAGTCCAAAAGTATCTTCCAAGTCCAGAACGCTCAAGCTTCTGAAATTGGAAAGTGAACAGCTGTGAAATGGTAGCTTTCATATCACTTTTGCAGCTGCTCACAGCAATGGGGAGACAAAGAGACCCCGACCTACTTACCTGACATGATCACCGAACGACGTGAACCCCGTTAAAAAAGTTGGAAAATAGAAGTAGGCTAGCAAATTAGTAGTTAACAAGCGTTTAACAAGCATTTAGCTATCTTAAATGCCTCCCTCACCGCATGGTGTCGGGTCTATTCTGAAATCGCAGACCCGACACTTTGGAAACTTACATGGAGGCGGGTTCAGAGTGGGTTCCCAACCCGCTGTCAATCATTTCAATTTTAGCAGCAGACCTGCCTCCGAACCAGCACTCTAAGTGCTGGCAAAATCGCGGCCATAGAGGTTCATGAGTTCAAATTCCACCATGGCAAGTTGTGAAACTGAGTTCAATAAATCTGATAATTAGTGAGCAAACACCAGAAGCAATAAACATGAAAGTTGATGAATTATCTTAACCTCCCAACTGGATGACTAATGTCCTTCAGAGAAGGGAACCTGTCACTCCTACCTGGTTGACTCTATGGGATCGATTTTGTCAATGGGAAGCATTTGGAGGCAGGACTCCCACTTTTTGGGTTGTAGTCCCACCTCCATTGACTTGTGGCCAACCCACGCTACTTTCCCTTGATTGACCTTGTTAAGCCTGCCCAGCAGGCTCAGCAGGCCAATTAAGGGACATCTGGTTACTGGTGACATCAGCGATTGACATTTCATCTGTCAAGAGCTTTTGACAGATGAAAAATCAGCGTTTGACAGCTCTGTGAAGCTTCAAACACTGACAATCTGTCTTCTAACTTGAGTCCTTCTACTCAGACTCAGTTAGAGAGCTCTCCAGACCAGAAAGCAGAGGCTGCAGCTTTTGACAGTTCAGCGGCCATTCTGCTTTCTGTGCCAATGAGCTGAGGGACTCCCGAGAACTGAAGGAAGGAAGCCTGCAGGAGAAAGTAAAGGTAAGTAAAACTTATTAAAACATTTTACACTTACCTCACACACTTACCTCTGCACACATGCACCCATCACTCACCTGCACAATGGACATCTCAACCCCTCCAACCCCTGCAGACCGATGGTCCGTCTCGCTAACTTGGTGTGGTTCAGAGCCGTCGGACAGCCCACACTTCAGGGCTAAAAATAGGGATTAGGCAAAAAACTGCCTGTTAACTACCTGTTAACAGGCAATTAATTGGCATAATCCCCTTCCCGCCTCGGGGAGGCGGCTCCCAGCACAGGTCAGGTACCCGCCTCCTGGGACATTGGCACGGAGGCAGGTTGGGGGCGGGATGGGTTCCTGCCCCCCGATTCTGCAATTTTCCCACCACTCCCGCCTCCAAACCCGCCTCCTCGGGGCTTGGAAAGTCAAGCCCTTATTCTCTCTGAAGTGTAACAAGCCTTTCAGCTGTAAAAACAACAACAACTTGAATTTACATTGTGCCTTTAACGTCAAAAACATTGCAAAGCACTCCACAGAAGTGTAATCAGGCAAAAAATGGACAACAAGCCAAAGAAGGAGCTGTTAGGAGGGCTGCGGAAAAGCTTGGTCAAAGTGGTTTTAAGGAGTCTGTTAAAGGAGGAGAGGTAGGCAGAGACATTTAGGGAGGGATTTCCAGAAGGTGGGTCCTCGATAGTTGAAGATGCCAATGATGGGGTGAAGGGTAGACAGATGGAAAAAAGACCAGAATCAGAGGACTAAGAGACAATGTTGGTGATAAGGACAGGAGTAATGGATGAGTAAAACTTGGTGCAGGATAGGATATGGGCAACAATTTTTGGATGAGCTGAGGTTTACAGGTTGGAGGATCAGAGGCTGGCCAGGAGTGCATTTCACTAGTTGAGCCTGGAGGTGACTAAGGCATGGATGAGGGTTTCAGCAGCAGATGTGCTGAGACAGGGGCAGAGGCAAACAATTTTCAGCTGCTTCATCAATGACCTTCCCTCCAACATAAGGTCAGAAATGGGGCTGTTCGTTGATAACTGCACAGTGTTCAGTGCCATTCACAACTCCTCAGATACTGAAGCAGTCCATGCCCGCATGCAACAAGACTTGGACCACGTTCAGGCTTGGGCTGATAAGTGGTAGGTAACATTCATGCCACACAAGTGCCAGGCAATGATTATCTCCAACAAGCAAGAGTCTAACCATCGCCCGTTGACATTCAATGGCACTACCATTGCCGAATCCCCACCATCAACATCCTGGGGGGGTCACCATTGAGCAGAAACTTAACTGAACCAGCCACATATATACTGTGGCAACAAGAGCAGGTCAGAGGCTAGGTATTCCGCGGCGAGTGTCTCACCTCCTGACTCCCGGAAGCCTTTCCACCATCTACAAGGCACAAGTCAGGAGTGTGATGGAATGCTCTCCACTTGCCTGGATCAGTGCAGCTCCAACAACACTCAAGAAGCTCAACACCATCCAGGACAAAGCAGCCAGCTTGATTGGCACTCCATCAACCACCTTAAACATTCACTCCCTCCACCACTGGCGTACCGTGGCTGCAGTGTGTACCATCTACAAGATGCACTGCAGCAACTCGGCAAGACTTATTCGGCAGCACCTCCCAAACCCGCGACCTCTTCCACCTAGAACGACAAGGGCAGCAGGCGTATGGGAACACCACCACCTCCAAGTTCCCCTCCAAGTCACACACCATCCTGACTTGGAAGTATATCGCCAATCCTTCATCGTCACTGGGTCAAAATCCTGGAACTCCCTCTCTAACAGCACTGTGGGAGTACCTTCACCAAACGGACTGCAGTGGTTCAAGAAGGCGGCTCACCGCCACCTTCTCAAGGGCAATTAGGGTTGGGCAATAAATGCTGGTCTTGCCAGTGATGCCCACATCCCATAAACTAATTTTAATTTTTTTTTTATAGAGATAGGTGGTCTCTGTGATGAGGTCAGAAGCTCAGCCCAGGGTTGAATAGAATATTAAGAATGCTATCACTCTGGTTCAGCCTGAGAAAATAGCCAGAGAGGAGGATGGAAACAGTGGCTGACCATTTAAAATCTCCTCTCCCTCAGCCTTAACATAATATTTAAGAGCAATTGCAAGTAGGATAAACAGATCTATCAAAATTATCCCACCCCAAATACCTCACTGTTCATACACATTAACCCCTCCAAATATTCCCATCATCCAATGCTCCACCACAACCCAACTGTTCCTCGGCTTCACTGAGCCTTCCTATAGCCCAGGTCCCAGTCCCCCAAACCATGCAAGTGCCCAACTCGCCACAAGCAATGCAACTAACATTTTATATTTATTTGTAAGTGCTTATCAATCATAAGGAGGGAAAACTATTGAAGTTTGAAAAATATGCTCTAATTGCTTTTTCTGCAGATTTCCGTGGCTCTAATAAAAGACTGGGGAGTGAAGCAATCCCATGTGCTGATCATTCCATTCTGATTTATAATTAATATCTACATATATAACAGCTCATTTAGATATATTTTGCAAGGTTTAAACTCCAGGAAGTCCAATGTAGCTGACTTAAAGCTGCCTGCACTCCTCACTGATCTCACATCAGATCTACTGCGAGTATTAATACTGCAGAATGAATTGATTGTGAAGTAATAATTAAATAAGAAGTACGATTCCCTGATGACAGACAAAAGCTTGAAAGGGTGTTATTTGTTGTTTGCACTACATGATTGGCCCTGAAATTAGATCGGGGGCTTCCCGCGGGTGCAAGCCCCCGATCTGCACTCACCCTGCGCGCCGACATCTGAAGCCCGGGCCTGCTTGCATTTCCTTTCACAGGCCTGGTTCAGCTGTCGGCGTGCTGTGCTAACCTGGTCCAGCGGCGTAGTTAGTGCGATGTGCCGGCTGGGATCAGGTGAGCACTGTGCAGCCAATCAGGGGAGGGGAAACTCATTCATGAGTTTGAGAGTAAGAGCTGTCAAACTCATGAAAACTACGGGGGCCCAAAACACTATTTAAACTTTAAATAAAAATTTAAAAAACATCCCAATCATTAAATTAAGCATAAATAAGTTTAAAAAAATAATTTAAACAATAATTTTTTTTTTTGAAAAAAATAAATTTTTAATAAAAATGGTCTAAAACTAAACTTACCTTATTGTGGATTCTTTAAAATAATAAACCTGTGGGAAAAAAATTCTAAATTGCACTAAAACACCACTTACCTGTAAAAATAAATACTTACGTGTGCTTTTTACAAGCGTAAAGACCAGAGGCCTTTACACATGCGCAAATCCCCCAAAACAGAGGAAATCCAAGACGCACACGCTGCCCTCTACAGCGCACGCGCTAGCCTCTTCACCTCTTGGGTTAGAGGAGAGGAAATGCCGGTTTTCAGTGCATGCGCTGTGCATGCTGAAAACCGGCATTTCCTCCGGCCAGACGCGTGAGTACCCCTTCCGTACTCACGCGTTTGGAGAGGAATTACTGCCCCAATAATATTCAAGGTCACTCTGTACACACGACATCATTCATTTGCAGGTGACGTACTTAATCACTTCATTTGTTTTTTAGCCTATACTACTCATTTATCTTGCACGGTGGCATAGTGGTTAGCACTGTTGCCTCACAGCGCCAGGGACCCGGGTTCAAATCCGGCCTCGGGCAACTGTCTGTGTGGAGTTTGCACATTCTCCCCGTGTTTGCGTGTGTTTACTCCGGGTGCTCCGGTTTCCTCCCACAGTCCAAAGATGTGCAGGTTAGGTTGATTGGCTATGATAAATTGACCCTTAGTGTTAGGGGGATTAAATACGTGGGGTTATGGGGATAGGGTGGGATATGTGTTGGTGTAGGGGTTACGGGGATCGGGTGGGATATGTGTCAGTGCAGGCTCGATGGGCCGAAATGGCCTCTATCTGCACTGTGGGGTTTCTGTGATTCTGTGATTCTGTGACCCGGATTTAATCCACTGTGATGATTTAGTTAACTTTGAAAACAGACTTGTATGGTTCTAGATATTTCTTTAAATATGTCAATTGATTTAGGTTGCATTCATGGCATTGCTATGAACATCCTCATTGTTACAGCATGTTTGATATAATTATTTTTCTGCTTGATTAGGTATGATAATAAGCGTATGAAAAATATCGCCAGCAGTTAACTGAATGATATTAGTACATTAAACAAAATGAGCAATCCTCTTCATGATGATAAAACTATGCATTTTTTAAACAATCAATGTTATGCCATATACTTTGATGAACTGTCACACCTTCTTTAAATCTGTAGATTGCAGGAGGATATCAATGGACTGGTCAGGTGGGCAGAAAAGTGGAAAATGGAATTCAATCCAGAGAAGTGTGTGGTAATACATTTGGGGAGGGCTAACAAGGCAAGGGAATACACAATGGGCCAGTAATTCTGGTCCCAATGCGTGAGTACGGATGGTGTACTCACGCATGGGCCCGTTGGAAGTGCCGGATTCCAGCATGCACAGCGCATGCGCGGGAAACCGGCATTTCCTCTCCATCGAACCAAGGGGTTAAGAGGTCCAATGCAGGCGCGCAGGACTCTGCGCGCACGCGTTGAACTTCCTTCGTTTTGACAGGTTTGCACGTGTGCAAGGGCCTGAACTTTTTGGAAATGAAAAAAGGAGGCGTAAGGAGTGGATTCTTGAAGGTAAGTGGTCTATTATTTAAAATTATTACATTTTTTCCACAGCTTCATTGTTTTTAAGGACTTTACAGTAAGGTAAGTTTATTTTTAGACCCGAATTCGTAAAAAAAAAAAAAAATTCAAAAATTTTATTAATTGTTTTAAATAGTTTTTTAAAGTTATTTATAGTTTATTTAATTATTGGGATGTTTTTTAAAATTTTAATTAAAGTTAAACTAGTCTTTTGGGCGCCCGTACTTTTCATGAGTTTGACAGTCTTTACTATCAAACTCATGAATGAGTTTCCCCTCCCCTGATTGGCTGCAGAGTGCTCACCTGATCCCAGCTGCCACATCGCACTAACTACGCCGCTGGATCAGGTAAGCACATCGCGCTGACATCTGAACCGGGCCAGTGACAGGAAATGCAAGCAGGCCCGGGCTTCAGATGTCAGCGCGCAGGGTGAGTGCAGATCGGGGGCTTGCACGCGCGGCAAGCACCCGATCCTAATTTCTGGCCCAATAAATGGTAGGATACTGAGAAGTGTAGAGGAACAGAGGGACCTTGGAGTGCATGTCCACAGATCCCTGAAGGTAGCAGGACAGGTAGATAAGATAGTTAAGAAGGTGTACAGGATACTTTCCTTTATTAGCCGAGGCATAGAATATAAGAGCAGGGAGGTTATGCTTGAACTGTATAAAACACTAGTTAGGCCACAGCTAGAGTGCTGCGTGCAGTTCTGCTCACATTACAGGAAAGATGTGATTGCACTAGAGAGGGTACAGAGGAGATTTACGAGGATGTTGCCAGGACTGGAGAATTTTAGCTATGAGGAAAGATTGGATAGGCTGGAGTTGTTTTCTTTGGAACAGAGGAGGCTGAGGGGAGACTTGACTGAGGTATATAAAATTATGAGGGCCTAGATAGAGTGGATAGGAAGGACCTATTTCCCTTAGCAGAGAGGTCAATAACCAGCAGGCATAGATTTAAACTAATTGGTAGGAGGTTTAGAGGGGAGTTGCGGATAAGTTTTTTTACCCAGAGGGTGGTGGGGGTCTGGAACTCACTGCCTGAAAGGGTGGTAGAGGCAGAAACCCTCACTGCATTTAAAAAATACTTGGATATGCACTTGAAGTGCCATAACCTACAGGACTACGGACCAAGAGCTGGAAAGTGGGATTAGGCTGGCTAGCTCTTTTTGGGCCAGCACAGGCATGATAGGCTGAATGGCCTCTTCCTGTGCCATAACTTTTTATGATTCTATGATTCTATTCCAACATAAAACACTCTAGAGCATTTATTGTTACTCTTAAGAATTATTGCTCAAGCTCTTTCCTTCAGGAAATATTAATCAAGCATCAACAGCTAATAGCAATATCCTGTCTAAATATCATTTCAAAGAAGAAGTCAGCCTTATGTTCTTCATGTGGCAACTTTAATCAGTTGATTCAGAAGCACAGTTCTCTGGTCTATGTTCTGAAGCTGTATTGTGGTGAACTACAGTTTACCAAGAATTTTTCACCAGCCATGAGAATTAACCTGCTTCCTCGGTGCATTCTCAATAAGGTAATTATGGTTGCTTTCTGTTCTGCAGCTGATAAACGGCAGCTGATAAATTTTACAGATATCTAATTTAGAAAAGTCTCAGCAGTCCCATTCCTCATCAGTTACTATTACATCTTGACTATTACGTCTGACAATTTCAACCATATTAGAAATTTCACAAAATGCAAGTCTTTGCCTGTAAATGTTACTTAATTATAAACAGCTAAGAACAGCGGTCTTATTCTCTTAAAAATAAAAAGTATAGTTGACAGAATTTATATTAGAGGTTCAAATTAACATTCTTTCATAAAATGGACTCTCAGGTACTAAGGCCATAATTTTACTATGACTGCTTATTGCCACTTGCCCTGGAATTGTTGCAAAAAATACATTTCACAGGATGAAACAGTACTGAATGCCACTGAATATAAATATGAATTTAAATTTAAGTGCCCATGCACATTAACATCAATATGTTCATTCCAAAGTGCTGGGGAGGAATGGCAATGTAATCTTAAACAGACATTCCCCAAATGAAGCAAAATAATACAAAGAAAATAAAAACAAGCCCAGAAAGGAGCTCGTGTCCTTATTTTGTTTTGGTGGGAGGCAGAGAAAAGGTAAAAAAAATAAAAATATTGGATAGTATTCCCACTATGCCACCACCAATCCAGTCATATTAGTGGCCAGAGGCCGAAGTTCTAATTTTTTTCAAAAGACGTTTTTCTTGTTTAGCAGCAAACACTGGTGCTAGTTCCAAATGCTGGCTTAAATTGTTAGTTTGCCAAAAGCATTCTCACTAAGTGGAAAGTGGAGTGCTTTAATTTTATATTATTATCATAATCCATCTACTGCAGAATTTCAAATTACCAAACCATATAATTCATCCTATTTTTAGCGCTAAGGCAGATTATTGTCAGGAAGCAGAGAAGAGGAACTAGCAGGGCAGAGACAGCAGAGAGAATGGGAGTATGCAGAATAGAGGGGACAGAGAAAAGGAAAGGATGCATAGCAGGGGTGCCAGCAAAGGGAAGCAGAGATAGTGGGCCGTATTTTGCGAGCCCTATGGGTGTGTACAAGGTGTGCACACGCCCATAGGGGTCGTGCAAGTTCCGGTTTAGGCATGTGAAGCGCATGCGCTAAAACCCAGAACTTGCGATCTATCAAGAATCTTCTTGACAGATCCTTCGCATCCCCAGGAGATGGGCACCTGCGGGTGGAGAGTTGCGCTATTTGCTCAACTTCTGCCCACTGAATGCCCGTGAAATTCTTACGCCTGGTAAAAGATTTACCTTCAACAAACTTTCTGAGCAACTCTTGGCTCACAGGTGGTGACACCTTGCTCCTTACTGAAGCCTCCCTCCTAGCTATATTTTCCACCACCTGCTCTGCCAAACAACCATAATGGCAGCACATCCTTTATCATCATCACAGCTAGGCCCTTATTACCAAGGCTACCCCGTTCCTCCATGAGCCTTGACAATGTAGAACTCCTGATCCTTGGCGATCTCAATCTCCATCTCAACTCCCCTTGCTGTCCCTCTTCTGAAATCATTGCCCTTCTATCTTCCTTAAACTTTTGCTTCCATATACTCTCCTACCATTTTACTGTCCAACCCTCAATCACACCACTTCCTGTGACAGTTCCATTCCCATGAAACAAAAGCAAAATACTGCGGATGCTGGAAATCTGAAATAAAAACAGGAAGTGCTGGAAATACTCAATGGATCAGGTTGCATCTGTGGAGAGAGAAACAGAGTTAATGTTTCAGGTCGATGACCTTTCACAGAATCACAGAATCACAGAAACCCCACAGTGCAGATAGAGGCCATTTCGGCCCATCGAGCCTGCACCGACACATATCCCACCCGATCCCCGTAACCCCACGTATTTAATCCCCCTAACACTAAGGGTTAATTTATCATAGCCAATCAACCTAACCCGCACATCTTTGGACTGTGGGAGGAAACCAGAGCACCCGGAGGAAACCCACGCAAACACGGGGAGAATGTGCAAACTCCACACAGACAGTCACCCGAGGCCGGATTCGAACCCGGGTCCCTGGCGCTGTGAGGCAACAGTGCTAACCACTATGCCACCGTGCTGCTCTTTCGTCAGAACTGGAAAAAGTTAGAGATATAACGGCCTAGAAATTGGGTTGGGGCGCCAAAATGGCGCAAAAGTCGCCGGAGCGCAGGATTTAGCGCAGCGATCGGAGTGATACCGATCGCCAGAAATTCAGTTTCAGTGCCCCTCGAGGGAGACGGGGCGAGGCTCGAGGCGCTCCGCGTCCCTCTTAGGGTGCTGAAACTGATTATCGCAGCGCAACGTGCCACAGCGCCACACGCTGCGGCACGGCACGCTGCGGCACTGCAGGCCTTCCTCCCACTGTTAAGGGGGAGGTGCCTGCAACAGCGCGATCCCCGATCGCGAGTGCCGGCAAATGAGCCCGGCACCAAGGAGAAGTGCCGGGCTCTCGGGAAACAGCCGGCAATGCCGCGGGGGGGGGGGGTTAGGAGGCCGGGGACGGAGGTGCTGGCAGGCGGCCGCCGAAAAAGCGGCCGCCCCGCACCTCCACCTTAACTTGCGCCGCTGCCGGCACAGTAAGACCCCGTGAACCGGGCACGGGTAGCGAGCAGCGCAACTGCGGCGTTCGCTACCAAATATCGCGAACGGGGCACGAATGGGGCGCTGCGCACACCGATGATGTCATCGGTGGCGGCGCAGCGCAAATGCCTAACGCCACCATTAGCGCCCCTACTGAATATCGCCGGAGACGCAGCCAGTGGTGCTACAGCCACTGACTGCCTCTTTAGGCGCTAACAGGTGGCGCTACTCACCCAATTTCTCCTCCAACAGGTTTTAAACAAGTGCCGAAGCAGGGAAAGGGGGAAGGGAAGGAAAGAACAAAAGGAAAGGTTTGTGATAGGGTGGAAGGCAGGAGAGATTAAATGGCAAAAGGAATGATTGTGCATGGAGATCGTAATAGGACAAGTAAAGAAACAAAAAGGTGAGTCTAGAAGAGGTGTAAATGGGAACAGCAGAATTATCAACAGCTGCTGTCCAAAAAAATGGGGGCAGAGGTTATGATCTCAAATTGTTGAACTCAATGTTGAGTCCAGAAGGCTGTAAAGTGCCTAATCGAAAGATGAGGTGCTGGTTCTCAAGCTTTCCCACATTACAACAGTGACTACACTTTAAAAGTACTTAATTAGCTGCAAAACGCTTTGAGACATCCGGTGGTTGTGAAAGGCGCTATATAAATGCAAGTCTTTCTTTCTTTTTTATGTTGAGCTTCATTGGAACAGAGAGGTCACAGTGGGAGTGGAATGGAGAATTAAAGTGGCAGGCGACTGGAAACTTGGGGTCACCCTTGCGGTCTGAACGGAGGTGTTCCGCAAAGCAGTCACCCAATCTGCATTTCCACCCAACTCTCAGCTGCTTAGCCTTTGGACTTGGCTTACTCACCATACCTCTGCAGCTTTCGGTCACCCCCTTACTGCCCCACTATTTTTTTTCCCTGTGCATCTGTGAAGTGCTTTGGGAGAGTTTTCAATGTTAGAGGCACTATATAAATGTAAGCTGCTGTTGTTGTTAATGTCATTGTCATCTTATACAAAGACTTAGGGGGAGAAATTCGGTATCGCCCCGTTTGGAGCGCAATTATCAGCCGGGCGCAAAGTTTAACGCCTTGGGCTACTTATCGCCACTGACTGCAAACTTGGCTTCTATTGCCCCTGGAGGTGATTTGAGCGCTAAAGCAGGCGCTATACACCTCTCTTAAAGCGCTAACGGCAAGGAGCGAGGCACTACCTCAGAGCGTTGGCGAAGTTCATGTGATGTCAGTTAGCAATGGAACACAGACACACTGGCGCCGGCCAGTTCTTAAAGGGGAGGGTCGATTTTGCTCTCCATCCACACCCTGCTCATTGCAGCCTTCAATCTCGGCCTGGAGAGACCTGTACATCAATTCTGCTAGAAAAAACAATGGAGAGGCCCAGGGTGCAGCCTCCACAGTCTCTTCTAAATTGATGCAAGGAAGGTCAAATCAAAATAAACCTGCAAAGTGCTGCTCAGTACCCAAAACTCCTTCACACAGCGTTGAATCTCTCCAGAAGTCTCTCTCTCTCTCTCTCTCAGAATGCGTGGTGCAAAAATGTCGCCGACAAGAAAAGGCAGGAAGCAGCCGCCTTTAAATAGCGCTCCCTAGTCCCTTCCTGACAGCAAAACGTTCCCCTCTACCTGTCATTGCTAGCGACAGGGGGCGCCACTCAATATCCAGTCCGGGGCGCTACCGGGTCGTTGCCATCACAATCTGCAGGCGTAGGAGATCGTGGCAGTAGTGTTTAGCGCCGCCGCAAAATGTCTGGTCAATTTTGCGAGCAGCACAAACATCGCCGCGCCCGGGCGCTAGTTGCTTTGCGCCCCATTAGCGCCCTTTTAGGCACTAATCAACCAAATTTTTCCCCCTTATTTTCTTCAAGTTTAGCTGTGGCCACTTTTAACGATGTTCCCCGGTATGAATGTGTTCATCGGCTTTATTTAAGCATTCCTGCCACTGCAGGAAATGCCAAGGTTGGAAAATAAAATATGAAGTGAAGTTGGAATATAAAATATGGTGAAGAGTTTTACTTTAACACTTACATCTCTGTTCAGTAATATCTAAAATCATCACTGCTGCAAACTGCACTTTTGTGTACTTTAGCTTTTTCCTAGTGCAATAAAGATGATGGAATTTTGGATATAACTGTCGCTTACATTATGACAAGCCTGGACCCCACTGCACTTTCTGTCTAACTCATAGGTGTAGATCTTGAGTTCATGTGATAGTGTAAAACAGGGGAAAGCAAGTCGGCAGCCTGCTTTATATCTCCCAATGTTTATTTCCTCAATGGAAATAAAAATCATGAAAGATGTAAAACAAGCTGCCAGCTCAAAATTACCCATTTTACCCATCTACCCAATTGTGTTAACATACAATAAGGCCTATATTTAGGGCAGCTTTAGAGCTGTCAGCTTTTTTGGAGCTACTTTGGCCAATTTTTGTTTTTAGTTTGAATGAGGAGGAGTTAGAGGCATTTCTGTGTGTTTATTGCAAACCGATGGAACAGCACAAACAGGATGTGGCCTTGCCACCTGGGAATGGACTGTTCCCCAGGCACAAAGGTCAAGAAAAAGGGATTGCCGGGTCTCCACCCTTTTAATGTGAAAGGTCATTGTTGTCCTGAAATGCTAACCCTACATTCCTCTCTCCACAGATGCTGAGGGGAATAGAGCTTGGCCTGTGCATGCAGTGGGTGCAAGCCTGATCATACATAACATGTAAATAAACAGGAGGGAGTGTTCTCAGCCTTCTGTCTCATTTCCTATTTGGAATGCTGGCTGGGTGCCCCAGGGCTGCCTAGAAAAGATGTCTCCAAACTCCGGCCAAGCAGAGGATCTGCAGGCGTCTTGGGTAGGGCCAAAGAATTCCCAGGCAGGCCTTCCAAAAGATTTTTTTGTCCTCTCGCCCCAAGGATCCAGAAGGTCCTGATCACTGAGACTGTAAACAGCTAATGGACTTCTGGGTGTGGGTAGTGTTTATATGTACCGGCAGTTATTGACAGTTTTTACATGTTGTTAATAGTAATTAATAGTAGTTACACTGACTGTTTTTATATGTTGTTAATATGTGTTCTATGTGTTATGTTATGTTATGGTGTTTACTGTTTATGTCATCGTTGAGGGGAAAAGATGTACAGATAACTGTAGCTGTAGTAAAGACAGCTGCTTTACGGTAGCTGTAGTAAAGACAGCTGCTTGACGGCAGTCGTATAAATAGGAAGCCATCTTGGCCAAGCGGCAGTACTGCACGAGCTGGCACTGACTCAAGACCTAATAAAGAGTACTCAACGATATCTACTCGTAAGCCTCTTAATACTAAGATATAAGATAACATTACAATAAGGACATGGAAACATCTAATAAGTTTTGGAGCTGCAGTCCTGTGTTGATGATGAAACCACAGATAGCAATCAAGAAAATAATATACCAGTAACAGAGATGAAGGGTCAAAGAAAGATAAGAGAATCATTGCAATAGGTGGTTCAAAAATAAGGCACGTTGAGAGAGTGAATTATGCAAATAGTGATAATGTTAACAGGGCTGTTTATTTTTTTACCTGGGGCAAGATTAAAAGATATGCAAATGAGGTGAGATGACCTAATGAATGGGGAGGGGTAGGAAACAGTACTAGTATTTCATGTTGGTACTAATGATATGGATGTTATGTGATGCTATTGTTAACAAGGTAAAGCAAGTCCTAGGATCCATCTCAAGGACATGTGATTGTAAATAAAGCAGCTTCCTTTAACTCTCTATAAGGTTAAGCCACATTTAGAGTGTCCAGTTTCATTACATAATCTTCAAGAAGACATGGATAGGATAGCAAAAAACTATAATGACGCCAAGACTTCAATCTCTAAATTAGAGGGAAAAACTGAAGAAACCAAACTTATTTTCACTTTGGAAAAAAACTGGGAATCAACGGCCGGTATTTTCTTTACCTGGGTGGGGCGGGTCGGGTGCGGGCAGTCGGCAAGGCAGGTTGGGACCCCTTTCCTCATTTCATCCCGCTCCTCAGAGTGGCTTTCCCTTAATGCTGCCTATTAAGGCAGCCCTGCACGTTACCTAGCCCTATTAAATGGTGTGGGTCTGATGATGTAATTGATGACTCATTTTCAGCTGGGATATTTAAAGGAGCCTTTAACATATTGCATTTGAAGGTTCATCTAGAAGTGTGCAGGCACTGTATTGGAAACATCACTGCACAGAGGCAGAGGCAGAGGGCTGCATCCAGGTTCTCTGATGACTCCCTCCATATGCTTGTGGAGGGAATGAGAGCATGCAGGGAGGTCCTCTTCCCTTCTGATGGGCGGAAGAGACCTCCCCAGGACACCAAACGAGCCTGGTTGGAAATTGCAGAGGAGGTCAACAGCAGGGATGTGTTCAAGAGGACCTGGGTGCAGTGCCGGAAATGCTTCAATTATCTCATTAGATCAGGAAAGGTGAGTACAAAGCCACACTCAACTTCATCCTGCTGTGCCTCTCATCACATCCCCATCACTCTGCCTTCCCAACCCTGCTCCTGCACATCATTACTCACACCAACATACCTTGCACATCCACCCATCCCTCTCTCTCTATCTACATTATTAAATCCCCCATCTTACTAGCTACCCCTCACACTCACCCTCATCCTAATGCAGCAGAGGAGGTCACCCTGGTGGTATCAGGAGCCGCAGGGCAGCTGGAGGTGGAAGACAGAGAGAGGGGGACATCTCAGCAACCTGGTGAAAGAATTACATCTCATACAGCCACATGGCATAGAGCAGTCACTCATGTGGGGACTGATGTCATCAGCCACTGAATGGTCATCATGTGCGTAAATGTATCATTACTCATTCTTGATATGACATTTCTAAATCATCTCTTTACTCTCCCACAGGTCCATCAAGAGCACCCCCCCACCCCCCAGCCTCTGAAGGTGCACCGTCAGCAGACTTAAGTGCACCCAGCACCAGCACAGATACGCACACCCCGGTGGATCCCATGCGAGATAGAGTAGTGTTGTCACCTGATGTATCACAAAGCACAAGTGAGCAAGAGCAGAGGGACAGCAGTGGAGTCTCCTCGCTGGAGGGCGCTGGACGCTCCCAGCTCTGCTCAGCTGCATGCAGATGCAGAGCTTTGGGGGCCATCCAGAAGGAGGGTGATCCTGGAGGTGCAGGAAGAAGTGTAGGGGGCTCGGACAGATTTTGCGGCCGCGATGTCAGCAAATGTGCAGAGAATGGAGGAGTCCATCTCCAACATGAACAGCACCGTGTCACAGGCGATGGCGACTGTAGACTCTTCCATGGAAAGGATGGCCACCTGCATGGAGCAGCTAATGTACCACTCACATGAGCACATGCTATCTATGAAGAATAGATAGCAGAGGCTCATAGACCTCCTATTTAGAAGGAATGTCAACATAGACTTGGGTCCTCATGGCCCCACTGCTGTGTAGCAAGGTGCTCTCCAGCTCCTTGCTAGGAGCGGGTGGCCCATGAGAGGGATGACAGTGAGAGGGGACATGGAAGTGGGGGCTCCTCTCAAAGCACTCACACTATTCCCCTGTTGCCACCCCCTCAGTCAGAGCACCAGATGCCTCCTGGGACCACGATAGCCGAGTCTGCCCCTGCACAGTCGCAGGAGGAGCAGACTTTGGTGGAGCCATCACAGGCTCCAAAAGCAGTCGCAGCAGGGAAGTGAGCAGGCTGCCTCTACCTCTGCTGAAGCCACAGCAGTTGCACCTCGTAGAAGCACACGGAAGAGAAAGATGACACACAAGTAGATGCACAAGGGTAAGCACTTGGGTGTTTTAATAACTGTTTGTGTTAAGCTTCTGTTACGCTGATGTCACGGGTGGACATAAAAGATCCCATGGCACTAATTTGAAGAAGAGCAGGGGAGTTATCCCTGACGTCCTGGCCAATATTTATCCCTCACCCAACATAACAAAAACAGATTATCTGGTCATTATCACATTGCTGTTTGTGAGATCTTGTTGAGCGCAAATTGGCTGCCGCATTTCCCACATTACAACAGTGACTCCACTTCAAAAGTACTTCATTGGCTGTAAAGCACTTTGAGACGTCCGGTGGTCATGAAAGGCGTTATATAAATGCAAGTCTTTATTTCTTTAAAGAAATCTCCATATTTATTAAAAATGCAGTAACTCTGAAACTCACCATCTGCAACATGGCGTCCTTGACACCACTTCTGCAGCTGTCAGCTTTTCACAAACATCAGAGCAGACTCAAAACACAGCAGGGTGAGCTGGCATGTTCCCCGAACAGTAGGTAACCTGTGGGGGAGAACATAAAATTAAAAGTAAGCTTCAAAATAGTCTTTAAATTGGCTCTTAACAAGCCATTTAACTAGCTGAATTGTCTCCCCCGCCGCTTGGTGTCGGGTCAGTACTCCACTGACAGACCCGACACCTGGGAGACTCGTGTGGAGGGTTGACAGTGGGTTTCCTACCCGCTGTCAATCTTTGCTGTTTTGACAGCGGCCCCACCTCCAAATCCGCCCCCTCAGCGCTATTAAATTTGCGGCCGTGATTCCCGAGCTGCGTGATTCCTGTGCTCATGCAGTGAAATAGGAAAGGTCGGGTTAAAAAGATGTTTGTGTCTAACAAATACCTAATAAAGATCTAAATTAGCTTGGCCGCCTCTGCTGTTCAGGTCGAGGCCGCGCAGGCAAATGCGCCCGAGTGAAAGGCACGAGGAGACGGGATGGCGGCGGGTTCCTGACCCGCTCCCATTTCTTTCAACTTACACTCCCGACCCGCCTCCAATCCCGCCCACACGGACGCAAGAAAATTCCGGCCAACGTGTTTCAAGTATTTAATATGATGAAAATTGAATAATGTAGATTAGAGTTTTTTCGCTTCAGTTGAAGTTAAAATGAACACTTCTTACATCTATATTATCCATTTAAGATAGTCAGGTCTCATGCAAGGCTACTATATATACAGATTTTTTTCTCTGTGGAATGAACCTTCAACTGGGTTAATTAATGCTAATTCACTGAGCTCTTATAAAATAATTTGAATGATTATCTGACAACTTTGGGATTAAAGTTCGATAGCCCCTGAAAAGGGACGCGAGGATCACGATGCAGGCAGGACGCAAACTTCATGCTGCCTGCTAATTTAAATGATTGCAGCATGAAGTCAATGCTAAATGCACTGTTGAATGGCTGCACGCCTCAGCAGGAGCCCAAGTTTGTGCAAGGCTAGCACCACTTTAAGTTTGTCGGCACTACTCAAAAGCAGCTTGCACCTCTTAAAGGGGAGGTGCATTCTGGCTGGAGCAGGTGCTGAACTGTTTGTGGAAGAGAGTCTGAGCAGGAAGAAGACTGAATTATGGCACAAGAAGGGAGAAAACTTGCTCCAAGGTTCTCTGACGCTGCATTGGAGGCCTTGGTGGAGGAGGTTGTTGTGTATGTACCTTTAATAGAATAACTGGTCTCAGACTGCAATACCGGCAGTGACCACCCCTGTATAAAAGGCGCTAGAGAGCCTCTGTTGGTTAGTTTCGTTTATGCCTTTCACCAGTAAAGACTTGTTTGTTTCTCTCCTGCTAGTCCGTGTCTCAATCATTCACGGACTTAACACTGGCGACGAGTTAGAAAGAACTTACCTGCAACTCAGCAGCAGCTCCGACGACGTTGAAGGTCGAAGAAAAAAAAATAGAGTCCATTGAAACTCGAGGAACGGGTGTCGACCGTCAATCATCGGGTTCAAGGCTTTGCAGGAGCGACGTTCCAGAGCCAGGCTGGGTTCCTCGGTCCGTGGTTTCCCAGCTAATCGGGCTGGTGGCAGGTAGTGCTCTGATCCTTCCTGGGCTGCAACGGGGCCGGGCAGCAAGTCGGGAAGCAAGGAGAGAGAGAGAGGGTGGAGCATACAGGGCGCGGCCGGTGTTTCGAAGCTGGGCAGCGTTCGGACCTCAGAAGAGGGAGGGAAGTGTTCCAGAGGGTCCGCTCCACGACGGGAAAATAATAAAAGAAAAAGAATACGCGCAAGAAACTGTGGAAAGCAGCGCTAACAACAGCGGGGAAGAAGGAAAAGTGCGGGAGGCGCCATTTTGTTAAATCAGAGAAGAAGGCAAAGCGCGGGAGGCGCCATTTTAGATTTGCAAGATGCTGAAGACTGGCTGTATCACTGCTTTTGATAATACATTAGAGGACTGGACCACGTATGTGGAAAGAGCCGAGGTATATTTCGAGGCAAATGAAATAGCGGAGGGGAAAAAGGCATCAATATTGCTAAACGTAATGGGCGCTAGAATGTACGGCCTATTGCGGGATCTGATTACTCCAGCCAAACCGAAGGCGAAGAGTTTTAACGAAATTGTTGCTGTTCTACAGGAGCACTTAAACCCTGCACCGCTGTTGATAGCAGAAAGATTTAAATTCCACAGGAGAACTCAGCACAAAGATGAGAGCAATGCTGAGTATCTTACGGAACTACGCAAACTATCAAAGCACTGCCAGTTCGGAGCAGGACTGGCAGATACCCTACGGGACAAATTTGTCTGTGGACTCCTGAGTGAAGGAACACAGAAGAAGTTACTCGCAGAAAAAGAGCTGACGCTAGATAAGGCTTTCAGCGTGGCAGTATCGTATGAAGCAGCAGCCAGGGGAGCTGCAGAAATTCAACAAAAACCACAGGAATACGGCACCCACGAAATGACACGGGGATTTGCAAAATGTTATCGCTGCGGCAGAACTAACCATGACCAGAAGGACTGCTGGTCCAAAGACAAAATATGCAGACAATGCGGGAAGATTGGACACATTGCACGAGTTTGTAGGTCTGGGAAGAAGACCAGCGACAACAAAAAGGCTACTAAGGAACCGTACAAGAAAGTACAAAAGATGACGGACAATAGTTCCGAAGACCAGATGAGCGATAGTGAATCCGAGAACAGGAGATTAAGCTGTCTCAAACTTCACAATGTAATCGCAAAAGAGGATCACCGAACCATTTGGGTCACCCTCACGATAGCAGGGTCCCAAGTTAAAATGGAATTGGATACAGGATCAGCGCTAACCGTCATGAATCGACGAGACTATGAGCGGCTATTTTCACACATACCCTTGAGAGAGACATCCATCGTCTTGACGACGTATACGGGGCAAAAAGTATACCCCAGAGGAAAAATAAGGGTGCCTGTCGAATACAATGGCAAGAAAATACGGAAATTGTATCTCTACATACTGCCAAATGGTGGACCACCGTTATTGGGACGGGAATGGATCAGGAAGATAAACTTAGATTGGCATTCCATTCATGCAATGACGGTGGACGGTAAAAAAGATGAAGACATCACTCCTGGACGATTGTCAACAATCTTAGCTAACGCCAAAGAGGTATTTCAACAAGAACTGGGCACGCTTAAAGGCGTAACCGCCTCATTAAAAATAGAAGAGAATGCAGTTCCCAAGTTTTTCAAAGCGAGACCGGTACCATATGCAATTCGTCCAGCCGTCGAGGCAGAGCTGGAGAATCTGGAGAAGGCGGGTGTGTTGTCTAAGGTCGACTGGAGCGAGTGGGCGACACCCATCGTTCCTGTCATGAAAAAAACATTAAGCAATAAGTCCGGAGAGCCAAGGAAGGCATAGTGGTTAGCACTGTTGCCTCACAGCGCCAGGGACCCGGGTTCGAATCCGGCCTCGGGTGACTGTCTGTGTGGAGTTTGCACATTCTCCCCGTGTTTGCGTGGGTTTCCTCCGGGTGCTCCGGTTTCCTCCCACAGTCCAAAGATGTGCGGGTTAGGTTGATTAGCTATGATAAATTGACCCTTAGTGTTAGGGGGATTAAATAAGTGAGGTTACGGGGATAGGGTGGGATATGTGTTGGTGTAGGGGTTACAAGGATCGGGTGGGATATGTGTCGGTGCAGGCTCGATGGGCCGAAATGGCCTCTATCTGCACTGTGGGGTTTCTGTGATTTCTGTGAAGATTCGCATCTGTGGGGATTTCAAGGTGACGGTGAACCCTGTCCTTCACACAGTACAATATCCTCTTACAAGGATAGAAGACATCTTCGCCTCACTGTCTGGAGGGAAGCGTTTTCCAAAAATTGACCTAGCACAAACATATTTGCAGATGGAGGTTGAAGAGTCCTCTAGGAAGTATCTCACGATAAACACTCACAAAGGTCTTTACCAATATCATCGATTGGTATTCGGAGTAGCATCGGCTCCGGCGATATGGCAAAGAGCGATGGAACAAGTCCTGCAAGGGATTCTGGGGACTCAGTGTTACTTGGACGACATCCTTGTAACAGGTGAAGATGACAGTGAACACCTTGACAACCTAGAACAGGTGCTCACTAGACTATGGGAACATGGGCTGCGAGCCAACCGCCCCAAGTGCGAATTTTTTAAGAAACAGATATCGTATTGTGGCCATGTGATTGATGAAGAGGGGTTACATAAGTCCCCTGACAAAATTGAAGCGGTTGTTAAGGCCCCAGCGCCTGAAAATGTGTCGCAACTGAGGTCATTCCTCGGGTTGGTGAATTACTATCATAGGTTTTTGCCGAATTTGTCGACAATTCTGCATCCACTGAATGCCCTGCTACGAACGGGGGTAGCATGGAAATGGAGCGATGATTGTAAACGTGCTTTTCAGAAGAGTAAGGACTTAATCACTTCGAAGGAAGTATTGGCTCACTACAACCCAGCACTGCCAATCAGGCTGGCGTGTGATGCGTCTCCCTACGGCATTGGGGCGGTACTGTCACATAAATTCCTTGATGGTTTGGAGAGGCCGATAGCTTTTGCGTCACGCTCGTTAACTTCTGCCGAGCGTAACTACACCCAGATTGACAGCGAGGCCCTCAGCCTAGTGTGGGGGGTGAAGAAGTTCAATCACTATCTGCACGGTCAAAAATTTACTCTACTAACCGATCATCAACCTCTTGTCTCCATTTTCAACCCTCAGAAGGGCGTACCAATAATGACAGCACAACGGCTGCAGAGATGGTCCCTTTTCCTAGGGGCACACCAATATGACATCGAGTACAGGGGAACTAAACAGCATGGAAATGCTGATGGATTGTCACGTCTACCGTTGCCGACGGTGGAAGAAGAAGACCTTGCAGTGGATCCAATGGAGTTATTCCACTCGACCATAGTCGAATGTCTCCCTGTGACGAATGCAACCATAGAAAAGGAAACACGGAATGACCCGACACTATCACGGGTCTATGATTTAACGGTGAAGGGATGGCCAGCACATGGCGAACCACTGCTGCCAGCATTTTTGCCAAGAAGAGAACAGCTGTCAGTGTGCAGAGGAACCTTGATGTGTGGATCCAGAGTAGTAATTCCACCTAAGTTGACGGATAGAGTGCTCAATGAGCTTCATGAGGGTCGTCTGGGTGGGGTAAAAATGAAGAGCTTAGCCAGAGCGTTTGTGTGGTGGCCGGGAATCGATAGAGAAATTGAAGAGATGACCAAGAGCTGTGCAGGATGCCAGAAGGTCCAAAACGCCCCACCACAAGCTCCTCTGCATCCATGGGAGTGGCCCTCATCTCCATGGCAAAGGGTGCACATTGATTTTGCTGGTCCCTTCATGGACTCGATGTTTTTAATTGCGGTGGATGCACATTCAAAGTGGCCAGAGGTAATAAAAATGCCCTCAACCATCACGGAAAAAACTATCGCAGTTTTACGAACCATATTCGCCAGGAATGGGCTGCCTGAACAGATTTGCTCTGACAATGGACCACAGTTTGTGTCTGAAGAGTTCCGGAGGCTCTTAAAGAACAATGGTGTTAAGCATTACACATCTGCCCCATATCATCCAGCCACTAATGGATTGGCCGAGAGGTTTGTCCAAACATTCAAGAAGGCTATCAAGGCAATGTGTAATGAAGATATACCCCTACAACACAAGGTGGACAACTTCTTGTTTGCCTACCAGAATGCGACACATGCGGTTACCAACCAAACTCCAGCCATGATGTTCTTCAATCGAAGACTACGATGCCACTTGGATTTGGTTAAGCCAAACGTCCGAAGAGATGTGGAGAACAGGCAATTTCAGAATATGAATGAAAGGCCGACCAGGAGTTTTAAGATAGGTCAACCAGTTTTGGCCCGGGACTACCGCACTGAGAAATGGCAGCCAGGAACGATTTGTACACGACAAGGACCTTTCATGTATACCGTGGACGTTGGGGAGAGCATTGTAAGATGCCATGCTGACCAGATTCTAGAGTCACTGGAAAGCGTCAACTCCACACCACGATCTGATACACCTGGTAATGAAATCGACGTTCCAATTGCAGCTACCGCAGAACCGGTAATATTGGAAGCAGATGAACCAAACAACGACATTGATTCTGACTCAACATTGCCAGAAGAACCTGATACTCCAAAGAGGCGTTATCCAGACAGAATCAGGAAGCCTCCTCAAAGACTGAACTTATAATTGCTTAAACTTAACCAATGTATCTAGCAACAGTAATTGTGATTGTAATTCGTTATCATTAGTGTTAAATGAATGTTATGTACTGTTTATCTAAAAGGGGAGGAATTGTTGTGTATGTACGTTTAAGAGAATAACTGGTCTCAGACTGCAATACCAGCAGTGACCACCCCTGTATAAAAGGCGCTAGAGTGCCTCTGTTGGTTAGTTTTGTTTATGCCTTTCACCAGTAAAGACTTGTTTGTTTCTCTCCTGCTAGTCCGTGTCTCAATCATTCACGGACTTAACAGAGGTGGACATGAGGAGAGGGGTCCTCTTTCCACCGGGGGCCAGGAAGCACTCCAGACAAACTCTACAAAGGCAGTAGGAGCAGATAGCCATGACAGTCAATGCCAGGAGTCAATCCCTGAGGGCCTGGATGTAGTGCTGCAAAAAGTTCAATGACCTCACACAAGTGGTCAAGGTCAGTGAATTCATCTTCAAACACAATATCCCACAAACTGCAACATTAGCCTCATAACTTGCTCAATCCACCACACCCCCATCACTCACCTACCAACAATCTCTATCAAACAGGATTCATACCTCACCCTCACACACTTAGCACTGCTGCAAGCCTCACACCGACATCTCACAGCTAGCACAAAGCTATTCAACCAAGACAGGCATGTCACCTAAACACATTGCACCACACTCACTGACACACTTCCCTCTCTCTTGCAGAACAAGTTGGCGCATAAGCGGAGGCAGCAGCAGCTAATTGCCGAGGGACAGGCACGGTTGCATGACCTTACTCCGATGGAGGAGACGGTGGTCGCCATCATTGGAGCAACCATCGCTGAGGTCGTAGCCAGTGGCGGGGTTGAAACTATCGAAGATGATGGTATCATCATACCTAATCCTCCTTCTCACATCCCACTTCCCCCTCCTGCCACAATGTCTTTTGATTTAAAAGCTGCAGAAGTTGTAAGCATGCTCCTCTTATATTTCCCCACTCCTCGCACCACAACCCTACCCTTGTGCCTTTCTCCTTTGAAATAGCCAAGAATTGCAACTTGGCCAGGCGGTGGTGGAAGAGCAACAGCTGGAAGAGGAAGAAGGCAATGATGATGAAGACACAGCATCGTCACTCGCTTTCACACTCGCAGCCTCCAGCTCAGATAGTGACACGCCGCATAATTTAGAGGATAGCTTAGACGTGGAATCTGCATGTGTTGAGACACCGGGTACGAGATGCCTGCAGCCAGGGCAGGGGGCAAGGGTAGTGTAGGCGCCAGCTCCCCAGTAGGCGAGGTCGCATAAGAACATAGGAACATAAGAAATAGGAGCAGGAGTAGGCCATATTGACCTTCGAAACTGCTCCACCATTCAACAAGATCATGGCTGATCTTTGACCTCAACTCCACTTTCCGCCCGATGCCCATATCCCTTGATTCCCCTAGAGCCCAAAGATCTATCGATCTCTGCCTTGAATACACTTAATGACTCAACATCCACAGCCCTTTGGGGTAGAGAATTCCAAAGATTCACAACCCTCTGAGTGAAGAAATTCCTCCTCATCTCAATCTTAAATAGCCGACCCCTTTTCTGAGACTATGCCCCCTAGTCTACCTTGTCAAGGCCCCTCAGAATCTTATATGTTTCAATGAGATCACCTCTCATTCTTCTAAACTCCAGAGCGTATAAGCCCCATTTGACTTAATCTCTCATCAGAGGGCAGCCCTCTCATCCCAGGAATCAATCTAGTGAACCTTCGTTGCACCGCCTCTAAGGCAAGTATATCCTTCCTTAGATAAGGAGACCAAAACTGTGCACAGTACTCCAGGTGTGGTCTCACCAAAACCGTGTACAATTGTAGCGAGACTTCCTTACTTTTGTACTCCAACCCTCTAGCAATAAAGGCCAACATGACATTTGCCTTCCTAATTGCTTGCTGTACCTGCATGCTAACTTTCTGTTTCTTGTATGAGGACACCCAAATCTGTCTGAGCTCCAACATTTAATAGTTTCTCACCATTTAAAAAATATTCTGTTTTTCTATTTTTCCTACCAAAGTGAATAACCTCACATTTCCCCACATTATACTCCATCTGCCATCTTATTGCCCAGTCACTTAACCTGTCTACATCACTTTGCAGGCTCCTTGGGCGAGAAATTCATTATCGCTTAGGAATGGGCACTAATTTTGGAAAAATTTGAGAATTAGCGCCAGGTGCTAATGCATCTCGCTGCATGCAAAATTCATTGTCATCGTTCAAAGAAAAAATGGGAGTGCTAAATCAAGCGCTAACGGCCTAGCTCAGTGGCATTAGACTCAAAGTGCTAACCAATATCAGGTGCAGTCTAATCGCTGGTCATCATTGCCACAGGCTCTTTCCAGTTCTTAAAGGAGAGGTTCAATCATGCTGCAGAACCTCATTCTCAGCATTGCTGCCTGTGAACCTGTGTCATCAAGCTGGAGCAGGCCAAGCCCAAGGAGCTGGACAACTCAAGCAGGTTTCATGATGGCAGACCCACGCCCCAGGGAGAGAGCCCACAGATTTTCGGACCAAGCATTGGAGGCGTTGGTCTTCGCTGTGGAGAGACGGAGGGTGGTGCTGTACCCAGCAAGTGGCAGGAGGCCCTCGTTGCAAGTCTTCCGCACCAGGTGGAGGGAGGTTGCCCATCAGGTCTCAGACAGCACTGTGGTCCCCAGGACCCATACTCAGTGCAGCAAGAAATTTAACGACCTCACTCGGATGGTCAGGGTGAGTCAATGCCTCAACAAATGTTACATACCACCATCTGAACCACAGTCTGCACACACTGGCCAAAGCACCACACCCCCAGCACTCACCCACCAACAATCTCTACCTACCAACACTCACACCAACATCTCACACCTTGCTCACAATGACAGCTATGCAACTATGGCAGGCACATCACCCACACTCACTCACACACTTTCCTTTCTCTTGCAGGCTAAGGTGGCTCACAACAGGAGGGAGCAGGTGCGCATAGGCGGGGGACAAGCCAATACCCAACCACTGTCTGCACTGGAAAATAGAGTGCTGGAGATCATTGGGCACCAGGTGGTGGGCACCGTGGCCATTGGCAATGTTGACCCCCATGGGGAAAACAACATATGTTCCAACATGTCTTCCTTTTTCCTCAACCGAGGATTCCCCTGTACTGTGGTTGACACGGCCCTTGACCGTGTCCATTCTATTTCCCGCACTTCAGCTCTCAACCCTTCTCCTCCCTCCCGGAACCACGATAGGGTTCCCCTTGTCCTCACCTTTCACCCCATTAGCCTCCACATTTAACGGATCATCCTCCGCCATTTCCGTCACCTCCAACGTGATCCCACCTGTAGGATTCGCAAAAATCCATGAAATACAGTATACGGGTAGGGCCCCTGAAGTGGCCACATTGTGAGAACACAGAATGGACTTGGCAGTTCTCATGGCCCAATTCAAAAGGACACACACACAGTACCTAACAGCAGTCTGAGTCATCATCGATTAGAAGAATCCAGAACCTTACTGTTTTTGATATTGTAATGTGGTTACAGCAGTAAACAAAACTATTAGCACCTGGAGGTGCGCTAATCGCTGGCAGAGCGGTAACCGATCTCAGAAACTGCTGAGCACACACAAACGAAGGGACACTAATTGGATTCCCATTAGTTCGATTTGCGAGCAGTTAAAATTAATGTGCTTGCTTTTGTTAAAGCAACCTTAACAAAGGAAAACGGTTGATTTGGCGCCAAGATTAGGGCCAGAAAAGAGTATAACCGTTCAGGTAAATCGTCAGCAAGTCAGTCTAAGATTCGATCAGAGTAAGGAAGACTCCTCCGGAGACGGTTCACACCGTGAAGTCCAAGTCCACTTACCATCAGGAGTTCAAGGACCGTGCGGAACAGAAAACGGCTCGAGGATTTCGGAGGACTTCCAAAGTTTGTACAGGAGAGCGAGTCCAGGAGCCGGTCCCATAAGGAAGGTCGGAGGTCCCGGACGATACCAAGTAACAGGGTCCAGGAGCCGGTCCCATAAGAAAGATCGGAAATTCCAGACGTAACAAGAAGTACCAAGGTCCAGAAGGGTTTTGAAATTCTGGTGAGCATAAAGGCCCAACTCTACCTAACTGACATAATTGAGGTATGTTCAGTAACGGGAGGGTTTGTAACGTTAAGGGTATTTGTAAGTCAGGAGTGTGATTTATCCCTCGATGTGTCCGTGCGCTTCCCTCACCCCCGCTTTTAGCTTATCGCTATTTTAGAACTGTTTATATGCTTTAAAGTTATTTTTCTCAGTGTATAATTTAGTCCTCTGTGAGAAACGTTATTTTTTGTCTGCATTTATTCTTGCCATTTTTCTCTGTGTACATTCTCTTTCAAAAATAAAGATCGTTTTGATTTAAAACTCAATCTGTCTCATCTGACCATTTGTCTTCCGAGTCACGAGTTGGGCCAACACACAAAGGTTGTCTGGCAATAAGCCCAGTGTCTAGAACCGTGAGGGTGGAGCGCTTCGAAACCGCTCACGAGTAGAACGAAAATCAAAACCGATTTAGCACACCATAAGCTCGTTAAAACGACCCCTTACAGAATGGCGACCGCGGCAGGACACTGGCTACAGAAACCTTGTGTGGTGGACAAAGACTCGGGTGAGACAGATGTGATGGAAGATAAGTTAGCTTCCTACGTGTGTGGGAAAGTCAATGTAGCGAAAAAATGGGTGTATGACATGTTAGGAGCCGCGCGTCCCCTAAAGGCAGCCGCTCAGTGGACGGCTAGTAAAAAGCACCGCAAGGGCATTGAGAAAGCGGTATGGCTCATATGTTATAAAAAGCAGGTTCTGGTACTGGACCACGCGGTGGCCAGTAAAGAATCTAAGATTAGGCATTTGTCCCAAGAGCTGCAGGAAAAGGTTGCAGCAGAAGGGAAAGTGCTAGTGGCCCTGGAGGCAATAAGCCAAGAGAGGGCAGCGATAGTCCGGGATCATCGGGGGAAAGTAGAGCACATGGAAAGCCAGGCCGCTGAAGTACAGCGTGAGCACCAAGCCAGGGTAGAAAGGCTAAAGGGCAAGATAGCTGAGTTAGAGGGGAGTGCTAGTTTTAGGGTAGAACATGTTGAGTACCAAGCAAGAGAATCTAGGGAAAGAGAAAGGAAGTAAATTAGCAGTCTCACGGGGGAACTTAAGGCACAGGAGGAGAAAGTAGCCGAGGTAAAAGCAGCTTATAAGGTGGCTTGCGCTCAGGGGTTTGAGGAAGCAGACCACGGCCCCTGTAGGCAGGAAATTGAAAGCCTACGTATGGAGTTGGCCAAAGCAAAGGGGATGATATGTCTCATTAGCCCAAAAATCGGCCAGGCCGAATTTAACGGCAACCCAGTCAGGGCAGTCCCACAGGCAGCCCCTAGAACTAAACGGGTTAGGGAACCTGAGGTTGCACAGCCACCACCCCTAGCCCCTAGTTTTCCAGAGGTCTGGGAACAGGAGCAGGTGGGGGATGAAGAACCCAAGGTAGACCAGGCTAGCCCAAGAGAGAGTCAGGGACCGGGACCGGTGTACCCCGTTATACAGCGGAGGTACGGACCACCCGGTAATGACGGGAAAACTGGGGACATCCAGAACCAATTCCAGATTCCACACGGTACGCAACAATTGCGTTCCATGGTGAGCTACATCCCCAAGCTCACCATGAGGGGGGACCCTTCCCTGCACTTTAGGGAGATAGAGCAGGCGGCCTGTGTGAATGACTGCGACGAGGCAGAAAAGGCCAAAATGATGCTGTTCCTTCTGGGTAGCGATCTCCTCCAGACGCTACCCGATGAGTGTAAGAGGGGTCAGGAGAATTATGGCAAGCTCAAGGAAGAGATCCTGGAGGCCATGGGGATGAACGAGGGGAGTCCGTTCTCCCGGGTAGAGAGAACAGTCCAGCTCCCCGGGGAATTCCCGCATGCGTTCGCGGACAGGCTGTGGCCAGTCTACCAGGATGCGTGCCCGGGAATGCCGGCGCGAGCGCACCTGGACGGGGAACCGTTAGTTCACTGGCTAAGGTGCCTTATAAATAACTCCCTGCCCCGCGTTCGAATGCAGGCAATGGCCTGGTTCGACCCCCGAAACCCTCTGACCACGGAGGCGACGGTAATCCGCCAACTCACTGTCACCTTTAGAAACGGGAGGGATAGTGAGACACCCCAGCAAAAAGGGCAGGTTTGTGAGGTCAGGCCTGGTGACCAGCCCCGTAAAGAGTGGCGCCAGGAAGGGAGCCGTCCCAACCAAAGCAGGCAAACGTGCTACGGTTGCGGGAAGGAGGGGCATTGGCGCAGGGACTGTAAGAATCCCTGGAAGGACACAAGAGAAAAGGTTCCCACAGCCCCAGTCCAAAAGGCAGAGACAGAAATTGCTCCCGCTGGGATCGAGTCATTTTTAGAGGCTTCTGACTGGCCAGGGAAGTACAGCTGCTGTAGTTCCCTCCCCCACCTCTGCCCCCCCACAATGACTAGAGCCAGCGCAGCCTGTCGACCTGTGTCCCCCAGAAAGACATGCACAGGAAAAGACCTCCAGTAAAATGGAGGAATACCTGCGGTGCCAGGTTGCGGAGGCTAAGTTAGTTGAGCAGGCTTTAAGGGAGGAGAACGCTAGGTTAACAGTGAGGGCTGGCAGTTTAGAGGGTCAGCTAAAGGTTTTTTAAATGGTTCATGAAGATTTTCAGCCACCAGCAGCGGGTGGTGAGGGGATACCTGCTCCCAGTACAGGAGTGGGTAGGGAAGAGGAGATAAAACTAGATTACTGGCTAGCTGTCAGGTATATTAAACAGTGCAAGCTGTTTAAGCCGGAGGCAGGGAAACAGACAGCAGGGGCTGAAAAGGCCATCAAACGCTGTAGGGGAGCTGCAGCCACAGGTCACACAGGCTGGACGTGCAGCCTGCGTGAAGGGAGGAGTTGTCCCATCTAAGCGGGAGACTCCCCCATTGTTCTGGGACCCAGGAGGGGAGGAGCCGGAGGTCCTAGGTCCTGTCCCTGGCCAAAGTGAAGCCGAGTCAGAGGACGAAGGTCCCGCCCCCGACAGCGGTGAAGGGGAGGAGCCAGAGGTCTTAGGTCTTGCCCCTCAGTGTAGCATTGAAAAGGTCTGGTCACCGGTTACTGTAAAAAGATACCCCCGTAGGAAAGCTGTGGGAATTTTAAACAGTTCACAGCCAGCAGCTACAGGCTGCTAGGGACCAGCAGCTGAAACTGAGGTGGGAACGCCGCAGGGGGAGGCCTGCGACAGTCCCCACAGATTTTAAGCTGGCCGTCCGGAGACGGACGGCACATGTACATACACCATAGTTTGCTAAGTAAGGTTCAGTTATTTGTAAATTTAGTATGTATGTACAAGGTTTTTCTGAGGTATTGTGGCATTTTGGAACGCTACAGAGTGGCAAGTTAAGTGAGCTAGGGTCGCGGGACCCACTCACCCCACACCCAAGCCGAGGAGCCCAAGGAGCCCGGCTCGAGCATTCTCTTTTATCTCTCCAACAGATATTAATCCAATGATGCTACTAAGAGGCATCATCCTCGCGGCCCTGGTGGGCCTCAACATCGCGTGGCGAGGGGAGATGGAGGATCACCACATCTTCGGATGTACCGGGGAAACGGCGCCCCTGGCCCACGACGGGCAGGGCCTGCGCAAGGCAGAGGAAGTCGCTGGATATACCCACGAGGGCAACTGGCCGGGTTGGCTGGGATCGAATGCCACTAAATACTCTAATGACATTGGTTTCACTTATGGAGTAGTTTCACTATTGTGTCCGCGGGTCACGATCAAGGCCACGCGGATCAGTGTTACTGTGGGAAAATGAATTTGTTTAACATGCAGGGGGAACGTCCCCCTGGATAAGTGGTGGTGGCTCAGGAAACTGAGCAAGGACATGGGGAACCCCAGAGGACAGTGGGAAAGATTAGGGAACAACACTCACCGGACCATCACAGGGACCCAGGGAGGGCTGACAGTGTGCTGGGATAAATGGTGGGAACCCGATCAAGGGATTTACGTATGTATGTGGGGTTCAGGAAAAGTCTGCCCCGCAGGTGTTTCCATCATTTTCCACAGCCAGTGGCAAGATAACGGGAGGGGGATGGACTGGGAATGCATGCGCGGTCCCCTACTCCCCAATCGCAGTTAATGCCACTGAGGTAGTGACCCGCCCCCGACAGCCCCTGCCCATGACCCAGACACCGCGGACAGTAACAGAGGGGTGCCCCACCACCAAGGGACCGGGGAACAGTTTAGTTTTAGTTCCGACTGATCAAATGGCTTACCAGGGGCTCCATTACGCGGTGGCCTCCGTCATCCTCAACCTGACCGAGGTGCACCTGCTGGAATCGTGCCCCATAGAAACAGGAAGGCTATATCAGGCCCTGCTAAAAGAGACCCTGCAGAAGTTCTTTGAATTTGACTTCGCAAGGGTCAACAGAACCAAGCTGTATACCGAAAGCCACAAGCAATGGGAGCAAGCAGGGAGACTAAAAAGGGGCACCGTGAACGACTGGTTCATAGGGTTTAACACTGGGTCGTCCATCATAAATAGTATGAACGACATCGAATTGCAACGGCAGGTTAACCAGTTAAAGACCCAGTTGAGGGGGATCCTCATGGACGAAAATCGGGTGGTGGGTTCGGAGCTCCACGAGGACCAGGCTATGACTCTCCATTTAAAAGAAATCATAGCAGAGCTGGAGAAGCAGGCTCGGACGGTCAACGCTCTCATTAGGGAGGACAGGAACGCCTCAGATCAGGCTGCCCAGAATGAGGTGTGCGTACTATACGGAGCATGGTTGCTGGGCGAGGGCCGCAGCAATCTGGAGGACTTGAAACAGGGTTTGGTCCCCTCCTGGATCAGTAACAAACACCTCGCAGCCCTCCACCCTTTTGAGAATGCGTTGAGTCCCTGCCAGCTCCGGCTCGCTTCTGAGGCCTATCCAGTCCCGGTGGACTGTGGCCGCTCCAACCATACCATCATGGGGGTCGTCGTGCGGATCCCCATAATGAGCAGGACAGCCCGACCTGCGCCGGTGTATAGGGTGGTGAACATTGGAGTCATTCGGGGGGGAGCTCATGTCCGTTTTGCAGAGGTCCCACCCTACGTCATTAAGTGGGAGCATGCTATGACGGGGACTGACTTCTCGGGGTGCCGTAGCCGGGGAGCACACATAATCCTGTGTCCCCAGCACTTGAATGCCTATTCAATACCACAATGCGGGTTCAGGTCTGCTGACGCTAAGCCTATCAATTGCACTATGGAAGCCATGGCACAGGGCCATGTTCCCCCACAGGTGGCATACATAGGAGGTGGGACATATTGTGTCGCCACCACAGCATCTCACTACCGGCACGGACAGCACGGCTGGTGCGTGGTCAGTGACAGCAGCTTCTGTTTTAAACCTGAGGCAATAGTTCAAGTGGCACAGCTGCAGATTATCCCGATCCCCGAACCATCCACTGTTCACCTCACCGTTAAGGAGAATTTCACTGATCTCCAAAAGTATGTAGCACATTTTGGTTTTACGATTCCCCCTCTCCCAGAACACCTAACCGCGCTGCTCAAAGCGGTCGCCATCTCGCAGAAACACTTTTTCACTTTGGAACAAAAGACCGTTGATATAGGGGCAGAAATTCAGGATATAGTGGTTCCACCGTGGTGGGACCTTTTTGATAATATAGATTGCCAGACAACCTTTGTGTGTTGGCCCAACTCGTTACTCGGAAGACATATGGTCAGATGAGACAGATTGAGTTTTAAATCAAAACGATCTTTATTTTTGAAAGAGAATGTACACAGAGAAAAATGACAAGAATAAATGCAGATGAAAAATAAAGTTTCTCACAGAGGACTAAATTATACACTGAGAAAAATAACTTTAAAGCATATAAACAGTTCTAAAATAGCGATAAGCTAAAAGCGGGGGTGAGGGAAGCGCACGGACACATCGAGGGATAAATCACACTCCTGACTTACAAATACCCTTAACGTTACAAACCCTCCCGTTACTGAATATACCTCAGTTATGTCAGTTAGGTAGAGTTGGGCCTTTATGCTCACCAGAATTTCAAAACCCTTCTGGACCTTGGTACTTCTTGTTACGTCTGGAATTTCCGATCTTCCTTATGGGACCGGCTCCTGGACCCTGTTACTTGGTGTCGTCCGGGACCTCCGACCTTCCTTATGGGACCGGCTCCTGGACTCGCTCTCCTGTACAAACTTTGGAAGTCCTCCGAAATCCTCATCCCGTTTTCTGTTCCGCACGGTCCTCGAACTCCTGATGGTAACTGGACTTGGACTTCACGGTGTGAACCGTCTCCGGAGGAGTCTTCCTTACTCTGGTTGAATCTTAGACTGACTTGCTGACGATTTACCTGAATGGTTATACTCTTTTCTGGCCCTAATCTTGGTGCCAAATCAACCGTTTTCCTTTGTTAAGGTTGCTTTAACAAAAGCAAGCACATTAATTTTAACTGCTCGCAAATCGAACTAATGGGAATCCGATTAGTGTCCCTTCGTTTGTGTGTGCTCTGCAGTTTCTGAGATCGGTTACTGCTTTGCCATAATGGGAATCCGTTTAGTGTCCCTCCGTTTGTGTGTGCTCAGCGGTTTCTGAGATCGGTTACCGCTCTGCCAGCGATTAGCACACCTCCAGGTGCTAATAGTTTTGTTTACTGCTGTAACCACATTACAATATCAAAAACAGTAAGGTTCTGGATTCTTCTAATCGATGATGACTCAGACTGCTGTTAGGTGCTGTGTGTGTGTCCTTTTGAACTGGGCCATGAGAATTGCCAACTCCATTCTGTGTTCTCACAATGTGGCCACTTCAGGGGCCCTAACCGTATACTGTATTTCATGGATTTTTGTGAATCCTACAGTCCCCCCTGTGATACAATGAGCATCTTCAATCGTCTTTGTATCATAAAATGTCTTTTGGGTGAGCACAAATCCGTTCCCTCCCCAACTGACCTTCCCCGTAATTTACCTTGCTAAGGAGTGTACCTCGCCCGCACTTTCCTCATTCCGAACAACAAAGTTTGAGAAAACATTTCCTATCGGAGAAAACATTCAAACAATGTACAGACTCGCCTAGAGTCGTAACATAATCTTATTTCAATAATACAAAACCATCCAATGTACAAAACAATCCAATGGAATACCTTATACATTCATTCTAAAATAACAATAACTAAACCTTATTCTCCAAAACTATATATATATCTACGTACATCTGCCGCCCGTCTCCGGGCGGCCAGCTTATAATCTGCGGGGACTGTCGCAGGCCTCCCCCTGCGGCGTTCCCACATCAGTCTCAGCTGCTAGTCCCAGGCAGCCCGTGGCTGCTGGCTGTGAACTGTTTAAACTTCCCGCAGCTTTCTTACGGGGGTATCTTTTTAAAGTAACCAGCGACCAGACCTTTTCAATGCTACACTGAGGGGCAAGACCTAAGACCTCTGGCTCCTCCCCTTCACTGCTGTCGGGGGCGGGACCTTCGTCCTCCGACTCGGCTTCACTTTGGCCAGGGACAGGACCTAGGACCTCCGGCTCCTCCCCTCCTGCGCCCCAGAACAATGGGGGAGTCTCCCGCTTAGATGGGACAACTCCTCCCCTCACGCAGGCTGCACATCCAGCCTGTGTGACCTGTGGCTGCAGCTCCCCTACAGCGTTTGATTCTTTACTGGCCTTTCCAGCCCCTGCTGTCTGTTTCCCTGCCTCCGGCTTAAACAGCTTGCACTGTTTAATATACCTGGCAGCTAGCCAGTAATCTAGTTTTATCTCCTCTTCCCTACCCACTCCTGTACTGGGGGCAGGTATCCCCTCACCACCCGCTGCTGGTGGCTGAAAATCTTCATGAACCATTTAAAAAACCTTTAGCTGACCCTCTAAACTGCCAGCCCTCGCTGTTAACCTAGCGTTCTCCTCCCTTAAAGCCTGCTCAACTAACTTAGCCTCCGCAACCTGGCACCGCAGGTATTCCTCCATTTTACTGGAGGTCTTTTCCTGTGCATGTCTTTCTGGGGGACACAGGTCGACAGGCTGCGCTGGCTCTAGTCATTGTGGGGGGGCAGAGGTGGGGGAGGGAACTACAGTAGCTGTACTTCCCTGGCCAGTCAGAAGAGACCGCATGGCCTCTAAAAATGACTCGATCCCAGCGGGAGCAATTTCTGTCTCTGCCTTTTGGACTGGGGCTGTGGGAACCTTTTCCCTTGTGTCCTTCCAGGGATTCTTACAGTCCCTGCGCCAATGCCCCTACTTCCCGCAACCGTAGCACGTTTGCCTGCTTTGGTTGGGACGGCTCCCTTCCTGGCGCCACTCTTTACGGGGCTGGTCACCAGGCCTGACCTCACAAACCTGCCCTTTTTGCTGGGGTGTCTCACTATCCCTCCCATTTCTAAAGGTGACAGTGAGTTGGCGGATTACCATCGCCTCCGTGGTCAGAGGGTTTCGGGGGTCGAACCAGGCCATTGCCTGCATTCGAACGCGGGGCAGGGAGTTGTTCATAAGGCACCTTAGCCAGTGAACTAACTGTTCCCCGTTCAGGCGCGCTCGTGCCGGCATTCCCGGGCACGCATCCTGATAGACTGGCCACAGCCTGTCCGCGAACGCCTGCGGGAATTCCCCGGGGAGCTGGACTGTTTTCTCTACCCGGGAGAACGGACTCCCCTCGCTCATCCCCATGGCCTCCAGGATCTCTTCCTTGAGCTTGCCATAATTCTCCTGACCCCTCTTACACTCATCGGGTAGCGTCTGGAGGAGATCGCTACCCAGGGAGAACAGCATCATTTTGGCCTTTTCTGCCTTGCCGCAGTCATTCACACAGGCCGCCTGCTCTATCTCGCTAAAGTGCAGAGAAGGGTCCCCCTTCATGGTGAGCTTGGGGATGTAGCTCACCATGGAACGCAATTGTTGCGTACCGTGTGGCACCAGGAATTGGTTCTGGATGTCCCCAGGCTCCCCGTCGTTACCGGGTGGTCCGTACCTCCGCCGTATAACGGGGTACACCGGTCCTGGTCCCTGACTCTCTCTTGGGCTAGCCTGGTCTACCTGGGGTTCTTCATCCCCCACCTGCTCCTGTTCCCAGACCTCTGGAAAACTAGGGGCTAGGGGTGGTGGCTGTGCAACCTCAGGTTCCCTAACCCGTTTAGTTCTAGGGGCTGCCTGCGGGACTGCCCTGACTGGGTTGCCATTAAATTCGGCCTGGCCGAGTTTTGGGCTAATGAGACATATCATCCCCTTTGCTTTGGCCAACTCCATACGTAGGCTTTCAATTTCCTGCCTACAGGGGCCGTGGTCTGCTTCCTCAAACCCCTGAGTGCAAGCCACCTTATAAGCTGCTTTTACCTCGGCTACTTTCTCCTCCTATGCCTTAAGTTCCCCCGTGAGACTGCTAATTTCCGCCTTTAACTTCCTTTCTCTTTCCCTAGATTCTCTTGCTTGGTACTCAACATGTTCTACCCTAAAACTAGCACTCCCCTCTAACTCAGCTATCTTGCCCTTTAGCCTTTCTACCCTGGCTTGGTGCTCACGCTGTACTTCAGCGGCCTGGCTTTCCATGTGCTCTACCTTCCCCCGATGATCCCGGACCATCGCTGCCCTCTCTTGGCTTATTGCCTCCAGGGCCACTAGCACTTTCCCTTCTGCTGCAACCTTTTCCTGCAGCTCTTGGGACAAATGCCTAATCTTAGATTCTTTACTGGCCACCGCGTGGTCCAGTACCAGAACCTGCTTTTTATAACACATGAGCCATACAGCTTTCTCAATGCCCTTGCGGTGCTTTTTACTAGCCGTCCACTGAGCGGCTGCCTTTAGGGGACGCTCGGCTCCTAACATGTCATACACCCATTTTTTCACTACATTGACTTTCGCACACACATAGGAAGCTAACTTATCTTCCATCACATCTGTCTCACCCGAGTCTTTGTCCACTACACAAGGTTTCTGTAGCCAGTGTCCTGCCACGGTCGCCATTCTGTAAGGGGTCGTTTTAACGAGCTTATGGTGTGCTAAATCGGTTTTGATTTTCGCACTACTCGTGAGCGGTTTCGAAGCGCCCCCCCCCTCACATTTCTAGACACTGGGCTTATTGCCAGACAACCTTTGTGTGTTGGCCCAACTCGTGACTCGGAAGACAAATGGTCAGATGAGACAGATTGAGTTTTAAATCAAAACGATCTTTATTTTTGAAAGAGAATGTACACAGAGAAAAATGGCAAGAATAAATGCAGACAAAAAATAACGTTTCTCACAGAGGACTAAATTATACACTGAGAAAAATAACTTTAAAGCATATAAACAGTTCTAAAATAGCGATAAGCTAAAAGCGGGGGTGAGGGAAGCGCACGGACACATCGAGGGATAAATCACACTCCTGACTTACAAATACCCTTAATGTTACAAACCCTCCCGTTACTGAATATACCTCAATTATGTCAGTTAGGTAGAGTTGGGCCTTTATGCTCACCAGAATTTCAAAACCCTTCTGGACCTTGGTACTTCTTGTTACGTCTGGAATTTCCGATCTTCCTTATGGGACCGGCTCCTGGACCCTGTTACTTGGTGTCGTCCGGGACCTCCGACCTTCCTTATGGGACCGGCTCCTAGACTCGCTCTCCTGTACAAACTTTGGAAGTCCTCCAAAATCCTCGAGCCGTTTTCTGTTCCGCACGGTCCTCGAACTCCTGATGGTAACTGGACTTGGACTTCACGGTGTGAACCGTCTCCGGATGAGTCTTCCTTACTCTGGTCGAATCTTAGACTGACTTGCTGACGATTTACCTGAGCGGTTATACTCTTTTCTGGCCCTAATCTTGGTGCCAAATCAACCGTTTTCCTTTGTTAAGGTTGCTTTAACAAAAGCAAGCACATTAATTTTAACTGCTCGCAAATCGAACTAATGGGAATCCGATTAGTGTCCCTTCATTTGTGTGTGCTCTGCAGTTTCTGAGATCGGTTACCGCTTTGCCATAATGGGAATCCGTTTAGTGTCCCTCCGTTTGTGTGTGCTCAGCGGTTTCTGAGATCGGTTACCGGTGTCTGCTAGTGATTAGCGCACCTCCAGGTGCTAATAGTTTTGTTTACTGCTGTAACCACATTACAATATCAAAAACAGTAAGGTTCTGGATTCTTCTAATCGATGATGACTCAGACTGCTGTTAGGTACTGTGTGTGTGTCCTTTTGAACTGGGCCATGAGAACTGCCAGCTCCATTCTGTGTTCTCACAATGTGGCCACTTCAGGGGCCCTACCCGTATACTGTATTTCATGGATTTCTGCGAATCCTACAAAGTCACTCTCAAAATTAACGTGAAATTCTATCATATTATGATCACTCTGCCCCAGAGGGTCCTTTACTATGAGATTGCTCATTAACCCTGTCTCATTACACAATACAAGGTCTAAAATAGCCTGTTCCCTGGTTGGTTCCATGATGTATTGTTCTAGGAAACTGTCCCGAATGCATTCCATGAGCTCGTCCTCCAGACTACCTTTGCCAATTTGGTTTGTCCAGTCTATATGAAGAGTTAGGTCCCCCGTGATTATTACATTACCTTTGTTACAAGCTCCTATTATTTCTTGATTAATACTCTGTCCAGCAGTATAGCTACTGTTAGGGGGCCTATAAACTGCTCCCGCCAGTATTTTCTGCCCCTTGTTGTTTCTCATTTCCACCCATACTGATTCTGCTTCCTGATCTTCCAAGCCAAGATCCTTTCTCACTACTGTCCTTATGTTATCCTTTATTATCAGGGCTACCCCCTCCTTTTCCATTCTGTGATTGGGGGCAAGGTACTGACTTGGATAGAGAACTGGTTGGCAGACAGAAAGTAAAGAGTTGGAATAAACGGGTCTTTTTCCGAGTGGCAGGTAGTGACTAGTGGGGTACCGCAGGGATCGGTCCTTGGACCCTAGCTATTCACAGTATATATTAATGATCTGGACAAGGGAACTAGATGTAATATCTCCAAATTTGCAGACGACACAAAGCTGGGTGGGCGTGTGTGCTGTGAGGAGGATGCCGAGAAACTCCAGGATGATTTGGACAGGTTGGGTGATTGGGCAGAAGCATGGCAGATGCAATATAACGTGGATAAATGTGAGGTTATCCACTTTGGTAGCAAAAACAGGAAGGCAGATTATTATCTGAATGGCAATAGATTGGGAGAAGGGGAAGTGCAACGAGACCTGGGTGTCCTTGTGCACCAGTCGCTGAAGGTAAGCATGCAGGTGCAGCAGGCGGTTAAGAAGGCAAATGGTATGTTGGCCTTCGTAGCGAGAGGGTTTGAGTACAGGAACAAGGATGTCTTGCTGCAGTTGTACAGGGCCTTGGTGAGACCACATCTTGAGTATTGTGTGCAGTTTTGGTCACCTTATCTGAGGAAGGATGTTCTTGCCATGGAAGGAGTTCAGCGAAGATTCACCAGGCTGATACCTGGGATGGCAGGAATGATGTATGAGGAGAGATTGGGTCGATTGGGCTTGTACTCGCTGGAGTTTAGAAGAATGAGAGGGGATCTCATTGAAACTTATAAAATTCTGACAGGACTGGACAGACTAGATACAGGAAGGATGTTCCCGATGGTCAGGGAGTTCAGAACCAGGGGTCACAGTCTAAGGATAAGGGGTAGGCCATTTAGGACAGAAATTAGGAGGAATTTCTTCACCCAGAGAGTGGTGAACCTGTGGAATTCTCTCCCACAGAAGGCAGTAGAGGCCAATTCATTAAATATATTCAAGAAGGAGTTGGATATATTTCTTAAGACTAAAGGGATCAAGGGGTATGGGGAGAAAGCAGGGACCGGGTACTGAATTTGGATGATCAGCCATGGTTGGATTGAATGGCGGAGCAGGCTCGAGGGGCCGAATGGTCTACTCCTGCTCCTATCTTCTATGTTTCTATGTTTCTATGCTGTCTTTTCGAAATGTCAAGTACCTGGAACATTTAGGGCTGGATTTTACCAGCCCTGAGGAGGTTGGTTTGGAGACGGGACAGCTGGGAAAATGGGAAAAATTGGGAGCGGTTCCCAACCTGCCTCCGAACCATCTTCCTGGGAGGCGGGTCCCCGACTTGCACGGGGACCCATCTCCTAGTGGCGGGAAGGGGATTAGAGCCAATTACATAAGAACATAAGAAATAGGAGCAGGAGTAGGCCAATCGGCCCCTCGAGCCTCCTCCGCCATTCAATAAGATCATGGCTGACCTGATCCTAACTGCCAATCCACTATCACAGAACCATCTCCTGAATCTAACAAAATTAGACACACGAAATAGGAGCAGGATCAGGCTACACGGTCCCTGGGCCCGCTCCGCTACCCACAGGGCCATGACCGATCCGAACCTAGACTCATGTCCAAATTCCTGCCCGCTCCCCGTAACCCTTAATTCCCTTTACTTCTAGGAAACTGTCTATTTCTGTTTTAAATTTATGTAATGATGTAGCTTCTACAGCTTTTTGGGGCAGCATATTCCATGGACCTACCACCCTCTGAGTGAAGTAGTTCCTCCTCATCTCAGTTTTGAAAGAGCAGCCCCTTATTCTAAGACTATGCCCCCTAGTTCTAGTTTCACCCATCATCAGGAACATCTTCCCTGCATCCATCCGATCCAACCCCTTCACAATCTTATATGTTTCAATAAGATCGCCTCTCATTCTTCTGAACTCCAATGAGTAGAGTCCCAATCTACTCAACCTCTCCTCATATGTCCATCCCCTCATCCCCGGGATTAACCGAGTGAACCTTCTTTGTACTGACTCGAGAGCAAGTATGTCCTTTCTTAAGTATGGACACCAAAACTGTACGCAGTATTCCAGGTGCAGTCTCACCAATACCTTGTACAACTGAAGCAATACCTCCCTATTTTTATATTCTATCCCCCTAGCAATGAAAGCCAACATTCCATTGGCCTTCTTAATCACTTGCTGCACCTGCATACTAACCTTTTGAGTTTCGTGCACCAGGACCCCCAGATCCCTTTGTACTTCAGTACTTTCCAGTTTCTTGCCATTAAGATAATAATAACTTGCTCTACGATTTTTCCTGCCAAAGTGCATAACCTCACACTTTCCAGTATTGTATTCCATCTGCCAAATCTCTGCCCACTTACTTAGCCTGTCTATGTCCCCTTGAAGGTTTTTTATGTCCTCCTCACTCACTACGTTCCCCCCCATCTTAGTATCATCTGCAAACTTTGATATGTTACACTCGGTCCCCTCCTCCAAATCGTTAATATAGATTGTAAAGAGTTGGGGACCCAGCACTGACCCCTGCGGAACACCACTAGTTACTGATTGCCAGTCTGAGAATGAACCATTTATCCCAACTCTCTGCCTTCTGTTGGATAGCCAATCCTCAATCCATGCCAGAATATTACCCCCAATCCCGTGATTTTTTATCTTAAGCAATAATCTTTTGGTAGTTAACGGGCAGTTTTGAGGCTTTTCCCCATTTTATGCCTGCTGATGCCGTCTTCCCGATGGCGGGAAAACCTGCCAGGATCAGCGAGGCGAGCTGTGGGTCTGCTGTGCAAGTGTGCAAATGACAGCTGCAGAGGTAGTGTGATGGGTACAGTGGTGCACAGGTAAGTATGACAGGTGAGCGAATGTAGTGAGAAATATTTTTATATGTATCTGCAAGTGACAAGATTTGATGTTTCTGTGAAACCTCATCTGATCAGGAGAATTGACAGATGGCTTCTGCAATCTCACATGCAGCTGCCATCTGTTTTCTCCTAAGGAGAGAGTCATTGGTGAGCCTGGGTGAAAGAGCTCACCTTTGGACAGTGATTGTCATGTTTGACAGCACCTCAGTGCTGTCAAACACTGACAATTCATCTGTCAAAAAATTATGGTGCCTGTCACTTTAACAAAACCGGCAAATGAAGCGTCATGCACTGAAGTCATCTGACACTGGCTTTCCCTTAATTGGCCGGCAAGCCCGCAGGGCGGGATTAACAAGACCAATCAAGGGAAAATAGTATCTGTTCATCAGACGCCGCTGGGGGCGGGTCTAGAACTCAGAAACCAGCAGTCCCGCCCCAACGCGCCTCCTCAGGCAAGATCCCGGCCTTAGTTCCCAACCTTGGTCATCTCTGTCTCTGTAATGGCTATTAGATCAAACCCATTTATCTCTATTTGTGCCATTAATTTGACTATCTTGTTACGATTGCTTCGTGCATTCAGATAAAGAGCCTTTAATTTTAACTGTTTAGAATTATTCCCTGCTTTGATCTTATTTGTTGATGCAGTATTACCATTAAACTCTCTAACCTTTCCTATTGCACTCTGCATAACTTTACCCAAATTGCTACACTGCTCTATTTTGCCTTGACTTTTCTCTTTAGATTTCTAAATTTTCCCTCACTTGACCGCTCTTTCCGCACCCCCCCCAACCCCCCACTTTTTAGTTTAAAGCCCTATCTACAGCCCTAGTTATTCTATTCGCCAGGACACTAGTCCCAGCCCAGTTTAAGTGGAGACTGTCCCAACGGAACAGCTCCCTCTGTCCCCAGTACTGGTGCCAGTGCCCCGTAAATCTAAACCCCTTCCTCCCACACCACTCTTTGAGCCATGCATTTAACTCTCTGATCTGCTTGACCCTATGCCAATTTGCTCATGGCTCAGGTAGTAATCCTGAGATTATTACCCCTGAGGTTCTGCTTATTAATTTAGACCCTAGCTCCTCAAACTCCCTCAGCAGAACATCATTCCCAGTTCTACCTATGTCATTTGTTCCTATGTGGACCACGACAATTGGATCCTACCCCTCGTGCTCCAAGTTCTTTACTAGCCGCAAGGAGATATCTTTAACCCTGGCATCGGGCAGGCAACACAGCCTTTGGGACCCTGCTCATGGCTGCAAAGAATGGCATCTATCCCCCTGACTATACTGTCCCCTACTACTACCACATTCCTTTTTACTCCCCCTGTGGTCCGCTTACCCATCCTCCCTGCACTCCTTGTTCTCATTCATACAAGCAGCAAATACCTCGTGCCTGTTTGACAAGGTCCAGGGCTGAGGCTCCTCCATCACTACATCCAGGGTTCCCGTACCTCCCTGACTCGCAGTCACATCCTCCTGTCCCTGACCACTGACGAACTCTAAAGTATTACTTAACCTAAAGGGTGTGACTGCCTCCTGGAACAAAGGGGGAAAAATTCAGTTGGTTGCACCACCCGTTAGCGCCTTAAGAGGGCGCTAAGTGGGGCGCAAACTAACTAGCGTCCAGACATGGCACTGCCCACGCCTCCCGCCAAATTCAGCGGGAGGTTAGTGATGGCGCTAACCGGTAGCGCTGCGCCGCTGGCGATGACGTCAGTGGTGTGCGCAGCGCCCCGCTCACGCCCTGGCTGTGATCTTCAGGAGTGCCGCCTGATTTACCGCCGGACTCTATGTCCGACAGGGTCAGGGTGGCATACCTGCGGCCGGGGAGGTGCAATTTAAAGGCGAGGTACAGGGTGGCCATTTTTGTTGCTGGCCGCTTGCCAGCACCTGCCTGCGCTCCCATCCCCGGCCTCCTGAACTCCACCCCCGCGGAGTGCCGGCTGCGCGCCAAGAGCCCGGCACTTCTCTTGGGTGCCGGGCTCTTTTGCCTGCACTCCCGATCCTCGGGGGCCCAGCTGGGCCTCAGGCCGCGCTGCACAAGACCCCTCCCCTTTAAGAAGGGGAGGAAGGCCTGCAATACCGCAGTGCGATGTGCCGCAGCGTGTGGCGCTGCGGCACGTAGCGCCACGATATTCACTCGCAGCGCCCCGCTTGCCTCTTGGGGCGCAACCACTCAATTCCTGACGGGGGTGCGTTAATTTTTCCGGGGCGCTACTTTTAACGCCCCAGCGAAGTTAGCGCCTCAATTGGGGCGCTACTCAATTTTTAGCCCAAAGTGTCCAGGTAACTCTTCCCCTCCCTGATGCATCGCAATGTCTGCAGCTCATACTCCAGCTCAACAATTCTGAGTCGAAATTCCTCGAGTTGCAGACACTTACTGCAGATGTGGTTGTTCGGGATCTCGCTGCTCTCCACAAACTCCCACATGCTGCAGTTATGACACACCACCTGCCCTGCCGTCCCAATCGAACCTTGTTTTATTTATTTAATTAGTTAAAGCTTTTACTCAAATGATTATTTATGTTACATTAATTAATTCGTTTATTTAGTTAAGTTTTTAATTTAATAATGTAATAATTATAGTTCCCCAGCTCTTAGTTTAAACCACTGCCCTAGCTTAGAGAGAAAATAAACGCTAATGCTCTCAACCAATCACCTACCTAATATCGTGTAACGTCACTCCTTGATATTTGAGTTTTTGTACTCTCTCTCCACCCTCCTTTTGTCCGCACCTCTCCTGCCTCTGGTCCCACTCTCACCGCTGCTCTCGGCCCTCGAGTCGTCGCTCCTTTTATCCACGTCTCTCCTGCCTCTGGTCCCGCCGCTGGTCTCGGCCCTCGAGTCATCGTTCCTTTTGTCCGCACCTCTCCTGCCTCTAGTCCCGCTCTCACCGCTGGTCTCGGCCATCGAGTCGTCGCTCCTTTTATCCACGTCTCTCCTGCCTCTAGTCCCGCTCTCACCGCTGGTCTCGGCCCTCGAGTCGTCGCTCCTTTTATCCACGTCTCTCCTGCCTCTAGTCCCGCTCTCACCACTGGTCTCGGCCCTCGAGTCGTCGCTCCTTTTATCCACACCTCTCCTGCCTCTGGTCCTGCTCTCACTGCTGGTCTCAGGCCTCGAGTCACCATTCCTTTTATCCACACCTCTCCTGCCCCTGGTCCCGCTCTCACCGCTGGTCTCGGGCCTTGAGTCATCGCTCCTTTTAGCCACACCTCTCCTGCCTCTGGTCCCGCTCTCACCGCTGGTCTCAGGCCTCGAGTCATCGTTTCTTTTATCCACACCTCTCCTGCCTCTGGTCCCGCTCTCACCGCTGGTCTCGGCCCTCGAGTCGTCGCTCCTTTTATCCACGTCTCTCCTGCCTCTGGTCCTGCTCTCACCGCTGGTCTCAGGCCTCGAGTCACCATTCCTTTTATCCACACCTCTCCTGCCCCTGGTCCCACTCTCACCGCTGGTCTCGGGCCTCGAGTCATCACTCCTTTTATCCACACCTCTCCTGCCTCTGGTCCCGCTCTCACCGCTGGTCTCGGGCCTCAGATCACCACTCCTTTTATCCACACCTCTCCTGCCCCTGGTCCCGCTCTCACCGCTGGTCTCGGGCCTCGAGTCATCGTTCCTTTTATCCACACCTCCCCTGCCCCTGGTCCCGCTCTCACCGCTGGTCTCGGGCCTCGAGTCATCGCTCCTTTTATCCTCACCTCTCCTGCCTCTGGTCCCGCTCTCACCGCTGGTCTCGGGCCTCAGGTCACCGTTCGTTTTATCCACACCTCTTCTGCCTCTGGTCCCACTCTCACCGCTGGTCTCGGGCCTCGAGCCGTCGCTCCTTTTATCCACACCTCTCCTGCCTCTGGTCCCGCTCTCACCGCTGGTCTCGGCCCTCGAGTCGTCGCTCCTTTTATCCACACCTCTCCCGCCTCTTGTCCCGCTCTCACTGCTGGTCTCAGGCCTCGAGTCGTCGCTCCTTTTATCCACACTTCTCCTGCCTCTGGTCCCGCTCTCACCGCTGGTCTCGGGCCTCGAGTCACCATTCCTTTTATCCACACTTCTCCTGCCTCTGGTCCCGCTCTCACCGCTGGTCTCAGGCCTCGAGTCATCGCTTCTTTTATCCACACCTCTTCTGCCTTTGGTCCCGCTCTCGCCGCTGGTCTTGGGCCTCAGATCACCACTCCTTTTATCCTCACCTCTCCTGCCCTTGGTCCCGTTCTCGCCACTGGTCTTGGGCCTCAGATCACCGCTCCTTTTATCCACACCTCTCCTGCCTCTGGTCCCGCTCTCACCGCTGGTCTCGGGCCTCGAGTCATCGCTCCTTTTATCCACACCTCTTCTGCCTCTGGTCCCGCTCTCACCGCTGGTCTCGGGCCTCGAGTCATCGCTCCTTTTATCCAGACCTCTCCTGCCTCTGGTCCCGCTCTCACCACTGGTCTCGGGCCTCGAGTCATCGCTTCTTTTATCCACACCTCTCCTGCCTCTGGTCCCGCTCTCACCGCTGGTCTCGGGCCTCGAGTCATCGCTCCTTTTACCCACACCTCTCCTGCCTCTGGTCCCGCTCTCACCGCTGGTCTCAGGCCTCGAGTCATCGCTCCTTTTATCCACACCTCTCCTGCCTCTGGTCCCGCTCTCGCCGCTGGTCTCAGGCCTCGAGTCATCGCTCCTTTTATCCACAGCTCTTCTGCCTTTGGTCCCGCTCTCGCCGCTGGTCTTGGGCCTCAGATCACCACTCCTTTTATCCACACCTCTCCTGCCTCTGGTCCCGCTCTCACCGCTGGTCTCGGGCCTCGAGTCATCGCTCCTTTTATCCACACCTCTCCTGCCTCTGGTCCCGCTCTCACCGCTGGTCTCGGGCCTCAGGTCACCGTTCGTTTTATCCACACCTCTTCTGCCCCTGGTCCTGCTCTCACTGCTGGTCTCGGGCCTCGAGTCATCGCTCCTTTTATCCACACCTCTCCTGCCCCTGGTCCCGCTCTCACCGCTGGTCTCGGGCCTCAGGTCACCGTTCGTTTTATTCACACCTCTTCTGCCTCTGGTCCCACTCTCGCCGCTGGTCTCGGGCCTCGAGTCATCGCTCCTTTTATCCACACCTCTCCTGCCTCTGGTCCCGCTCTCACCGCTGGTCTCGGGCCTCGAGTCATCGCTCCTTTTATCCACACCTCTCCTGCCTCTGGTCCCGCTCTCACCGCTGGTCTCAGGCCTCGAGTCATCGCTCCTTTTATCCACACCTCTCCTGCCTTTGGTCCCGCTCTCACCGCTGGTCTCGGGCCTCGAGTCATCGCTCCTTTTATCCACACCTCTCCTGCCCCTGGTCCCGCTCTCACCGCTGGTCTCGGGCCTCGAGTCATTGCTCCTTTTATCCACACCTCTCCTGCCTCTGGTCCCGCTCTCACCGCTGGTCTCGGGCCTCGAGTCATCGCTCCTTTTATCCACACCTCTCCTGCCTCTGGTCCCGCTCTCACCGCTGGTCTCAGGCCTTGAGTCATCGCTCCTTTTATCCACACCTCTCCTGCCTCTGGTCCCGCTCTCACCGCTGGTCTCGGGCCTCAGGTCACCGTTCGTTTTATCCACACCTCTCCTGCCTCTGGTCCCGCTCTCACCGCTGGTCTCGGGCCTCAGATCACCACTCCTTTTATCCACACCTCTTCTGCCTCTGGTCCCGCTCTCACTGCTGGTCTCGGGCCTCGAGTCATCGCTCCTTTTATCCACACCTCTCCTGCCTCTGGTCCCGCTCTCACCGCTGGTCTCAGGCCTCGAGTCATCGCTCCTTTTATGCACACCTCTCCTGCCTCTGGTCCCGCTCTCACCGCTGGTCTCAGGCCTCGAGTCATCGCTCCTTTTATCCACACCTCTTCTGCCATTGGTCCCGCTCTCGCCACTGGTCTCCGGCCTCAGATCACCGCTCCTTTTATCCTCACCTCTCCTGCCTCTGGTCCCGTTCTCACCACTGATCGACACGAGTTCTGCTGCCGAGGACTCAGATGAGCACTTCAATGGAGTGGGCTACAGAAGATGGCTGATGGGTATGCACAATTAAATACTTGGTGCAGTGGGAAATCTACCAGCAACCCAGCATCTCAAGAAGCGTGGAGGAGTACAGCCCCAAATTGGCACAGGGCTTTGTGCAGAACTTGGAGCCCATCCTTTCTAGTGTGGGAGTGGTGGCCAACTCCATTCACACACTTGTGGACCCGACCATGATACAGCGTCTGATGGCCGACATCTCAACTTCCATTGTAGAATAAGCAGAAACCACCTGGGTGCTGCAGTGGAAGCTCAGACATCTGTCGTGCAAGGTCATCTTGCTGACATACAACCTCAGACTGCTCCTATGCAGGCTCAGCTTGCTGCCATGCAAGCTCAGACTACTGCTATCATGGCTGCGAATACTAGTGTTCAATGAATCTTTCAGGGTGTCACAGCAGTCCAGCAATTGGCCCTCCAATAGATTACTAGGATTGCTGAGACATCGCCATGGGGGAGTAGCAGTGGCTCTATGGAGCACGAACCTGCTGTCTTCTCTCAGGATGACAGCATTCGTACTCCCACCACTGCCACCCCACCACTGCTCTTGCTGTTGCTTTTCAGCCAGCCAGCCTGGACTGCTGCTGCCCATGCGGAGATGGTGCAGTCTGCAGCTGGGCCTTCTAGGCCCAGAGCTGCTCGAGGTCGTCCTCCAAGGCTGTCTGCAATCTCCCCCACTGAAAGTCAGCAGCCTTCCACCAGCCATGCTGCAGCCACTGGTGTAGCACTGCGTAGGAGCACTAGGACAGGCAAAGGCACATGGAAGATATGCACGAAAGGAATGCACAAGGGAGATTAATTGATTTTTTTATGCAATATGGCATGACTTTATTTATAAATTTTGTTTGGAATGTTTATTTTGTGGTGGCTTTTATTTTTGCATTGTGGCCAAATGGACGCCATGATGGTCAGTGACAGAGGGAAGGACAGGAGTGGAACTGTTGGTGAATGGAGAATTGGGATGGAATCCCAATGGAATACTACTTTGACTTCTCTGTCCTCCGCCTCCTACACTGTTTCAATGAAGTACAACATAAGCTCGAGGAACAGCACCTCATCTTTCTATTAGGCACTTTACAGCCTTCTGGGCTCAACACTGAGTTCAACAATTTCAGATCATAACCTCTGCTCCCATTTTTTTGAACAGTAGCTGTTCCTGATGATCCTGATATTCCCATTTACACATCCTATAGACCCATCTTTTCTTCTTTACTTGTCCCATTACCATCTCCTTTCGCCTTGCACCATCATCCCTTTCGTCATTTAATCTCTCCTGCCTTCCACCCTATCACAGACCTTCCCTGTTGTCCTTTCCTCCTCTTCCCCCTTTCCCTGTCTCTGTACTTGATTAAAACTTGTTACATCTCTAACTTTTCCAGTTCTAATAAGAACATAAGAAGATAAGAAATAGGAGCAGGAGTAGGCCACTCGGTCCTTTGAGCCTGCTCCACCATTCAATGAGATCATGGTTGATTTTCTGCCTCAACTCCATTCACCGGCCCTATCGCCATATCCCTTGATGCCCTTACTAGTCAGAAATCTATCGACTTCTGTTTTGAATATACCCAATGACTGAGCCACCACAGCCCTCTGGGGTAGAGAATTCCAAAAGATTCACCACCCTCTGTGTGAAGAAATGTCTTCTCATCTCAGTCCTGAATGGCCTAACCTTTATCTTGAGGCTGTGGCCCCTGGTTCTAGACTCCCCAGCCAAGGGAAACATTCTCCCAGCATCCACCCTATCAAGCCCTGTAATAATGTTGTATGCTTCAATGAGATCCCCTCTCATTCTTCTGCATTCAAGAGAATACAGGCCTAGTTTACTCAATCTCTTCTCATACGACAGTCCCGCCATCCCAAGCATCAATCTCATGAACCTTCGTTGCACTCCCTCTATGGCAAGTTTATCCTTCCTTAGGTAAGGAGACCAAAATTGTACACAGTACTCCAGGTATGGTCTCACCAAGGCCCTATATAATTGGAGTAAGAATTCTTTACTCCTGTTCTCAAATCCTCTTGTCATAGAGTCATAGAGTCATAGAGTTATACAGCACAGAAAGAGGCTCTTCGGCCCATCGTGTCTGCGCCGAGCATCAATCCCTGTCCAGTCTAATCCCAGTTTCCAGAATTTGGTCCATAGCCTTGTATGCAATGGCATTTCAAGTGCTCATCCAAATGCTTCTTGAATGTTATGAGGGTTCCTGCCTCTACCACCCTTTCAGGCAGTGAGTTCCAGATTCCAACCACCCTCTGGGTGAAAAAGTTCCTCCTCAAATCCCCTCTAAACCTCCTGCCCCTTACCTTGAATCTATGCCCCCTTGTTATTGACCCCCCTACTAAGGGGAAAAGTTCCTCTTTATCTACCCTATCTATGCCCCTCATCATTTTGTACACCTCAATCAGGTCCCCCCTCAGCCTTCTTTGCTCCAAGGAAAACAACCCCAGCCTGTTTAGTCTTTCTTCATAGCTGAGGCGCTCCATCCCAGGTAACATCCTGGTGAATCTTCTCTGCACCCTCTCCAAAGCAATCACATCCTTCCTATAGTGAGGCGACCAGAACTGCACACAGTACTCCAGCTGTGGCCTCACCAGCGTTTTGTACAGCTCCATCATAACCTCCCTGCTCTTATATTCTATGCCTCGGCTAATGAAGGCAAGTATCCCATATGCCTTTTTAACCACCTTATCTACCTGTTCCGCTGCCTTCAGGGATCTATGTACATGTACACCAAGGTCCCTCTGACCCTCTGTACTTCCTAGGGTCCTACCACTCATTGTGTATTCCCTTGCCTTATTTGTCCGTCCAAAATGCATCACCTCGCACTTTTCAGGGTTAAATTCCATTTGCCACTTTTCCGCCCATCTGACCAACCCGTTTATATCGTCCTGTAGCCTGAGGGTTTCCTCCTCGCAATTTACCACCCCACCAATTTTCGTGTCATCTGCGAACTTACTGATCATACCTTTTACATTCTCATCCAAATCATTTATGTAGATCACAAACAGCAAGGGTCCCAGCACCGATCCCTGAGGTACCCCACTGGACACAGGCTTCCAGTCACAAAAGCAACCTTTGACCATCACCCTCTGCCTCCTGCCACTCAGCCAGTTTAGGATCCAACGCGCCAAGGCACCCTGGATCCCATGGGCTCTTACCTTCTTGACCAGTCTCCTATGCGGGACTTTGTCAAAAGCTTTACTGAAATCCATGTAAACCACATCCACAGCATTTCCCTCATCCACACACCGAGTCACCCCCTCGAAAAAATCAATCAGATTGGTCAGACATGATTTACCCCTGACAAAGCCATGCTGACTATCCCCGATTAATCCTTGCCTCTCCAAGTGGAGACTAATTTTGTCCCTCAGAATTTTTTACAATAATTTCCCTACCACAGATGTTAGGCTCACTGGCCTGTAATTCCCTGGTTTATCCCTGCTACCCTTCTTGAATAATGGTACTACGTTAGCTGTTCTCCAGTCCTCTGGTACATCCCCTGTGGCCAGAGAGGTTCTGAAAATTTGTGTCAGAGCCCCTGCAATCTCCTCCTTTGCCTCACACAACAGCCTGGGATACATCTCGTCCGGGCCTGGGGATTTATCCACTTTTTGGCCTGCTAAAACCACTAGTACCTCCTCCCTCTCGATGCTAATATGTTCAAGTATGTCACAGTCCCCTTGCCCGATTTCTATGTCTACATCGTCTTTCTCCATAGTGAACACAGATGCAAAAAATTCATTTAAAACCCCGCCTACATCATCTGGCTCTACACACAGATTGCCACTTTGGTCCCTAATGGGCCCTACCCTTTCCCTGGTTATCCTCTTGCCCTTAATATACTTATAAAACATCTTAGGATTTTCCTTTATTTTGCTCGCCAGTGTTATTTCATGGCCCCTCCTTGCCCTCCTAATTTCTTTTTTAAGTATGCCCCTGCACTTTTTATACTCCTCTAGGGCTTCCTCCGTCTTTAGTCTTTTGTAACTGCCAAAAGCCCCCCTTTTTTTCCTAATGCATTTTTGTATATCCCTTGTCATCCAAGGTTCCCTTTGCTTGTTGGTCCCACCCTTGACCTTTACAGGAACATGTTGGCGTTGTACTCTCTCTATTTCCCTTCTGAAAGTCTCCCACTGCTTTGATGTGGATTTTCCTATAAGTAGCTGCTCCCAGTCCACTTTGGCCAGATCCTGCCTTATCATATTAAAATCGGCCTTTCCCCAATTTAGAACCCTTATTTCCGGGCCGTCTTTGTCTTTTTCCATGACCATCTTAAATCTCACCGAATTATGGTCACTGTCGCCAAAATGCTCTCCTACTGACACTTCCACCACTTGCCCGGCTACATTCCCTAGAATTAGGTCCAGTACCGCCCCCTCTCTTCTAGGACTTTCTACATGTTGGCTCAAAAAGCTCTCCTGGATGCACTTTAAGAATTCTGCACCCTCTAAGCCTTTCACACTCTGACTATCCCAATTAATATTGGGGAAGTTGAAATCCCCCACTATTATTACCCTATTATTTTCGCACTTCTCTGAGATTTGCCTACATATCTGTTCCTCTATCTCCCCCTGACTGTTTGGGGGCCTATAGTACACTCCCAGCAAAGTGCTTGCCCCCTTTTTGTTTTTAAGTTCTATCCATATGGCCTCATTAGAGGAACCCGCTAATATATCATCCCTCCTTACAGCAGTAATGAAGGCCAGCATACCATTTCCGAATGGCTTGCTGCACCTGCACATTCACTTTCAGTGACTCATGTACAAGGACACCCAGGTCCCTTTGAGCATCTGCATTCCCCAATCTTTCACCATTCAGGAAATACTCTGTGTAGTGTCCGAGTATAAATAATACACGGACTGCAGGAGAACAATAATAACAGGTATTTACTGAACAGAGGGTACTCTTTTATTTGGACCCAAAAAAAACCAATTCGACTGTAAATAAACAAAAGTTCAACTAAAGCTTAACAAATCAAATTAAAATTTGGTTTTCCGTGTTGATGATGCACTCCAGTCCCCGCGGCGCCCACCGGTCGCGGAAATACTCAAGCGCACCGGCGGACACCGCGTGCTCCATCTCCAGGGCCACCCGGGCGCGAACATGGCCGCGGAAGAGATGCAGGCAATCCGGCTGGACGACCCCCTCGACCGCCCGCTGCCTGGACCAATTGATGGCTCTTTTAGCCAGGCCCAGGAGCAGGCCCACAAGGAGGTCCTCCAACCTGTCCGCTCCCCTCCGCACCGGGTGACCGTAGATCAAGAGCTTGGGACTGAAGTGCAACCAAAAATTGAGGAGCAGCCCCTTCAAGTAGTGAAAGAGGGGCTGCAACCTCTCACAATCCATATAAACGTGAAACACGGACTCCTCCAGGCCGCAAAAAATGCAGGCGGCCTGGGAGTCCGTGAACCTACTTAAAACCTTATTGCACGGGACCGCTCCGTGCAACACCCTCCAGGCCAAGTCCCCGATGGAACAAGGGAGGACTCCCGCATAGAGAGCCCTCCATTGGGGACCTCCGCTACCGCCGGTCGGCAAAACGCCACGCCAAGGCGTGTCCGGACGGTAGACGAAGATGGCAAAGTGGAGAGTGTGCAGGAGCAGCCCGTACAGGAAACCCCTCCGCGCGGAATGAAAAGGCACGGAGGGTATTTCCTCGAGACGGCTCAAGTTGTGAGGCGCCGGTTCCCGAGGGGAGTTTTGGGGCCGGGCGCCGATGAGGAATTCCGTCCGAACGGGGGTAAGCTCGGACGGGATCGCCCCACGTGCTTGAGCCGCCTCGATACACCTAGTGGAGTCGGGGCCCAGTGCCGCTTTTACCAATTCGATGGTTTCGACCGCGAGCTGGACGTTGGCCCAGGACAGGCGCCGCGCCAGCTCCTCCGGCGCCATCCAGCCCGTTCCTCCGCCATCGAGCAGGTCCCCGACTCTGGTCACCTTGCCAGCCACAGCCCTACCCTCCGCCAGCCGCACGAACCCGTGTTCGTGGAGGTGCGGATTCCTGAGCAGCGGCTCCCGAAGGAGAGCCACCGCTCCTGACGGGGGAGAGCTCCGCCTGGAAGCGACGTAGTTCCAAACCCATAGTAGTTCCTGGTAGAAGACAGGCAGCTCCCGCAGGCCGGCACGCCTGCTGCCCACTTTCGCAAACAGGAGCTGCGTGTCGTAATTGAGGCCATGCAGCTGGCGGAAGAAAAACGTCGCCAGCGCACACCATCTCGGAGGATTCTCGATGTACAGGTATCTCTGCAGCGTCTGAAGACGGAAAGTCGCAGCCTGGGTGCGAAGGCACACCAGCGCCTGACCGCCCTCCCTAAGCGGGAGACACAGAACCGTGGCAGAGACCCAGTGCTTCCTTTTGTCCCAGAAGAAGTCGATGAGCTTCTTCTGAATCTTGGCGACAAACGCAGGGGGAGGGATCAAAGTGACCAACCGGTACCACAACATGGCGGCCACCAGCTGGTTTATGACCAGCGCTCGACCCCTGTAGGACAACACTCGGAGCAGTCCTGTCCAGCATCCTAGGCGAGCGGTGACTTTGGCCTCCAGCTCTTGCCAGTTCGCCGGCCAAGCGTCCTCGGCAGGGCTAAGGTAGACTCCCAAATAGAGGAGGTGCGTGGTGCTCCAGGCGAAAGGCCTGAACTCCTCCGGCAGGGAGTCCACCCGCCACTGACCCACCAGGAGTCCGGAACATTTCTCCCAGTTGATCTTGGCGGAGGATGCGTCCGAGTAAATCTGCTGGCATTCTCGCATCCTCCGCAAGTCAGCGGGATCCGTGACCATGAGGAGCACGTCATCGGCGTAAGCCGAGAGGACCACCTCCATGCCCGGCCCTTGCAGAGCCAGTCCCGTCAACCTCTTCCGCAAGAGGCGCAGGAAAGGCTCCACGCAAATGGCATATAACTGACCGGACATGGGGCATCCCTGACGCACCCCCCTCCCGAAGCGAAGGGGCGCCGTCAAGGACCCGTTAACTTTAATCAGACACTCCGCGGCGGCGTACAGAAGTCGGATCCGGGCGACGAAATGCGTCCCGAACCCAAATGCGCGCAGAGTCCCGAAGAGATACTCGTGATCCACCCTGTCGAACGCCCTCTCCTGATACAGGGAAAGGAAGGCGACCGACAGACCAGCCCTCTGGGAGTGGTGGACCAGGTCCCGGACCAGATGGATGTTATCGTGGATGGTCCGGCCCGGGACCGTGTAGGACTGGTCGGGGTGGATCATGTGGGCCAGCACGGTGCCAAGGCGAGCAGACATGGCCCTGGCAAAGATTTTATAGTCCGTGCTGAGGAGGGAGACCGGGCGCCAGTTCTTAAGGAGGCGGAGATCGCCCTTCTTAGGCAGCAGGACAATGACTGCCCTGCGCCAAGAGAGGGGCATCTCCCCGGTCGCCAAACTTTCCCCCAGGACCCGCGCGTAGTCGCCCCCCAAGACGTCCCAGAACGCCCTGTGGAACTCCACGGTCAGCCCGTCCAGCCCCGGGGACTTTCCCCTAGAGAGCTGGCGGAGGGCGCCGGTCAGCTCCGCCAGACTTAGCGGAGCGTCCAAATTTTCGGCGCCCTCCGGGCCAACCTTTGTCAGGTCCTCCCACAAAACTCTGCGCGCATCCTCGCTGGACGGATCCGGAGAGAACAGAGCCCCGTAATAGGCGCGGGTCTCCGCGCTGATTCCCTCCGGATCCGAGACCAGAGATCCGTCGTCGGCCAGCAGCCCCAAGAGCTGCTTACGGACCCCCCGTCTTTTTTCCAGCGAGTAGAAGAAGGGGGAGCCGCGGTCCAGGTCCCGCAGGAGCTGGATCCGCGACCTCACGTACGCGCCTCGGGACCCGACGAGCTGCAGGTCCTTCAGCGCGCCCTTCTTCTCTTTGTACACCTTCCGCAGGGCCGGGTCCTCGACGACCTGACCGAGACGGGACTCCAGGTCGAGCACCTCCTTCTCCAACCGCCCGACCCGGGCCTCCCGCCTCTTGGTCGACCCCTTCGCGTACTCCTGACAGAAGAGACGGATGTGAGCCTTGCCCACATCCCACCATAGCCTCAAGGAGGGGAAGCCCCCCTGCTTCCTTCTCCAGTCGGCCCAGAATCGACGAAACGAATCCCGGAACCGTGCGTCCTCCAGCAGCAGGTTGTTAAAATGCCAGTACACGGACCCCCCCGCGCGCGCAGCGGAGCGAGCTCCGCCCACACCAGGTGGTGGTCCGTGCACGGCACCGGCCGCATGGAAGCTGCCGGAACGCAGGAGACGAACGCCCGGGAAATGTAGAGGCGGTCGATTCTGGACCTTCCTCCCCCAGACCTCACGCTAGTGAAGGCGCTGGAATCAGGGTGGAGATTTCGCCAGACGTCCACCAAGTCGAAGGACCCAACCAGGTCCCTCAACTTCTCCATCGCCGCCGGGCTTCGCGGGGGACCCGAACGGTCCCTCGCCTCGAGGGTGCAGTTAAAATCCCCCCCGAGGATGACGCACTCGCCCACGTCGATGGAGCCCAACAGAGCGGACACTTCTTCGAAGAAGCGCACTTGCTGCGCACTGGTCTGAGGGGCGTACACGTTCACTAGATGGAGCGGCACGCCCCCCAGGCGAACAGTGACATGGAGCAAGCGGCCCGGCACGTGCTCCTTGACCCCCAAGATCTCCGGCTGAAAATGCGGGGCCAGCAAGATAGCCACCCCGCTGGAATTGTTGGAGAGGTGACTCATGCTGACCCCTCCTTGCCACTCCAGGAGCCACGTGGCTTCGTCTCCCGGAACGGTGTGGGTTTCTTGCAGGAAGCACACCGCATACTTCCCGTCCCGAAGGACCGAGAAGTTATTGAATCTGCGGCGCGCCTCCCTGCTGCCGTTGATGTTGAGGCTGGCTATGGTTATCTTCATGTCAGAAGCATAGTGCAACCTCTACCTACACCTAACGGGGCGAGGAAGCGCAGCCGCTGGTCCGCCGCCACTTCCTCAGCAGCCCAGTGAGAAACGTTGTGAGCCGACGCAGCTCGAGCGGGTTCACACCCTCGTCCGCGCCCAAGATCTTAACGGCGGCGCGGACGGAATCGATGAGCAGCGCCAGCTCCGACCACCTGTCGAGGGCCAGCCGGACCTTATTGCGCTGACCCAGGCACGTGGCCATAAAATCCCGGAGTTCCCTTACGGAAATGAGGGGAGACTCGGCAAGGGGCACGAGGTCATCCATCGCAACGTCGGCGCTGGAGTCCGAATCGTCCTCCGTGCCCATCACCGAGTCCCCATCCTCCTCCAGGGGGTCGTCACCAGCGGCCGACCCGTCCGCCGCGCAGTGCGAAGCGAACGACTCGGCCGCGCCAGCCAGCCCCGCCTCCGCCCGGATCCCACCCCCAGGATCGGCGGCAGAGGATTTCTCCCTGGGCTCCTCTAGGGGTGCCGGGCCAGAAGACGGCGGCGGTTCAGAGCTCCCCTCCGCCTCAGACGCCGGAACGACCGGAGAAACCGGGGAGAGAACAATTTCCAGCTCCTCCAGTACGTCCGGCACCAGAGACGCAGCCAGGGGGCCATCCTCCTCCCCGCCACCAACCTCCGACCCAGCGGACGGGGGGTTTTGAATTAAAAGCTCTACCAGGACGAGCATCCCCTGGGAGACGTCCGGGTCGCATTGGGCGAGCTCATTATCCTCGAGCTCGCCCGACCCAGCCCCCAGGCTGCCCGACCCGGCGAGGGGTAACGACACCGATAAAAGATCAACTCCAATTACTGCCGCGGGTTGTTCCGCAACCCCCCCCACGGGCAGGGTCTCATCCCCATCCCCGGGAGGCACGTGCTGGACAGACACATCTGCCTCAGCCTCCCGAGGGACAGGCGACCCCTGCCGATCGCTGGTGATGACGACAGCGCTGGGGGGGCGGGGGGGCGCAGTACCCGCGGCGGGCGACGACTCCCCCTGCTCGGAGGGACCTTCCTCCTCCCGGTCCTCCTCCTCATCCAGGGGGTCGCGCCTTCTTTTTAGCACGGAGGGAGCGAGGGAGACCTCCATGTCTGCAAAGGCCTCCTCCTCGACTCCCTCCGGCGGAGCAGGTTTGTCGGGTTCCTCGGGCCCGAGCCCGGCCGCAGGTATTGGCATTACCGCTGCGGCGGTTGCGGCCACAGGCTCGGGCACGGGGCCCCTCCCGCTCACATCTGCCCTGATCAACTCCGCGAGGAGCGCGGGTGTAAGGGGCTCAAGGGGCAAGGGCTCACCATCCACGGGGGGACCTGCCCTAAGGTGCTTCTTTTTTCCCCGCGCCTTCTTTCCGGCCGGACACGCTCCCTCCCCCCCGCCGGAGGCCTTGGTGGCATCGGCCCCCGACGTCAACCGCGCATCAGACGTACTTGACGCGCGGGCAGATCCGGGGGGAAGGGTGGCGGCGGCGGCGCCAGCCTCGGCCGCACGAGCTGATCCGGCGGCCTTGGAGGCAGGGCAGTTCCTCCTGATGTGCCCCACCTCCCTGCAGGCATGGCACCTCACACCGTCCGACGTCCAAAAGGCGCGGTAGGCGGTCCCCTCGTGGAGGACGACGAACGCCCCTTCAGTGTCCTCCTCCTGCGCCAGCTGGATAAACAGCTGGCGCCGGAAGGAGAAGACGTGGCGAAGGCTGGCCTCCCGGAAGCCGAGCGGGATGGGCGTGATCCCCGACCTCACCTCCCCAAGTTGTCGCAAATGGGGAAGGAGGAGCTCACCAGGAACATAGGGCGGGACGTTGGAAATAATGATCCTCTGCGCGGTGGCCTCGAGAGGATCCACCGGCAGGAAGGTCCCGCCCACGGTGAGCCCCTTGGCGACAGCCAGGGACACCGCCCGCTCCGACCCCAGGAAGAACACAGCCTTCCCATACATTTTCGAGGCCGCGACGATGGCTGAGGGGCCGACAACCCCAGCCATGGCCTTGACGCAGGCCTCGATGGTCATAGTGGGGTGAGTGTAGCTCTTCACCCCAAGCTTTTTTGTTATTAATCGAAAAGGTGACGGGGCAGCAGGAACAGCGGGAGCAGCTGTGGCTGTGGCTACCACTCTCGCATAGGTCCCGGCTGGCCCCGCCACCGGCGAAGATGCAGTCGCCATTCTGGGGTGCTTTTTTTAAGGGCTACACTCACCCCAAGTCACAGGCCTGAAGGTGTTAATGGCCTCGGTGTATATATATATTTTTTTGTCCTCTATTGAGCAGAGGGAGCTGATTAAAATGAGGACACACCTCTCTCCTTATTGATTTAAATTGGGAGAGGAGCCCTCGCCCCTCTACTCAATTGGCAATTAATAAAATAGATGAAACTAAGGTGCCTTAGAAAGACAGGCAGAGAGAGACAAAGAGAGAGAGAGAGGTGGGGGGGTGGGAAGGAGGGAGGCCGCAAAAGGGCAGTGTTGCCACTCAGGATGGTGGGTGGGTGTTGGCAGGGTTGCACTCTCCGATGGAAAAAGTCTTTGGTGATGGTGGTCTTCTGGCAGGGGGAGAAGACGTCTTCACCTGGAAAAGCTGGAGAAGCCCAGGCTTAGTCCTGCAACAGGTCTTAACGATGTAATTAAATTAAATTAAGGACTTCACCTTGGGCAGCTCCAAGCTCTCCCAGGGCAGGCAATAGAAGGGATGCTAATTAGTGGTGTGTGTGGCCTTGCTTTTAACAAGAGCACACACACACACACTACACCCCTTGATGATCCGGCCTTGCTTCTTCTTTTCTCCCCCCACCTAAAATACAAAGTCTTGGGAGAGTGCCCCAAATAACACCCACCTGTAGATGTTCCGGATGAAGTTTTCTTCCCTCCTTTCAAGCAGTTGGTTTCTCTCCCCTCTCTCCCTCTCCTGAAGTGGAGGCCAATTTGGGGAGGCAGTGATAGAAAGGCCTCTCCCCTGGTTGATGTTGATGTAGGCCTCCTTTCTCCTTCTCCTCCTCTGTCCTCTCTCTCCAGGCACCTCAGTTGATGTAATGATGGTGGAGTTGGTGGTGGTGGTGGTCCAACGTTCTCCTCCTCTTCCTGGTCAGGGGACCACCACTTTAATCCACTCTCCAAAGTCTGGCTGCTCCCTCTGCTCATGCTTGCAGCTGAACAGAGGGTAACTTAAGACCGATGTACAGAAGCCTGCTATGGCTTTATATACAGGGGTGGTCACTGCCGGTACTGCCGTATAGAATCAGTTCTTCTCTTAAAGGTACATACACAACAATTCCTCCCCTTTTTAGATAAACAGTACATAACATTCATTTAACAACTAAATAATAACTAATTACAATTACAATTTTCTCTGTAGTATATACATCAACTGAAATAATCATTTATAAGTTCAGTCTTTGAGGAGGCTTCCTGATCCTGACTGGATAGCGCCTTTCTCAAGTATCCTGTTCTTGCGGCGGAGTTGATTCTGGCTCATTGTCATTGGTTGGTTCGTCAGCTTCCAATACCACTGCTTCCGAGGTAGACGCAATCTGTACTTCGGGTTGATTACCAGGTGCACCTGCTCGTGGTATGGGTTTGGCTTGTTCCTGTCACAGGAATCCTGTGACTCTAGAATCTGGTCAGCATGGCGTCTCACGATGCTCTCTCCAACGTCCACTGTGTACATTAGTGGTCCCTGCTGTGTGCATATCATTCCTGGCTGCCATTTTTCTGTTCGGTAGTCGCGGGCCAAGACTGGTTGCCCTATCTTGAAGCTCCTGGTTGGCTTCTCATTTATATGCTGGAATTGCTTATCCTCAACATCTCATCTTATGTTTGGTTTGAGCAAATCCAGGCGACATCTTAGCCTTCAGTTGAAGAACATTATGGCTGGAGCTTGGTTGGTGACTGCATGTGTCGCATTCCGGTAAGCAAACAAGAAATTATCTGCCTTGTGTTGTAGTGGTATGTCGTCATTATACAGTGGCCTAGAAATTCAGTATAGCCACTTTTGGGGCGGTAAAGTCGGGCGGGCGCTAAATTTAGCGCCCGCCGGAAAGTGGAGGCCACTTCGCCGATATTCAGTAGCTTTGGCCAAGGAGTTTGGGCGAGCGCTGAAACTGGCGTTGCACTCCTATCTTTAGGCGCTTAGCCGGCGGTGCAGACTGATAACGCCGAGGCCGGGCGCAGCGCAGGTGCAGTCATGTTTTGATTGACAGCAGACACCCTGACGCCGGCCAGCTCTTAAAGGGGGAAGGGTCGACTTTGTCTGCTGCCATGCCCTGGATAGTGGAGCCCTGCAGCTAGGCCTGAACACTGCTGGTGGACCCAAATAGCGCCTGAAGCCATGCAGAAGGCCTGTGAACGAGCGCAGCGCTTCTCAGAGCATGCTTTGAGGGTGCTGCTTAGGGGTTTGGAAAAGAAAAGAGAGATCTTGTGCCCGGACAGTGGCAAGAAGGCTCCCAGGAGGCAGTACAGGAGAGCCTGGAGGGAAATCGCCCAGAGGGTCTCAGCCAACAGCGATGCCCCCAGGACTGGTGACCAATGCCGCAAGAAGTAGAACGACCTCACTCGGTTGGTCAGGGTGAGTACCCTTTCCAGTGTCCTCCTCATCCTTGCATGTGTACCTCACATTATGGGCAAAGGGACCTCAAAGGCCTAATGGCCAGCCCTCCTCCCGCAGCTATGGCACTGGCATGATCATCAATAGCACTTTCTGCACTTTACACACTGGCCAAGCTATTCGACCATGGGAGGCAGTGCACACAACAACAGGGCACCACACTGGCCAAGCTATTCGACCATGGGAGGCAGTGCACACAACAACAGGGCACCACACTGGCCAAGCTATTTGACCACGGGAGGCAGTACACACAACAACAGGGCACCACACTGGCCAAGCTATTCGACCATGGGAGGCAGTGCACACAACAACAGGGCACTTGTACTTTTCCTTAGTAGTTCTTGTAGTGTTGGTTTTCTTTCCCGACCTGCAGACTTTTGCTATGTGTCCCATTTTCCCACATTGCCTGCATACTTTGTCCTTAAACCAGCAGTCCTTCTGATCATGGGTTGTTCTGCCGCAGCGATAGCACTTTTCTGCTCCATACGCCATTTCGTTAGCACTGTATTCCTATGGTTTCTGTTGTATTTCCGCAGCTCCCCGTGCTGCTGCTTCGTAGGATACTGCCATGCTGAAAGCCTGTTCTAGTGTCAGGTCCTTTTCCGAAAGTAGTCGTTTCTGGGTTCCTTCACTCTGGAGCCTGCAGACAAACTTATCCCGTAAGGTGTCTGCCAGTCTTGCTCCGAACTGGCAGTGCTTCGATAACTTGCGTAGTTCCGTAAGATAGTCAGCATTGCTCTCATCTTTGTGCTGGTTTCTTTTATGGAACTTGAATCTTTCTGCTATCAGCAGCGGTGTAGGGTTTAGGTGTTCCTGTAAGGTATTAACAATCTCCTCAAAACTTTTCTCCATTGGTTTAGCTGGGGTAATTAAATTCCGCAATAGGCCATACGTTCTCGCGCCCATCAAATTTAATAATACCGACGCCTTCTTTCCATCGGCCACCTCATTTGCCTTGCAGTACACTTCAATTCTTTCCACATACGTGGTCCAGTCTTCTACCTCGTTGTCGAAAGCAGTGATACTGCCACTTTTCGGCATCTTGGGTGATTTAAAATGACGCCTCCCGCACTTTTTCTTCTTCACCAATGGATTAAAATGGCGCCTCCGGCGCTTTTCTTTCTTCCCCAATGGAATAAAATGGCGCCTCCCATGCTTTTCCTTCTTCCCCTTGCTGCCACGCTGCTCCTAGCGTTCTGCAGGGTAATGGCGGTGACCCACGGATTCAGCGCGTCTCACTTTTCCTTCCCCTTGTTTAATTTTCGCTACGCCGCCCAGTTCTTGAGCACCGACCGCGCCCTGTGCGCTCCACCCTCTCTCTCTCTCTTTTCCTCCCGACGACGCTGCATGGCCCCTTTGCAGAGCCGCTCGATCAAGCTCGAGCCCGCTGCAGTCCGGAAGGGTCAGCGCACTACCTGCTACCAGCACGATTTGCTGGAACACCTTGACTGGGGAGCCAAGCCCAGCTCTCCACAGCCTCTCCTGCAACTCTCCGAACTCCGATGGACCCTTGGGCGGTTGCCCGTGGTCGACGCCTGTTGTTCTGACTTCGACCTCCAAAAGCTTCTTCCCAGGGAAAGATCCCCGTGAGGTGATGCAGTACTGCAGGTGAGTTCGAACCTGTTCGTCGCCAATGTAGTGTCCGAGTATAAATAATACACGGACTGCAGGAGAACAATAATAACAGGTGTTTACTGAACAGAGGGTACTCTTTTTGTTTCAAGCAATTCTACAGCCTCAGCCTCCCAGCAGCGGGATCACAGGTGCGCGCCACCGCACCCGGCCTGAACAGAGGGTACTCTTTTATTTGGACCCAAAAAAAACCCAATTGGACTGTAAATAAACAAAAGTTCAACTAAAACTTAACAAATCAAATTAAAATTTGGTTTTCCGGGTTGATAATGCACTCCAGTCCCCGCGGCACCCACCGGTCGCGGAAATACTCAAGCGCGCCGGTGGACACCGCGTGCTCCATCTCCAGGGCCACCCGGGCGCGAACATGGCCGCGGAAGAGAGGCAGGCAATCCGGCTGGACGACCCCCTCGACCGCCCGCTGCCTGGACCAATTGATGGCTCTTTTAGCCAGGCCCAGGAGCAGGCCCACAAGGAGGTCCTCCAACCTGTCCGCTCCCCTCCGCACCGGGTGACCGTAGATCAAGAGCGTGGGACTGAAGTGCAACCAAAAATCGAGGAGCAGCCCGTTCAAGTAGTGAAAGAGGGGCTGCAACCTCTCACACTCCATATAAACGTCAAACACGGACTCCTCCAGGCCACAAAAAATGCAGGCGGCCTGGGAGTCCGTGAACCTACTTAAAACCTTATTGCACGGGACCACTCCATGCAACACCCTCCAGGCCAAGTCCCCGATGGAACAAGGGAGGACTCCCGCGTAGAGAGCCCTCCATTGGGGACCTCCACCACCGCCAGTTGGCAAGACGCCACGCTAAGGAGTGTCCGGACGGTAGACGAAGATGGCAAAGTGGAGAGTGTGCAGGAGCAGCCCGTACAGGAAACCCCTCCGCGCGGAATGAAAAGGCACGGAGGGTATTTCCTCGAGACGGCTCAAGTTGTGAGGCTCCGGTTCCCGAGGGGAGTTTCGGGGCCGGGCACCGATGAGGAATTCCGTCCGAGCGGGGGTAAGCTCGGACGGGATCGCCCCACGTGCTTGAGCCGCCTCGATACACCTAGTGGAGTCGGGACCCAGTGCCGCTTTCACCGATTCGATGACTTCGACCGCGAGCCGGACGTTGGCCCAGGACAGGCGCCGCGCCAGCTCGTCCGGCGCCATCCAGCCCGCTCCTCCACCATCGAGCAGGTCCCCGACTCTGGTCACCTTGCCAAGCACAGCCCTGCCCTCCGCCAGCCGCCCGAACCCGCGTTCGTGGAGGTGCGGGTTCCTGAGCAGCGGCTCCCGAAGGAGAGCCGCTGTTCCTCACGGGGGAGCGCTCCGCCTGGAAGCGACGTAGTTCCAAACCCATAGCAGTTCCTGGTAGAAGACAGGCAGCTCCCGCAGGCCGGCACGCCTGCCACCCACTATCGCGAACAGGAGCTGCGTGTCATAATTGAGGCCGTGCAGCTGGCGGAAGAAAAACGTCGCCAGCGCACATCATCTCGGAGGATTCTCAACGTATAGATATCTCTGCAGCATCTGACGATGGAAAGTCGCAGCCTGGGTGCGAAGGCACACCAGTGCCTGACCGCCTCCCTAAGCGGGAGACACAGAACCGCAGCAGAGACCCAGTGCTTTTGTCCCAGAAGAAGTCGATGAGCTTCTTCTGCATCTTGGCGACAAACGCAGGGGGAGGGATCAAAGTGACCACCCGGTACCACAACATGGCGGCCACCAGCTGGTTTATGACCAGCGCTCGACCCCTGTAGGACAACACTCGGAGCAGTCCTGTCCAGCGTCCTAGGCGAGCGGTGACTTTGGCCTCCAGCTCTGGCCAGTTCGCCGGCCAGGCGTCCTCGGCAGGGCTAAGGTAGACTCCCAAATAGAGGAGGTGCGTGGTGCTCCAGGCGAAAGGCCTGAACTCCTCTGGCAGGGAGTCCACCCGCCACTGACCGGAACATTTCTCCCAGTTGATCTTGGCGGAGGATGCGTCTGAGTAAATCTGCTGGCATTCCCGCATCCCCCGCAAGTCAGCGGGATCCGTGACCATGAGGAGCACGTCATCGGCGTAAGCCGAGAGGACCACCTCCACGCCCGGCCCTTGCAGAGCCAGTCCCGCCAACCTCTTCCACAAGAGGCACAGGTAAGGCTCCACGCAAATGGCATATAACTGACCGGACATGGGGCATCCCTGACGCAACCCCCTCCCGAAGCGAAGGGGCGCCGTCAAGGACCCGTTAACTTCAATCAGACACTCCGCGGCGACGTACAGAAGTCGGATCCGGGCGACGAAATGCGTCCCAAACCCGAATGCGCGCAGAGTCCCGAAGAGATACTCGTGATCCACCCTGTCGAACGCCCTCTCCTGATACAGGGAAAGGAAGGCGACCGACAGACCAGCCCTCTGGGAGTGGTGGACCAGGTCCCGGACCAGATGGATGTTATCGTGGATGGTCCGGCCCGGGACCGTGTAGGACTGGTCGGGGTGGATCATGTGGGCCAGCACGGTGCCAAGGCGAGCAGGCATGGCCCTGGCAAAGATTTTATAGTCCGTGCTGAGGAGGGAGACCGGGCGCCAGTTCTTAAGGAGGCAGAGATCGCCCTTCTTAGGCAGCAGGACAATGACCGCCCTGCGCCAAGAGAGGGGCATTTCCCCGGTCGCCAAACTTTCCCCCAGGACCCGCGCGTAGTCGCCCCCCAAGACGTCCCAGAACACCCAGTGGAACTCCACGGTCAGCCCGTCCAGCCCCAGGGACTTTCCCCTAGAGAGCTGGTGGAGGGCGCCAGTCAGCTCCGCCAGGCTTAGCGGAGCGTCCAATTTTTCGGCGCCCTCCGGGCTGACCTTCGGCAGGTCCTCCCACAAATCTCTGCGCGCATCCTCGCTGGACAGATCCGGAGAGAACAGAGCTCCGTAATAGGCGCGGTTCTCCGCGCTGATTCCCTCCGGATCCGAGACCAGTGATCCGTCGTCGGCCAGCAGCCCCAAGAGCTGCTTACGGACCCCCCGTCTTTTTTCCAGCGAGTAGAAGAAGGGGGAGCCGCGGTCCAGGTCCCGCAGGAGCTGGATCCGCGACCTCACGTACACGCCTCGGGACCCGACGAGCTGTAGGTCCTTCAGCGCGCCCTTCTTCTCTTCGTACACCTTCCACAGTGCCGGGTCCTCGACGACCTGACCGAGACGGGTCTCCAGGTCGAGCACCTCCTTCTCCAACCGCCCGACCCGGGCCTCCCGCCTCTTGGTCGACCCCTTCGCGTACTCCTGACAGAAGAGACGGATGTGAGCCTTGCCCACGTCCCACCATAGCCTCAAGGAGGGGAAGCCCTCCCGCTTCCTTCTCCAGTCGGCCCAGAACCGACTAAACGAATCCCGGAACCGCGCGTCCTCCAGCAGCAGGTTGTTAAAATGCCAGTACGCGGACCCCCCCCGCGCGCACAGCAGAGTGAGCTCCGCCCACACCAGGTGGTGGTCCGTGCACGGCACCGGCCGCATGGAAGCCGCCGGAACGCAGGAGACGTACGCCCGGGAAATGTAGAGGCGGTCGATTCTGCACCTTCCTCCCCCAGACCTCACGCTAGTGAAGGCGCTGGAGTCGGGGTGGAGATTTCGCCAGACGTCCACCAAATCAAAGGACCCGACCAGGTCCCTCAACTTCTCCATCGCCGCCGGGCTTCGCGGGGGACCCGAACGGTCCCTCGCCTCGAGGGTGCAGTTAAAATCCCCCCCGAGAATGACGCACTCGCCCGCGTCGACGGAGCCCAAAAGAGCGGACACTTCTTTGAAGAAGCGCACTTGCTGCGCACCGGTCTGAGGGGCGTACACGTTCACTAGATGGAGCGGCACGCCCCCCAGGCGAACAGTGACCTGGAGCAAGCGGCCCGGCACGTGCTCCTTGACCCCCAAGATCTCTGGCTGAAAATGCGGGGCCAGCAAGATAGCCACCCCGCTAGAATTGTTGGAGAGGTGACTCATGCTGACCCCTCCTTGCCACTCCAGGAGCCATGTGACTTCGTCTCCCAGAACGGTGTGGGTTTCTTGCAGGAAACACACCGCATACTTCCCCTCCCGAAGGACCGAGAAGTTGTTGAATCTGCAGCGCGCCTCCCTGCTGCCTTTGATGTTGAGGCTGGCTATGGTTATCTTCATGTCAGAAGCATAGTGCAACCTCTACCTACACCTAACGGGGGGAGGGAGCGCAGCTGCTGGTCAGCCGCCACTTCCTCAGCAGCCCAGTGAGAAACGTTCTGAGCCGACGCAGCTCGAGCGGGTCCAGGCCCTCGTCCGCGCCCATGATTTTAACGGCGGCGCGGACGGACATGATGAGCAGCGCCAGCTCCGACCACCTTTTGAGGGCCAGCCGGATCTTATTTTGCTGACCCCGGCACGTGGCCATAAAGTCCCGGAGTTCCCTTACGGGAATGAGGAGAGACTCGGCGAGGGGCACGAGGTCATCCAGCGCCTCGTGGACGGTGGAATCCAAATCGTCCTCCGTGCCCATCACCGAGTCCCCATCCTCCTCCAGGGGGTCATCACCAGCGGCCGACCCATCCGTCGCGCAGTGCGCAGTGAACGGCTTGGCCGCACCAGCCGGCCCCGCCTCCGCCCGGATCCCACCCCCAGGATCGGCGGCAGAGGATTCCTCCCTGGGCTCCTCTAGGGGTGCCGGGCCAGAAGACGGCGGCGGTTCAGAGTCCCACCCCGCCTCAGACGCCAGAACGACCGGAGAAACCGGGGAGAGAACAATTCCCAGCTCCTCCAGTACGTCCGGCACCAGAGACGCAGCCAGGGGGCCATCCTCCTCCCCGCCACCAGCCTCCGACCCAGCGGATGGGGTGTTTTCAATTAAAACCTCCACTGGGACGAGCAGCCCCTGGGAGATGTCAGGGTCGCATTGGGCGAGCTCATTTTCCTTGAGCTCGCCCGACCCAGACCCCAGGCCGCCCGACCCAGCGAGGGGTAACGGCACCGATAAAATGTCAATAGCCGCAGGTTGTTCCGCGACCCCCCCCACGGGCAGGGTCTCGTCCCCATCCCCGGGAGTCACGTGCCGGACAGACACATCTGCCTCAGCCTCCCTAGGGACAGGCGACCCCTGCCGATCGCTGGTGATGACGACAGCGGGGGGGGGGGCACTGTCCCCGCGGCGGGCGACAACTCCCCCTGCTCGGAGGGACCTTCCTCCTCCCGGTCCTCCTCCTCTTCCAGGGGGTCGCGTCTTCTTTTTAGCATGGAGGGAGCGAGGGAGACCTCCATGTCTGCAGAGGCCTCCTCCTCTGCTCCCTCCGGTGGAGCAGGTTTGTCGGGTTCCTCGGGCCCGAGCCCGGCCGCAGGTATTGGCGTTACCGCTGCGGCGGTTGTGGCCACAGGCTCGGGCACGAGGCCCCTCCCACTCGCGTCTGCCCCGATTAACTCCGCGAGGAGCGCGGTTGTAAGGGGCGCAAGGGGCAAGGGCTGGCCATCCACGGGGGGACCCGCCCTAAGGTGTTTATTTTTCTGCCGCGCCTTCTTTCCGGCCGGACGCGCTCCCTCCCCCCCGCCGGAGGCCTTGGTGGCATCGGCCCCCGACGTCGACCGCGCATCAGACGTTCCCGACGCGCGGGCAGATCCGGGGGGAGGAGCGGCGGCGGCACCAGCCTCGGCCGCACGAGATGATCCGGCGGCCTTGGAGGCGGGGCAGTTTTTCCGGATGTGCCCCACCTCCTTGCAGGCGTGGCACCGCACACCGTCCGACATCCAGAAGACGCGATAGGCGGTCCCCTCGTGGTGGACGACGAACGCCCCGTCGGATTACGCCCATCCCGCTCGGCCTCCGGGAAGCCAGCCTTCGCCACGTCTTCTCCTTCCGGCGCCAGCTGGATAAACAGCTGGCGCCAGAAGGAGAAGACGTGGCGAAGGCTGGCTTCCCGGAAGCCGAGCGGGATGGGCGTAATCCCCAACCTCACCTCCCCAAGTTGGCATAAATGGGGGAGGAGGAGCTCACCAGGAACATAGGGCGGGACGTTCGAGATGACGATCCTCTGCGCGGTGGCCTCGAGAGGATCCACCGGCAGGAAGGTCCCGCCCACGGTGAGCCCCTTGGCGATGGCCAGGGACACCGCCTGCTCCGACCCCAGGAAGAACACAGCCTTCCCATACATTTCTGAGGCCGCGACGATGGCTGAGGGGCCGACAACCCCAGCCATGGCTTTAACGCAGGCCTCAATGGTCATAGTGGGGTGAGTGTAGCTCTTCACCCCAAGCTTTTTTGTCATAAGTTTAAAAGGTGACGGGGCAGCAGAAGCAGCGGGAGCAGCTATGGCTGTGGCTGCCACTCCCGCATAAGTCCTGGCTGGCCCCGCCACCGGCGAAGATGCAGTCGCCATTATGGGGTGTTTTTATAAGGGCTACACTCACCCCAAGTCACAGGCCTGAAGGTGTTAATGGCCTCAGGTATTTTTTGGTCCTCTATTGAGCAGAGGGAGCTGTTTAAAATGAAGACACACCTCTCCCCTTATTGATTGAAATTGGGAGAGGGGCCTTCTCCCCTCTGCTCAATAGGCAATTAATAAAAAAAGATGAAATTGAGGTGCCTCAGAGAAATAGGCAGAGACAAAGAGAGAGAGAGAGGGGGGGTGGGAAGGAGGGAGGCCGCAAAGGCAGGGTTGCCACTCAGGATGGTAGGTGGGTGGGTGTTGGCAGGGGTGCACTCTCCGATGGGAATTTAAAGTCTTTGAAGATGATCTTCTGGCAGGGGGAGAAGATGTCTTCACCTGGGAAAGCTGGAGATGCCCCAGGCTCAGTCCCACACCAGGTCTTAATGATGTAATTGGACTTCACCTAGGCAGCTCCAGCTGTCCCAGGTCAGGCAATTGAAGGGGTGCTTATTAGTGGTGTGTGTGGCCTAGTTTTTAACAAGAGCCACACACACACACACAGACACCCCTTGATGATCCGGCCTTGTTTCTTCTTTTCTCCCCCCACCTAAAATACAAAGTCTTTGGGAGAGTGCACCAAATAACACCCACCTGAAAGATGATGTTGTTCTTCCCTCCTTCCAAACAGTTGGTGGTTGTTGGTTGTTCTTCCCTCCTTCCAAACAGTTGGTGGTTGTTGGTTGTTTCTCTCCCCTCTCTCCCTCTCCTGAAGTGGAGGCCAATTTGGGGAGGCAGTAATGGAAAGGCCTCTCCCCTGGTTGGTGTTGTTGCTGGCCTCCCTTCTCCTCCTCCTCCTCTGTCCTCTCTCTCCAGGCACCTCAGCTGCTGTGATGATGGTGGAGGTGGAGGTGGTGGTGGTCTATCGATATCCTCCTCTTCCTGGTCAGGAGACCACCACTTTCCACACTCCTGGTTTGGCTGCTCCTTCTCCTCCTGCTGACTGAGGCAGCTGCGCAGCCAGAAATGCTGGAACAGAGGGTAACTTAAGACTGACGTACAGAAGCCTGCTATGGCTTTATATACAGGGTGTGGAGATGCCGGAGTTGGACTGGGGTGGACAAATGTAAGAAGTCACACAACACCAGGTTATAGTCTGGTTATAGCTGTTGCTTTATTTGGAATCACAAGCTTTCGGAGCGCTGCTCCTTCGTCAGGTGTGGTCACTGTGGTCACTGCCAGTACTGCAGTATAGAATCAGTTCTTCTCTTAAAGGTACATACACAACACTCTGCCTTTCTGTTTCTTCTACCAAAGTGGATAACTTCACATTTATCCACCTTATATTCCATCTGCCATGTTCTTGCCCACTCACTAAGCCTGTCGAGAACCCCTTGAAGCTTCCTCACATTCTCTTTGCAACTGACACTGCCACCTAGCTTTGTATCATCAGCTTTTTTGGAAATGTTACATTTTGTCCCCACATCCAAATCATTGATATGGATTGTGAATAGCTGGGGCCCAAGCACCAATCCTTGCGGTAACCCACTTGTCACAGTCTGCCATCCTGAAAAAGACCCGTTTATCCCTGCGCTTTGTTTTTTGTCTGTTAACCAATTCTCAATCCATGCTAGTATATTACCCCCAATTCCATGTGCCCTAATTTTGTTCAGCAACCTCTTGTGTGGGACCTTATTGAAGGTCTTCTGAAAATCCAAATACACCACATCTACCGGCTCCCCTTTGTCTACTACATCCTCAAAGAACTCCAATAAGTTTGTCAAACAGGATTTCCCTTTCATAAATCCATGTTGACTCTGCCCAATCTTACTATTGGTTTCTAAGTGCCCAGTTATTGCATCCTTTATAATAGATTCCAGCATTTTCCTAACTACTGATGTGAGGCTAACAGGTCTGTAGTTCCCTGTTTTCTCTCTCCCTCCTTTCCTAAATAGCAGGGTTACATTTGCTATCCTCCAATCTGCAGGAACCGTTCCAGAATCTACAGAATTTTGGAAGATGACAACCAATGCGTCCACTATCCCAATGGCCACCTCTTTCAAAACCCTAGGATATAGGTCATCCGGTCCTTGGGATTTATTGACTTTTAGTCCCATTACTTTTGCTAGTACTGTTTTTTTACCTAATAATAATTCGTTTAATTTCCTCGTTCTCGCCACACCCTTGATTTTCTCATATTTCTGGGAGGTTTTTTGTGTCTTCCTCCGTGAAGACAGAAACAAAGTATTTATTTAATTTCTCAGCCATTTCCTCATTCCCCATTATAAATTCTCCCATCTCTGACTGTAAAGGACCTACATTCACTTTCACCAGTCTTTTCCTTTTCACACACCTATAGAAACTTTTACAATCTGTTTTTATATTTTTCACTAGTTTGTGCTTATATTCCATTTTCCCTTTCTTTATCAATTTCTTGGTCCTCCTTTGCTGATTTCCAAAAATTTCCCAATCCTCAGGCTGACTGCTTTTTCTGGCAACTTTATAAGCTTCCTCCTTTGGCTTAATACTAGCTTTAATTTCTTTTGTTAGCCATGGTTGGGTCACTTTTCCTTTTGGGTTTTTATGCCCTAGAGGAATATATGTTTGTTGCAAATTATGCATTATTTCCTTGAATGTTAGCCATTGTATGTCCACCTTCATACCTTTTAGTGTAGTCTCCCAATCTACCATGGCCAACTTGTCCCTCATACCCTTGTAGTTTCCTCTGTTTAGATTGAAGACCTTAGTTTCAGATTGGACTACATCACTCTCAAACCTCGGGAGATTTCAAAGGTGAGCGAGAGCAGCTGGAGAGCGCCAAACCTAGGGAGATTTCAAAGGTGAGTGAGACCGGCTGGAGAGCGCCAAACCTCGGGAGATTTCAAAGGAGAGCGAGAACGGCTGGAGAGTTCCAAACCTCGGGAGATTTCAAAGGTGAGCAAGAGCAGCTGGAGAGCACCAAACCTCGGGAGATTTCAAAGGTGAGCGAGAGCGGCTGGAGAGCGCCAAACCTCTGGAGATTCCAAAGGTGAGCGGGTGTAAAGAAGTAAAAAGTAATCGAAGAAAACTTAATTTTTGTGGTTCATAGTTTCTAAGGTCTCTGTTGTGTAGCGGGGAGTGCTAGTAAACAAGGGCCCTTGAGTATATCATTTAATTGTAGTGTATTTAGTGGTATTGATTTGATTTAATTTAATTTGAATTAATTAAAGGGTAAGTCATGGCAGCACAGCTCGGCCCCGTGGCATGCTCCTCCTGCACTATGTGGGAAATCAGGGACACTTCCTGGGTCCCTGATGACCATGTGTGCAGGAAGTGTATCCAGCTGCAACTACTGGCAGACTGCATTGTGGTGCTGGAGCTGCTAATGGATACATACTGGAACATTCGCGATGCTGAGGACATTGTGGATAGCACGTTTAGGGAGTTGGTCACACCACAGGTAAAGGCTGCACAGGCAGGAAGGAAATGGGTGACCACCAGGCAGAGTAGTAGTCGCAGGCAGGTAGCGCAGGGATCCCCTGTGGCCATTCCCCTCTCAAACAGATATACTGCTTTGGATATTGTTGGGGGAGATGGCTTATTGGGGGAAGGCAGCAGTAGTCAACTTCCTGGCACCATGGGTAGTTCTGTTGCACAGGACAGAGGAAAAAGAGCGGGAGAGCTATAGTGATAGGGGATTCTATTGTAAGGGGAATAGATAGGCGTTTCTGCAGCTGCAAACAAGACTCCAGGATGGTGTGTTGCCTCCCTGGTGCAAGGGTCAAGGATGTCTAGGAGCAGTTGCAGGGCATTCTGGAGGGGGAGGGTGAACAGCCAGCTGCCGTGGTGCATATAGGTACTGTGAGCTATGGGGGCAGTTTACTGGTGGATGGATGGTATGTGGCCACCAGATGGAGACAAAGTCCCCCTCTCACTCCAATTCAGGAAGGCCACACCCGCCTCCAACACACCTGAGGCAAATCTACCCATTAGCTCGCTAGTTTAAAAGGCAAACTAGTGCATCCCTTCAGAGCCGGGGATCGGGGCCTGCGGGCCAGCGGCAGGGAAAGGGGTCCTGAGTGAGGTCCAGGCCAGAGTCTGAGGAGAGGCCAGAGCCTGAGGAGAGGGCCAGTGCCTGAGGAGAAGGCCAGAGCCTGAGGGGAAAGCCAGGACAGGGCCAGAGCCTGAGGAGAAGCCAGGACAGGGCCAGAGCCTGAGGAGAAAGCCAGGACAGGACCAGAGCCTGAGGAAAAAGCCAGGACAGGGCCAGTGCCTGAGGAGAAAGAACCAGTGGTAAAGTAACCCTGGCTTATTGTTTTTGGAGATGGAACCAGTGGTAAAGTAACCCTGGCTTATGTTTTGGATTTTGCCAGATGTGAAGCTTTTTCCCCGTTTGCTAAAATAAAATACAGCTAATTGCTGTTTTTCATAGACCAATCTTGTGACTGGGCTTGTGTTCTCCTGTTCCCGCATCAACACACCCTTCAGTCTAGGGGGGTGATTGATCGCAGTACCAATGATATAGGTAAAAAACGGGATGAGGTCCTAAAAGCTGAATATAGGGAGTTAGGAGGTAAATTAAAAAATAGGACCTCAAAGGTAGTAATCTCAGGATTGCTACCAGTGCTACGTGCTAGTCAGAGTAGAAATAGAAGGATATTTCAGATGAATACGTGGCCAGAGGAATGGTGCAAGGGGGGGAATTCAAATTCCTGGGACATTGGAACTGGTTCTGGGGCAGGTGTGACTACTACAAACTGGATGGTTTGCACCTGGACAGGACCGGGACCGATGTCCTAGGGGGAGAGTTTGCTAGTGCTGCTGGGGGGGATTAAACTAAAATGGCAGGGGATTGGGAACCTGTGCAGGAAACAGAGAAAAGGGAAGCAAGGATAGAAGCAAAAGACAGGAAGGAGAAAAGCAAAAGTGGAAGGCAGAGAAATCAAGGGTGTAAATCAAACAGGGCCACAGTAAATAATAATTCTAAAAGGACTAAGGGGGAGAAATTCAGTATCGCCCCGTTTGGGGCGTAAGTATCGACCAGGCGCAAACGCAAATTATCGCCACCTACTGGTAAATTGACCTGCTTCGCCCCAGGAGGTGCTTGGAGCGCTAAAACAGGCGCTGCACGACTGTCTTAAGGCGCTAAGCCGGAGAAGCGAGGCGCTACCACCGAGGGCGGGCGCAGCGCAGGTGCAGCCAGTTAGCGATTGCACGCAGACACGCTGGCGCCAGTCAGCTCTTAAAGGGGAGGTTCGATCTTGGATTGCAGCCACACTCTGCGCATCGGAGCCCTGATTCTCGGCCTGGACAGACCTGCTGCCACATTCTTACGCCTAGGACCATGGAGAGGGCCAGGGAGCGAGTGCAGCGGTTCAGCGAGGGGGCCTTGCAGGTTCTGGTTAGCGCGGTGGAGCACAGGCGATCTATCCTGTTCCCGGACAGTGGCAGGAGGCCGCTGCCCAATGACTATCGCAAAGCTTGGAGGGAGGTGGCTCACCGAGTGACCTCCAGCAGCATGGTGCCTAGGACCCCTGTGCAATGCAGGAAGAAGTTCAATGACTTCACTCGGGTCGTCAGGGTGAGTACCCTTTTCAGAATCCTCTTCATCCCTGCATGTCGACCTCACTTTATGGCCAAAGGGTCCTGAAAGCCCCAATGCCCAGCCCTCATCCAACACCTATGGGCCTTTCATGAAACTCACACGCAAATTCAGCACTTTACACACTGTAAGGGCTATTCCACCATGGGAGGCAGTGCAGCCAAGATCAGGGCTTCACACTGTAAGGGCTATTCCACCATGGGAGGCAGTGCAGCCAAGATCAGGGCTTCACACTGTAAGGGCTATTCCACCATGGGAGGCAGTACAGCCAAGATCAGGGCTTCACACTGTAAGGGCTATTCCACTATGGGAGGCAGTGCAGCCAAGATCAGGGCTTCACACGGTAAGGGCTATTCCACCATGGGAGGCAGTGCAGCCAAGATCAGGGCTTCACACTGTACTCAAAGCCCGCCCTTTCTCTTGCAGGGCAAGCTGGCCCATAACGGAAGGCAGCAGCAATGGACCGGGGGAGGCCGGCCTCACCTTCAAGCCCTCACCGATCTGGAGCAGCGAGTCCAGCGGATTATGGCAGGCCGGATGATTGGCCCCGTCGCCACTGGAGATGCCGACCTCGTTCTGGACAGCAATGGTAAGGTCATCACCTTTTTGACCTCTCTCCTTCCACTTGTGCCTCACACCAGCATCCTTTGCCACTATCAAACCAATACAGTACATTGCAGCACTCATGCCTCCCTCGCTGCCACCCTGTCCTCACGCTAAAGCCACTCTTGTACCTCCCTGCTTTCAGATGCTGATTTGCCAGGTGAGGAGGCGGGCCCTCAAGCTGCCACTGTGAGTGACTCTGAAGGTGACGACAAGGAGGAAGCCTGACCATCAGTGCCACCCTCAGCCGAGGCAGCCCATGGCCATAATGGGGACACGTCTTCCCTGGAGGGGAGCAGGGGGGAATGGTCTGAGGAGGGTGAAGTTCCAGGGCCAGTGGGCTGCAGCAACGCGGTGGGGGGGAGGGAAGCTCGGCGGCCTTCTCCCCGGAGGGAGAGTCTGGCCTCGAGTCCTGCTACAGTGAGCGCAGAAGAGGTGCGGCTCCTCGCTGAAATGAGCGCCCAGGCGGAGCACAGGCACACTGAGCTCATGGCTGCAGTGGCAAGGATGCCCGAATCCATTGAGTCACTGGCAAGGAGTGTCCAGGACTTCGGCGCAGCACAGGCAAGGAGTGTCCAGGACTTCGGCGCAGCACAGGCAAGGAGTCTCCAGGACTTCGACGCAGCACAGGCGGCTGCCACGCAAGTGCTTAGTGCTGCAATGCAGTCAGTGGCTGGTCTCATGCAGATGCAGATTGAGGCCACACGAGCACTGACTGCTGCCACCCTCGCTGGATCGGGCACGAATCGCCGGGGCCCTCGCTGCGCCACAGCAGGCCAGCAGTCTGTGCTTCAGCAGATTGCTCCGCATGCTGCAGTGCTGCCCCGCGGGTGTGCCAGTGTGTCGTCCGACCAGGGAGTTGCTGTCCTCTGTCAGGATGACAGCATTCCTGCTGCCAACCCTGTCACTTCTCCACTGCAGCTGCCACCACCTGTAGGACAGACTGCTGCCGCCCATGCAGAGTTGGAGCAGTCAGCAGCCGGGCCCTCCAGGCCCAGAGCTGTTCCAGGCCGTCCCTCAAGGGCATCTGCAGTCTCAGTTTCTGACACTCAGCAGCCTTCCCCCAGCTTTGCTGCAGCCACTGGGGTCCCATTGTGGAGGAGCTGCAGGGTGGGAAGGGGTGAATCTCGCAAGCGAAGCAGATCACCCTCGAAGGGCAAAAAGTAGGAGATGTGGCAAAATGCTGTTAAATGTTTTATTGAAGGCCGAGGATTGTGGTCATTTTTTGGTTACTGTTTTGTTCATTGTCTCCAGGTTGTGAGAGCCAGTTATGTGACTGACTGCTTTTTTTGGGGTTTCTCTCTATTACTTTGTCATGCGGGAAGGGCACACAGTTTGTTAAATAAAGAAGTGCCTTTATTCAGAATGTGCATGTTTGCTCTTTGAAGTATTTGTTGCCTTGACCGGCTTAGGGGTTGCGGCACAGTTCCATTCATGTCCTTTGAATGGCAGAAGCCATTCCCTCAGAGGGGGCCTAGAACCGACTTGCTATAAGCCGCTGACGGACGGCCCTTGCACTTTGTGCCTCCCTCCCGTCTTGGTGCTCCTCCTCCTCCTCCTCCTCCGCTGGTGCTCCAATGTCTGGTGGCAATGGCTGAGTCCTGAGAATTGCCAGGTTATGCTGCATGCAGCACACAACAACGGAATGGGAGGCTCACTCAGGTGAGTACTGAAGGGCTCCTCCGGAATGGTCCAGACAGCGGAACCGTTGCTTGAGCACGCCGATTGTGTGCTCAATGATGTTCCTGGTCGCTTGATGGCTCTCATTGTATCGTTCTTCAGCAGGGGTGCTGGGCGAATGGAGCGGGGTCATCAGCCAGGTGCACAGAGGATAGCCCTTGTCCCCTAGAAGCCAACCTCCTGGGTGAGCCGGGGCCTCAAAGGTCTGCCACAGAAGTCTGGCGCAGGATGAAGGCGTCGTGGCTGCTGCCTGGAATGCGGGCATTGACAGCGACTATCAGCTGTCTGTGGTCACAGACCAACTGGATGTTCAACGAATGGAACCCCTTCTGGTTGCGGTAATCCTTGGCATTCTCTTGCGGCGCCCGCAAAGCCACATGCGTACAGTCAATGGCGCCCTGCACCATGGGGAAGCCCGCTATTCTTGCAAATCCCATTGCGCGCTCTTGCTGCTTGTCCGGGGTCATGGGGAAGGAAATGTACTGACGTCGCCTTTTAAAGAGGGCATTCATGACTTGATGGATGCAGCAATGCACCACGAACTGGGAGATATTGGCAATGTCCCCAGTAGCAAATTGAAAGGAGCCGGTGGCATAGAAGTTGAGAGCCACTGTGACCTTCACTGCCACCGACAGAGACGTCCTGCTCCTCAGTTGAGGCTGCAGATCTGGCTGAAGCAGGTGGCAGAGCTCAGTGACCACCTCCCTGCTGAATCGCAGCCCCTGAAAACACTGCTCCTCAGACATGTTGAGGTATGAGAACTGTTGGCGGAAAACCCTGGGACAGTAAGGTCTCGTGTGCCGACGCCTGTTGGCCCTCCTCCGTCTGGCCATGATTGGCACTCTCTCTCGGTGTCTCTGTGCCCTCTCAATGTAATGGAGAAGCCCAACATTCCCACCCATTGCAGCCCCCATAGTATGTGGTCACTCAAGGTTATGCCAGTGAAAAAGCAATCCAACTACAAAGTTCTGGTCAGAATCCAATAGTACCTCTGCGAGCGCTGACTCAGTGCAGAAAGCTCTCTCCCTTTGTCTCTCTGCAAATCTCTCTCTCTCACAGAAGGAGTGGTCCAAAAATGGCTACCACAAAGAAGCCAGGAAGCGCCCCCTTTAAATAGCGCCCCCCCCAGCCCCACAGCGACTGGGAACCGTTCCAGTCAACCAGTCGCTGGGAGCGACGGGCAGAAAGGAGGGGGGCGCCACTGAATTTCCAGTTCGGGGCGCCCCAAGGGCGTTGCACCATGAAATGACGTCAGGATCTGCGCGTGCAGCTGAGCGGGCATTGCGGTTTAGCGCCGCCGCTAAATGTCCACTCAATTTCGCGACAGGCGCAGGTCTCGCCGCGCCCGGGCGCTAGCCGGCTCGCGCCCCACTCATCTCCCTCTTAAGGTGCTAACGGGTGGTGCAACCAACTGAATTTCTCCCTCTAAGAGTGTTAAAAAAACAAGCCTGAAGGCTTTGTGTCATAATGCAAGGAGCATTCGTGATAAGGTGGATGAATTAGCTGTGCAAATAAATGTAAACGGATATGATATAATTGGGATTACGGAGACATGGCTCCAGGGTGACCAAGGCTGGGAATTCAACATCCAGGGGTATTCAATATTCAGGAAGGACAGGCAAAAAGGAAAAGGAGCTGGGGTAGCATTGCTGGTTAAAGAGGAGATTAACACAATAGTAGGGAAGGATATTAGCTCTGATGATGTGGAATCTGTATGGGTAGAGCTGAGAAATACCAAGGGGCAGAAAACATTAGTGGGAGTTATATACAGACCCCCAAACAGTAATGCTGAGGTAGGGGATGGCATTAAATGGGAAACTGGAGACATGTGCAATAAGGGCACAGCAGTTATCATGGGTGACTTTAACCTACATATAGATTGGGCTAACCAAATCAGTAACAATACTGTGGAGGAGGAATTCCTGGAGTGTATACGGGATGGTTTCCTGGACCAATATGTCGAGGAACCAACTAGAGATCAGGCCATCTTAGACTGGGTATTATGTAATGAGAAAGGATTGATTAGCAATCTTGTTGTGCGAGGCCCCTTGGGGAGGAGCGATCATAATAGGTTGGAATTATTCATTAAGATGGAGAGTGAAGTAGTTGACTCAGAGACCAGGGTCTTGAATTTAAATAAAGGAAACTACGATGGTATGAGGCGCGAGTTGGCTAGGATGGATTGCGGAATGTTACTTAAAGGGTTGACGGTAGATAGGCAATGGCAAACATTTAAAGATCGTATGAATGAACTATAGAATTTGTTCATCTCTGTCTGGCATAAAAATAAAACCAAAAAGGTGGCGCAACCGTGGCTAACAAGGGAAATTGGGGATAGCATAATATCCAAGGAGAGGACATATAAATTGGCCAGAAAAAGCAGCAATACTGAGGATTGGGAACAGATTAGGATTCAGCAAAGGAGGACAAAAGGATTAATTAAGAGGGGAAAATAGAGTATGAGAGTAAGCTTGCCAGGAACATAAAAACTGACTGTAAAAGCTTCTGTAGATATGTGAAGAGAAAAAGATTGGTGAAGTCAAGCATAGGTCCCTTGCAGTCAGAATCAGAGGAATTTATAATGGGGAACAAAGAAATGGCTGACCAATTAAATACATACTTTGGTTCTGTCTTCACAAAGGAGGACACAAATAACCTCCCAGAGATGTCGGGGAACATAGGGTCTAATCAGTGGCAGGAACTGAATGAAATCAGTATTTGTAAGGAAATGGTGTTGGGGAAATTGACGGGATTGAAGGCCGATAAATCCCCAGAGCCTGATAATCAACATCCTAGGGTACTTAAGGAAGTGGCCCTAGAAATAGTAGATGCATTGCTGGTCATCTTCCAAAATTCTATAGACTCTGGCACAGTTCCCATGGATTGGAGGGTAGCTAATGTAACCCCACTATTTAAAAAAAGAGAGAAAACAGGGAATTATAGTAAGTCTGACATCGGTAGTGGGGAAAATGCTAGAGTCCATTATAAAAGATGTAATAGCAGAGCACTTGGAAAACAGTGACACATGGGATTGGGGGTAAGGTACTGTCTTGGATAGAGAACTGGTTGGCAGACAGGAAGCAAAGAGTTGGAATAAACGGGTCTTTTTCCAAGTGGCAGGCAGTGACTAGTGGGGTACCGCAGGGATCAGTGCTAGGATCCCAGCTATTCACAATATATATTAATGATCTAGACGAGGGAACTAGATGTAATATCTCCAAGTTTGCAGATGACACAAATCTGGGTGGGTGTGCGTGCTGTGAGGAGGATGCAGAGAAACTCCAGTATGATTCAGACAGGTTGGATGATTGGGCAGATGCATGGCAGATGCAGTATAATGTGGATAAATGCAATGTTATCCACTTTAGTGGCAAAAACAAGAAGGCAGATTATTGTCTGAACGGCAATAGATTGGGAGAAGGGGAGGTGCAACGAGACCTGGGTGTCCTTGTGCACCAGTTGCTGAAGGTAAGCAGGCAGGTGCAGCAGGCAGTTAAGAAGGCAAATGCCTTCATAGCGAGAGGATTCGAGTACAGGAGCAAGGATGTCTTGCTGCAGTTGTACAGGGCCTTGGTGAGACCACACCTTGAGTATTGTGTGCAGTTTTGGTCACCTTACCTGAGGAAGGATGTTCTTGCCATGGAGGGAGTGCAGCGAAGATTCACCCGACTGATACCTAGGATGGCAGGAATGACGTATGAGGAGAGATTGGGACGATTGGGCTTATATTCGCTGGAGTTTAGAAGAATGAGAGGGGATCTCATTATAAAATTCTAACAGGACTAGACAGACTAGATGTAGGAAGGTTGTTCCCGATGACGGGGGAGTCCACAACCAGGGGTCACAGTCTAAGGATAAGGGGTAAGCCATTTAGGACAGAGATGCGGAGGAATTTCTTCACCCAGAGAGTGGTGAAACTGTGGAATTCTCTACCACAGAAGGCAGTTGAGGCCAATTCATTAAATATATTCAAGAAGGAGATAGATATATTTCTTAAGGCTAAAGGGATCAAGGGATATGGGGAGAAAGCAGGGACAGGGTATAGGATTTGGATGATCAGCCATGTTCTCATTAAATGGCAGAGCAGACTCAAGAGGCCGAATGGCCTTCTCCTGCTCCTATCTTCTATGTTTCTATGTTTCTAAATGTAGAATTCAATCATATTATGGTCACTTGTCCCTAAAGGTGAAATTCCTCCCGTTAAATTTACTGAAAAAGTTATTACTATTTTAGTATAATTATTGGCAGGAGGGAGTTTCATCCAATGATTACAATAGTTAAGACAGTTGTGTTTTGAACTGTTGGAACGTTCAATGACCTATTAAAGCATATTCTGTTAATCATATGACAAATATTAATACCATTTGGACCATTTCAAAAAAATTGAAAGCATTTTTTAAGCTGGATATTTACTCCCTTCCAGAGGCTGACAGGACCTGACTGAATTGGTGGATTTTATTGATTGGGTTACTGCCCAGCATGAATTAGACTTCTGACACATGTACTTAGCAGTTCTTGGGTCACTTTGGCACCTTTTCCAATTAAAAGCTAGTTTGTGTAATGGCTGCATTTATATTGTAGGATGCAGCTAGCTGTAGCCCCAACTCTGGTGTCTATGCTGTAATGGAAATGAAGCAGCGCTATTGCCGCTGGAGATATGGAGCACCAGCTCAAGAGGGTTTTGTTTTTCCTCCTGCTGGTAAACATAAACAGCAGCTAATTTTATTTTTCCCTGGCTAATGGCGGACTGAGCACAAATATATAGGATAGTAATTTTTGGCTTGTACAGATTTTTCCTAGCCACTGAAGAAGGTCTATTTCCAGAAAACATAAGAATTAGGAGCAGGAGTGGCCATTCAGCCCTTCGAGCCTGCTCCGCCATTCAATGAGATCATGGCTGATCTTCTGCGTCAACTCCATTCACCGGCCCTATCGCCATATCCCTTGATGCCCTGACTAGTCAGAAATCTATCAACTTCTGTTTTGAATATACCCAATGACTGAGCCACCCTCTGGGGTAGAGAATTCCAAAAGATTCCTTTTCACATACCTATAGAAGCTTTTACACTCCGTTTTTATATTTTTTGCTAGTTTGTGCTCATATTTGCATTTGAAGGTTCATCTAGGAGTGTGCAGGCAGCACACTGGAGGCTTACATTGCTCCACACAGTTGGAGAGATGGCTGCAGAGGCAGAGGGCTGCACCTAGGTTTTCCGATGACTCCGTCCATATCCTTGTGGAGGGATTCAGAGCCTGCAGGGTGGTCCTCTTCCCTTCCAATGGGCAGAAGAGACCTCCCCAGGAGACAAAAAAAGCCTGGCTCCAAATTGCAGAGGAGGTCAACAGCAGGGATGTTGTGAGGAGGACCTGGGTGCAGTGCTGGAAATGTTTCAATGATCTCATTAGATCAGGAAAGGTGAGTACAAAGCCACACTCAACTTCATCCTGCTGTGCCTCTCATCACATCCCCACCACTCTGCCTTCCCAATCCTACTCCTGCACATCTTTACTCACACCAACATACCTTGCACGTCCACCCATCCCTCTCTCTCTATCTACATTGTTACATCCCCATCTGACTAACCACCCCTCACACTCACCCTCATCCTAATGCAATCATACCAACTAACAATACACAAGGAGGCCACTTGGCATTCCTACCCCAATCCCTCATAGTCACCCTCTAAAGGTGTAACCCATCCATTCCGTACACTCATTCCATCACTCTCACTCAACCTTTTCTTTCCCTCCTTGCAGGAAAAGAGAGCCCACAATAAGAGGGAGAGGGTGAGAACGGGAGGTGGGCTTCCATCATTTGCCACCCTCACAACAGCAGAGGAGGCTGTGTTGAAAGTCTCAGGAGTGTCCAAGCAGCTGGAGGTGGGAGGTGGAGAGAGGGGGACATCTCAGCATCCTGGTGACAGAATTACATATCATTAAGCTACATGGCATACATCAGTCACTCATATGGAGACTGACGTCAACAGCTAATGAATGGTTATCGTGTGCATAATGGTATCTGTACCCATTCTTCATATGACATATCTAACTCATCTCTTTACTCTCCCACAAGTCCATCAAGAGCCCCCTCCCCCCCACTCTCCAGGAGGAAGAGGAAGACAACTCCTCAGAGGAGCCTCTAGCCTCTGAGGGTGCAGCATTACCAGACATGAGCGCACCCAGCACCAGCGCAGAGACGCACACCTCGGTGGGTCCAACACGAGATAGAGTAGTGTTGTCACCAGGTCCGTCACAAGTCACAAGAAGGCAAGAGCAGATGGTGGAGACAGGGACAGCAGTGGAGACTCCTCACTGGAGGGCACAGGACGCTCCCAGCTCTGCTCCGCTGCATGCAGACACTGAGCCTCGGGCACCATACAGAAAGAGGGCGATCCTGGAGGTGCAGCAAGAAGTGCAGGAGGCTCTGACAGGTTTTGCAAGTGCGATGTCTGCAAATGTTTAGAGAATGGAGGAGTCCATCTCCAACATGAGCACCACCGTGTCGCAGGCGATGGTGACTGTAGGCTTTTGCATGGATAGGATGGCCACCTGCATGGAGCAGCTAATGCACCACTCACAGGAGCACATGCTATCTATGGAGAATAGATGGCTATCTATGAACCATAGAGACTCATAGACCTCCTCTCTAGGAGGGATGTCAGCGTAGACTTCATGGCCCCACTGATGTGCTGCAAGGTGCTCTCCAGCTCCTTGCTAGCAGGGAAGTGCGGGGGGCCCATGATGAGAGGGGAGATGGGCTCCTCTTAAAGCGCTTACACTTCTCCCCCATTACCACCCCCTCTGTCAGAGCCCCAGAGGACTCCTCGGACAGCGATGGCCGAGTCTGCCCCTGCACAGTCGTGGGAGGAGCAGACTTTGGTGGGGCCATCACAGGCTCCAAAACCCAGAGGACATCCGCCAAGAGTGTTTAAGCAGTCGCAGCAGGGAAGTGAGCAGACTGCCTCTACCTTTGCTGAAACCACAGGGGTAGCACCTCATAGAGCACGCAGAAGAGAAAGATGCCACAAAAGTAGATTTACTTGGGTGTTTTATTCAATGTTAATAGCAAGATTCCATTAATGTTGTCAACTATTAAAATCTTTATTTTCACTACTTTGCCGTCTTGGACACATTTGTGTGCACCTTTGGAAGTGGCTTAGCGAGTTGCAGTGACTGGTGAGACATAACGGAACCTCCAGCAATGGTGGTCAGCGTGAAAGGAATGGCTTGGTTATTGTAGGGATCCTTTGTGGTGTTGCTGGGGGGTGGTGCCAACTGGCATGGACATGGCAGCGATATGAGTTCACTGCATAAAGTTAAGTAAATCTGGACATGATGAGGTCATCCTTGGCCTCCCAGGCAGCAATGGTGTTGGGTGTTGATGTCCTTTGTCCTGTGCAGCATATGGCGGTTGCAGAGAAGATTGTGGTGTTGTTGTTGCTGCTGGTGTTGGGGCTCATCGTGGGCTGATTCTGAGGACCAAGGTGGGAAACTATAAATGGCACCCATGCTGATGGAATAGATGGCAGGTCAAGTAGAGTTGACAGAAGTAATCTGTCAATGGTGAGAGAGGTTCTTCCAATGAGGTGACACTGGATAGAAACTTTGTTGGAAACACTTGCAGCCTTCAGAAAGTTAAATCTGTGCTAGTAATGTAGTCAGCAACAGCTTCTGCCTGAGGAAAGTGATCAGGTGTATGGTCAGAGCTTTCATAGTACATTTGATGCAATGGCCACTCAACTCCCTCCTTAGGTTGACAGACATGGTTCCCGAGTTGCGTGAATCCCGTGGCCATGCAGGGAAATTTGAAATGTAGGGGGAAACAGATCTTAAGGGGGAAAATTCGGTTGCTTTGTGCCTCCTGTTAGCATCCTAAGAGGGTCAGAGGGGCCTACCTGCAGCCGGGGCAGGGCTAATTAAAGGCGAGGTGCCAGGCAGCCATATTTATTGCTGGCCACCTGCCAGCACCTACCCCCATTGCTGTCCCCAGCCTCCTGAGCACCCCCCGCCATGCCTCCCCCCCCCCCTCCCACGCGCGGAGTGCTGGCTGCGCTCCGTGAGTCTGGCACTCCTCTTGAGTGCCAGGCTCTTTTGCCAGCACTCCGATCCCTGGTGGCTCAGCTGGGCCCCGGGTCGTACTACGCTAGGCCCCTCCCCTTTAAGAAGGGGGGGAAGGCCTGCAGTCCCGCGGTGCGATGTGCTGCAGCGTCTTGGGGCACTACCAATGAATTTCGGCCACGGGGGCGCAAATTTATTCGGGAGCAGCGCCCTGGAGAAGATAGCGACCCAAAGGGGACGCGACTCAATTTTTCCCCCTAAGTGTCCGACAACGAGCTTACAATGATTTGAATTAAGTCGCCCGCCTCTGCCGGTCAGGTCGCTGTCGTACTGACAAACGCGCCTGAGGGAAAGGCGCGTGGGGGTGGGATGACGATGGGTTCCCGTCCCGCTCTAACATGTTTCAAATTTCCCACCCGACCCGCCTCCGACCGTGCCTGCACGGACCCCAGAAAATTCCGGCCACTGTTCCTCGCTGAAGTTCAGGTAGGAGTATTGCTCCCTGAACACCCTGGGTAGATATGGCCTCCTACTGACAGCCCTTCTCCCCTCCTCCTCCTCCTTCTTTGAGCAGCTTGTCCTGCTCTGTATCACCATTGTTCATTCTCCCCATCATGGGGTAGACCTGGGAGCAAGTGGCCTGTGCAGAATCCTTGAAGTCAGGACAAAGTCCTTCAGCACCTGCCACACCACCCCTTGTAGACTTTAGTAACTTTAAAGAACTCTAGAAACCACCAAACACTTTTACAAATGCAGCAACAGCCAATAGAAATCAATCAGCAACTGACCTGTAAGTAGTTGATGATCCCTTTAAATAGTGCTGGTAGGGGGTCCTTCCTGCTACTGAACACGTGTTCAGCTGCGCGAGCTCAAGAGAGGGCTTTAGCTGGCGTGTTAAGTTCCAAAATGGCAGAGCTGGTGTCAAATCAGCATTGCACGTTGATTGGCGTCACGATCTGCCTGCTCTGCATACTTCTAGTGGACACTCCCTGCGTGCAAGCTAACACCCTCCCCAAGATGGTCTCTGGCATGGCCTACAATGCTCGCTGCAGACACCATTTTGGAACCTAACAGTCACTCATAGCGCCCAAACAACGGGTGCTACAAAGCTGAATTTTAAAATGAAGGGTCACAGACCTGAAACGTTAACTCTGTTTCTCTCTCTCCACGAATGCTGCCTGGCCTGCTGAGTGCTTCCAGCATTTTCTGTTGTTATTTCAGATTTCCAGCATCCGCAGTATTTTGCTATTGCTTTCTTGCCTGCTTGTGTCATAGGGTTTGTTCAAAGTACTTGTCCTGAGAGGTTACTTTACACACTTTGGAGGTTTATTCAACACTTTGGTAGTTTTGGAGCTCTGATCTATCAGATCAGCATGGATGCTGCTTACGCTGTGTACTTTGGACTTCAGATGAGGACCAAGATGAACAGCAGCAGCACCAGCAAGAACAGCACCAGCAGCAGCAGGGGTAGGACCAGCAGGAGCAGCAACAGTAGTGCTGGCAGCAACAGTCTGCTGCTCATAGACCTACAGCTCCACAGGACAGAGGGGAGTAGCAGAAAGGTGCAGCTTGCAGGAGGCCATACCTCTACAGGCAGAGGATAAGCTTCCTCGACATGTCGGAACACCAGTGTATCAGAAGGCTCAGGGTATCGTGTCAGGTGGGAGCAGATATTTGTAGGCTGCTAGAACTGGACTGTTGAGCACACTTTACCAGCGGCTGTCAAAGTCACCACCGCCCTCAACTTTTTTGCCTTTGGATCCTTCCAGGGCTCGTTTTGGACCTGCAGGAGGAACAAGGTACAGAGCACTGAGCCTCTTCAGACGATTACGAGGAGGAGGGGGAGGAGGAGGAGGCAGAAGGTGATGCAGGCAATGCACTACCAGCGGTGCACATTGCTGCTCGGGATGCCCTTATTATTGCAAGGTTCACTTAGGTTCCACCAGTGCATCCATCTAACCATTACATGCAGCACACCATGGCCATTCTGGAGACCCTGGCTGATGCGTACTGAAGGGCACCTGAAGCATATCTTCAACATGCTTTTTTGATCACCCATCTGGTGGTCATATGGCTATCATTGTAGCGCTCCTGAGCCTCATTCTCGGGTTTCTGGGAGGTGTCATCAGCCATGTTTTAAATGGGTATCCCTCATCTCCGAGCAGCCAGCCCGTAACTCTGCTTCAAGATGTGAAGAGAACAGGGAAGGTGGAATGCCATAGGATGAAAGCATCATAGCAGCTGCTCGGGAATCTTGCGCGCACCTGCATAAATATCTTTTTGTGGTTGCACACCAGCTGCACATTGATGGAGTGGAAGCCCTTGAACACTGGATGATCTATGGGTACCTTAATTGCCAGATATGTGCAGTTGATGATACCCTGCACCTGTAGGAAGCCAGCCAGAGCTGCAAACCTAAGTGCCCGCTCATTCTGACTGGCGTCATTGCAGGCAAAGTTGACATAATTGCCGGTCCTGGCTATGAGGCCATCAGTCACCTGTCTTATGCCCATTGTGGGCCACCAACTGCAAGATCCTGAAAATGTCTCCGGATGAGCCCTGGAAGGATCCAGAAGCAAAAGAATTGAGGGCGGTGGTGACTTTGACAGCCACTGGTAAGGCTGGGATAAGGTTACTTTCCTATGAGGAGAGATTGAGTAGACCAGGCCTATATTCCCTAGAGTTTAGAAGAATGAGAGGTGATCTCATTGAAACGTATAAAATTCTTAAGGGGCTTGACAGGGTAGATGCAGGGAGGATGTTTCCCCTGGCTGAGGAATCTAGAACTAGGGCTCACAGTCTCAGAATAAGGGATCAGCCATTTAGGACTGAGATGAGGAGAAATTTCTTCACTCAAAGGCACCACGCTCCTGCTGTTGACCTCCTGGGCAACCTCCAACCACGCCTTCTTTGTGTCAGCAGCAGGTTTCTTCCTCCCATCACTAGGGAACAGTATCTCCCTCTGGGTCCTTACAGCCCCCAGCAGCACATCCAGGGAGGGACTGTTGAAGCGGAGCGCAGCCTTTGCCTGTCTCGACTCCATTGCAATAGTGCTTGGTCTCTCCATGGCAACTCCAACTGCTTCAACTTGCATGTTGGGAGTGTCCCTTTAAATGCTCCAGTTAAGATTGAGTCATGCGTGTCGTCATCACGCCCACTGATGCTAATTCAATGGGAAAATCGGAAGTCAAATGATAATGAATTGGCTGAGTTAAAAAACCTTGACAGATGCGCTGCACTTATTTCCGGGTTTCCCATGTGCCACTGGGACACCCACCCCCCACCTCCTCCACGCCACCCCCACCCCGACCCCCAGCGCATCTGCGAATTAAAATCCAGCTCTAGGTGACTGTTTGGGATAAAGCATTATAAGGTGAGACATAAAAAGGCCTCAAGAATCCATATAATTGGAAAAAGAATATAACGGCTTTGACCATTTAAGGCACCTTTGAGGCTAACAAATGGAAAAATCATCCCAACAAAATGTTTGGTCGAGTTAAAAGATCCAAAATAATTTGCAAAAGGCTCCCGAAACAAATTTGCCTCTGCACAACAGATCCAAAAAGGTCAAAATACTCTACAAAAATATATATAGAGTCATAGGGGGAGAAATTGAGTATAGCCCCGTTTGGGGCGCCAGCCTCGCCAGGGCGCTAAAAGTAGCGCCCCGGAAACATTCGCGCCCCCACACCGGAAATTAGTTGTTAGCGCCCCAAAGTTAAGCGCGGCGCTACTGGAGGCGCCCCGCATCCCTCTTGGGGTGCTGCGAGTAAATATCGTGGCGCAATGTGCTGCAGCGCCACACGCTGCGGCACGTCGCACTGCGGTATTGCAGGCCTTCCTCCCCTTCTTAAAGGGGAGGGGCCTTGTGCAGTGCGATCTGGGGCCCAGCTGGGCCCCCGAGGATCGGGAGTGCAGGCAAAAGAGCCCGGCACCGGCACTCCGCAGGGGGTGGGTTCAGGAGGCCAGGAATGGGAGCGCAGGCAGGTGCTGGCAGGCGGCCAACAACAAAAATGGCCGCCCCGCACCTCGCCTTTAATTTGCGCCTCCCCGGCCGCAGGTAGGCCCCCCTGACCCTGTTGGACATAGCATCCAGCGGTAAATCAGGGGGCACTGCCGAATAGCATGGCCGGGGCGTCAGCGGGGTGCTGCGCACACCGATGATGTCATCGGCAGCGGCGCAGCGCTAATGGTTAGCGCCATCACTAACATCCCGCGGAATTTAGCGGGAGGCGTGGGCAGCGCCGCGCCCAGGCGTCAGTTGGCTTGCGACCCAATTAGCGCCCTCTTAAGGCACTAATGGGTGGTGCAACCAACTGAATTTCTCCCCCATAGAGTTATACAGCACAGAAAGAGGCCCTTCAGCCCAGCGTGTCCGCGCCGGCCATCAAGCCCTATCTATTCCAATCCCATTTTCCGGCATTTGGTCCGTAGCCTTGTATGCTATGGCGTTTCAAGTGCTCATCTAAATGCTTCTTGAATGTTGTGAGGGTTCCTGCCTCTACCACCCTTTCAGGCAGTGAGTTCCAGATTCCAACCACCCTCTGGGTGAAAAAGTTTTTCTTCAAATCCCCTCTAAACCTCCTGCCCCTTACATTGAAACTATGCCCCCTGGTTATTGACCCCTCTACTAAGGGGAAAAGTTCTTTTCTATCTACCCTATCTATGCCCCTCATAATTTTGTACACCTCAATCAGGTCCCCCCTCAGCCTTCTCTGCTCTAAGGAAAACAACCCCAGCCTGTCCAGTCTCTCCTCATAGCTGAAGCGTTCCATCCCAGCTAACACCCTGGTGAATCTCCTCTGCATCCTCTCCAATGCAATCACATCCTTCCTACAGTGTGGCGACCAGAACTGCACACAGTATTCCAGCTGTGGCCTAACTAGCATTTTGAACAGTTCCATCATAACCTCCCTGCTCTTATATTCTATGCCTTGGCTAATGAAGGCAAGTATCCCATATGCCTTTTTAACCAACTTATCTACCTGCCTTGCTGCCTTCAGGGATCTATGTACATGCACACCAAGGCCCCTCTGATCCTCTGTCCTTCCTAGGGTCCTACCATTCATTGTGAGGGTGCCAGTTAGTTCCCTCAGTAACCCCTAGATGGCACCTTCACTTATTTTTTTCCCTTTGCTAATTGTTGCTAGTTTCTCCTGTGTTTATTACTTAACTGCCTTTTATCAGGTTTATTGGTTTCACCTGTTTTTGCTTGTATTTAAGTTCTGTGGTTTCTTCCCTCTGTGCTCAGTCTTGACAAGCCGTTTGCCTAGTGGTAGCTTGTCTTGAGCTCCTATGTTTGTAACTCTTTACCTGTGTGATTCTAGTAAAGTACTTTTATTTAAGACTGCATACCTGCTTCTCACCTTGTCTGTCTGCACTTGGGTCCAGAACCAGCCTCGCCCTGACATTCATTGTGTATTCCCTTGCGTTGTTAGTCCTCCCAAAATGCATCACCTCACATTTTTCAGGGTTAAATTCCATTTGCCACTGTTCTGCCCATCTGACCAACTGGTCTATATCATCCTGTAACCTGAGGCTTCCCTCCTCGCTATTTACCACTCCACCAATTTTCGTGTCATCTGCGAACTTACTGATCATATCTCCTACATCCATATCTAAATCATTAATGTACACTACAAACAGCAAATAACCCAGCACTGATCCCTGTGGTACACCACTGGACACAGGCTTCCAGTCACAAAAACAACTTTCGACCATCACCCTCTGCCTCCTGCCACTAAACCAATTTTGGATCCAAAGTGCCAAATTGCCCTGGATCCCATGGACTCTTAACTTCTTGACCAGTCTCCCATGCGGGACTTTGTCAAAAGCCTTACTGAAGTCCATGTAGACTACATCAACTGCACTACCCTCATACACGCACCTAGTCACCCCCTCGTAAAATTCAATCAAATGGGTTAGGCATGATCTCCCCTGACAAAGCCATGCTGACTAGCCTTGATTAATCCTTGCCTCTCCAAGTGGAGACTAATTCTGTCCCTCAGAATTTTTTCCAATAATTTCCCTACCACTGATGTTAGGCTCACTGGCCTGTAATTCCCTGGTTTATCCCTACTACCCTTCTTGAATAATGGTACTGCGTTAGCTGTCCTCCAGTCCTCTGGCACCTCCCCTGTGGCCAGAGAGGATCTGAAAATTTGTGTCAGAGCCTCTGCAATCTCCTCCCTTGCCTCACACAGCAGCCTGGGATACATCTCATCTGGGCCTGGGGATTTATCCACATTTAAGCTCGATAAAACCGCTAGTACCTCCTCCCTCTCAATACTAATTTGTTCAATTATATCACAATCCTCCTGCCTGATTTCTATGCCTACATCGTCCTTCTCCATAGTGAACACAGATGCAAAATATTCATTTAAAACCTCACCCACATCTTTCGGCTCTACACACAGGTTGTCAATTTGGTCCTTAATGGGCCCTACTCTTTCCCTGGCTGTCCTTCAGCCCTTAATCTATCTATCTATCTATCTATCTATCTATCTATCTATCTATATAATAAAAGGATCGATCTGTCTGTCTGTCTGTCTGTCCTTCCATCTGTCTGTCTGTCCGGCTATACACTCTAAAGTTATAGAGCGTACCTACACGCGCGTTACATCAAAAGAAAGCTTACGACTCCGGAACGGTCATAAGTGTATTTACTTTTCGGTCAGACAAAAATTGTTCAGACAATATACAAAAAACCTTCAAAATTCCACTCATTATCTGCTAATTAGCATTGAGTGACGTCAAGGTTGACCAATCCTGTGACCTGATGATTGACCAATCCTACAGTTCAGTCACCTGATGGTTGGCCAATCGCTGCGTCTGTGGGCGGGACTAATGATTTTGAACTCAGGCATCGGGCAGCCATTACTTCAACTACTTCCAGCTCAAAATCTGCTAATCCAGCTTCGAAAAAGTTAGTATCTCTTTTAAAAATAACATAAGATTTACCAAAAATGTTTTATAAGTACTTTAACTTTCATCTTTGAAGGTATTAAAAGGTAGAAATGTTGCCCGGGAGCAGATTCCCAGAGGGACATAGAGACTGGGCCGAAAGCCTGGGACTCGATTTAAACCGCCTGGCCCAAAACAGCCCTGGCAACGCCGGGCCCCCCCAGCTAGTATACTTATAAAACACCTTGGGATTTTCCTTTATTTTGCCCGCCAGTGTTTTTTCATGCCCCCTCTTCGCTCTTCTAATTTATTTTTTAAGTATCCCTCTGCACTTTCTATACTCCTCTAGGGCTGCCACTGTTTTTAATCCTTTGTATCTGCCAAAAGCCTCCCTTTTTTTCCTAATCTATTACATAGAAACATAGAAGATAGGAGCAGGAGTTGGCCATTCGGCCCCTCGAGCCTGCTCCGCCATTCAATGAGATCATGGCTGATCATCCAAATTCTATACCCTGTCCCTGCCTTCTCTCCATATCCCTTGATCCCTTTAGCCTTAAGAAATATATCTAACTCCTTCTTGAATATATTTAACGAATTGGCCTCTACTGCCTTCTATGGTAGAGAATTCCACAGGTTCACCACTCCCTGGGTGAAGAAATTCCTCCTCATCTCTGTCCTAAATGGCTTACCCCTTATCTTTAGGCTGTGACCCCTGGTTCTGGACTCCCCGGCCATTGGGAACATCCTTCCTGCATCCAGTCTGTCTAGTTCTGTTAGAATTTTATAAGTTTCAATGAGATCCCCTCTCATTCTTCTAAACTCCAGCGAGTATAAGCCCAATCGACCCAATCTCTCCTCATACGTCATTCCTGCCATCCCAGGTATCAGCCTTGTGAATCTTCGCTGCACTCCCTCCATGGCAAGAACATCCTTCCTCAGATAAGGTGACCAAAACTGTACACAATACTCAAGATGTGGTCTCACCAAGGCCCTGTACAACTGCAGCAAGACATCCTTGTTCCTGTACTCGAAGCCTCTCGCTATGAAGGCCAAGATGCCATTTGCCTTCTTAACCACCTGCAGCACCTGCATACTTACCTTCAGCAACTGGTGCACAAGGACACCCAGGTCTCGTTGCACTTCCCCTTCTCCCAATCTATTACCATTCAGATAATAATCTGCCTTCCTGTTTTTGACACCAAAGTGGATAACCTTGCATTTATCCACGTTATATTGCATCTACCATGCTTCTGCCCAATCACCCAACCTGTCCAAATCATGCTGGAGTTTCTCATCATCCTCCTCACAGCACACATGCCCACCCAGCTTTGTGTCGTCTGCAAACTTGGAGATATTACATCTAGTTCCCTCGTCTAGATCATCATTAATATAGCTGGGGTCCTAGGGCCGATCCCTGCGGTACCCCACTAGTCACTGCCTGCCACTCGGAAAAAGACCCGTTTATTCCAACTCTTTACTTTCTGTCTGCCAACCAGTTCTCTATCCAAGTCAATACATTGCCCCCAATCCCATGTGCCTTAACTTTACACGCTAATCTCTTATGCGGGACCTTATCGAAAGCCTTCTGAAAGTCCAAATACACCACATCCACTGGTTCTCCCTTACCTATTTTACCAGTTACATCCTCAAAAAATTCCAGTTGATTAGTCAAGCACGATTTACCTTTTGTAAATCCATGTTGACTTTGTCTGATCCTGTCACTGTTTTCCAAGTGCTCTGCTATTACATCTTTTATAATGGACTCTAGCATTTTCCCCACTACCAATGGCAGGCTTATAATTCCCCGTTTTCTCTCTACCACCTTTTTTGAATAGTGTGGTAACATTAGCTACCCTCCAATCCATGGGTACTGTTCCAAAGTCTATCGAACTTTGGAAGATGACCAGCAATGCATCTACTATTTCTAGGGCCACTTCCTTAAGTACCCTCAGATGTAGATTATCAGGCCCTGGGGATTTATCGGCCTTCAATCCTGTCAATTTCCCTAACACCATTTCCCTACAAATACTGATTTCATTCAGTTCCTCCCTCTTATTAGACCCTATGTTCCCCGACATCTCTGGGAGGTTATTTGTGTCCTCCTTTGTGAAGACAGAACCAAAGTATGTATTTAATTGGTCAGCCATTTCATTGTTCCCCATTATAAATTCCCCTGATTCTGACTGCAAGGGACCTACGCTTGACTTCACCAATCTTATTCTCTTCACATATCTATAAAAGCTTTTACAGTCAGTTTTTATGTTCCCAGCAAGCTTACTCTCATACTCTATTTTCCCCCTCTTAATTAATTCTTGTATATCCCTTGACATCCACGGTTCCCTGGACTTGTTGGTCCCACCCTTGACCTTTACGGGAACATGTTGGCATTGTACTCTCTCTATTTCCTTTCTGAAAGACTCCCACTGCTCTGATGTGGATTTTCCTACAAGTAGCTGATCCCAGTCCACTTTGGCCAGATCCTGCCTTATCATATTAAAATCGGCCTTCCCCCAATTTAGAACCTTTATTTCCGGTCCATCTTTGTCTTTTTCCATGACTACCTTAAATCTCACCAAATTATGGTCACTGTCACCAAAATACTCTCCTATTAACACTTCTACCACTTGCCCGGCTACATTCCCTAGAATTAGGTCCAGTACCGCCCCCTCTCTTGTAGGACTTTCTACATGCTGGCTCAAAAAGCTCTCCTGGATGCACTTTAAGAATTCCGCACCCTCTAAGCCTTTGACACTCTGACTATCCCAGTTAATATTGGGGAAGTTGAAATCCCATACTATTATTACCCTATCATTTCTACACATAGTGGTTAGCACTGTTGCCTCACAGCGCCAGGGACCCGGGTTCGAATCTGGCCTCGGGCGACTGTCTGTGTGGAGTTTGCACATTCTCCCCGTGTTTGCGTGGGTTTCCTTCGGGTGCTCCGGTTTCCTCCCACAGTCCAAAGATGTGCGGGTTAGTTTGATTGGCTATGATAAATTGACCCTTAGTGTTAGGGGGATTAAATACGTGGGGTTACGGGGATAGGGTGGGATATGTGTTGGTGTAGGTGTTATGGGGATTGGGTGGGATATGTGTCGGTGTAGGCTCGATGGGCCGAAATGGCCTCTATCTGCACTGTGGGGTTTCTGTGATTTCTGTGATTTCTGTGATTTGCCAACATATCAGTTCCTCTATCTCCCCCTGACTGTTTGGGGGCCTATAGTACACTCCCACCAAAGTGCTTACCCCCTTTTTGTTTTTAAGTTCTACCCATATGGCCTCATTAGAGGAACCTGCTAAGATATCCCTCCTTACAGCAGTAATTGACTCCTTGATTAATATTGCAACACCCTCTCCTCTTTTACACCCCCCTCTGTCTTGCCTGAAGATTCCATACCCCGGAATATTGAGCTGCCAGTCCTGCCCCCCGCTCAACCATGATAGCAACAATATCATACTCCCATGTGCTCATCAACACCTTCAATTCATCTGCCTTACTCACAAGACTCCTTGCATTAAAATAAATGCCATCCAGCCTTGCCATACTCCCTTGTGTCATTACATATTTGCTCTGCCTTCCAGACTGATTGTTTTTCCCTCTATATTTGGCTGTGCATCACCCCCTATTATAGCTCCGCTCCGTCTCCCACCCCCTTGCCAAGTTAGTTTAATCCCCCCCCCCAACAGCACTAGCAAACCTCCCCGCAAGGATGTTGGTCCTGTTCCGGTTCAGCTGCAACCCATCCGACTTGTACAGGTCCTACCTTCCCCAGAAGCAGACCCAGTGATCCAGGAAACTAAAGCCCTCCCTCCTGCACCACCTTAGCCACGCATTCATCTGCTCTATCCTCCTATTCCTATACTCACTAGCACAAGGCACCGGGAGTAATCCAGAGATTACAACCTTTGAGGTCCTGCTTTTTAATCTGTTACCTAGCTCCCTAAATTCTTGTTACAGGACCTCATCCCTCTTTCTACCCATGTCGTTGGTACAAATGTGAACCACGACCTCTGACTGTTCACCCTCCCCCTTCAGAATGCCCTGCAGCCGTTCAGTGACATCCTTGACCTTGGCACCAGGGAGGCAACATAACATCCTGGAGTCACGTCTGCGGCCACAGAAACGTCTATCTGTTTCCCTTATGATAGAATCCCCTATCATTATTGCTCTCCCACTCTTTTTCCTCCCCTCCTGTGCAGCTGAGCCATGGACTTGGCTCTTGCTGCATTCCCCTGAGAAACCATTTCCCCCATCAGTATCGAAAACGGAAAATCTGTTGGAGAGGGAGAGCGACCCAGGGGACTCCTGCACTACCTTCCTAGTTCTTTTACCCTGTCTGGCAGTCACCCATTCCATGTCTGCCTATGCACTCTTTATCTGCAGTGTAACCACTTCGTTAACTGTGCTATCCATGAAGATCTCAGCTTCGCGGATGCTCCACAGTGACTCCAGCTGCAGCTCCAGCTCTGAAACGCGGATTTTGATTAGCTGCAGCTGGAGACACTTCCTGCACATGTGTTTGCCCTGGACACCGAAAGTGCCCCTGACTTCCCACATAGCACAGGAGGAGCACTCCACGCTGCCGAGCTGCCCTGCCATGTCCTACCCTTAATTCACTCCCTTTACTTCCTTTAAATTAAAGAATACTAAATGTTGGATCTGTGGTTCAGTGGATACACTATTATTAAATAATCACATGGATGCTGTACATTAACAAATAACAGGTCTTTACTGGAGGAGGGTAATCTCTAGACTGGGGGTACAGAGGCATGCGCAAAGCTTATATACCGGTGTGGTCACTGCCGGTACTACAGTATACAGGAGCTGCAAAAGTAGTTCTGATTTAAAGGCACATACATTACAATTCCTCCCCTTTTAGATTAGTAATACCCCTAATATTCAAATAACAATTAACATTTCAACATGTACATTAAACAACAAATGTCCATTTATAGATTCAGTCTTTGGGGCGGCTTCCTGAACCTTTCGGGATAGCGCCTTTCCAGAGGTTCTTGTACTTGGTGCAGAGGCGATTCTGACCCCTTTTCATCGGGTAGTTCATCGGGTTCCACTGCTACTGGGTCTGAAGTAGATGCTACCTGTATGTCGGGTTCATCCCCAGGTACTCGAGACATGAGGTTGACGCGTTCCTGTGACGCTAAGATCTGATCGACGTGGCGTCTCAGAGTGTTCTCCCCGACATCCACTGTGTACATTAATGGGCCCTGCCTTGTACCTATCGTTCCGGGTTGCCACTTCTCTGTTCGATAGTCACGGGCCAAGACTGGTTGCCCTACATTGAAGCTCCTTGTCGGCTTCTCATTGATGTGCTGGAATTGTTTGTCCTCAACATTTCTTCGCACATTTGGTCTGAGCAAGTCCAGACAAGATCTCAACCTTCGGTTAAAGAACATCATGGCCGGGATCTGGTTGGTAACTGCATGTGTCGCGTTTCGGTAGGCTAATAAGAAATTGTCCATCTTATGCTGTAGTGGAATTTCATCATTGCACATGGCCTTTATCGCCTTCTTAAAGGTTTGTACGAACCTCTCAGCCAATCCATTTGTGGCTGGATGATACGGGGCGGATGTGTAATGCCTTACCCCATTTCTTTTCATGAATTTTTGGAAATCGTCGGACACAAACTGTGGTCCGTTATCAGAGCAAATCTGCTTTGGCAAACTGTTTCTGGCAAATATGGTCCGTAGGACTGCAATCATTTTCTCGGTAGTGGTTGAAGACATTTTTATCACCTCAGGCCACTTCGAATGAGCATCCACTGCTATTAAGAACATTGAGTCCATAAAGGGACCAGCGAAATCAATATGCACCCATTGCCATGGAGAGGAGGGCCACTCCCATGGGTGTAGAGGGGCATGTGGTGGTGCATTTTGGACCTTCTGGCATCCTAAGCAGCTCTTAGTTAGGTCTTCGATTTGTTGATCGATTCCCGGCCACCACACATAAGCCCTAGCTAGGCTTTTCATTTTCACTCCCCCCAGATGACCTTCATGTAGCTCATTTAGCATTCTCTTCCTTAACTTGGGTGGAATCACCACTCTGGATCCACACATCACTGTCCCCTGGCATACTGACAGCTGTTCTCTTCTGGATGAGAATGCTGGCAACAGTGAGTTGCCATGTGTTGGCCATCCCCTCACCGTCAATTCATATACCTGTGACAGCGTCGGATCATTGCGGGTCTCCTTCTCTATATCCGCGTTTGTTACTGGCAATCGTTCAATTATTGACGAATAAAATATCTCGATAGGGTCCACTGCTGGTGCTTCCTTCACAGTAGGCAGTGGCAGGCGCGATAGCCCATCAGCGTTCCCATGCTGTTTCGTGCCTTTATATTCTATTTCATATTGATTCGCCCCTAGAAACAGGGACCATCTTTGTAACCGCTGTGCAGTCATCACTGGAACGCCCTTCTTAGGATTAAAGATGGAGACAAGTGGTTGGTGGTCAGTCAGCAAGGTGAACTTCTGCCTATGCAGATAGTGGTTGAATTTTTTTACTCCCCATACTAGGCTGAGGGCCTCCCTGTCAATCTGGGCGTAGTTGCGCTCGGCTGAGGTTAGTGACCGAGACGCAAAGGCTACTGGCCTCTCCAACCCGTCTGGGAATTTGTGCGACAGCACCGCTCCAATACCGTAGGGTGATGCATCACATGCCAAACGAATTGGTAGTGCTGGGTTGAAATGGGCCAACACCTCTTTTGATGTGATCAATTCTTTACACTTCTGGAAAGCTCGTCTACATTCGTCATCCCACTTCCATGGTACCCCTGTTTGCAGTAGAGTGTTCAGCGGGTGTAATACCGTAGACAAATTTGGTAAGAACTTGTGGTAGCAGTTTACCAGCCCGAGGAACGACCTCAGTTGTGACACATTTTCCGGTGCTAGAGCCTTGACTACTGCCTCAATCTTGTCAGGGGACTTATGTAACCCCTCTTCATCGATGACGTGGCCACAATACGAGATCTGTTTCTGGAAAAACTCGCACTTGTGGCGATTAGCTCATAGCCCATACTCCTTTAATCTGGTGAGCACCTTCTCCAAGTTGGCGAGGTGATCACCGTCATTTTCGCCCGTGACCAAGATGTCGTCCAAATAACACTGGGTCCCTGGAATCCCTTGCAGGACCTGATCCATCGCCCTCTGCCAGATAGCCGGAGCCGAGGCTACTCCAAATACCAGCCGGTTGTATTGATAGAGACCTTTATGAGTGTTGATCGTAAGGTAATGTTTGGAAGCTTCTTCTACCTCCATTTGCAAGTACGCCTGGGCTAGATCAATTTTGGTGAAGCGTTTACCTCCAGATAGCGAGGCGAAAATATCCTCAATTCGTGGAAGCGGATATTGCACCGTGTGAAGGACTGAGTTCACTGTCACCTTAAAATCCCCACAGATGCGGACCTTCTTTGGTTCCCCAGGTGTATTACTCAACGACCTCTTCATTACAGGAATGATGGGTGTTGCCCACTCGCTCCAGTCCACTTTGGACAGTACTCCTGAACATTCCAACCCTTCCAGCTCTGCTTCAACAGCTAGTCTGATCGCATAAGGCACTGGTCTGGCCTTCAAAAACTTTGGGCTTGCATTTTCCTCTATTTTAATTGTTGCTGTTATTGCTTTTAGTGTTCCGAGTCCCTCCTGGAACACTTCTTTTGCGTCAGTTAGCATTTTTGACAGTCGTCCAGGTGTGACGTCGTCATCCTTTTTGGCCTCAACCTTCAGTGCCTGTATGGAATGCCAATCTAATTGTATCTTCCGGATCCATTCACGTCCTAGCAGTGGTGGTCCTCCATTTGGCAATACATATATATCCATTTTAGGTATTTCCTGGCCTTTATATGTCACTTTCACCCTTATTTTTCCTTTGGGGTAGACTTTTTGCCCCGTATATGTCTTAAGACAATCTCTGTAGCTTTCAAGGGTATGTGTGAAAATAGCCGCTTGTAGTCTCTTTGACTTATGACTGTTAGAGCTGACCCTGTGTCCAATTCCATTTCCACTTGGACTCCGTCTATCTTGAGTGTAACCCAGATAGTCTGGTGATCCTCCATTTTGGTTACTTTATGTAGTTTCAGACAACCCAGCTCCTTGCTTCCGGAGTCTGTGTCACCTTTCTGTTCGTCTGAACCACTGTCCATCACCTGGTGTACTTTTTTGTACTTCTCCTGTGGAGATTTCTTACTGTTGGTTTTCTTCCCAGACCTGCAGACTCTTGCTATGTGTCCTGCTTTCCCACGCTGCCTGCACACTTGGTCCTTGAACCAGCAATCTTTCTGGTCATGTGTTGTTCTGCCGCAGCGATAGCACTTCCCTGTTCCATAGGACATTTCATTGGTGCCATATTCTTGCGGTCTCCGTTGTATCTCTGCAGCGCCCCTTGCGGCTGATTCGTGTGATACTGCCATACTGAAAGCTTTGTCCAGCGTAAGGTCCTTTTCTGATAGAAGCCGTTTCTGGGTTCCTTCACTTTGTAGCCCACACACAAACTTGTCCCTTAACATGTCTGCTAGTCCCGCTCCAAACTGGCAGTGTTTCGATAGCTTGCGCAGTTCCGTTAGGTACTCAGCATTGCTTTCATCTTTGTGTTGGTTCCTTTTATGGAACTTAAATCATTCTGCTATCAGCAGCGGTGTGGGGTTTAAGTGGTCCTGTAGGATTTCTACTATGCTTTCAAAATTCTTGTTTACCGGCTTCTCTGGGGTTATTAGATTTCGCAGTAACCCATAAGTTTTTGCACCCATGGAATTTAACAGAACCAGTGCTTTATTAGCATCTGGCACTTCATTCACCCTGCAGTACACCTCAATACGTTCCACATATGTCACCCAACCTTCGACTTCATTGTCGAACGTAGAGATATTGTCACTCTTCGGCATCCTTGGGTGTGCGTTAACTATCACCAATGGTGCCTCCCGCGCTTCCCCTTCTTCTCCGCTGGCACAAAATGGCATCTCCCGCGCTTTCCTTCCTTCCCGCGCTCGCCCTTCTTCTCCGCTGCGGCTTCTAAAAATGGCGTCTCCCGCGCTCCTCCTTCTCCGCGGCTCAATGGCGTCTCCCGCGCTCTTCCTTCTTGTCCGCGGCTCAATGGCGTCTCCCGTTTCTTCGCCCCGCGGACCCTGTTCAGCCCGTGAGCACTGGCTGTGCTCTGCGCGTTCTTCTTTTGATATTTTTCGACGCCGCTCAGTCTAGAACCCGGCTGTTTCTTACCCTCTCTCTCTCCGGTTTGTTTTTTTTTCTCGACGCCGCTCGGTGTTCAACCCCCGGTTGCGCCCTGCGCTCTTCACCCTCTGTCTTACCCCGTTAACGCTGCTCGCCTCTCTCTCCGCCGTCGGTCGGCTCCAGCCGCCGCTGCTCAGGAAGGGTCTGCGCTGGACCTGTCGTCGGTCTCTTACTGCTCGTTGTGGCTGGGGAACCAAGCCCGGTTCTCCACAGCCTCCCCTGCGAAGTTGGATCTCTGCCTGACTGCTGGGCGGTTGCTCGTGGTCGACGCCCGTGTTCCTGGCCTCGACTATTTATTTTTTTCTGTTGCAGGTAGATTCGAATCGACACTCGTCACCACTGTTGGATCCATGGTTCAGTGGATACGCTATTATTAAATAATCACACGGATGCTGTACATTAACAAATAAAAGGTCTTTACTGGAGGAGGGTAATCTCTAGACTGGGGGTACAGAGGCATGCGCAAAGCTTATATACCGGTGTGGTCACTGCCGGTACTACAGTATACAGGAGCTGTAAAAGTAGTTCTGACTTAAAGGCACATACACTACACTAAATACACTAGGGACCTTCCTTCCCTTTAAACACTACTTATTCTAAACTAGAGACCTTACTTTTACTTCAAAAACTGGAGTGTAGAAATACTCACCAGGTCCTACTTACCAATCAGCTCCTTCCCTGGTTGTGACATCACTTTAGCGGTTTCAAAGTTGTTGTTTGACTGCTCCCGCTCTCGGACTCTTTCCTTGGTGTAAAGTAAGAACCAATTCCCAAATCGCAGCAGTCTGTTTAAACCGCACTCAGGGCTCCACCCAGGGTCACTGCTGCTGCCGGTGAGTCTCGGCCTCGCTCGCTCTCCCGCTGCTTAAATCCTCGGTGTCCTCGCTCAGGCTCCACCCAGGGCTGCTGCTGCTGTGGTGAGTCTGGGCCTCGCTCGCTTTCCCGCTGCTTAAATCCTCAGTGTCTGCACTCAGGCTCCACCCAGGGCCATTGCTGCTGCCTGTGATGTCCTTGTGGTTTTTCTCTCTTTCCCGTTCTCTGCGCTCAGTATCCAATCAGGGCTGCTCTCGCTGCAGCTGCCGCCAGTGAGTCTCATACGGTAATCAGTCTCTTCTTTATCACCAACTTTACTTTCAAAAACTTGGATAGAGAACAATGTTGTTAGATTTAGGGCTTGCACATGGCACTATTAAACATCATATTTATAGAATGTTTGGATACTTTTGAAGGGAACTAAGATAAGTCCTATAAGAAAAACAAATAATTTGCATTTATATAGAACCTCCCCAGCACTTCACAGCAAATATAGCACTTCTGACATGTAATTGTTGCTGTTATGTGGCAGCCAATTTGCACACAGCAAGCTCCCACAAACAGCAATGTGAGAAATGATCAGTTAATCTGTTTTGTTGTGTACTCAAATAAGAGGCCTAATATGAGTTTGAAGGCCCCTGTGCAAAATTAGGTGGTCCTGAACACAGCTGGACCTTTAATTTTTGAATGGGTGGCTGCTGATGAAGCAAGAGAAAGCAAACAGGAACTATACTGAAAGCTGTTAGAGATTCATATACTGTATTGTTCCGTGCCATTCGTATAAAATTGTAACCAATATCCACACATGCATTTTTCACAGCAGTCAGCATAAGGAACGCTAGCTGAATTGTCCCCTCCTTCAGCCAGGGATACTGAGGTAAATTGTAACACTGCCACAGTTAAGATCAGCTAATTCTGCATAGGGTAAAGATCAAATCTGGAACTCTCTTTCTATAGTAAGGGTGCTGAACTCCGCCCCCCCCCCCCCCCCGGATTGATCGGGAGTCTCCTGGAATGGAATATAAATCTACTGGGCAATGCTGCTAGCAACTAGGGAGGAAAGTAGAGTTTCACACCTGTGGCATGCACCTGCGTATTTTATTCCCCACTACTCCGAACAGCGCTTCATCCAGGACACTTAGAACCATGCTCCCAATGTGAACGGAATGTGTTTTGTGGGGGGTTGGGGGGGCAGTGGAAAGGAACTCAAACCAGGTCTGACCCACGTCAGATTGGTGACCTGTGGATGCAAATTTGAAAGTGTTTAATTGCCTGAATTATCATCACTTGGGTTGCGGGTAGAGACTCACTGTGTCTGGGGCCAGGCGACCCGAAGCCAGGTTGAGCCCCATTTGTACTAGGCGCTTGGCTCTGTTTCTGTCTGTGGATCAGTGACCTTCAGGCAGTCACCTTAGAACAGAGCCAAGAGGCAAACATGAGGGTCAGGTTCCACTTGATAATGCAGCTTTGGTTGATAACTGGGTTAATAAATCATTACAGATCACAGCCAGCACTCGGGGGGGTGGAGGAACCCCCTGAACTATTTATCCCATTCCTGGGCAACAAGATTATTTATTTGGGTGATTTCCATTTGTTTTTAGGGAAATGATTTCTGGTTAATTTCAGATGCTCTGGGTTCTGTTGTGTGACTATTAGACACTGGATTCTTGGTGCTTTCTATGTGACTGTCAGCTGATGTTTTATAACAAATCTTTCCAGTCACTCCCTCAGAACAATATGAAAGTACCTTTTTGGAGTCCTGTGTAACAAACCATAAACTGCTCTTCCTCTCCATGCTTTCATTTTTTTTCTTGTGTTCTGTGTACTTAAGATAGGGACCATATTAAGTCTATGGATGTTTTCCCAACGATTCAGCTGAGGCATAATACAGGAAAACTTCGCCATCCCCAAAGGTTAGCCCTACGGTTTTCTTTAAATCAGAGCACTTAGTAGCAAGGGATTGGCAGTTCTTGTAGAATGAATGTCTCAATTTTGGTCAGGATCCTTGGAGAGCAGAAGTCAAGTGTCCTCAACCTAGCTGACTTGAAATGCAGCTGGAAGGGGTGAAAGTACTGTTCTGACTCACTTTGCCAGCCTGTCACACCAGTGTTTTGTCTGTAAGAAATAGCTGTGCATTTGATAGCTTTGCTCTGGTATTGAGAGCTTGGGGGTGGAAGGGAGAAGTACATTGTGATTTCTAGCTATAGATAAATAATGTTGAACAGATTTACTCTCATTAAAGGGGCACTGTCTTTTGCCAGGTTTGTAAGTAGTAAAGCAGAGTAACGTGCTGCCATTACCTTGTGACTAATCTGCTATGAATTTGAATTTAATTCAAAACAGCATATAATTCACCAAGTACTCCTGCTGCAGTAGATATGGTATTTGAAGAATGGGCATACATTAGCCAACACAATCAGCAGAGTTTGCATAGCAGGCTGTTTCTAGCCCATAGGGTATTGAAGTTTGCAAATTATACCAAAATAGGAGGTATAGTTAATTCTTTAGAAGACCAAAAGAAACTGCAATGGGATTTTGATGAGATGGGGGAATGGGCTAAAATGTGGAAGATGTAATTCAATGTCAATAAATGTGAGGTGATGCATTTTGGTAAAAACTAATAGCAGTAATTCTGTTCTGAATAGGTAGGCTGGGTGCTGTGGTAGAGCAGAGGGACTTAGGTGTACAGGTTCACAGAATATTACAGGCAGCACCTCAGGTTGATAAGGCTCTAAAAAAACAGCTAATATAATTCTAGGTTTTATCTCGAGGTATGGGGTAAAAATTGGACCTTGTTGTGCCTGTTTTAAGGGTGTAAAACGGTGCAACAAGGGTCAATTTTGGGGACTAAAATCTTGTCTCCCAAGGACACCAATATTGGGTCAAGTCATTTTTCAGATGTCCCTGGTGGCCACCTAAAATATGCTCCTTATATATATATGTAAGTAAGGGGTCTAAAGCCTGTGGTTAGGCATTTATTGCCCATCCCTACTTGCCCTTGAGAAGGTGGTAATGAGCCGCCTTCTTGAACTGCTGCAGTCCATGTGGTGAAGGTACTCCCACAGTGCTGTAAGGGAGGGAGTTCCAGGATTTTGACCCAGCGACGATGAAGGAATGGCGATTTTTTTTCCAAGTCAATATGGTGTGTGACTTGGAGGGGAACTTGCAGGTAGTGGTGTTCACATGCGCCTGATGCCAGACTTGGTCAAATGCTAGTACGATAGCAAAATACTGCAGATGTTGGAAATCCGAAATAACAACAGAAAATGCTGGAAAAACTCAGCAAGTCAGGCAACATCCGTGGAGAGAAATTTGAGTTGACGTTTCGGGTTTGACCCTTCTTCAAAAAGAAGAAGGGTCAAACCCGAAACGTCAACTCAAATTTCTCTCCACGGATGTTGCCTGACTTGCTGAGTTTTTCCAGCATTTTCTGTTGTTATTTTGGTCAAATGCTGCCTTGATGTCAAGAGCAGTCACTCTCACCTCACCTCTGGAATTCAGCTCTTTTGTCCATGTTTGGACCAAGGCTGTAATGAGGTCTGGAGCCAAGTGGAGCTGGTGAAACCCAAACTGAACATCAGTGAGCAAGTTATTGGTGAGTAAGTGCCGCTTAACAGCAGTGTTGATGACACCTTCCATCACTTTGCTGATGATTGAGAGTAGATTGATGGCGTGGTAATTGTAGGGGGAATGAGCTAAAATGTGGCAGATGGCATTCAATTTCAGTAATGAGGTGATGCATTTTGGTAAAATAAATAGCAGTAATTATACTCTGAATGGAAGTAGGCCTGGTGCTGTGGGAAGAGCAGAGGAACTTGAGGGAACAGGTTCACAAGACATTAAAGGCAGCACCTCAGGTTGATAAGGCTCTAAAAAAAAAGCTAATAGAATTCTAAGTTTTATCTCAAGAGGTATACGGGTAGAAATTGGACCACATTGTGCCTGTTTTAAGGGTGTAAAATAGCCGCAACTAGGGACTATTTTAGGGACTAACGCCTTTTACCCTAAGGACGCCTGAAAGACTTCTGATCCAATATTGGGTGGCGTAATTTTTCAGACGTCACTGGTGGCCGCCAAAACCAGTCGTTGGGCTCCTTACATATGTAAATGAAGGGCCGAATGTTTGTTTTAGGCCCCTTTACAGAAATTGGATTGCTATGAACGGATCAGGCACCAGGCCTGATCTACTCTGGATTTTTCAGTGGCCTAAGCAGCAGCCAGCAACAGATGGTAGTTTAAAAAAAAAATTGTTCAAAAATGTTGCTGTGGAGCCAGGAGCTGGATTGCTGCCGACGAGGCACATAGCCCAACATTCATCTACTTAAATTGGGAAAGCTGCCTGTGGAGGCATGACAAGCACCAGCATCTCATCCAAATAGTGTAAAACTAGCTATTTCACCTTGTCCAGAAAAAATAGAACCAGAGAACTTGGCCTGCCCTTGAAGGGGGGTAAAATGAATCTGTGGAAACAATATTTCAGTGAGCGAGTGGTCAATCTATGGCACAGGCTCCCTTGGGAGATGGTGGAAGCAGACAGTATTGATTCAGTCACATGCAAATTAGATAGATTTCTTTCAAAAATTAACATTTTGGGTATTTTGTTATGAGTAATTTGAGACATGATATGTGGGAAGTGTAACATGCTTGGGAGGATCAGGTGACTTTGGACCTATGATTCCCCAAGCTCTCCACCATTGGGGATTTCCTTGTGTCATGTCTGGGTCTTTTGTAGACTGCTAGAGATTGATTACTATGATTAGTCAACAACTCCATTATCATTGTATCATGCGACTGCCAGGGTGGTAGAAGATGATGATGTGCCTCAATTATTCCGAGACTCGAAGTTAGCAGAACAAAAGTAAGGCTTTTATTAACTCAGAACATAACACGTAAAATAGAGAGATGTCTACCTTCAGGAGGCTGATGCCCGACTGAAGTTAGATTACAAAGGAGCCAGGTATGGGCGGAGCCCTGCACACAACCAGTTCCAGCACATTCCAGTACATAATACATGAGGACTGGGGGAAGGGAAAAGACACAGAAAGCAGGCAGTTACAAGACACAGAAAACAGGCAGTGATGAATGGAATATATTTCATCACATTCACCCCTTCTATAGATTTAGTCTGTTCGGGGGTTTGATAGTCCTCTGCGACCGACGTGGCTGTTGTGGTGCCGCGGGTGTCGGCTGGGTGTCCCCGGTAGCCTCCTGGGTCTCTGCCGGGGGTGCCGCTGGGGTTGTTGAAGGGGTAGTTGGTGGGGGTGCCGTTGGTCGATGTTCTTCCGGGGTGATGAAAGAATAGTGGGTGGGTAAGGGTTGCTGTGATCGTCGTCGCTGCTATTGCCGTGGTTGTTGTCGATGCCGGCTGGGGCGACGTCTTTTATGGACACGGTGTCCTCCCTTCCGTCGGCGTGCCGGACATATGCGTATTGGGGGTTGGCGTGGAGTAGGTGTACTGGCTCCACGAGAGGGTCCGTCTTGTGGCCCCTCACATGCCTTCGCACGAGTACCGGACCTGGGGTGGAGAGCCATGACGGCATGGATACGCCTGAGGTGGATTTCCGAGGAAAGACAAACATTCGTTCATGAGGCGTGGCATTAGTGGCCGTACACAATAGCGACCGTATCGAATGGAGCACATCCGAGAGGACTTCCTGCCAGCAGGAGATAGGGAGGCCCTTGGTCCTTAGAGCTAGAGTGACTGCTTTCCACACTGTCCCATTCTCTCGCTCCACCTGGCCGTTACCCCGGGGGTTGTAGCTGGTGGTACGGCTCGTGGCGATCCCCTTGGACAGCATGTACTGGCGTAGCTCTTCACTCATGAAGGACGCCCCCCTATCCGTGTGGATATAGCTCGGCATACCGAACAGGCAGAACAGGCTGTTGAGGCATTTAATGTCTGGGCAGGGGAAGGCGAATGGGAAACGGGAGTATTCGTCCACAATGTTCAGGAAGTAAACATTGCGGTCGACGGACGGGAGGGGGCCCTTGAAATCTAAGCTGAGCCGCTCGAAGGGCCGTGTAGCTTTGATTAAGTGGGCTCTATCTGGGCGGTAGAACCGAGGCTTGCACTCAGCACAAGTGCGGCAGTTCCTGGTCAGAGACCGAACTTCCTCAATCGAGTAGGGTAAGTTACGGGACTTTATGAAGTGGAACAGCCGCGTGACCCCTGGGTGGCAGAGGTCGTTGTGGAGGGTCTGTAGCCGATCCTCGGTGGCGCTGGCACACATCCCTCGTGAGAGGGCGTCAGGGGATTCGTTAAGGGCCCCTGGCCGGTAAATGATGTCGTACTCGAAAGTGGAGAGCTCGATCCGCCACCTAAGAATCTTATCATTTTTAATCTTCCCCCTCTGTTTATTGTTGAACATAAACGCTACCGATCGCTGGTCGGTAAGTAGGGTGAAGCGTTTGCCGGCTAGGTAGTGGCGCCAGTGGCGCACTACCTCCACGATGGCTTGGGCCTCCTTTTCCACGGAGGAGTGTCTGATCTCGGGGCCTTGGAGGGTCCTCGAGAAGAAAGCTACGGGCCGCCCCGCCTGGTTGAGGGTGGCCGCCAAGGCGAAGTCGGACGCATCACTTTCCACTTGAAATGGAGTGTTCTCGTCCACTGCCTGTAGCGTGGCCCGCTCAATATCCTGCTTAATGCTTTTGAAGGCGGCGTGGGCCTCAGCAGAGAGCGGAAAAGAGGATGCTTTCAAGAGGGGGCGGGCTTTGTCGGAGTAGTTGGGGACCCATTGGGAATAGTAAGAAAATAACCCCAGGCACCTTTTCAGGGCTTTGGGAGTGTTGGGCAGGGGCAGCTCCCGTAGGGGGCGCAATCGGTCGGGGTCTGGTCCGATTTCCCCATTCTCCACCACGCTGCCCAGTATGCAGAGGCGCGTGGTGTTGAAAACGCACTTGTCCTCGTTATAGGTGAGGTTGAGTTTTTGTGCGGTTTTCAGGAACCTCTCGAGGTTCGAGTCGTGATCCTGCTGGTTGTGACCGCAGATGGTGACGTTGTCGAGGTAGGGGAAGGTTGCCTGCAAGTGGTGGTCATCGACCATGCGATCCATCTCCCTCTGAAAGACCGAGACCCCGTTCGTCACCCCAAAGGGGACTCTGAGGAATTGGTAGAGGCGTCCGTTCGCCTCGAAGGCGGTGTACGGGCGGTCCTCTGGTCTGATAGGGAGCTGGTGGTACGCTGACTTGAGGTCGATGGTGGAGAACACCCGGTATTGGGCGATTTGGTTCACCATTTCTGATATGCGGGGTAGCGGGTAGGCGTCTAGTAGGGTGTACCTGTTGATCGTTTGACTATAGTCGATCACCATCCGTTTCTTCTCGCTACCCCTTACCACTACCACTTGGGCGCGCCACGGGCTGTTGCTGTGTTCAATAATGCACTCTTTCAGGAGCCTGTCTACCTCGGTCGCGATAAACCGCCTGTCCTCCCAGCTGTACCTCCTGCTTTTGGTCGCTATTGGCCGGCAGTTAGGGGTAAGGTTCGCGAATAGCGAAGGCGGCTTTACCTTCAGGGTAGCCAGACCGCACACTGTGAGGGGCGGCTGGGACCCACCGTACTTGAGCGTGATGCTTTGGTGGTTGCACTGGAAATCCAAACCCAAGATCACGCTCGCACATAGATTCTTCATGATTAATACTTTAAAATTATCATACACAGTTCCGTTAACGCACAATTGTACCATGCAGTAACCCAGAATGGTCGATGTCTGGGTTTTATCGGCCATAGAGATGGTACCCTGAGCAGGGACCACCTTTAGGGAGAGTTGTTGTGCCAGTTCAGGGTGGATAAAACTCTCCGTGCTTCCACTGTCAATTAAGCATTTAACCCGGCACCCATTTACCTCGATGTCCACCATTGATTTGGATAGCGGATGCGGCCTGGTCTGGTCCACTGTGACCGATGCCACTGTAGGGCCCTGATCGATACAAGATGGCGTCCACGCTGTCTGCTCATAAGATGGCGGACCCCACGAGGTCGGGCAAGATGGCGTCCAAGATGGCCGCTCCCACGGCGCACACGCGGCGGTGGCGGGTTTTCCGGCGGTTGGTTTTCCGGCGGGGTTCCCTCTGCACACCTTCCCGAAGTGCCCCTTCTTACCGCACTTAAAGCAGGTGGTGCCTTTCGCCGGGCACAGGTTTCTGGTGTGCTTTGGCTGCCCGCAGAAGTAGCAGTTGGGTCCTTGACGCATCGCGGCTGTCGTAGGGCTTCTGGGGGGAGAGCTGGGCCCCGCCGGTGTCGGGCTGCCGGGCGGGGAAGATGCCTTCCAAGATGGCGGCGCCCTCGGTGCACACGTGGCGGCGTGGGCGGCGCGGGCTGAAGAGTAGGCGTCCGAGTTTCTCTGGGCCATCTCCAGGGACCGCGCGGTGTCCGCAGCCTGTTTCAGGTCCAACTCCGTTTTTTCCAGCAGTCTTTGCCGGATGTGAGTGGAGCTGAGGCCTGTGATAAAGACATCGCGAACAAGCTCGTCGGTGTACACTGCGGCTTTTACATCTCGGCACTTACAGTCCTTGCCAAGCTTTTTCAGGATGCTTAGGAACTCCTCCACCGATTCCCCAGGTCGCTGTGCGCGAGTAGCGAGTAGATGCCTAGCATACACCTCATTCGTAGGCTGCTGGTAATGCGCCTTTAAGGTGTTGCAGGCGGCCAGGTACGTATCGGCGTCTTGGATGAGGGGGTAAACCCGGTGGCTTACCCAATTCCGTAGCATTCCGAGTCTCATCTTCGCAGTGTCCGTAGCGTCTTTGACGGCTGCGGAATTGTCCAGGAAGAATTCCATACAGTCAAACCAGTGTCCGAAGCGTGCTGATGCGTCCGGAGCATGTTGATCCAAATCCAAACGTTCGGGTTTCAGGAGTTGATCCATTGTGTTGAAAATTGAGTTAATAAAATTGATGTGCCTCAATTATTCCGAGACTCGAAGTTAGCAGAACAAAAGTAAGGCTTTTATTAACTCAGAACATAACACGTAAAATAGAGAGATGTCTACCTTCAGGAGGCTGATGCCCGACTGAAGTTAGATTACAAAGGAGCCAGGTATGGGCGGAGCCCTGCACACAACCAGTTCCAGCACATTCCAATACATAATACATGAGGACTGGGGGAAGGGAAAAGACACAGAAAGCAGGCAGTTACAAGACACAGAAAACAGGCAGTGATGAATGGAATATATTTCATCACAGATGAACTAGATGGAACTTAATCTTTTATCATCTAGAAATTCCTTATTTCCTATGTAAGTGAGGCCATAGCACTAATTTTAGGCTGGCCTCGGGTCTCACAGTTCACGTGTGTGCTGATGGCATGCCATTGGTTATGTGCTCAAAAATGGGCCATAACCAATTTTTACCTTGTAGATTTAAAAGCCAAGAGGTAATCATAGAATCATACAGCACAGAAGGAGGCCATTTGTCCCATTGTGCATGTGTCAGCTCTTTGAAAGAACATAGGAATAGGAATAGGCCATTTAGCTGCTCGTGCCTGCTCTGCCATTCAATGGCTGATCTGTGACTTTGCGCCATATTCCTTAATACCTTTGGTTAACAAAAATCTATCAATCTCAGATTTAAAATTAACAATTGATCTAGCATCAATTGCTGTTTGCAGAAGAGAGTTCCAAACTTCTACCACCCTTTGTGTGTAGAAGTGTTTCCTAACTTCACTCCTGAAAGGTCTGGCTCTAATTTTTAGACTATGTCCCCTAGTCCTAGACTCTCCAACCAGCGGAAATAGTTTCTCTCTATCTACCTTATCTGTTGCCCTTAATAACTTGAAAACTTCGATCAAATCATCCTTAACTGTCTAAATTCTAGGGAATACAACCCTAGTTATTGAAATCTCTCCTCATAATTTAACCCTTGGAGTCTGGGTATTATTCTGCACTCCCTCCAAGGCCAATATATCCTTCTGAGGTGTGCTGCCCAGAACTGCTCACAGTACTCCAGGTGTGGTCTAACCAGGGCTTTGTATAGCTGTAACATATCCAATTAGTCCCACTCCCCAGCTCTTTCCCTATAGCCGTGCAAATTTTTCCTTTTTAATTATATATCCAATTTCATACTTTTGCACCTTGTGGTGATTATTCTTGTTTTATAAGAAGCATTGTAATTGGTTGCCTGTTTTCCTGCCTTGAGATATATGCTGTAAACCTATTGGTTAGTTGATGTCATGTGACCTGTGGTGGCCATCTTAAATTCAGTACTCCACAGTCTGGTTGAGACTGGGGGCTAGATTTTCAGTATAGACAGTTTTGGGGCGCTAACCTTAGCGCCCGCCTGAAGTTAGCGCCCGCCCCAAAGTAGCGCCTCGTTGCTGGAAATTCAGTGGCTTCGCCCTAAGAGGTTGGTGGAGCGCTAAAAGAGGCGTTCCACTACTATCTTTAGGTGCTAAGCCGGCGGTGCAGAGCGCAACACCCGAGCTCGGGCGCAGCGCACGGCAGACACTCTGGTGCCAGTGAGCTCTTAAAGGGGAAGGGTGCATGTGTTTTTTTCAACGGCAGAGTCTGGGGGGGAAAACAGGAGGAGGAGGAGGAGGAAGAGGAGGAGGAGGAGGAGGAGGAGGAGGAGGAGGAGGGAAACATACATACACCGTTCACAACAACACACTGGATCCTTCCACACAACACATGCAGACTGCCTTTTATAGTGCAGGAGGAGTGCCCTTTAATTTGCGCTCCCCAGGGTGTGTTGCGTTCCATTTTACAAACGCTCTGGCCGCCAGCCGCACAATGGGGCGGTCCGACTGAAGTTTGGATTCGGGGCGGCCAAAGGGCGTTGCACGAGGATGTGACGTCATTTTCTGCGCGCGCATCCGGGCGGCCGCTAAACTTTGCGCCGGCGCTAACGGGCAACTTAATTTGGGGCAAACTGCGCTGCGCCCGGGCGCTACACGCATAGCGCCCGAAAATCACTTCTCTTAAGGCGCTAACTGCTGGCGCAAGCAACTGAAAATCTAGCCCCGGGAGCTTAAGATGTACTGCTGGTTTTTAAGGTTAATAAAGCCTAGCTTTTGAAAGGCAATCTACTCTTCATTTCAATTTATTAACCTTGAACTATAATGGAACGATATCTTCGACCGGAACGATTTAATGCTGACCCTAATTCTGCAGGAGTGGATGATCAATGGAAACATTGGTATCGTACATTTAAAAACTTTTTGGGTGTGTTGGATCAGCAATCTCTAAAGTTGGATACACTAATCAACTACATTGCTCTGGATGTGTACAAGTATATTTTGGACTGTGAAACTTATGAATTGGCTATTGCTACGTTGGAAATTTTTTTTGTTAAACCCAAAAATGAGGTATTTGCACGTCACCTTTTATCTGCCCGTAGGCAGCAGGCGGGAGAATCCTTGGATGCTTATTTGCAGGCACTCCGGTGCCTTGGTGCTGACTGTAATTATAGGGCTGTGTCTGCAGAAGAATATAAGGAAGAGTCGGTACGGGATGCATTTATTAATGGATTACTGTCTAGATCAATTCGTCAGCGGTTGTTAGAAAATAAGATCTTGGATCTTAAGAGTGCTTTTGAGCAAGCCTCTACATTGGATTTGGCTCAGAGAAGTTCGGATTCTTATGCTCCTTTTGATCAGCCTGCGACCGTGGTTTCGGCAGTTCCAGATGGAAGGGAATTATGTGGATTTAATAGGAGTGGTTTACCAGATTCCGAAACAGTTTCTACTTTGGCAGCTGTTGCCTCTAGGATTCAGAAGTGTTATTTCTGCGGGAACGCCCGGCACCCTCGTCTGAAGTGCTCTGCCCGGGAGGCTGTGTGTAGTAAATGCGGCAAGGGAGGTCATTACGCATGTGTTTGTAAATCGGTTGCCTCCTCTGCGACCATTCAGCCTTTAGATAGGGCGTTTATTGCATCAGTTTCTGCCGCCTTTTCCCATGGCCTAAACAAAGCTATAGTTATGGCCCAAGTTAATGGGTTAGAAGTGAAGGTCCTTATAGATACGGGCGGTACTTAGAGCTTTATAAGTCTTCAGTTTGTGAGGGAGAAGCGTTTGAAATTTTCGCCTGTTTCCTATCAGGCGTGTATGGCTCAGACGACTCTCACCTCACAAGTAGCTGGTTGTTGCCTTGTGAAATTAATTCTCTTAGGTAATACGTATACTGATATATGCCTATTTGTTCTGCCTAATCTCTGTGCGGATATTTTGATTGGTCATGATGTGCTTCAATTACATGAGTCCCTCAGTCTTTCTTTCGGAGGAACTAAGCCACCTTTGTCTATTTGTGGATCAACTTCTTTATCCATTTCTCCATTATCATCTTTTACTAATTTGATGTCAGACTGTAAGCCAATTGTTACTAAGTCAAGAAGGTATAGCTGTCAGGATAAAGAATTTATTAATCTTCATAATGCTTTGTGCCATCCTGGTGTTACGCGGATGATACACTTGGTACGCAGTAAGAATTTGCCCTTTTCAGTTGAAGACGTCAAGCGGATGACTTCGTCATGCTCTGTTTGTGCCCGGTGTAAACCGAATTTCTCTAAGCTTCAACGAGCTCATCTTATAAGGGCTACTTTTCCCTTTGAACGCCTGAGCATTGATTTTAAGGGGCCCCTTCCTTCAACGACTCAGAATCGATATATATTTACTGTTGTGGATGAGTTTTCAAGGTTCCCTTTTGCTTTTCCTTGTACAGATGTATCAGCTGCTACAGTTATTAAATGTCTGACTCAACTTTTTGTCATCTTTGGGATGCCTGCGTATATCCATTCGGATCAGGGAAGTTCTTTTATGTCTTCCCAGTTGAAGGAATACCTCCAGAGTCGGGGAATTTCTATTAGCAGAACTACCCCGTATAATCCCCAGGGTAATGGACAGTGCGAACAATACAATGGGGTGATCTGGAAGGCAGTTATGTTGGCTTTGACATCTCGGAACCTTGAGAATACACAGTGGGAAATGGTATTGCCTGATGCCCTGCATTCCATTAGATCATTGCTTTCAACGGCTACTAATGTGACTCCCCATGAAAGGCTTTTCAACTATCCACGGAGATCCACTACGGGATATTCGGTACCTTCATGGCTTACTATGCAGGGACCTGTGCTGCTCCGATGCCATGTTAGACTGTCAAAGTATGATCCTTTAGTGGAGGAGGTGGAGCTATTGGAGGCAAATTCCCAATATGCTCACATTCGATTCCAAGATGGGAAAGAAAGTACGGTTTCAGTTAAAGACTTAGCTCCTTGTGGTGGCCAGCCCTCTTCTGAGGATATTAACAATAGCCATAATTCAGATAATGTTGATGTCGTCACAGATACTACGAATATTTCCAATCCTATTGCAGACACTTACAATTCTCTTAGTCTGCCCTCGATGGATGTTTATGACTCTCCCAGTTTACCTTCTAATGGGACTTCCAATTCAGAAACCGTTGATAATCAGGATATTGATAGCCTCCCTGCAGAAGATATTTCTGTGTCTCCTGGTGTGGGAGGGCAAGGAACTTTATCAAGGTTAAGAAGGTCGACACGAACAAGATATCCGGTTGACCGATTAAAAGATGGACTTTTAAAATAATTTGATAGTAAAATTTTTAAATTGTTGAAATATTATACATGTATTGTTTTAGTCATAAATAACTAATTGTAAATTGTAAAGGCTACCTGGGTTGAAGTATATTTTAAAAGGAGGGGTGAATGTGGTGATTATTCTTGTTTTATAAGAAGCATTGTAATTGGTTGCCTGTTTTCCTGCCTTGAGATATATGCTGTAAACCTATTGGTTAGTTGATGTCATGTGACCTGTGGTGGCCATCTTAAATTCAGTTCTCCACAGTCTGGTTGAGACTGGGAGCTTAAGATGTACTGCTGGTTTTTAAGGTTAATAAAGCCTAGCTTTTGAAAGGCAATCTACTCTTCATTTCACACCTGCTTCTACTATCCTTTCAGGCAGTGCATTCCAGATCATAACAACTCACCGAGTACAAAAAAAATCTCATCTCTGCCTGTTTTTTTTGCCAATTATGTCCTCTGGTTACCAACCGTCTTGCCACTGAAAACAGTGGTGAGAATGAGGAACTTAAAGAAATTATTATTAGTAAAAAAACCAGTACTAGCAAAATTAATGGGACTAAAAGTCAACAAATCCTGCAGATTGGAGGATAGCAAATGTAACCCCGCTATTTAAGAAAGGAGGGAGAGAGAAAACAGGGTTAGCCTCACATCAGTAGTTGGGAAAATGCTGGAATCTATTATAAAGGATGCAGTAACTGGGCACTTAGAAACTAATAGTAAGATTGGATTTATGAAAGGGAAATCCTGTTTAACAAACCTATTGGAGTTCTTTGAGGATGTAACTAGTGGAGTAGACAAAGGGGAAACGGTAGATGTGGTGTATTTGAATTTTCAGAAGGCCTTCGATAAGGTCCCACACAAGAGGTTGGTGAACAAAATTAGGGCACATGGAATTGGGGGTAATATACGAGCATGGATTGAGAATTGGTTAAAAGACAGAAAACAAAGAGTGGGGATAAACGGGTCTTTTTCAGGATGGCAGGCTGTGACTAGTGGGGTACCGCAAGGATCGGTGCTTGGGCCCTAGCTAATTCACAATCTATATCAATGATTTGGATGAGAGAACTAAATGTAACATTTCCAAATTTGCTGATGATACAAAGCTAGGTGGCAGTGTCAGTTGTGAAGAGGATGTGAAGAGGCTTCAAGGGGATCTCGACAGGCTCAGTGAGTGGGCGAGAGCATGGCAGATGGAATATAATGTGGACAAATGTGAAGTTATCCACTTTGGTAGAAAAAACAGAAAGGCAGAGTATTTCCTAAATGGTGAAAGATTGGGGAATGCAGATGCTCAAAGGGTCCTGGGTGTCCTTGTACATTTGTCACTGAAAGTGAATGTGCAGGTGCAGCAAGCCATTAGGAAGGCAAATAATATGCTGGCCTTCATTACAAGAGGATTACAGGAGTAAAGAAGTCTTACTCCAAATATATAGGCAGGAAATGCAACACCTGCCCTTATACCTCCCCCCTTCCCACTGTCCAGGGCCCCAAACACCCCTTCCAGGTGAAACAGTGATTTACTTGTACTTCTTGCAATCTAGTATACTGTATTCGCTGCTCACAACATGGTCTCCTCTACATTGGGGAGACCAAACGCAGATTGGTGACCGCTTTGCGGAACACCTCCATTCAGTCCGTAAGGATGACCCCGAGCTTCCGGTCGCCTGTCATTTTAATTCACTGCCCCATTCCCACTCAGACCTCACTGTACTCGGGCTCTTGCATTGTTCCACGGAAGCTCAGCGTAAGCTCGAGGAACAGCAACTCAACTTCAGATTAGGCACTTTACAGCCTTCCGGACTCAATATCGAGTTCAGATCATAACTTCAGCCCCTATTACATTTTTACTTATATTTTTTATCCACACCTTTGTTTTGGCCCTTTCCCCTCCCCTTTTTTTCTCTCCCACATAGCAGCTGTCTCCCATTCTGCCAGCGCATTTCACACCTAATCTAGAGCCGTCTTTTGTCTCTGCTAGTCCTATCACCATCTCGTCTCGTTTTGAATACTTCTTAATGTCTCCACTTCTCTTTTGTTCTCTCCTAGCCCCCATACTGGCCTTTTAATCTATTTCATTTCCTGTGCTTCTTTAGTCTTGACAAAGGGTTTTGACCCGAAACGTTGACTCTATTTTCTCTCCACGGATGTTGCCTGGCCTGCTGAGTTTTTCCAGCATTTTCTGTTGTTATTTCCAAATATATAGGGCCTTGGTGAGACCACACCTGGAGTACTGTGTACAATTTTGGTCTCCTTACCTAAGGAACGATATACTTGCCATAGAGGGAGTGCAACGAAGGTTCAGGAGATTGATTCCTGGGATGGCGGGACTGTCATATGAGAAGAGATTGAGTAAACTAGGCCTGTATTCTCTTGAATTCAGAAGAATGAGAGGGGATCTCATTGAAGCATACAACATTATTACAGGGCTTGATAGGATGGATGCTGGGAGAATGTTTCCCTTGGCTGGGGAGTCTAGAACCAGGGGCCACAGCCTCGGGATAATGGGTAGGCCATTCAGAACTGAGATGAGAAGAAATTTCTTCACACAGAAGGTGGTGAATCTTTGGAATTCTCTACCCCAGAGGGCTGTGGAGGCTCAGTCATTGGGTATATTCAAAACAGAAGTCGATAGAGTTCTGACTAGTCAGGGCATCAAGGGATATGACGATAGGGCCGGTGAATGGAGTTGAGGCAGAAGATCAGCCATGATCTCATTGAATGGCAGAGCAGGTTCGAAGGGCCAAATGGCCTACTCCTGCTCCTATTTCTTATGTTCTTAGTTTTATCCCTATCTACTGTATCAAAACTTCTCATAATTTTGAACCCCTCTATTAAATCTCTCCATGATCTTCTTTTCTCTAAGAACAATCCTAGCTTCTCTAGTCTCTCCATATAATAAAATCCCCTCATCCCTGATACCATTCTGGTAAATCTCCTCTGTAACCTCTCCAAGGCCTTAACATCCTTTCTAATGATGAGCTTTTATAAAAAAAGGCATTGTCTTTTGATGAAGTCTAAAAGTGAAACTTTGCCAGGTTTGTAAGTAGGAAGACAGAGTGACATTATTCATGGTGCACCATGAGAAGTTACAGTAGTGCTGGGAAGTGCATACTGAATGGCTAATAGTGGGCAGGGATTTCTATAAAAGCGACGGGCAGCTCGGGAAAGTTTTGGAAGTTGGTAAACCGAGTGCAAGGGATTCCTCTTGGACTGAACAGTTAGAGGAACGTGTTTAGCCTGTCTGCCTAAACAGAAATGGAGTTTGATGTGTCGAGGGTAAAACTACATGTCCCAGCAGGCATTGCAGCTGCAGCACAGGCCATGCAGGATCCCAGTCACAGTTCCTGGATTGTTGTGGCCGGTGTACTAAAACTCACATTTAAAAAAATTATTTCTTGGGATGTGGGCGTCGCTGGCAAAGCCAGCATTTATTGCCCATCCCTAATTGCCCTTGAGAAGGTGGTGGTGAGCGCCTTCTTGAACCACTGCAGTCTGTGTGGTGAAGGTGCTCCCACAGTGCTGTTAGGTAGGGAGTTCCAGGATTTTGACCCAGCGACGATGAAGGAAAGGCGATATATTTCCAAGTCAGGATAGTGTGTGACTTGGAGGGGCACTTGGAGGTGATGGTGTTCCCATGCACAAAATGCCCTTGTCCTTCTAGGTGGTAGAGGTCATGGGTTTGGGAGGTGCTGTCGAAGCAGCATTGGCAAGTTGCTACAGTGCATCTTGTAGATGGTACACACTGCAGCCACAGTGCGCCGGTGGTGGAGGGAGTGAATGTTTAAGATAGTGGATGGGGTGCCAATCAAGTGAGTTGCTTGGTCCTGGATAGTGTCAAGCTTCTTGAGTGTTGTTGGAGCTGCACTCATCCAGGCAAGTTGAGAGTATTCCATCCTGACTTGTGCCTTGTAGATGGTGGAAAATGTTTGGGGAGTCAGGAGGTGAGATACTCGCCACAGAGTGCCCAGCCTCTGACCTGCTCTAGTGGCCACAGTATTTATGTGGCTGGTCCAGTTAAGTTTCTGGTCAATGGTGTTGACCAGAATGTTGATAGTGGGAGATTCGGCGATGGTAATGCCGTTGAATGTCAAGGGGCGGTGGTTAGACTCTCTCTTGTTAGAAATAGTCATTGCCTGGCACTTGTGTGGCACGAATGTTACTTGCCACTTATCAGCCCAAGCCTGAATGTCGTCCAGGTCTTGCTGCGTGTGGGCATAGACTGCTTCATTAACTGAGGAGTTGCGAATAGAACTGAACACTGTACAATTATCAGCGAACATCCCCACTTCTGACCTTATGATGGAGGTAAGTTCATTGATGAAGCAGCTGAAGATGGTTGGGCCTAGGACACTGCCCTGAGGAACTCCTGCAGCGATGTCCTGGGGCTGAGATGATTGGCCTCCAACAACCATAACCAACTTCCTTTGTGCTAGGTATGATTCTAGCCAGTGGAAAGTTTCCCCCTGATTCCCATTTACTTCAATTTTACTAGGGCTCCTTGATGCCACACTTGGTCAAATGCTGCCTTGATGTCAAGGGCAGTCACTCTCACCTCACCTCTGGAATTCAGCTCTTTTGTCCATGTTTGGACCAAGGCTGTAATGAGGTTGGCAGCCGAGTGGTCTTGGCGGAACCCAAACTGGGCATCAGTGAGCAGGTTATTGGTTAGTAAGTGCCGCTTGATAGCAGTATCGATGAAACCTTCCATCAATTTGCTGATGATTGAGAGTAGACTGATGGGGCGGTAATTGGCCGGATTGGATTTGTCCTACTTTCTGTGGACAGGACATACCTGGACAGTTTTCCACATTGTCGGATAGATGCCAGTGTTATAGCTGTACTGGAACAGCTTGGCTAGAGACGTGGCTAGTTCTAGAGCACAAGTCTTCAGCACAACAGTCAGGGCCCATAGCCTTTGCTGTATCCAGGGCACTCAGCCTTTTCTTGATATCACGTGGAGTGAATCGAATTGGCTGAAGATTGGCTTCTGTGATGTTGGGGACCTCAGGAGGAGGCTGAGATGGATCATCCACTCAGCACTTCTGGCTGAAGCTAGTTGCAAACACTTCAGGCTTGTCTTTTGCACTCGCGTGCTGAGCTCTGCCATCAATGTGGATGGGGATGCTCATGGAGCCTCCTCCTCCCGTTAGTTGTTTAATGGTCCACCACCATTCACAACTGGATGTGACAGGACTGCAGAGCTTTGATCTGATCCATTGGTTGTGGGATTGCTTAGCCCTGTCTATAGCATGCTGCTTCCACTTTTTAGCATACATGTAGTCATGTGTTGCAGCTTCCCCAGGTTGGCACCTCATTCTTAGGTACTGATGCTGCTCCTGGCATGCTCTTCTGCACTCCTCATTGAACCAGGGCTGGTCGCCTGGCTTGATGGTAATGGTAGAGTGAGGGATATGCCGGGCCATGAGGTTACTGATTGTGGTGGAATACAATTCTGCTGCTGCTGATGGCCCACAGTGCCTCATGGATGCCCAGTTTTGAGCTGCTAGATCTGTTCTGAATCTATCCCATTTAGCACGGTGGTAGTGCCACACAACACGATGGAGGGTGTCCTCAGTGTGAAGACGGGACTTCGTTTCCACAATGACTGTGCGGTGGTCACTGCTACCAATACTGTCACGGACAGATGCATCTACGACAGGTAGATTGGTGAGGAGGAGGTCAAGTAGTATTTTCCCTTGTGTTGATTCTCTCACCACCTGCTGCAGGCCCAGTCTGGCAGTTATGTCCTTCAGGACTCGGCCAGCTTGGTCAGTAGTGGTGCTACCGAGCCAATTTTGTGATAGACATTGAAGTCCCCCACTCTTCTGTGCCCTTGCTACCCCCAGTGCTTCTTCCAAGTGGTGTTCAACATGGAGGAGTACTGATTCATCAGCTGAGGGAGGACGGTAGGTGCTAATCAGCAGGAGGTTTCCTTACCCATGTTTGACCTGATGCCATGAGACTTCATGGGGTCCGGAGTCAATGTTGAGGACTCACAGGGCCACTCCCTCCTGAATGTATACCACTGTACCACCACCTCTGGTGGGACATACCCAGAGATGGTGATGGAGGAGTTTGGAATATTGGCTGAATGGTATGATTTTGTGAGTATGACTATGTCAGGCTGTTGCTTAACTAGTTTGTGGGACAGCTCTCCCAAATTTGGCACAAGTCCCCAGATGTTAGTGAGGAGGACTTTGCAGGGTCGACTGGGCTGGGTATGCCTTTGTCGTGTCCAAAGCCGGTGCTGAGGTCGATGCTGGGTGGTCTGTCCAGTTTTTTTATTATTGTTTCTTGTTTCAACTTTGTGGCTTGCTAGGCTGTTTCAGAGAGCAGTTAAGAGTCAACCACATTGCTGTGTGTCTGGAGTCACATATAGGCAGATTTCCTTCCCTAAAGGACATTAGTGAACCAGATGGGTTTTTACGACAATGCATAGTCACTAATACTGATACTGGCTTTTTATTCCAGATTTATTTAATTAACTGAATTATAAATTCCACAGCTGCCGTGGTGGAATTTGAATTTACATCTCCGGATTATTAGTCCAGTAACATAAACACTATGCTACCGTTCCCGTAATGTGATGTGAGGTATGAGTGTGGCTTTTGAATATAAATATAAATCCCTATGTATTTGTTTATTACTATAGTAACGCACTCTGCTATAAAACTGATTTTACATGGACTAAAATCCTGAACATTTCACATGGTTTAAAATTGGAGTCCAGGTTTCCCCGACTGTCTGTGTGGAGTTTGCACATTCTCCCCGTGTTTGCGTGGGTTTTCTCCGGGTGCTCCGGTTTCCTCCCACAGTCCAAAGATGTGCGGGTTAGGTTGATTGGCTATGATAAATTGACCCTTAGTGTTAGGGGGATTAAATACATGGGGTTACGGGGATAGGGTGGGATATGTGTTGGTGTAGGGGTTACGGGGATCGGGTGGGATATGTGTCGGTGCAGGCTCGATGGGCCGAAATGGCCTCTATCTGCACTGTGGGGTTTCTGGGATTCTGGGAACTCTTCCAGATTATCTGGCAGTCTCCAGGAGTGGAAGGTTAACCCGGGAGAAAGCAATTTACAGCTTGCACTTTGCATTCGCGTTTGTGCCTGTACACTTTCTTTGCCAGTGCTTCTGTTCTCAATGCTTCTTGTCTTGAAGCACCTTGGGACATTTTACTACGTTAAAGGCGCTATAGAAATTCAAAGTTGTTGTTCTTCTTCTTGCACGATGGCTGCTGGTGCAGAACTGCGAGAAAAGATACTCAACTACAGGGGGCCACATTCTTTGAGCTAAATGGAATAACATTTGCAAACTGTGGGCAAATGTCACGTGATCAAAGCTCGAGAGTTGACATGCACCATAAGGAGGGCGTCACTGCATCACAGCAGCAAAGCTGCTCCTCTTTAAATCTTAGGAATATATTTAAAATCCTAGCAAATCCCCTGCCTGTTAATCTTTTAACCTTTTCCCACTTGGTCCATGTCTCCTGTGTTTTTGGCTGCATTTATAAAAAATGAATTTTGTGTGATTAATTTTATTTTTTGCTCGGCTGTCTTAACGAACCCCGCTCCTTCCTCTCGCCCCAGCTGGGCTCATGAGCCGCGTGTATGCTATTTAATAATGAACCAATTTATAATAATTAGAGCTGCTCGCAGTGCGACCTTGACCGGGTTGTCGATGAGCACTGACGTGGGGAGGGCGGGGCTTGCCAGAGTGCCATATCCACGTGCTTGTGTCTCACCACTCAGTTTTCCTCCACTCATCATGTTGTCGGTGGATGCCATTAGCAGCGTGACAGGGAGAGGCTTCTGTGTATGAATCGCAATTGTTCCTCTCTCTCGTTCTGCTGTTGGTCGGTTTTTTTCGCCCTCCTTGTTTACTGCGCAGCACAATGGCATACCCAGCAGAAACTTCTGGTCGATCTCCTCTTTCATGTTGTGTGGAAAGAAAAGAGACCGTCAGCTCTTCTAATCCAGTTCGTTTCTACTGAATTCCCGCTCCCTCCTTCCCTGTCTCGCCCATCCATACATGTAGACTGGAATAAGCAGGTACCATGCTGAAACTGACGGGATTCCAGACCCATTATTGGCCGCTAGTGCGATTTCTCGTACCCTTGGCGATCACCAATATAGCGGTCGACCTTGGAGAACAGGTCAGTGGTTTTATTTTTAATCTGTAATGCACGTATTTTATTTTTCAATGGAATTGATGCCGATGGGCTGTGAGAGCTCTCTGTTTATGTGCCGTTGTGTTTACTCTGCGATACTGGGCGCTTTAAGTGAGTACATGACACTCTTAATGCATGAAATTTTGGCAGCTGGGCATTAAACTAACGGGACTGTTCCGTGCGACAAATAAAAGGCAAAGATTGAAGATGGTAACCTTGATCAGCTGTTCTCTTCCTGTCGTCAACACGGCGATGGCCCCCTATCTGTAGTGTGATGTATAATCAATGTGTAGGGCTGAGGCAGACCTTGGGAACAGGCAGCCTCCTGATGATTCATGTGTTTTTGTGCAAGATTTAAAATGATAAATGTTATATGTGCAGCGATATCCGGATCAAGGTGCGTGAATGCAAGGGTAGGATACTAATTTATCACTTGCCATTCCTCGCCCTGGTTACGCAGACTTCCACATGCCATAATAGAATGCTAATGTATCATTTTGCCCCGTGTGGTCAGAGTTCCAGGTTCGGAGATATGTGTCACCTTTGATCCCCGTTCTCATCCATATATATAATAACTATCCAGATTCCATGTCTAGATTTTAAATATGTTGCCAGTCACTTCCAATATCCACTAACCATGATGTCCATCGGGTTATAACTGCAGCAGTCTGCCTCTCTGGCGACTGTTATTTTTCTAGCTGCAGTTGAGGGAAGCATTCATTTAATCAGGCAGATTGTGTGTCCACAGATTCATCTATTGTGTTAGCATCATGCTGTTGATTTAGACTGTGTTTAGTTACTGCCTCTCTTACTAAGGAAGGTACACAGTGTAACAAGGTTGGCGAAAGATTGCCAGCACAATCTGTAAAATGAATCTTGCTGAAATGAGGAACGTCTCTGTTATTACATGTTAATTGTGACTTTATTAACTTCTTCTCTGTTCCTGGTAAAAACGGTCAGTGTAATTTCTGAGGCAGCAGTAAGTTGTTAGCAACAGCTGCCTACACCTGTGTCAATTATAGATCCATGCTGCAGCTGACCTCCTCATCTCTGGGCAAGGAAGGTGAACAAACAGTCAGGGTTTCTACTCCCAATTGCTGCCCACTGACCTGTGCTGGAAAGTGAGCAGATATGGCTATCGAATGAGCACAAGTTGAGATTGGCTATGATGCCATCCGAGTCAAATAGTCTCTCAACAATCAATATGAAGGCTCGCACATGACGAATGGGCACTTGGGTGAGATAGCTGAGATTTACCAGCCCCTGTCCTCCTCAACATCCATGGCTCCCCTTTTCCCAAATCTGTACTCATTCGATATCCATATATGCTCAATTTCCAGTCATATCCTGCAGCATGGATCTATAATTCTGAGGGGGGAGGGTGAACAGCCAGAGGTCGTGGTCCATATTAGTTTCAGAATAAAAGGTTGCCCTTTTAGAACTGAAATGAGGAGGAATTTCTTCTCTCAGAGGGTCGTGAATCTTTGAAATTCTCTTCCCCAGAGAGCTGTGGAGGCTGGGTCACTTAATACATTTAAGGTGGAGCTAGACAGATTTTTACAAGATAAGGGAGTGAAGGGTTATGGGGAGCGGGCAGTGAAGTGGCTTTGAGCCCAAGATCAACCATGATCTTCTTGAATGGCGGAGCAGGCTCGAGGGGCCAAGTGGCCTATTCCTGCTCCTATTTCTTATGTTCCCTTAACTACTGTTCATTGTCTGTTGATCTTGTCCATCTCTTTTGTTTGTGAGATGCCTTGGGACATTTTGCTACATTTAAAGGTGTGATATATCAGGGGTTATAAACCGGGTGACTGCGGCCCCCTAGGGGTTCTTGAGAAGGTTTCAAGGGGTGTGCCGGAGTATGGACAGTTTCCCGGGGTGGGGCCTATCTGGGTAAGTCCGTGGCTGGGGACGGGCCCTTGGTTGGGTTGAGGGACCGACCACGGGCAGTTGCAGTCAGACGGGGACAGAGAAGCTCAGCAGCCTGTGGGATGGTGTCAGGTAGATGCAGGCTGGGTCTGGGGTGGGGACAGTGTGGGCTTGGCTGAGGTTCAAGGGTCCTGGCTACCCCAGGGTGGCTGATTAGCTTCATTGGGCTGGGTGCTGGTTACTAATCCAGCTCAAGCCCCAGATCCTGGCTAGGTAATCCCCTCAATAGTTACCGGGAGGCTCCATTCGGTGGTGCAGCTGCTCCTTGGCCTGTCTGGAGGTGCTGGGTCCGCAGCCTTTCCAAAGCCTTCCGTTCTCATAAAAGCCCCGTAGCTGAGTGAGTGAGTGAGTGAGTGACTGTAGCTCGGAACCGATTTCCCCACCCCGTACCCGCCCACCCCGTACCCCCACAACGCCCCCCCCCCCTCAGTGTGTGGGACAAACCCCCCCCCCCCTCAGTGTGTGGGACAAACCGTTCCCCCCCCCCCCCCCCAGTGTGTGGGACAAACTGTCCCCCCCCTCAGTGTGTGGTGTCTTGTTTTGCACACTTTGTACAAAAAAAATAAATTGCAGGACAACGGAGTATTACAGTTTAAACTCTTTTAATGAAGCATCAGGCCTGTAAGCTTTCTCAATCCATACAGCACCGTGTGCACAAAATGGAGTCAGGACCCCTGGGTATTCTAAACAATAGCAGTCCTTACAGATGCCTGCAGGCCAATGACAACTCAGCATGTGATCACATGTGAATATAATAGGTATTCCTTACAGATGCCTGCGGGCCAATGATAAATCAATATGCAAATGTTACATGTGGGACAACCCGTCCACACCCCCCCCTCAGTGTTTGGGACAAAACACCCCCCCGCCGCCCCCCCCCCCCTCTGTGTGTGGGACAACCCCCCCCCCCCCTCAGTGTGTGGGACAAACCTCCCCCCCCCCCCCCCCCCCCTTCAGTGTGTGGGACAAACTTGCCTTGAGTTACAGGCGGTCCACGGAATTTTTGTAGCCTAGGTCAAAGAACTCAATGCACTTATTTCAAGTGGAGTGGGCTACACCTGAACTTGCCTTTGTGCAAATTTTTGTTATGACCTAGTTTAGTTCAGACCTGGTCAGTACTGATGTAACGATTCTGGCTATAACCAAGTCAGCAGCCCCTGTGATATAAATGAAGTTCCGATGCTGCTCTTGGAGGAACAGAGAATCACTCAGGAGGTGTTTGACCAAAGATGCTCCTATGAAAGCAGCAGTGCTAGTACTGGCAAATGTAAGCAACAATTGCATCCAGAGGTGGAGGGTCTCAATTGTGACTTTTAAACATTTTACACCAGTGCTGTGGAATAAATTCAGCAATGTAAATGGTTCTAAACAGACTTTCTGCCTGTTCTAACCTACTATATATCCAATATATTAATTAATGCTTTCCTTCTTGTCTAGTCTGATGCATACAACACTTTATTTGTTTGTTAAAATAATGGCCTGCATAACACTGTTCTAGCAGGAGAACAGACACTGAGTCAGCTTGATCTTTAATAATAATTGTGGGGATGTCTTGGTGTGATCCCTTAATAGTAGAATAGTTGTTTTACATAGAATTTACAGCACAGAAACGGGCCATTCAGCCCAACAGGTCTTTGGTGGTGTTTATGCTCCACACGTGTCTCATCACATCCTATCAGCATAACTTTCTATTGCTTTCTCCCTCATGTGTTTATCTAGCTTCCCTTTAAATGCGTCTATGCTATTCGCTTCAACTACTCCTTGAGGTAGCGAGTTCCATATTATAACTACTTTGAGGTAAATAAGTTTTTCCTGAATTCCTTTATTGGATTTATTAGTGACTATCTTAGATTTATGGCCTCAAGTTCTGGACTCCCCCCCACAAGTAGAAACATCTTCTTTACATCTACCCTATCAAACCCTTTCATCATCTTAAAGGCCTCTTATCGGGTCACTCCTCAACCTTTTCTTTTCTCAGCCTGTTCAGCCTTTCCTGATAGCTATAACCTCTCAGTTCTGGTATCATTGTAAATCCTTTTTGCACCTTCTCTAGTACCTCTATGTCCTTTTTATAAGTTGGAGACCAGAACTAGGCACAGTTGGTTGCTTTTCACAGTCCACTTGAACATACTGGGAAAGTTCCATATGCCCATGATTAGCTTTGCTGAAGTCCTAATGACTCTGACTCTGGTTTGGAAACCACAATGCAATGGTCCACCTGCCACTACACAGCTACGTGCGTGAGACAGTAGCCTTATATATTTCTGGCAATGTCAGGCAACACCGGTTGCTCCTGATCTGACCACAAACAATAGAACTTGCCTCATTAATTAATCTACGGACATGGGTAGTAAAACATTAAATTTAAGACTTCAAAGAAAGAATGATGATAAACTGGAATAGACTTCCAGATAGAGCAGGGTGGTGAAAAGGAGTGACATGGGGGAGAGGTTGTGGGGTCTCTGAACGGACGAAGCCAGATGGGCCAGTTGAGGCCCCTCATCGGGATTACTTGCCTTGTGATCTGATTAAAGTACAATGCCATTATTCCAGGTTTTTTTGAGGCCAGTGTCCTTCCTATAATCACCAGTAAACAAATGAATTGATAATTTTACACTTCACTGAAACCCCAGTGACCACGCGTGTGCAGTCACCGATAGTGCTGGTCAGAGCCTCACAACTAATTTATTGAAAGCAAACCTCTTGTGTCATGGCCAACAGAATTCAATCATGCTTGGAGTGCTGGTGAGTTAAATGACCAGTATTAATTGGTGGTTTATTTTCTGTAAACTGCTGATCCCTGACATTTATCCTCCACATCCTGGTTTTTGTGAGGCTATGAAATTTGGTCAGCTATGTTGGTTTTTCTTCTGGAAACTGAATTGTTTGTATCCTTTATAAAGAGTTTATTAGGGTGCTTCCTAAACTATAATTCAATGCATACATGTAATTATGGATGGTTGGAGGGAATAATAAGGCTGCAATTTAATTGTGCATTTTGGATGATGTGAACCAGTAGATTCAATTGCAGCTTTATACTTGCTTTCTCCCAGATATTTAAAAAAAAAATATATAAATGGATGTTGAATCTAGCCAATACCTAATAAAAAAATACTAATGCCAAAATTCCACTGATTTGTAGATCGTTCGATGAATTATGGTGAAGGTGCAGGAGTTGAGGGAGTGGGTGACCACGAGACAGGGTAGGAGGAAGACACAAGTAGTGCAGAAATCCCCCAAGCTAGTGGCACTCACTAACTGGTTTTCATTTTTGAATACCTGGATGATGACAACAACAACTTGCATTTATATAGCACCTTTAACGTAGTAAAACCCAAAGCGCTTCACAGGAGTGTTAGCAAACAAACTTTGACACCGAGACACATAAGGAGATATTAGGACCGATAAACAGGTAGGTTTTAAGGAGTGTCTTAAAGGAGGAAAGATAGGTAGAGAGGTTTAGGGAGGGAATTCCGGAGTTTAGGGTCTTGGCAGCTGAAGGCATAGCTGCCTACGGTGGAGCAATTAAAATCAGGGATGCTCAAGAGGCCAGAATTGGTGGAGTGCAGAGATCTCGGCAGGGGGATGGTGGTGTAGGGCTGGAGGAGATTAGAGATGGGGAGAGGTGAGGCCATGGGAGAATTTAAAACAAGGATGAGAATTTTAAAATCGAGGCATTGCTTAGCCGGGAGCCAATGTAGGGCAGCGAGCACAATTTGGAATAAAAATAGAATCTATTTGGAATAAAAACAGAAAATGCTGGAAATACTCAGCAGTTTAGGCAGCATCTGTGGAGACAGAAACAGAGTTAACGTTTCAGGTCGATGACCCGTCGTCAGATTTGGCTTCATCAATTTGGCTTCACTTAAGGAACAGCTGTTATATTGCTGGGAGATTTTTTATAGAGCTCCAAACAGTGAGTAGATAGATGAGCAAATTTGTTGGCAAATTTCAAAGGCGTGTGTGTTAAGCAGTCAACTTCCTTTCTCATCTGGTTCACAGCAACACGTTTCGAGTAAGCACGGGATTTCGTAGTGGAGTATATGGAACAGACTTTATTGATACACAGCAAAGGTGATCGGCCTTTAACTGTACACAGATAGTGGATGTTCGGTTTCTGTATCTTTTGAGTATACTCTGACAAACTTTTGAAAACCATGCTCCTTTATACACCAATATATTTTGACTACATCAAAGGAAAATGTCAAAACCTATTTCCCAAATCCTTTGAAAACAGACACTATATGTAAACAGTTTGCAATTGTTTACCTCAGAACCACTTCCTTTACCTACTGATATCTTAAAACAAGGGTAGTGAGTCCATTTGTTAATTACCCTAAAACTAAATCACTCATGGGTGATGTCATTACTAACACTTATTCCCTTACAAAAGCATTTTACATTTCAGAAAACAAGCAATGCCTTCTCCTCCCTACACTTCGTCATCCTGTTTATATTGGAAAGCCTGTTTCTTTAAGATACAAAGAAGTTTGACTGTTAAACTTTTAACTTCCCAAGATGTCCAACATACATCTCTCCAGATGTTTAACATATCCACCACTTTTTTTTATTCTTCTCATGCATGCTCATATAATGAGGTAGACTGTTGATACAGTATAATTCTAGTCCATAGGTGCTGAACTATATTTTAAACTTTCACCCACCATTCATGATTTCCAAAGGTTGATGTCCCTTTTTAACGTCAGCATTACATCATATATATGCTGCCAATCATTTAAATATTAGGGTTTTGAACTACAGAAGTCTTGTCTAAGTTTAACTTGGGTAATATTACACATCACGTTGCAAACAAAGAAAAACATAATACATTGTACCGAACACTACCGTTTATCATATGATCAGGTATTCATGGACTCAAAAGATTCTCCAGCTCTCCTTTCCATTTATGCATCTTGTGGATATTCTGGCTAAGTATCATTTCCCACTAGCTTTCAGTTATTCCAATTTCATTGTGATCTTAAAGGAATTCAACTCTGAATTTTAGAAATCCAAATCCTATGTCCCTCTTTACTTTACTTTAATTTCAATCCCTCCGATGGGTACCAGTCCGTTTAATTCTCTCGTTTCATTAAAAAGTCAATTTCGCTATGGAGTATGTATATCAGTGCCTTGAATAAAATTTGTCTCACTCCCTTGAGCCATATTAACCATTTCATGTCGTGCTGTTGTCAAATAACTGAGCATGTCTGAGACCCGTTCTTCACTGCATCTTCACTATACATTTCCGCATGCTAGTTGCCTCATGCGCAACATATCACATTTGCACACACATTATCCCAATATCATATCACACTTGACATCAGATACAAGCCATTCCTGGGCTCTTAAGTTATCTTATCAGAAGATCGGGGGTCTTTTCTCATTTCTTCCTGCATGGTCCCAATGTCCAGGGTAGTGGCCAGGCTATCAAATACATTTCTCATTGTTCAGTATAGACAAAGACACAAACCTCTCCAAGAGAAACCTATCAATTAATGATTCTCACCTACACTTTCCTGACTTTACCAGTGCGTTTGTTACTCAGAGATGCACTCACACATCTTTTCCTAACCCGTTCGAGTTCCTGAAATTCACCCATAATCACCTAGGAATTTTTCTAAAATCATTTCCCTTTTACCATTCCATCCCATTCAGGAGCCCTGGAGAAACTTTAATGTCCAATACAATATCATTAGAATTTACAGAGTTCCCAAATCAATCCAAGTTATCAACACATTTTTGTTCATTCTACTTAAACTCTTATTGGACCCTTTATTCCCCAAAATATTGTAATTCCAGAGAGGAATTCAGTCTGCAAGATGGAGAGATGTTAGTTACCTTTAACACAACAGTCTGTCTCTCCCAATACTTCTTTTGTTACACACAGTTTGGACAGAACCACGTAGACTGAACCTTTTCAAAAATAAAATTTGATTATCCCTTTAAATTTCCCTTCCCGAGTGCTTGAACAGCAACTCTTATCAATTTATCTAATCCATTTTAATTTCACAAACAAATTATGCCCAGGCTTCGTGAGTTACAAAGAAAAACAAAAGTAACAATTGCTTTTGAATGCAAGTCCTTTATCTACCCTCTCGAGCAATATATCTTGGAAAAGTAACAAACGATCACAATAGGTTAAAGTCCGAAGTCCAATGTATTGTCACTACGCTGCGACATTCAAAATCCATCTGTCTGCAGATAAGAACTTAAATTCTGAACATTACTGGAGCCCCCACTGCACTTTCCCAACCAAGCTGAAGTGGTTTTATATTGAACCTTGAAGACATTTTATATCAAAGAACTCCTCTTGGTAATCTTGCACCATCAACACTCATATGGCCCTCTGCTTAAAAGAAAAAAACAGAAAATCCATTGTGGCTTTCCTGCGAGCCCAGTGGGTTAATTCGTCATTTGTCAATTTCTGATTCCCTTCTGTCAGTGTGAGGAAACATCCACTCAAATTTTTTAAAAATTAAATTTAAAAATGTCCTAAATGTTTAGTCAGTAATGCAAAAGTTGCTGCTTGGTGAATTAAACCAGAATTAATCTGATACCAGAAAGTAACAAAAAACACATGCTGCTTGTGAAAAGTGTTAACTCTTTTTGCATTTCAAAAGAAGACAAACCCAGACATCATCAATCAATGTCCGCTTGTGTCACACAGCTTTCAAGTAAGTTTAAAAAAAAACTTTTCCCCAATAAAAATCTATTACTTTTGCAAAGTCTTTGTGCCTTTAAAACTTGCAAAGATTCTGATCAATTCAATTCAGCAGGTAAAAACATCAGCCCTCATTATCATCCACATAGCTTTTCCCTTTTTTCCCCTGGTCACACATTCCAGTACCATTAAGCTGAATAAGCAATCACCTCAAAGCATTGAAAATGGTTAGAAATTTTAAAAAAAACAATTGTTGATGCTGTTGTAGGAAAAATGATTCCTCGGAAACTAGACTTTGAGTAAGAGAGACAACTTTATTAAATGACAGAGCTCTGGGAGAAGCGTCTGCAACCACGCGGTCTGCGAGAGCACCTTCTCCCTGATTGTAGTACGTGCCGAGCTTATATACAATTCCAAGAAGTTGGTTTTAGATCATTTACATTCATCCAATCAATTTGTTTATTAGCGCATATCGTTATTTTCCTCCAGTCAGGAGTTTACACACTTGTGTTGCCAATTCTGCCTCTTCAGGTCTTCGTTCCATCTTGTTCCCTGGCGAAATGTGATTAGTTCGATAATAGGATACAAGTGATTAGTTCGATGATAGGATACCAGTGAACCTTGTTAGTCCTCAGTGATTCAATTAGTCCCAGTCAGGACACGAGATGAACTTTGTTCCAGCCATGCGTAAGCGTGGCATGTCTCACTGTGCAGTGATTCAATTAGTCCCAGTCAGCGAATTTGTTGTTTGTGCCTTTTCCAGCCAAAATCTTGTCCAGCAATCTTGTCCAGCAAAATTTTATTCTAACAATCCCTCCTCTTGGTCCTGGAGCACGATTCATTTGCTCCCAGATGACCATCCTCGGTCCCCCTTTCGTCGGTGCTTACAGCCACTGGCTTATGTCCGGGGGTTCGGTTGTTGCTTTGACAGTGTCGTATTGGTGTTCTTCGTCCCTTGGTAGCAGGTTGGTGTGTTCCTCCTCGATAGAGGCAATCGGCATCACGGTTTTCATAGCAGTTTGGCAACACAACTTTATAAGGCTCAGCGCACAACACATCAACATACAAATTACAACTATTATTATTATCCCTTGCATCATCCATGCTCCCCACCCGGTTTTCCCTAGCAACCAATCAAGCCACCCTGTGCTTGTGGGTTGATGGAGCTTCTTTATTTCTTCTTGGATATGATTTGCTAGGCTCGTGATATTCTCTGAGCTATCTGGGACATATGTACAGCAGTCTGTCCCGATCAGGGCACAGGTGCCTCCTTGCGCCGCCAACAGATAATCTAGGGCTATCCTATTCTGTAAGGTGGTGGTCTGGATCGCCACCATTTCGGCACTCATTTCTCTCAGGGACTCAGCCGTATCGTTGGCTATTTGTTCGAGCACTGCTGCCATGTTTATGGATTCCCTTGCTATTTTTCCTGTTCCGTACCAGGGGAATGCTATAGCCCAGAATCTTTCGGTTTCCGTAATAGCTCTCTTAACACGCTTGGCTGGTTGCCATAACGACTGGTATCCGTAGTGGTGGGTTAGGGAGGATAAACAATGGATGTATGGTACTACGTATTCTATATAGCATGACCCAGTCCAGGTTCGTGGAAGCCATGGATACGCCTTATATCCGCAAATGAAATAGGTATTATTATAGGCCTCAAATTTGTTCCAAAGTTGGTACATGATCCCAGGTATTCCCCTCCAGGGTAGATTGCTAGTCCAGTTTAGCACTTCAGATAAATTAAACGTTCCCACGTAGGGCCATTCTAGGGCACCTGGTGGTTTAGTACTGGTTTTGGTTAAAGTGTAATTATACTTGCACTTACTCCATCCAACCACTAACTCTGTCTCGTCATAGTTTACCAAGCAGACTTCCCCCTCTGCATTGTTTAGATTTCCCCCTGTGCTGACTAATAGCTCTTCTAGATACCTTCGATTATCGTACTGGGGATGAAACCATCCTTTAAAGTTTGTGGGGTTATACCCTGCCTGTTTCCACTCAAGTTCCAGCTGAGCTGGATTCAAGCTATTTTGGGTTTGTCTGGTATCCTCCTTATTCCAGGTGGTATTAGAGTATAATAACCACCTGATGTGCCTTCAATAACCACAAAACTAGAAGTTATAGGGCTAGATTTTCAGTAGCTTGCGCCAGCAGTTAGCGCCTTAAGAGAAGTGATTTCCGGGCGCTATGCGTGTAGCGCCCGGGCGCAGCGCAGTTTGCGCCCCGCCCCAAATTAAGTTGCCCGTTAGCGCCGGCGCAAAGTTTAGCGCCCGCCCGGATGCGCGCGCAGAAAATGACGTCACATCCTCGTGCAACGCCCTTTGGCCGCCCCGATTGCAAACTTCAGTCGGACCGCCCCATTGTGCGGCGGGCGGCCGGAGCGTTTGGAAAAAGGAACGCAACACAACCAGCGCGGGCCCCGGGGGGCGCTAATTAAAGGGAACGTCCTCTCCAGTATAAAGGCCATCCATTATTTCAGAAAACAGTCTTGTGCAACGCATTTCTGGAGACACAACAAGGAGGATAGCTAACTGGTTTCAAGCAGCAAGAGCCAGGTATTTTTGGACTCGGGCAACAGCGCTGCAAGTGGCCATTTGGAAATTAGAGTGTTTGCCAGGATTTGATGGGGGTTGCATGGGGTGCCAACGCGGAGCTGCAGCTCCATGTCCGTAGGGCTCGCAGACGTATTGTGAGAGGGGCAGCCCTGGCTAGAGGCAGAGGGGGCTACAGGCGTCGGCCACGTAGGCCTTACCCAGTCAGGCTATACCGCCAGCAGCGCTCCTACCTAAACATGAGTGCCGCGCGATGTGTTAAAAGGCTCCGATTCCGGAAGGGGGTGATTGCAGAGATCTGCCACCTGCTTCGCCGAGATCTGCGGCCAAAGCTCAGGTGCAGGACGTCTCTGTCGGTGGAAGTGAAGGTGACAGTGGCATTGAACTTCTATGCCACCGGCTCCTTCCAATACGCTGCTGGGGACATAGCAAACATCTCCCAGTACGGCGCGCATCGCTGCATCCGCCAGGTGACCGAAGCACTGTTCAGAAGGAGAAGCCAATTCATCTCCTTCCCCATGGCCCTGGAGAGCCAGCATCAGCGCGCATTGGGATTTTCCAGACTCGGGGAATTCCCCTTGGTGCAGGGCGCCATTGACTGTACGCATGTGGCTTTGCGGGCCCCTCTGGAGCATGGCGAGCAGTATCGCAACAGGAAGGGCTACCATTCTCTGAATGTGCAGCTGGTCTGTGACCACAAGCAGCGCATCATCGCAGTCAATGCCAGCTTCCCAGGCAGCAGCCACGATGCCTTTATCCTGCGGCAGAGTACTGTGCATGACATGTTCCAGGCACAGCCTCCCCCAAGAGGATGGCTACTCGGGGACAAAGGCTATCCTTTGTGCACCTGGCTCATGACCCCGCTCCGCGCGCCCAGGACCGCTGCTGAAGAGGCCTACAACGAGAGCCATCAAACCACCCGCAACATCATCGAGCTAACTATTGGGGTCCTCAAGCAGCGGTTCCGCTGCCTTGATCGCTCCGGAGGAGCTCTCCAGTATTCGCCGGACCGGGTCTCCCAATTTGTGGTGGTTTGCTGCATGCTACACAACCTGGCTATCCGCAGGACTCAGGCACTGCCACCTGACGTTGGACCAGCACCTCAGGAGGAGGAGCAGGAGGAGCATGAGGAGGAGGAGGAGGAGGAGGAGGAGGAGCAGGAGTACGTTCCCAGGAGGGAGCGACCAGGGCCAAGGGCCGCACGACGCCACCTTATTACACGGTACTTCTAAGCCCCCTGTCAGGGAATGGCCAGGGGCCATGAGGGAAGATGAATGCAGCCGCTCCGCAAGCCCTCAGCCGGCGAAGCCAACAAACACTAAGAAGAACAACCATGGAGACTGCATGAATAAAGATAATTTTTTATTAAACAAAAATGAAAAGCCCTTCCCACATGAATCCCCAAAAACAATAAACGGGCCCCACAAAAAGCCCAACAAACGACTCACTCCCACAAACTGGGGAGGAGCCACTCCACCTTTATTGAAACCGGGCCTCAACGTCGGCCTAACGCAAAAAAAAAGCCCTCCAAAAGCACAACTATGGGCAAAATAAAGATGGCCACCGCCATATTAAAGGAAAGCTGGCCACACCCTCTACTGAGTGGCCCGCGAGGGCGAGACCTTGGCCAGCATTTTGCCTCCCCTGCCCTGCCTGCTGCTCCTTCGCAAGCTCTGCCCAGTGGCTGCTGCGAGGCTGGGGGAAGGCGCCTGAGGCTCAGATGCCCTTCCGCCAGATGCCGCTGGGGGGCGGCCTACACGGCGTTTGGGCCTCGAGGGGCCGTCTCCTGAGTGGCGCGCCTGAGCCTGGCCACCATCAGCTGCAGCCGCTTGCCCTTGACGCCCCAGAGGGGGAATGGCGGCGACGGATGGTGCAATGTGGGCCAGCTGGCGTCTGGGATGCGCTGGCTGGTGCTGTGGCGCGGTGGCACTCGGCCGGGCCCGCACTGCAGGATCCGCAGCAATCAGCCGACGGCCGGCTTGCTGGGATGGTCCAGCGCGGCGCCTGCCCTGGCGATGCCTGCCTGAGACAGCGCGTGTGGCAGCAGTGAGTGGCCCTGTGGTCCTGGTGTGCGCGCGCATCACATCCGCCAGGGTCTTGACGGCATCAGTTAGCATGCGGCCAGTCGCGGCAGTTGCTGCCCCGAACTCGCGCACACTGGTCACCAGCGACTCGATGGCCTCAGGCATGCGCCCCACCACGCTCATGAGCTCCGTGTGGCGCCGGTCCGAGTCGTCGGCCATCTGATCGAGCTTCCGCACCTCCTCCGAAGTGAAGGTGTCCGGACTGGAGTCGCGACTCTCCCGCTGGGGAGGAGGGGGCCGAACTAGGGGACCCTTGCCGCGTTGGCGACGGCGAGTGTGCCGAGCAGCAGCACTCCCCTCTGATCCTTCCCCCCTTTGGGGGGAAGGCCGCGGGCCACGCGCACGGCTGCTGGGTGGCTGGACGCCACTGGTCCCAGAAGCTGCATTGCCCTGCGACAGTTCCTCCAGGCACTCGTCCAGTGAGGAGGTGTCGAGCATTTCCTCCTCTCCTGCGGGACGTGACTGTTCCCCCGAAGGTCCGGCTTGCTCCTCCTCCTCCTCCTGGTTGGAGGTGCTGTCACTGGCAGCCTCAGGGTCCTGGTCGTCACCAGCTGAAAGCAGGAATGCACAAGAGTAGCTTCAGAGTGAGGAGACGGCGTCAGCGAGGGAGTTAGGACTGGTGGGATTCAGCGCATTGGTGGGACAGTGGCAAAGGAGGTAGCTCGGATGGGCCAGTGCGACGCGAGAGGGCCAAAAGGCGAGGTCCTTACCATTGCCGGGCAGTGGAGGGTCGGATACACCGCACGCTGTGGGGACAATCACACGTGCTCCCATGAGCACACACACGCGCTCCTCCAGCCGAGTGAGCTTCTGCAGCTTGGCGCGGCCACCCCTGGCACGGGCCTGGCGATTAAACGCTACTTTAGCCTGCAAGAGAAAGGACGGGCTGTAAGTGCGCAGTGAAGCCCTGATGTAGTGTGCACTGCCTCCCATGGTGGAATAGCTTGGACAGAGTGAAGCCCTGATGTAGTGAGCACTGCCTCCCATGGTGGAATAGCTTGGACAGAGTGAAGCCCTGATGTAGTGAGCACTGCCTCCCATGGTGGAATAGCTTGGACAGAGTGAAGCCCTGATGTAGTGTGCACTGCCTCCCATGGTGGAATAGCTTGGACAGAGTGAAGCCCTGATGTAGTGTGCACTGCCTCCCATGGTGGAATAGCTTGGACAGAGTGAAGCCCTGATGTAGTGTGCACTGCCTCCCATGGTGGAATAGCTTGGACAGAGTGAAGCCCTGATGTAGTGTGCACTGCCTCCCATGGTGGAATAGCTTGGACAGAGTGAAGCCCTGATGTAGTGTGCACTGCCTCCCATGGTGGAATAGCTTGGCCAAAGTGTAGAGTGCCGAATGGCCATTTGATGCTCATGACTGTCCCAATGCTGCTGGCTGAGGGCTGGCCAAAAGGACTTTCAGGTCCCTTTGCCCATCATGTCAGGTGTACATGCAAGAATGAGGAGGAGACTGGAAAGGCTACTCACCCTCACAATCCTGGTCAGATCGTTGTACTTCTTACGGCATTGTGTGTGGGTCCTGGGGGCCTCGCCGGTGAACGTCACCCTCTGGGCGATCTGCTTCCAGGCTTTGGTGTAGTCGTGGTGGGTTGGATTCCTCCCACTGTCTGGAAACAAGATCTTGCGCCTCACCTCCAGAGCTGTGAGCATGATGTCCAGATCACCCTCTGAGAAGCGCAGGGCACGCTGACGGGCCTTCTCTGGCGTTGCCATGACTCCCTGGGGCTGAGCAGTAGTGTTGAGGCCTCTTTGCAAGGCTGCAGTGTGCAGGGCGTGGCAGCAGACCAATTCGTCCCTTCCCCCTTTAAGAGCTGGTCGGCACCACGGGGTCTGCTGTCAGTGCAAAAATGACCGCACCCGTGCTGCGCCCCGCCTGGGCGCTATCCCTCTGGACCGCCGGCTTAGCGCCTAAAGAGAGTAGTGGAACGCCTCTTTTAGCGCTCCACCAACCTCTTAGGGCGAAGCCACTGAATTCCCGGCAACGGGGCGCTACTTTGGGGCGGGCGCTAACTTCGGGCGGGCGCTAAAGCTAGCGCCCCAAAACTGCCTAAACTGAAAATCTAGCCCATAGACTTTAACAAGTTGGCTTTTAATCACTAAGATCAGAGCTAACATCTCAACACACTGACTGGCTCGCAGGAATGAGTCATACAGATCCTGGGATCTTTATGTAAGAGAAGTCGGGGGTGGAGCCAAGAGCCAAGACCTGGAACCTTCCAGGTTAGTCAGGAAAGAGGAAGTGAAACTATACACCGTGTGGGGGAGGGTAATATACAGAGTGCAAAACGAATACAGGCAAGAACGAATACAGATTTCATTACACCACCCTACCATCTCCTCTACCTTAAAGGGGATAGGCCTTAGTGGGATTCCTCCCCCCTGTATGGGTGGGCACATGGGCGCACACCCAGCAGGAGCTTTGGCCCATTTTTTTCGCATAGACATATGACATATACAGAAAGGTATTTACATGCAATCCTCTCTCTTTACGTAAATGGGGTACCGCGCTTCCCGTGACAATATGAAATAACGCCATTACCCATAATACTCTAAACATGATTAATATATCACGACAGTCCAGTCTTTACAGGAATTTTATGACAAAGGGTATGCAGATCACCTGTAAAACAGATTCAGAAAGTAGCCAGTCAGTTGTCTTTATATACTTTCAATTGTGTCCAATGCTTCCATACTCCTTTACCCCTTATGTCTAGACAGGCACAGGTATCCCCACTGATTATGATTTCATATGGCCCACTCCATTTTGGGGCGAACCCTGGTTTGCTGGGCAGAGTTTTCACCATGACTTTACTACCCGCTGAGGGAACATAAGCCGTCATTGTGAGCTCTTGTGCCCGATCCTTGTCCTCCTGATTATCGCGGACATTCTTTCGCATCTCCTTTAATTGAGTGCTAAGTTCCAGAACGTATCATTTTAGTCTATCTTTTAAAGGGCCTACATCGGCCCCACCTGTTATGATGCCTTCTGGCAATTGCATTGCCCTTCCTGTCAGCAATTCATAAGGGGTCAAGCCTGTCGTTCGGTTTTCAGTGGCTCGCAGCTTCATTAGGATAATGGGCAATACTTCAGTCCAGGTTTTCCCCGACGTCTGCATTGCCTTTGCCAATGCATTTTTAAGGGTTCGGTTCATTCGTTCCACCATGCCCGAACTTTGAGGGTGGTATGGGATGTGGAATTTTTGTTTAATTCCCATTAATTGGCATACCGTTTTTATGACACTCCCGGTAAAGTGGGTACCTTGATCAGAGTCCATTTGAATTGGTATTCCCCACCTGGGGATTACTTCTTCAGCTAAGACTCTGGCAACCGTCAAAGCGGTGCAATTTCGCGTGGGGAAAGCCTCTACCCAGCGGGTGAATTGGTCTATGACCACGAGGCAGTATGTTTTGCCGTGTGACAGTGGAAGGGGACCGGTGAAGTCTATTTGTATATGCTCCCAGGGCCCTTGTGGCCTTGGTTGATGTCCCATTTTGACTTTTATGGGTCGCCCGGGGTTATACTGCGCACAGGTGATACATCGATGGCAGTATCTCGCGATATCTCTTCCCATCCCCATCCACCACCATTCTTTGAGGCTTCCCATCATCGCTTCTCTCCCTGAGTGTACAAGCCCATGGTGGAGTTCTAATAGCGTATTTTGAATGCACTTGGGGGCCATTACCCTGTTATCCTTTCGCCAGACATTATTGCTTCCCCGCTTTGCGCCTTGTTCTTCCCATGTACCTTTTTCAACGTCGGGGGTGTCCTCATGGAGTTCATCAATACTTATCTCGTCCTCGGAGCTGCTCACAGCGGCTATTGGTACTTCTTCGATCCTTTCTTGCTCTAGCGCCCTTTGTGCTGCTTGGTCCGCAGCCTGGTTCCCCTGGTGATTTAACCAGTCCGGGCTAGTCCGGTCCGGTTCCCTCTGATGTGCCTTCATCTTAATTACTGCTACCTGTTGGGGTTTGTCGAAGCTTCTAGGAGGGCTTCTATCCTCCGCTGGTGTTTTATGGGATTGCCTCCCGTAGTAATGAATCCCCTCCTACCCCATGCAGTCATATAATCGTGGACCACCCCAAAGGCATACCTACTATCTGTGTAAATGTTCACGATTTTATTCTCTGACAACTCTAGTGCCCTGGTGAGAGCCACTAGCTCTGCCACTTGGGCCGATAGGCCTCCATCAATCCGTCCTGACTCTACGGTTTTTACTTCACCATTAACCACCGCCCACCCCGTTCGGGGCAGCCCATCTATATACTTGCGTGAACCATCTACGTACAACGTCTCTTCCGCTGTCGCTAAAGGGGTGTCTTTTATCCTATCTTCTTCCAGGTTCATATCTACGTCCCCACAGTTGTGGGGCTCCCCAGTTCCCAGTATTCCTTCTGTCGGGTTCTCCCCTGTGTCTCTAACAATGGTTACTGCTTTACTCGGAGGGAGGAGGACGGCCTCCCACTTGGCACGTCTCATGTTCGAGACGGATCTTAATTTCCCGGTATTCAGCATCTCTACCAGAGTGTGTTTAGTGTGCAATATAATGTTTCCTGTCATTACTATCGGCTCACTAACCTTTACTGCCCAAGCCGCACAATCCAATGCAGCTATGCGCCGGGAGAGCCCTGTGACTACCGGTCCCTCCGCTGTGGAATAGTAGGCGACGGGCCTTTTATCCCCATGATCCTGTGTAACTACTGCTGTGTAAAACCCTTCTTCATTGTTGCAATGTATGTGGAAGTCCTTCCTCATATCTGGCAGTCCTAGCCCTGGGGCTGATACTAGCTCAGACTTTAGTTGAGTATAAGCTTCCTCTTGTTCCGGTCCCCAATCTATCGGTTCCAATGCGGGTTTACCCCCTTTCACTAATCTTTGTATAGGTTCTGCTAATTTAGCGAACACCGGGATAAAATTTCGACTGTAATTAAAGAGCCCCAGTACCTTCCTGACTCCGCGTACTGTTACGGGTCTCGGCATGCCCTGGACAGCGTGTTTCCTGTCCTGTGGCATTTCTTTAAGTCCTTGGGAGATTAGATGTCCCAGATATAGGACCTAGTTTTTCCTATCTGTACTTTTTTTTTAGGGCTTACCTTGAGGCCAGCCGTCTCTAGGGCCCTCAGTACTAAATATAGGGTTGCCAGATGGTCTGCCTTTGTTTCCGAGGCTATTAGTATGTCGTTGACGTACTGCAAAATAGTGCTTCCTTTAGGTACTTCTATCTGTTTTAGGATATCACTCATGATGCGGTGAAAAATAGCTGGGCTATTATGGAATCCCTGTGGCAATCGGGTCCACGTATATTGTTTATCCCCAACTGTGAATGCAAATTTCTCTTGTGATTCCGGATCTAATGGGAGTGCCCAGAATCCTTTAGCTATGTCTAAAACGGTGAATATCTTCTGTTCAGGGGATAGCCCATTCAAAATTGTTGAGGGGCTGGCAACGATGGGGTGTAATTTAGGAGTGAAATGAAAAGTAAGTTGCCTTTCAAAAGCTAGGCTTTATTAACTTTAAAAACCAGCAGTACATCTTAAGCTCCCAGTCTCAACCAGACTGTGGAGGACTGAATTTAAGATGGCCACCACAGATCACATGACATCAACTAACCAATAGGTTTACAGCATATATCTCAAGGCAGGAAAACAGGCAACCAATTACAATGCTTCTTATAAAACAAGAATAATCACCACATTCACCCCTCCTTTTAAAATATACTTCAACCCAGGTAGCCTTTACAATTAGTTATTTATGACTAAAACAATACATGTATAATTCAACAATTTTAAAATTTTACTATCAAATTATTTTAAAAGTCCATTTTTAATCGGTCAACCGGATATCTTGTTCATGTCGACCTTCTTAACCTTGGTAAAGTTCCTTGCCCTCCCACACCAGGAGACACAGAAATATCTTCTGCAGGGAGGCTATCAATATCCTGATTATCACCGGTTCCTGAATTGGAAGTCCCATTAGAAGGTAAACTGGGAGGGTCATGAACATCCACCGAGGGCAGACTAAGAGAATTGTAAATGTCTGCAATAGGATTGGAAATATTCGTAGTATCTGTGACGACATCAACATTATCTAAATTATGGCTATTGTTAATATCCTCAGAAGAGGGCTGGCCACCACAAGGAGCTAAGTCTTTAACTGAAACCGTACTTTCTTTCCCATCTTGGAATCGAATGTGAGCATATTGGGAATTTGCCTCCAATAGCTCCACCTCCTCCACTAAAGGATCATACTTTGACAGTCTAACATGGCGTCAGAGCAGCACAGGTCCCTGCATAGTAAGCCATGAAGGTACCGAATATCCCGTAGTGGATCTCCGCGGATAGTTGAGGAGCCTTTCATGGGGAGTCACATTAGTAGCCGTTGAAAGCAATGATCTAATGGAATGCAGGGCATCAGGCAATACCATTTCCCACTGTGTATTCTCAAGGTTCCAAGATGTCAAAGCCAACATAACTGCCTTCCAGATCACCCCATTGTATTGTTCACACTGTCCATTACCCTGGGGATTATACGGGGTAGTTCTGCTAGTAGAAATTTCCTGACTCTGGAAGTATTCCTTCAACTGGGAAGACATAAAAGAACTTCCCTGATCCAAATGGATATACACAGGCATCCCAAAGATGACAAAAAGTTGAGTCAGACATTTAATAACTGTAGTAGCTGATACATCTGCACAAGGAAAAGCAAAAGGGAACCTTGAAAACTCATCCACAACAGTAAATCTATATCGATTCTGTGTCGTTGAAGGAAGGGGCCCCTTAAAATCAATGCTCAGGCGTTCAAAGGGAAAAGTAGCCTTTATAAGATGAACTCGTTGAAGCTTAGAGAAATTTGGTTTACACCGGGCACAAACAGAGCATGACGAAGTCATCCGCTTGACGTCTTCAACTGAAATGGGCACTTTCTTACTGCGTACGAAGTGTATCATCCTCGTAACACCAGGATGGCACAAAGCAGTATGAAGATTAATAAATTCTTTATCCTGACTGCTATACCTTCTTGACTTGGTAACAATTGGCTTACAGTTCGACATCAAATTAGTAAAAGATGATAATGGAGAAATGGATAAAGAAGTTGATCCACAAATAGACAAAGGTGGCTTAGTTCCTCCGAAAGAAAGATTGAGGGACTCATGTAATTGAAGCACATCATGACCATGTAATTGAAGCACATCATGACCAATCAAAATATCCGCACAGAGATTAGGCAGAACAAATAGGCGTATATCAGTATACGTATTACCTAAGAGAATTAATTTCACAAGGCAACAACCAGCTACTTGTGAGGTGAGAGTCGTCTGAGCCATACACACCTGATAGGAAACAGGCGAAATTTTCAAACGCTTCTCCCTCACAAACTGAAGACTCATAAAGCTCTCGGTACTGCCCGTATCTATAAGGACCTTCACTTCTAACCCATTAACTTGGGCCATAACTATAGCTTTGTTTAGGCCATGGGAAAAGGCGGCAGAAACTGATGCAATAAACGCCCTATCTAAAGGCTGAATAGTCACAGAGGAGGCAACCGATTTACAAACACGTGCGTATTGACCTCCCTTGCCGCATTTACTACACACAGCCTCCCGGGCAGGGCACTTCAAACGGGGGTGCCGGGCGTTCCCGCAGAAATAACACTTCTGAATCCTAGAGGCAACAGCTGCCGAAGTAGAAACTGTTTCGGAATCTGGTAAACCACTCCTATTAAATCCACATAATTCCCTTTCATCCGGAACTGCTGAAACCACGGTCGCAGGCCGATCAAAGGGAGCATAAGAATCCGAACTTCTCTGAGCCAAATCCAATGTAGAGGCTTGCTCAAAAGCACTCTTAAGATCCAAGATCTTATTTTCTAATAATCGCTGACGAATTGATCTAGACAGTAATCCATTAATAAATGCATCCCGTACCGACTCTTCCCTATATTCTTCTGCAGACACGGCCCTATAATTACAGTCAGCACCAAGGCGCCGGAGTGCCTTTAAATAGGCATCCAAGGATTCTCCCGCCTGCTGCCTACGGGCAGATAAAAGGTGACGTGCAAATACCTCATTTTATGGGTTTAACAAAAATCTTTTCCAACGTAGCAATAGCCAATTCATAAGTTTCACAGTCCAAAATATACTTGTACACATCCGGAGCAATGTAGTTGATTAGTATATCCAACTTCAGAGATTGCTGATCCAACACACCCAAAAAGTTTTTAAATGTACGATACCAATGTTTCCATTGATCATCCACTCCTGCAGAATTAGGGTCAGCATTAAATCGTTCCGGTCGAAGAAATCGAAGATATTGTTCCATTATAGCAACAGGTTAATAAATTGAAATGAAAAGTAAGTTGCCTTTCAAAAGCTAGGCTTTATTAACTTTAAAAACCAGCAGTACATCTTAAGCTCCCAGTCTCAACCAGACTGTGGAGAACTGAATTAAGATGGCCACCACAGGTCACATGACATCAACTAACCAATAGGTTTACAGCATATATCTCAAGGCAGGAAAACAGGCAACCAATTACAATGCTTCTTATAAAACAAGAATAATCACCAAGGAGTGACCCTGTTGAGGGCCGTATAGTCTATAGTCAACCTATAGCTCCCATCAGGTTTCTCTACTGGCCATGTTGGGGAATTAGTGCTCGTGGTTTCCCTCAGGATACCCCTTTCTACTAGCCCCTTCACTATGTCCACGACTGCCTTCCTGGCCTCCGCCTTTATTGGGTACTGGCGGTGGGATTTGTGTTCTGGTCCGGGAATCTTAATAGGGGCGATACTAGCTTTTCCTGTATCTAACTTTGTTTCAGCCCATACCCCAATCACGGAATCACAAATGGCTCCGTATCCTCCCGTATCTTCGTGCCAGTCCCTGGTAGTTACGGTGGCCACCCCAAGAGTGCCAGTGTTATTTGCCAGTTGTCTAATCTTTTCCTTACGGCCATCCACCTTTGGCCATGTTAACCTTCCTTTGCCACAATCAATTATTGCTTTGTACTCCCTCATTATATCATTACCTAATATTGTACCTTCATTATTTTTACACACACAGAATTTCATGGGGAGGTATATATTATCGATTTCCACCAGCTGTGTGGTGCTCAAGTGAGCTGGCACTTTAGTGCCATTGAGTCCTCGCAGGAGTATTGACTTACTAGTCGTGGGGAGGGGGAGGTTAGTGACGGAAACTGATGCGCCTGTGTCCACCAGCATTTCACATTGTCGGCCCCCTACTAGTGCAGACACACAAATTCTCCCCTCCCTTTTACCTTTTATGGGGGCCACAGGACATCAACTACTATGCTTATATTCCTGCCTTCTTGGTTTTATCCTTTGTCTGTTTAGTCAACCAGCTTCTCTGGAGTTCTAAAGTCTGTGACACATCCCAACCGTCTTTCTGCATTTTCTTAATTAACGACTGTCGGTTTGTCATATAAGAATATGTGAGGGAGCCCGAAGGTCCCCTCTTAACTTCCTCACCTGACATCGCCGCTGCTTCACCGATCGTTCCTTCGTGTCTGGAGATCTGTTCCTTAGAGAGCCCCCCTATTCTTTCCTTCCGAGAATACCCGAGCTTCTTGTCGCACTCTATGCCAGCGTTCTCAGAGGTCCAGGTTTGTCTTTTTCTCTCAAAACTGCCTGGACGTGTAACGCTTGCTTGTTGGACAGGGTTTCTACCCCTCCCCGGTGCCTGTTTACCTGATCAGGGTCCTACAACACCGACACTAATAATCTCCTAGTTCACTTAGCAACATGATATAATGCAGAAAAATGTTAACCGTACTTGACTAGTATCACGACTTTAGAACACCTTGGAGCCTCGGCACCTACTTCATGGTCCTGGCCTTCGCGTGGGGCATTTGCCCTCTTAACAACCGGCCTAAGGCTAGGTGTCTGAGACAAGTGTCCTCCTGATCCGAGGTTTTTCTTAGTTACTTAGTTACTATTACACAAATACGAATACACACATACAAATCAAGTAGTGTCTCTTTGTCCCAGATTCGTTTTGGTGCAGCTTCGCCGTTCAGTCGCCTTGTCGAGTGTCTCTGATTTATGGGCGGTCAAAAATCTGACTACTCACCCTGGTCACTGATTCGAACGACTGTTCAGCTCCGTGGCACCCTGCTCGCAGTGCCAATTTGTTGTAGGAAAAATGATTCCTCGGAAACTAGACTTTGAGTAAGAGAGACAACTTTATTAAATGACAGAGCTCTGGGAGAAGCGTCTGCAACCACGCGGTCTGCGAGAGCACCTTCTCCCCGATTGTAGTACGTGCCGAGCTTATATACAATTCCAAGAAGTTGGTTTTAGATCATTTACATTCATCCAATCAATTTGTTTATTAGCGCATATCGTTATTTTCCTCCAGTCAGGAGTTTACACACTTGTGTTGCCAATTCTGCCTCTTCAGGTCTTTGTTCCGTCTTGTTCCCTGGCAAAATGTGATTAGTTCGATGATAGGATACCAGTGAACCTTGTTAGTCCTCAGTGATTCAATTAGTCCCAGTCAGGACACGAGATGAACTTTGTTCCAGCCATGCGTAAGCGTGGCATGTCTCACTGTGCAGTGATTCAATTAGTCCCAGTCAGCGAATTTGTTGTTTGTGTCTTTTCCAGCCAAAATCTTGTCCAGCAATCTTGTCCAGCAAAATTTTATTCTAACAATGCGATTGCCTCATGCCATAGAGCACAGAAAGAGGCCCATCGTGTCCGCGCCGGCCATCAAGCCCTGTCTATTCTAATCTAATTTTCCAGCACTTGGTCTGTAGCCTTGTATGCTATGGCGTTTCAAGTGCTCATCTAAATGCTTCTTGAATGTTGTGAGGGTTCCTGCCTCTACCACCCTTTCACGCAGTGAGTTCCAGATTCCATGGGTGAAAAAGTTTTTCCTCAAATCCCCTCTAAACCTCCTGCCCCTTACCTTGAAACTATGCCCCCTGGTTATTGTTAGATCTGTGTATCTTGATATTGTGTGTCCTTCAATAATTAGACAAGAGACTGCAGGGAACAATCAACAGGTGTTTACTGGATGAGAGTTACTCTTAAAAACTAACTGTACAGATCCCTACTTGGTTTATATACAGGTGTGGTCACTGCCGGTACTACAGTATACAGGAGCTGCAAAAAGTAGTTCTCCTCTTAAAGGTACATACACTACAATTCCTCCCCTTTTAGATTAACAGTACCATAACATTTATTTAACAATTAAATATCAACTAATTACAATTAACACTTTTAACATGCAACATTAACTGAAAATAGTCTATTTATAAATTCAGTCTTTGGGGCGGCTTCCTGATCCTTTCTGGATAGCGCCTTTCCTGAGTGTCTTGCTCTTGGTGCGGAGGCGATTCTGGCCCCCTGTCGTCGGTTGGTTCATCAGCTTCCGATGCTACTATTTCTGGGGTAGATGCTACCTGTATGTCGGGTTCATCACCAGGTACGCGAGACATGGGGTTGACTCGTTCCTGTGACTCTAGGATCTGGTCAACATGGCATCTCTCAATGTTCTCCCCAACATCCACTGTGTACATTAGTAGCCCCTGCTGTGTGCATATCGTTCCTGGTTGCCATTTCTCTGTTCGGTAGTCGCGGGCCAAGACTGGTTGCCCTACATTGAAGCTCCTTGTCGGCTTCTCATTGATGTGCTGGAATTGCTTATTCTCAACATCTCTTCATACATTTGGTCTGAGCAAATCCAGACGAGATCTCAACCTTCGGTTAAAGAACATCATGGCCGGGGTCTGGTTGGTGACTGCATGTGTCGCATTTCTGTAGGCTAACAGGAAATTGTCCACCTTATGCTGCAGTGGAATGTCGTCATCGCACATGGCCCTTACTGCTTTTTTAAAGGTTTGTACGAACCTCTCAGCCAATCCATTTGTGGCTGGATGATACGGGGCGGATGTGTAATGCCTTACCCCATTCCTTTTCATAAATCTTCGAAACTCTTCGGACACAAACTGTGGTCCGTTATCAGAGCAAATCTGCTCTGGCAAGCCGTTCCTGGCAAATATGGTCCGTAGGACTGCAATAGTTTTCTCCGTGGTGGTGGAGGACATTTTGATCACCTCGGGCCATTTTGAGTGCGCATCCACGGCTATTAGAAACATTGAGTCCATGAATGGACCAGCAAAATCAATATGCACCCGTTGCCATGGAGATGAGGGCCACTCCCATGGGTGTAGAGGGGCATGTGGTGGTGCATTTTGGACCTTCTGGCATCCTGAGCAGCTCTTGGTCAGGTACTCGATTTGCTGATCGATCCCCGGCCACCACACATAAGCCCTAGCAAGGCTTTTCATTTTCACCCCTCCCAGATGGCCTTCGTGAAGTTCATTGAGCACTCTTTCCCTTAACTTGGGTGGAATTACCACTCGGGATCCACACATCAAGGTCCCCTGGCATACTGACAGCTGTTCTCTTCTGGATGAGAATGCTGGCAACCGTGAGTCGCCATGTGTTGGCCATCCCTTCACCATCAAGTCATATACCTGAGACAGTGTCGGGTCATTTCGGGTCTCCTTCTCTATATCAGCGTTAGCTACTGGCAAGCGTTCAATTATAGTCGAATATAATATTTGGACAGGGTCCACTGCTGGTGCTTCCTCCGCAGTAGGCAGTGGCAGGCGTGATAGCCCATCAGCGTTTCCATGCTGTTTCGTGACCTTATACTCGATTTCATATTGGTTCGCCCCTAGAAAAAGGGACCATCTTTGTAGCCGTTGCGCAGTCATCACCGGAACGCCCTTCTTTGGTTTAAAGATGGAGACAAGTGGTTGGTGGTCAGTCAGCAAGGTGAACTTCTGCCCGTGCAGATAGTGGTTGAACTTTTTCACTCCCCACACTAGGCTGAGGGCCTCCCTGTCAATCTGGGTGTAGTTACGCTCGGCTGAGGTTAGTGACCGAGACGCAAAGGCTACTGGCCTCTCCGAGCCGTCCGGGAATTTGTGCGACAGCACCGCTCCAATGCCATAGGGTGATGCATCACACGCCAACCGAATTGGTAGTGCTGGGTTCAAATGAGCCAACACCTCTTGATGTGATCAATTCTTTGCACTTCTGGAAAGCTCGTTTACATTCGTTATCCCACTTCCATGGTACCCCCGTTTGCAGTAGGGTGTTCAGTGGGTGTAGTACTGTAGACAAATTCGGCAAGAACTTATGGTAGTAGTTCACCAGCCCAAGGAACGACCTCAGTTGTGACACATTTTCCGCTGCTGGAGCCTTGACTACTGCCTCAATCTTTTCAGGGGACTTATGTAACCCCTCTTCATCAATAACGTGGCCACAATACGAGATCTGCTTCTGGAAAAACTCGCATTTGTGGCGATTAGCTCGGAGCCCATATTCGTTCAATCTAGTGAGCACCTGCTCCAGGTTGGCAAGGTGATCACTGTCATTTTCGCCCGTGACCAGGATGTCGTCCAAATAACACTGGGTCCCTGGAATCCCTTGCAGGACTTGATCCATTGCCCTTTGCCTAATAGCCGGAGCTGATGCTACCCCGAACACCAGCCGGTTGTATTGGTAGAGACCTTTGAGTGTTGATCATGAGGTACTGTTTCGAGGCTTCTTCTACCTCCATTTGCAGGTACGCCTGGGCCAGATCAATCTTAGTGAAGCGTTTCCCTCCAGATAGCGAGGTGAAAATATCTTCAATCCACGGAAACGGATATTGTACAGTGTGAAGGACTGGGTTCACTGTCACCTTAAAGCCCCCACAGATGCGAACCTTCTTTGGTTCCCCAGGCGTATTACTCAACGACCTCTTCATTACAGGAATGATGGGTGTAGCCCACTCGCTCCAGTCCACTTTGGACAGTACTCCTGAACGTTCCAAACCTTCCAGCTCTGCTTCGACGGCTGGGCGGATCGCATAAGGTACCGGTCTGGCCTTAAAAAAAAACTTTGGGCTTGCATTTTCCTCTATTTTGATCGTCGCTGTTATGCCTTTTAGTGTTCCGAGTCCCTCCTGGAACACTTCTTGTGCGTCAGTTAGCATTTTTGACAGTCGTCCAGGTGTGACGTCGTCATCCTTTTTGGCATCTACAGTCAGTGCTTGTATGGAATGCCAATCTAGCTGTATCTTCCGGATCCATTCGCGTCCTAGTAGTGGTGGTCCTCCATCTGGCAATACATATAGGTCCATTTTTGGTGTTTCCTTGCCGTTATATATAACGTTCACCCTTATTTTTCCTTTGGGGTAGACTTTTTGCCCCGTGTACGTCTCCAAGACAATCTCTGTATCTCTCAAGGGTATATGTGAGAATAGCTGCTTGTAGTCCCTTCGGTTTATGACTGTTAGGGCTGATCCTGTGTCCAATTCCATTTTCACTTGGACTCTGGCTATCTTGAGCGTGACCCAGATAGTTTGGTGATCCTCTGTTTTGATCACATTATGTAGTTTCAGACAACCCAGCTCCTTGCTTCCAGAGTCTGTATCACTTTTCTGTTCGTCTGAACTACTCTCCGTCACCTTATGTACCTTCTTGTACTTCTCCTGTGGGGATTTCTTGCTGCTGGTTTTCTTTTCCGATCTGCAGACTCTTGCTATGTGTCCTACTTTTCCACACTGTCTGCACACTTGGTCCTTGAACCAGCAATCCTTATGGTCGTGTGTTGTTCTGCCGCAGCGATAGCACTTCACTGTTCCGTATGACATTTCATTTGTGCCATATTCTTGCGGTCTCCATTGTATCTCTGCCGTGCCCCGTGCTGCTGCTTCGTGTGATACTGCCATGCTGAAAGCCTTGTCCAGCGTAAGCTCCTTTTCTGATCGAAGCCGTTTCTGGGTTCCTTCACTTTGAAGCCCACACACAAACTTGTCCCTTAAAGTATCTGCTAGTCCCGTTCCAAACTGGCAGTGTTTCGATAGCTTGCGCAGTTCCGTTAAAAACTCAGCATTACTTTCATCTTTATGTTGGTTCCTTTTGTGAAACTTAAATCTTTCCGCTATCAGCAGCGGTGTGGGGTCTAAGTGGTCCTGTAGGATTGACACTGTTTTCAAAATCCTTTTCCACTGGCTTCTCTGGGGTTACTAGGTTTCGCAGTAAGCCATACGTTTTTGCACCCATTGAATTCAACAATACCAGCGCTTTCCTGTCATCTGGCACTTCATTCGCCTTGCAGTACACTTCTATGCATTCGACATATGTCGTCCAATCTTCGACTTCATTGTCGAACGCTGTGACACTGCCACTCTTCGGCATCCCTGGGTGTGGTTAGACTGGCTCAAAATGGCGTCTCCTGTGCTCTCCCTTCTTCTCCGCTGTGGCTCAAAATGGCGTTTTCCCGCGCTTTCCTTCCCCGCTGACGCTGCTCGGCCCTTGAACACCGGCTGTGCTCTGCGCGTTTTCCTGCGCGCCTCTCTCTCGTTGACGCTGCTCGGCCCTTGAACACTGGCTACGCTCTGCTCTCTCTCGTTGACGCCGCTCGGTCCTGAACACCGGCTGCGCCCTGTGCGCTCTACCCACTCTTCTCCCGTCGACGCTGCTCGGCCTTTTTCTGTGCCGTCGGTCGGCTCTAGCCGCCGCTGTCCGGGAAGGGTCTGCGCCGTACCTGTTGCCAGCCCGTTTCGCTGGACCACCGTGACTGGAGAACCAAGCCCAGCTCTCAACAGCCTCCCCTGCGATGCTCAAGTCTCCGCTGGATGGTCGACGCCCGTGCTCCTGGACTCGGCCTTCTTTCACTGTTCTCCAGGAGCGAATCCCTGGGAGGTGATGCAGAGTTGCAGGTAGGTTTGAATCTTCTCGTCGCCAATGTTAGATCCGTGTATCTTGATGTTGTGTGTGTCCTTCAATAATTAGACAAGAGACTGCAGGGAACAATCAACAGGTGTTTACTGGATGAGGGTTACTCTAAAAACTAACTGTACAGATCCCTACTCAGGGTTTATATACAGGTGTGGTCACTGCCGGTACTACAGTATACAAGAGCTGTAAAAAGTAGTTCTCCCCTTAAAGGTATATACACTACAGTTATTGACCCCTCTACTAAGGGGAAAAGTTCCTTTCTATCTACCCTATCTATGCCCCTCATAATTTTGTACACATCAATCAGGTCCCCCCTCAGCCTTCTCTGCTCTAAGGAAAACAACCCCAGCCTGTCCAGTCTCTCTTCATAGCTGAAGCGCTCCAGCCCAGGTAACATCCTGGTGAATCGCCTCTGCACCCTCTCCAATGCAATCACATGCCTCCTATAGTGTGGCGACCAGAACTGCACACTGTATTCCAGCTGTGGCCTAACTAATGTTTTGTACAGCTCCATCATAACCTCCCTGTTCTTATATTCTATGCCTCGGCTAATGAAGGCAAGTATCCCGTATGCCTTTTTAACCACCTTATCTACCTGTCCTGCTGCCTTCAGGGATCTATGTACATGCACACCAAGGTCCGGAACTAGACACCTCCACACAATTTACAACAACCAGAATTTCACCGTGGCCATGATAAAAGTCTGTTTTTCCACAACTGAATTTAACCTCAATAACTCCAATTTAATTCAGACCAATATCTTAAACTCAACACACATTCCAGCTTGAAACATAGAAACATAGAAGATAGGAGTGGGAGTAAGCCATTCGGCCCCTCGAGCCTGTTCCGCCATTTAATGAGATCATGCTGATCATCCAAGTTCAGTACCCTGTCCCTGCTTTCTCCCCATACCCCTTGATCCCTTTAGCCATAAGAAATATATCTAACTCCTTCTTGAATATATTTAATGAATTGGCTTCCACTGCCTTCTGTGGTAGAGAATTCCACAGGTTCACCACTCTCTGGGTGAAGAAATTCCTCCTCATCTCAGTCTTAAATGGATTACCCCTGATCCTTAGACTGTGACCCCTGGTTCTGGACTCCCCTGCCATCGGGAACATCCTGCATCTAGTCTGTCTAGTTCTGTTAGAATTTTATAAGTTTCAATGAGATCCCCTCTCATTCTTCTAAACTCTAGCGAATATAAGCCAAATCGACCCAATCTCTCCTCATGTGTCATTCCTGCCATCCCAGGTATCAGTCTGGTGAATCTTCGCTGCACTCCCTCCATGGCAAGAACATCCTTCCTCAGATAAGGTGACCAAAACTGTGCACACTACTCAAGGTGTGGTTTCACCAAGGCCCTGTACAACTGCAGCAAGACACCCTTGCTCCTGTACTCGAATCCTCTCGCTATAAAGGCCAACATACCATTTGCCTTCTTAACCGCCTGCTGCACCTGCATGCTTACCTTCAGTGACTGGTGCACAAGGACACCCAGGTCTCGTTGCACTTCCCCTTCTCCCAACCTATTGCTGTTCAGATAATAATCTGCCTTCCTGTTTTTGCCACCAAAGTGGATAACCTCGCATTTATCCACATTTATACTGCATCTGCCATGCATCTGCCCAATCACCCAACATGTCCAAATCCTACTGGAGTTTCTCTGCATTCTCCTCACAGCACACGCCCACCCAGCTTTGTGTCGTCTGCAAATTTGGAGATATTACATCTAGTTCTCTTGTCTAGATCATTAATATATATTGTGAATAGCTGGGGTCCTAGTACTGATCCCTGCGGTACCCCACTAGTCACTGCCTGCCGCTCGGAAAAAGACCCGTTTATTCCAACTCTTTGCTTCCTGTCTGCCAACCAGTTCTCTATCCAAGTCAGCACCTTGCCCCCAATCCCATGTGCTTTAACTTTACACGCTAATCTCTTATGCGGGACCTTATCGAAAGCCTTCTGAAAGTCCAAATATACCACATCCACTGGTTCTCCCTTATCTATTCTACCAGTTAATCCTCAAAAAATTCCAGTAGATTAGTCAAGCACGATTTACCTTTTGTAAATCCATGTTGACTTTGTCCGATCCTGTCACTGTTTTCCAAGTGCTCTGCTATTACACCTTTTATAATGGACTCTAGCATTTTCCCCACTCCCGATGTCAGGCTTGCCGGTCTATAATTCCCTGTTTTTTCTCTACCGCCTTTTTTGAATAGTGTGGTAACATTAGCTACCCTCCAATCAATGGGAACTGTTCCAGAGTCTATAGAATTTTGGAAGATGACCAGCAATGCATCTACTATTTCTAGGGCCACTTCCTTAAGTACCCTAGGATGTAGATTATCAGGCCCTGGGGATTTATCGGCCTTCAACCCCATCCCGTCAATTTCCCTAACACCATTTCCCTACAAATACTGATTTCATTCAGTTCCTCCCTCATTAGACTCTATGTTCCCCGATATCTCTGGGAGGTTATTTGTGTCCTCCTTTGTGAAGACAGAACCAAAGTATGTATTTAATTGGTCTGCCATTTCTTTGTTCCCCATTATAAATTCCCCTGATTCTGACTGCAAGGGACCTATGCTTGACTTCATCAATCTTTTTCTCTTCACATATATATAGAAGCTTTTACAGTCAGTTTTTATGTTCCCTGCAAGCTTATGCTCAGACTCTTTTCCCCCTATTAATTAATCCCTTTGTCCTCCTTTGCTGAATCCTAAACTGCTCCCAATCCTCAGGTTTGCTGCTTTTTCTGGCCAATTTATATGTCCTCTCCTTGGATCTTGTGTTATCTCTAATTTTCCTTGTTAGCCACGGTTGAGTCACCTTTTTTGTTTTATTTTTATGCTAAATAGGGATGAACAAATTCTGTAGTTCATGCGATCTTTAAATGTTTGCCATTGCCTATCCACCATCAACCCTTTAAGTAACATTCCCCAATCCATCCTACCCAACTCGCGCCTCATACCATTGTAGTTTCCTTTATTTAAATGCAGGGCCCTAGTCTCTGAGTCAAATACTTCATTCTCCATCTGAATGAAGAATTCGATCATATTATGATCGCTCTGCCCCAAGGGGCCTCGCACAACAAGATTGCTAATTAATCCTTTCTGATTACATAATACCCAGTCTAAGATGACCTGATGTCTAGTTGGCTCCTCGACATATTGGTCCAGGAAACCATCCCATATACACTCCAGGAATTCCTCCTCCACGGTATTTTTACTAATTTGGTTAGCCCAATCTATATGTAGATTAAAGTCACCCATGGTAACTGCTGTGCCCTTATTGCATGCGTCTCTAATTTCCTGTTTTAATGTCATCCTCAACCTCAGCATTACGGTTTGGGGGTCTGTATTGTAAGGGGTCGTTTTAACGAGCTTATGGTGTGCTAGATCGGTTTTGATTTCGCACTGCTCGTGAGCGGTTCCGAAGCGCTCCCCCCTCACCGGTTCTAGACACTGGGCTTATTGCCAGACAACCTTGATGTGTGGCCCAACTTGTGACTCGGAAGACAAATGGATCAGGTGAGACAAGGTGAGTTTTAAATCAGAAATATCTTTATTTTCAAGGAGAATAAACACAGAGAATGCAAGAATCAATTTAGACAAAAATCATTAGCATGTCTCCCAATGGGAACTAAAATTTAACACACAAAGAATAACTTTGACTATCTTAAATCATACAACAATTCTTAATCAGCGGTATACTAAAACGGGGGTGGGAAAAGCGCACGGACACATCGAGGGATAAATCACACTCCTGAATTACAAACCCTTAATGTTACAAACCCTCCCGTTGCTAAAATATACCTCAACTATGTCAGTTAGGTAGAGTTGGGCCTTTATGCTCACCAGAGTTTTAAAACCGTCCTTAATCTTGGTACTCCTGTGATGTCCGGGATCTCCGATCTTCCTCATGGGACCGGCTCCTGAACCCGCTCTCCTGCACAATCTTGAAAGTCCTCCGAACTCCTCGAACCGTCTCCTCTCCACTCGGCCTTCGAACTCCTGATGGTCTTGGATCGGGACTGAACTTCTGAATCTGCTCTCCTGCACAATCTTGTGGGTCCTCCTCGCTCTGTCCTTGACCTTGTGTCTGTGTGAATCTATGATGGATCTGTCTGAATCTCACTGAATGAAAAAGAAGTCTTGCTGTCGATTCTCCCTCCACAGTTATACTGTTTCCTTGTCCTTGTCCTTATCTCGGTGCCAAATCAGGGGTTTTCTTTTGTCAAGGTAATGGGCAGGCTGCTTTGACAAAAGCAAGTACTTTATTTTAATGTCTTGTAAATGAAACTGATGGGATCTGTCCTGTGTCCCTCTGAGTTTGGTACAGATAATGGTTTTTTTCTGTGCTCAGCGATTTCAGAGATGGGTTTGCATTTTGCTGGCAATTAGCGCACCTCCAGGTGCAAATACTTTTGTTTACGAGTTTGTTACTGCTGTAACCATATTATCATCAATAGCAGTAAGTTCTGGAATCTTCTAATCGGTGATGACTCAGGCTGCTGTAAGATACTGCTGGTGTGTCCTTTTGAACTGAGCCATGAGAACTGCCAACTCCATCTTGTGTTCTCACAATGTGGCCATTTCAGGGGTTTTACCAATCTAGACTGTATTTTCTGGATTTTGCGAATCCTACAGTATACAACTCCCACTAACGAGTCAACCTGCCAGGTTTACCTGGCGTGGTTTAGGAGGTGTGTGGATCATGCCGAAAAGCTGGAAAAATCACGAGGGCCTCTCAAAATAGGCTTAGAGATGCCCTTAACGAGCATTTAAGGATCTTTAATAGTGCAATGGCCAGCTGGAGGCGGGAGCGTTTCCCAACCTCCAAAACCGGCACTTCGATTCTGATTTTCCCTCCTTTCCCGCCTCCTCCGATGTCAGAAAATCACCCCGAGTGTCAGCAGTCCAATCTAGTTGATTGCCAGACGGGTTTTACAGTTGAACTCAGTCTTGTTCTTACTCGGTGTTTTCTAGAAGGGGACACTTTTTAGTGACTAGGAGCAGAAACCTTTCGTTTTTTCCCCCCCTCCCTTCCCTGAGACTGAGATCAGTACATTCCCTAGTTTATTTCAGGATGTAAAGATTTGAGTTTTTAGTTAGCTCCAATTTTCATTAACTGGTACTGTCCAGGGGCAATACAGGTAGAATGTGCTGAACTTCCTCTTGGGCCTTATTAAAATAATGGAGGTATGTGCTGAGCATGTAGGAATTCACTATTGGGTGCAGTATAGGTTTGCCAACTCTGGTTGGACATATTCCAGGAGATTTGATCAAGTGACCTCAAACCGTCCCACCCCCACCATTGGTTGCCCGACACATTCATCCTTACAATGCCCCTCCTTCCCACGCCAATTGAGAAGTGAACAGATTCTTCATTACCTGATTGGATGATTCTTGACTGTCAGTCAAGCCGCCTTTTTCGACCATCTGCAATATTTTTATAGAAGTGTTCAAAGAAAATAAAAAAAACACACAACTTATTTAATGCTCCCATGATTTTTCTCCAGGATTGCTGATGGAGTGGTGTGCTGCAGATTGATCTTCAATTCCTGGTGACATCAGGACAATCCTGGCGGGTTGGTAACCCTAGTGCAGTAAGGATGGGAACAGGAAGTCTGGCAATTCTTGGCCCTAAAAGGGAGCAATAACGTTAAAGGGGCACTGAAAATCCTATAAAAGTAATATAGCTTTTAGTGACTTTCAGGGGGGCATGAAACAGTAATTTAAAACCATTTTGAAATCCATTTTAGTGACCCAAAAGCTCCAACTTTTCATTGTTTTAGGATGACAGCAACACCCCAACCAGGAGTCTGGGCACCCCTGCAGTCTGACTGGGAGGGAGTTGGTAAAAGGACAGCACTGTGGTAATGAGCAGTAGGTGGAAGAACAGGAAAAACAAATATGCGTGTGAAGAATGATGGTGTGGCAAAAGGAGGTGGGTGCTAGTTTGACTGTGAGGCTTCTCTTTTTTTATTTGAGATGTCATGACAAAGTTGTATGGTCCAGGAGAGGGAGGATTTTTGCTCTGTATTAGAGAAACAGTTGTTAGTGTCTTAGAAGAGGACAGAGAGATTTCTTCAGTAGCTGCAAAGGAGGCTTTATGGTTGTTTGTTGTCATACTCATCCAAATAACCCATGTTGCAGTGGAGGGGATGGGGTGGTTGTGGGGGGAATTGGCATGGTACTGAATCCCTACATGCTCAGCACATGCCCCTATCACTAAGTGTGCGCGACTAGCAGCTTTCAGCACTATGTTCTGAAGCATAATTTTTAGTTCAGCAGTAGGCCTTACTTGACAGTGCCAGCCTGTCACTTTAAGCTCAAAAGTGCTGCTACTTCCTGAGCTATAGCAGTTCAGGAACCAGTAATGCCAGGTTGTCATGGAAGAAATTTGCCCCTGATCTGCAGCCAGCTGTGTGCAGAGCTATCTGGCATCGAATAGCGTGGAACTTGCATTGCTGTGCGCTCTTAAGACATAGTCAAGTGCAGATACCAGAACAGTCATAGAGGAAGTTTGGTTACAGCACTTTTCAGGTAAAGAATGAGGAAAACAGATTAGCACCCATTTCTCATTTGTGTGGTATCTGTTTTGGGTTCTATTTGGGAACAGGGCTGAGGAAAGTTTACTCTATTTTCTCTGTGGTTGTACAGTTCTCTCTATTAGTGGACAGTCAGGTAGAAATTGGTTTCGGTGTGGCAGAGCCACCAAAGGACTCGGAGCGGTTGTACATAATTCCTTTAACAGCAATGTAGTTACTGTCTGTGTCTGTACCTTTAATTACACTGTTTGACTGTACAATGTCTAGTTACCTTTTACAGCGCAGTTTCAACGTGATGATGTCATGCCGTTAGTCACGTGATTCCCCAATGGCGGGAAGAACGTGGTGACGTCAGCTTTCAGACCAGAAGATCAGTCCTCGTGGAGCCTTCAAGGAGAGCAGACCTGTATTCGATGTATTCCAGCAGTTTCTAGTTAAAACCTGTTTTGTTCCATTAAAGTTCATTGTTTTAATTGCCTGAGTCGAACTCCGTCTTTGATGGGAACCTCTGTTCCTACATCGGCCTGTTTTCGAACCCAAAATAATGAACCAGTGGCTCACATGAAATTGGGCCTACAGCCTCATTTTAATAATAGAGGAAAGCTGCCGGCCCCTGTCATGCCTCCAGAAGCAGCTTGCCCAACAGCATGAATCGAATTAAGCGATCCTCCGATAAGTCTTGTAAGGGTGGAGGAAAAAGTGGGGGTGGGGGTTGAGCATGGGCAGATAGTAAAACGTCCCAAGGCATTTCACAGGAGTGTTACCTAACAATTTGACACCGAGTCACATAAGGAGATATTAGGACAGATGACCAAAGGTTTGGTCATAGAGGTAGATTTTAAGAATGGTCTTAAAAGAGGAGAGAGAGCCATGGAGGTTTAAAGAGGGAATTCCAGAACTTAGGGCCTAGGCAGCTGAAGGCACGGCAACTGATGGTTGAGCGATTATAATCAAGAGGGCAGAATTTGAGGAGCGTGGATATCTCTGGGTGGGGGTTGTGGGGCTGAAGGAGATTAGAGATGGGAAGGGGCGAGGCCATGAAGGGATTTGAAAACAAGGATGAGAATTTTGAAATCAAGGCGTTGCTTAACCGGGAGCCAATGTAGGTCAGCGAGCACAGGGGTGATGGGTGAACGGGACTTGGTGCGAGTTAGGTCACGGGCAGCTGAGTTTTGGATGACCTCAAGGTTATGTAGGGTAGAATGTGGGAGACCAGCCAGGAGTGCATTAGAATAGTCAAGTCTAGAGGTAACAAAGGCATGCTTAAGGGTTTAAGCAGCAGATGAGCTGAGGCAGGCAATGTTATGGAGGTGGAAATAGGCGGTCTTACTTATGGCACAGATATGTGGTCGGAAGCTCATTTCAGGGTCAAATATGAAACTAAGGTTGTGAACAGTGTGGTTCAGCCTCAGACAGATGCTAGGAAGAGGGATGGAGTCAGTGACTAGGGAACGGAGTTTGTGGCGGGGCCTGAAAACAATGGCTTCGGTCTTCCCAATATTTAATTGGAGAAAACTTCTCATCAGTACTGGATTTCGGACAAGCAGTGTGTCAATTTAGAGACCGTGGAAGGGTTGAAAGAAGTGCTGAGGTAGAGCTGGGTGTCGTCAGTGTACATGTGGAAACTGACAGTTTTCGGATGATGTCGCCAAGGGGTAGTATATAGATGAGAAATAGGAGGGGGCCAAGGATAGATCCTTGGGAGATCCCTGAGGTAATGATGTGGGAGCGGGAAGAGAAGCTGTTGCAGGTGATTCTCTGGCTACGATTAGATAGATAAGAATGGAACCAGGCAAGTGCAGTCCCACCCAGCTGGACGATGGTGGAGAGGCGTTGAAGGATGGAATGGTCAATCATGTCAAAGGCTGCAGACAGGTCGAGAAGGACGAGGAGGGATAATTTACCTTTGTCACAGTCACAAAGGATGTCATTTGTGACTTTGAGTCGTTTTGGTACTGTGGCAGGGGTGGAAACCTGATTGGAGGGATTCAAACATGGAGTTCTGGGAAAAATGGGCACAGATTTGGGAGGCGACAACACGTTCAAGGACTTTGGAGAGGAAAAGGAGGTTGGAGATGGGATGGTAGTTTGCAAGGACGGAAAGGTCAAGGGTTGTTTTTTGAGGAGTGGGGTGATGATGGCAGACCTGAAGGAGAGGGGGACAGTACCTGAGGAGAGCGAACCGTTAACAATGTTAGCTAACATGGGAGCCAGAAAAGGAAGTTGGGTGGTCAGCAGTTTTGTGGGAATAGGGTTGAGGGAGCAGGAAGAACATAAGAACATAAGAAATAAGAGCAGGAGTAGGCCATTTGGCCCCTTGAGCCTGCTCCGCTATTCAATGAGATCATGGCTGATCTTCTACCTCATCACCACATTCCTGCACTATCTCAGTATCCCTTGATTCCCTTAATATTCAAAAATCTATCGATCCCTGTCTTGAATATACTCAATGGCTGAGCCTCCACAGCCCTCTGGGGTAGAGAATTCCAAAGATTCACCACCCTCTGAGTGAAGAAATTTCTCCTCATCTCAGTCCTAAATGGCCGACCCCTTATTCTGAGACCGTGACCCCTGGTTCTAGACTCCCCAGCAAGGGGAAACATCCTCCCTGCATCTACCCTGTCGAGCCCTGTAAGAATTTTGTATGTTTCAATGAGATCACCTCTCATGCTTCTAAACTCGAGAATCTAGGCCTTGTCTACTCAATCTCTCCTAGAACAATCCCCCCCCCCCATCCCAGGAATCAGTCTGGTAAACCTTCGTTGCACTCCCTCTATGGCAAGTATATCCTTCCTTAGGTAAGGAGACCAAAACTGTACACCGTACTCCAGGTGTCGTCGCATCAGGGCCCTAAATAATTGCAGTAAGACGTCTTTACTCTTGTACTCAAAGCCTCTTGTAATAAAGGCCAACATACCATTTACTTTCCTAATTGCTTGCTATACCTGCATGTTAACTTTGTGATTCGTGTACAAGGACACGCAGGTCCCTCTGAACGCCAACATTTCCCAATCTCTCACCATTTAAAAAAAATACTCTGCTTTTCTATTTTTCCGACCAAAGTGGATAACTTCACATTTCTCCACATTATATTCCGTTTGCCATGTTCTTGCCCACACACTTAGCTTGTTTATATCCCCTTGAAGCCTCTTTGCATCCTCCTCACAACTTACATTCCCACCCAGCCTTTTATCAGCAAACTTGGATATATTGTGGGTCTCATGGACAGGATAAGCATGGAGAGGTCAAGAGGGGAGATGGGAGAGAAACTGGAGAATGATGCGAGTTCAGGGCTAGGGCAGGGGGGAACCTTACAGGAAGTTTGGCCTGGTGGGCTAGGGAAAGGAAGGGAAATGACAGAGGCAGCACAGATGGTATCAATCTTAGAGACAAAGAAGTCCATGAGCTCCTTGCACTTGTTGGCAGTGAGGGTGGCGGAGACGGGAGAGGGATTTAAGAAGACGGTTAGCAGCAGAAAATAGTAGCTGGGGGTTATCTTTGCATTCCAGAATTATCCTGGAATAGTGAGCAGTTCTGGCAGACGAGAGTAGGAGCCGATTATACTTTACTAGCTGGGGAGCCCCGCGTTGCGAGGGCAATTTTGGGGCGCTTGGTCTCCCTGCCCCTGTGTGTCCCCCCTCTCCCTGTCATGTCCTATCCCTCCCCTCCCCTCCTCTCCCTCCCTCCCCTCCCCTGTCTCCCTCCCTCCCTCCCTCCCTCCCTTCCCCTGTCTCCCCCTCCCCTCCTCCCCTCCCCTCTGTCCCTCTGTCCGGCCCCTCCCCCTGCCTAGCGCCTGAGGTCCGGTGCCGTTGCAATAGTGGCCGTGCGGGGCCTAGCGCTTAAGGCGCGGTCGGGTTCTGAGGCCGGGACGGACCGGAGCTGAGGCCCCCCGCGTATCGCGCGGCTGATGGACGGCCGCTGCGGGCGGGCGGCGCATGCGCGGTCAGTGTGGGCGGTGCATGCGCGGTCAGTGCGGGCGGCGCATGCGCGGTCAGTGCGGGCGGCGCATGCGCGGTCAGTGCGGGCGGCGCGAGGCGGCCCGCGGGGAGCAGGCAAGGGCGACTTGGCGGCCGTTAGCGAGCGGGAAACTTCGGGCGGCCCGCCCGCGCTCCGTCCGCGACACCGTGAAACCTGAGAGGGGGAAGTAGAGAGAGAGAGAGGGAAGAGGAGAAGGAGAGAGAGGGAAGAGGAGAAGGAGAGAGAGAGAGAGGGAAATTTTTTAGCTTCAGGCCCCGAGTCCCCCCTGCGCGAGGGTAAGGAGGAGGAGGGGGGGGGGGTTGCTAAACACAATATAAAACTCAAATAAATTGTTAATTAATTCCCTAACACATAATTCAAATATTTACCTTACTTCCCTAACACACTGAAAGTGTGGGGAGAAAAAATCGTGAAAAATCAAGATGGCGGCCACTCACCTCTGTTCAGAAGGATAAGGCCCGCCCACACATGCACCGATTGGTCGACCGGTCAGGTCACCGAAGCGTAGGATTGGTCAATCGTCGAGTCACTCGACACTCAACTGTAGGAAGGAACCCGCCGTCCGATTGGTCGACCTCGACGTCACACGGTCGCTAATGAGATGCTAATGAGCGGAAGGCTGAACGTTTTTCGGATACCGCGGGCGGGATTTTTGTGCGGCCGAAACGTAAATACGCCTATGACCGGTCCGGAATCGCAAGCTTTCTTTTGAGGCGACGCGCGCGTCGGTACGCTCTAACTTTCAAACGTATAGAGAACAGACAGACAGACAGACATCGGGACAGACAGAAGAGCTCTTTTATTTATATATATATAGATATATATAGATGTGGTCCAGCCAGATCTGGCGGTGAATGGCTAAACCAGTTGTCCGCCATATCTGTTCAAGTCTGCGTCCCTTGGACTTGAGGGAGCGAAGATGTGGGCCATACCAGGGGGATCGGCCAGGGTGAGAGAGAGTAATGGTTTTAATAGGGACTAGGCCAGCAAAGGTGGTGGTGTGTGTTTGAGCAGATCGGTAGCTGCAGAAATGTTGTGGTGAATGGAGGGCCAAAGGCTGGACAGTTGGGATTTCGTAAGTGCAGTTGTAAGAGAGTTGGAGAGAGTTTTTTCCAGGGGCGGACACAGAAGGAAGTAGGGTTGGGTGGGGGAAGGGGGATGTGGGTGGAAAGAGATACAAGGACGTGGTCAGAAATGGCCTTGTCTTCGATTGACACGGTGGGAGTAGCAAGGCCACAAGAGATGGTAAGGTCAAAGGGGTGGCCATGAATATGGGTTGGGGAGTTCACCTGGAGGGAGAGATTTAAGGAGGGTAGTGAACTCGGGAGAGAGAGCATGATGAATTCAGATGAAGGTTGAAATCACCGAGGATGCAAAGTCGCTTGGTGCGGAGGCTGAGGGAGGTAAGCAGTGAGGATATCTCAGTGATAACATTTTTATCGTACTTGGGTGGGCGGTAGAGAATGACAATTTTAAGTGAGAGGGGTGGAACAAGGTGAGATGCTCAAAGGAGAAGAAAGTGCTACAGTAGGTGGACAGACCTAGGTGTGATTTGGTGATGAGAGCCACACCGCCACCACGGTGGTCTGGGCAGGGCAAGTTGTGCAAGGTATAGCCAGGTGGGGAAGCTTCATTTAAAGGTAACGTGTCATCACCCCTTAGCCAAGTTTCTGTCAGGGCCATGATGTCGATGCAGTCATCCGCAGTAAGCTCATGGATGATGGATGATAAGGGCGTTGTTCGCAAGTGAACGGACATTCTGGAGGGAGATGCGGAGAGCAGCGGTGATGGCTGCCCCACTGCCAGAGTCCACCGGGTCAGCGCTGGGAGGGGTGAGTTGGACGGGAAGGAGATTGGCGAGATTGAGTTCCCCCCCCCCCACTGCCAGGCGCACTGGATGGGAAGGTCGGTGAGAGAGTAGGATGGGACAGTTGGGGTTGCTACTCATGAGGAGACAGCAACGAGTATCACGGTGGGCCCTTTGGAGGATGCCAAGAGAGGCACAGAGGGAAGCTGTAGGATTATCTAAGAGGGAGTCAAGCCTGGGATGGTGGCAGGAAAGTAGGAAGGTCGAAGAGTAATGAAGGGTTGGGGTGGAACAAATGAGTCTTGCAATTCAATCCAGTGTAGTCCAATGCAGAAGTGTAGTCTTGATGTTTGGGAAGCAGAGAGTGGGGTGGGGGATGGGTACTGCAGGTTTAAAGCAGATAACTTAGTTAGGGCTAAAATGTGCCTGGGGAACTTGAGCAGTGGAAGCAAGGAGATTTGGGAGAGGAAGGGCAAAGGATGGCAGGAGATTCCCTGGATAGAGGTGAAGAGCTCCAGAGCTACTGATGGAACTGCCAGCCTAGCGGCAGCCATCTTACAAGTACATGTGAAACCTGTTGTTCTGTTTTCGGATGATGTCGCTGAGGGGCAGCATGTAGATGAGAAATAGGAGGGCCAAGAATGGATCCTTGGGGAACACCAGAGGTAACGGTGTGGAAGCGGGAAGAGAAGCCGTTGCAGGTGATTCTCTGGCTACCACTGGTAGATAAGAATGGAACCAGGCGAGTGAAGTACCACACAACTGGACGACGGAGAGGCATTGGAGGAGGATGGTGTGGTCAACCGTGTCAAAGGCTGCAGACAGGTCAAGAAGGATGAGGAGGGATAGCTTACCACGGTCATAGTCACATAGGATGTCGTTTGTGACTTTTGATAAGGGCTGTTTCAGTACTGTGGCAAAGGCGGAAACCTAATTGGAGGGGCTTCATACATGGAGATGCAGGAAAGATGGTCATGGATTTGGGAGGCGACAACACATTCAAGGACTTTGGAGAGGAAAGGGAGGTTGAAGATGGGGCAGTAGTTTGCGAGGACGGAGGGATCAAGGGTGGGTTTTTTGAGGAGAGGGTTAATGATGGCAGATTTGAAGGGGCGAGGGAACAGTACCTGAGGAGAGAGAACCAATAACAATACCCCGGTTAGCGATGCCTCCCTTCTGGAGGAGCTTAACAACTTCTACGCTCGCTTCAACAGGGACAACAGGGAGCCGGCTACCAAAGCCTTGCCACCCCCGGAAGACCAGGTGCTCACTGTCGACCTCCGACGTAAGGGGTGTTCTACGCGGAGTGAACACACGAAAGGCTGCTGGACCGGATAGCATCCCTGGACGGGTACTCAAGGAATGTGCTGATCAGCTGGCTGATGTCTTCACCGCCATCTTCAATCTGTCATTGGCCCAGGCAGTAGTCCCTACATGCTTCAAGACCGCTACCATTATTCCTGTGCCAAAGCAAACGGCTGTGACGTGCCTGAACGACTATCGACCTGTCGCACTCACACCCATCATAATGAAGTGTTTCGAGAGACTGGTCCTGGCTCACATCAAAGCCAGTGTTCCCGCCTCTCTTGACCAACACCAGTTTGCCTATCGTGCAAACAGATCAACGGAGGATGCAATCACCACTGCTCTACACTCTGCACTAAATCACTTAGATGGTAAAGAGACCTACATCAGAATGCTGTTCATAGACTACAGCTCAGCATTCAACACTATCGTCCCCAACAAGCTGGCCACCAAACTCCACACTCTTGGCCTGAACACTTCCCTCTGCAACTGGACCCTGGAATTCCTAACAAACAGACCCCAGTCTGTCAAATTAGGTAACCACACCTCTTTTTCCCGCCCCCCCCCCGACCCTGAACACGGGGGCCCCACAAGGATGTGTGCTGAGCCCCCTCCTCTACTCCCTCTTCACCCACGACTGTGTGACTGTTCATGGTTCCAACACCATCATCAAGTTTGCGGATGATACCACGGTAGTAGGCCAGATCACCAACAACGATGAGTCAGCCTACAGGGAGGAGGTCCAGCATCTCGTGAAGTGGTGCGCCGATAACAACCTGGCCCTTAACATCAAGAAATCATTGTGGACTTCAGGAAGTCTAAAGGCGGAAGTCACACCCCCATCCACATCATTGGGGCTGTGGTGGAAAGGGTGGACAGCTTTAAGTTCCTCGGAGTCCGCATCACGGAAGACCTCTCCTGGTCCCTCAATACCTCCTCTCTGGTGAAGAAGGCCCAGCAGCGCCTATATTTCCTAAGGAGGCTGAAGGGATGTAACCTGTCACCCCTGATCCTCTCTAACTTTTACCGCTGCACAATAGAGAGCATCCTGACAAACTGTATCACAGTATGGTATGGCAGCTGTAGCTACTATGACCGGAAAGCCCTGCAGCGGGTAGTCAAAACTGCCCAACGCATTACCGGCACCCGGCTACCGACCATAGAGCACATATACCAGAAACGCTGTTTACGGAGGTCACGGACCATCATCAAAGACCCTACCCACCCCAGCCACAGTCTGTTCACCCTCCTGCCATCTGGGAGACGATACAGATGCATTCGCACCCGTACGACCAGATTTAGGAACAGCTTCTTTCCCAGGGCTGTCATCCTACTGAACTCCCCAAATAAACTCTAAAGCCTGCACATCTGCCAATGCACTTTATTATGGTTATGTTTATATGTTAATGTACTACAAGCCAAATGTATGTTGAATGTTTAAATGTCTTAATCTAAATGTACACTCTCTGGAGCCGCAAGCCTACATTTCGTTGTACTGCACTTGTGCACTAACAATGATAAAGTTGATTATGATTATGATTATGACAGGAAGGAGCACTCACTCCCACCGGCTCTACAGAAGGATTGGGGGGGGGGAGGAAAGAAAAAAACTTTCCCTACCATTTCTTCAGCCTCCCGTGGTCCTTTTAAGGACTGCAGGTTGGGCTGCTGAAACAGGAAAAACTAGTTGAAGCATGCACTGCGCATGCTCCACCTGGTTTTTCACAAAACCTTGCAGAAGGGTGCTGAAACAGGTGCAGGACCCTTGACCATTTCAACTGATCTACAGCTGATTTCAGACTGCCTCCAGGGATACCTAAAAGCAGCGAGAAACAATGTGCTTCCGATGCAGATAATCGCAGGTCCCCACGCCTAGAAATTCGTATAAGTGCGCCCAAAACACATACCAATTTCTACCCTATTGTTCCCACAGACAATCTAACATGATCCACTCTTCCAAACTTGCGTGTCCCAGGTCTAAGAATTAACCCAAATGTGGTAAATTGTGTACTGAACTTTACACAGGCATGCAATAAGTTTTCAGTCCTCTCAACTAACCATATCAACATGCAGATCAAAATGATTGCAGGCTATAATTACCACATTATCTCTTTTTATAATTTAAATCCATCAAGCCATCAAAGCATTGGGATTCAAACTAGGCAAAACATTGAATAGTTCAAATAAATATTCTCATACATTTCATGTCAGAAGTCCATTGAAATGTTATTTAACACTATTTTCCTCCCACAAAGCAATCGTTTGCAGTTTTGAAATATTTCTCCTGTATCGTCCTGCACTATATAAAGGTTTTTTTGGGTCTCTGAGTTGATCTCTGCAATGAAACCTCAGTTTTCAACCACAAATCTCTTTAAAGTGGGATCTCAAATAAATCTTAATGAAATTGTCCTCAAACAGCACAATGCTTGAATCCAAGATGCTGCTGATAGATTGGTTATCCAGATTAAGTTCACCAGATTCCCTTTTGCAAATTATCTAAGCTGCAATGATACAAACATATGGCAGGATATAAATCCTTTATAAAATGTAGACCGAGATGAATATTTTAAAATACTATGATACAATTGTAAAATCTGTGTCTCACCACACAGTTTCACACTATCATTGAAATAAGATCCCTTCCCATAAGGACAGTGGTTTTAATTAGATTTGGGTCAGCAAACCTCTAACAATTGAACCAAAAATGAAATAGCGAAGTATTCTTGCGACACAAAAATAACAAAAGGAAAATTAAGATAGTGATAGGGCCACTAAGGGATGCACAAGATAAACTCACAGGTAATGACAGTGAAATGGCAGCAATATTGACTAATTATTTTGCCTCCGTTTTTTATGAGGGAGACTAACAAGGTGGACGTGACATTAGAAGAAAAGATCAAAAAGTATATCAAGATATTTAAGATTGATAGGAGGGATAGTTATCACGAGACAAACTGTGTGTGTGTGGTGTGTGTGAGATACAGGAAGACATTAATAAAATGGCAGACGTGGCGTGTAAATGGCAAACTAGTTTCAATATAGAGAAGTGTGAGGTGCTGCATTTTGGTAGGAGGAATAAGGAGGCCACCTATTCCTTGGAAAGTAAGAGTCTAAATGGGGTAGAGGCACAAAGGAATCTCTGGATACAGATTCACAAATCGCTGAAAGTAGCAACGCAGGTTAGCAAAGTCATCAAAAGTGCAAACAAAGCACTGGGGTTCATTTCTAGAGGAATAGAATTGAAAAGCAAAGAAGGTATGTTAAACCTGTAACCTTGGTTAGACCACACTTCGAGTATGTACAGTTCTGGTCTCCATTTTACGAAAAGGATATAGAGATACTTTAGAAAGTGCAAAAATGATTTACAAGGATGATACATCTCTTCTGCGCTGGAAAGAAACTTGGAGTGGGAGGGGGAGGATCCAGTTGTCGTGGTCCATGTTGGTACAAACGACGTAGATAGGACAAGGAAGACGGTTCTGTTAAAGGAGTATGAGCAGCTAGGGGTCAAATTAAAAAACAGAACCTCAAGGGTAATAATCTCTGGGTTATTACCTGAGCCACGAGCGAATTTGGCTAGGATAAATAAAATTAAAGAGTTAAATGTGTGGCTCAAAGACTGGTGTGGGAGAAATGGGTTTTGCTTCTTGGGTCACTGGCACCAGTACTGGGACAGGAGGGAGCTGTTCCGTTGGGACGGACTCCACTTGGCCAGTGCTGGGACTAGAGTCCTGGCGAATCATGTAACTAGGGCTGTAGAGAGGGCTTTAAACTAATTAGTGGGGGGGAGGTTTCTAGAGAGCAAATATAGAAATGACAACAGAGAAGGTCATAGACTTAGGTAGCAGTGGGGGAATTAAAAAACAGAACGTGTCAGGAAGGGACAGAAGGTATGGCGTAAAAAGTAAAGTACTGAAAAGGGAAAAAACAGGAACTAAGTGTTACAAAACATATTTGAAAGTTCTTTATCTGAATGCACGTAGCATTCGTAACAAAATGAATGAGTTAACGGCACAAATAACGACATATGGGTACGATCTTGTGGCCATTACAGAAACATGGCTGCAGGGTGACCATGACTGGGAATTAAACATACCGGGTTATTTAACAATCAGGAAGGACAGGCAGGAAGGGAGAGGAGGTGGGGTGGCTATGTTAATAAAGGAAGGAATCACTAATACAGAGAAATGATATTGGGTCAAAGGAGCAGGATAGTGAAACAGTTTGGGTGGAGATAAGGAATAATAAGGGGAAAAAAACTAGTGGGTGTAGTCTATAGGCCGCCGAACAGTTGCAACTCTGTTGGACGGAGTATTAATCAGGAAATAGTTGAGGCTTGTAATAAGGGAACAGCTATAATTATGGGGGATTTTAATTATCATATTAACTGGACAAATCAAATTGGGCAGAGCAGCCTTGAGGATGAGTTCATTGAGTGTATTAGGGATGGGTTTCTTGAGCAGTATGTAACTGAACCGACCAGGGGGCAAGCAACCTTAGATTTGGTCCTGTGTAATGAGACAGGATTAATTAAAAATGTCCTAGTAAAGGATCCCTTTGGAATGAGTGACCATAACATGGTTGAATTCCATATTCAATTAGAGGGTGAGAAGGTTGGATCTCAAACAAGCGTGCTGAGCTTGAATAAAGGAGACTATGAAGGTATGAGAGCGGAATTGATTAGAGTGGACTGGGAAAATAGATTAAAGGGTAAGACGGTACATGATCAGTGGTGTACATTTAAGGAGTTATTTTACAACTTCCAAAAAAAATATATTCCACTGAGGGAAAAAAGGGCGTAAAAGAAAAGATAGCCATCCGTGGCTAAGTAAAGTAATTAAGGATAGTATCCGACTAAAAACAAGGGCATATAAGGTAGCCAAATCTAGTGGGAGGATGGAAGATTGGGAAGTCTTTAAAAGACAGCAAAAAATAACTAAAAGATTGATTAAGAAAGGGAAGATAGATTATGAAAGTAAATTAGCAAAAAATATAAAAACAGACAGCAAAAGTTTCTATAGTTATATAAAAAGAAAAAGGGTGGCTAAAGTAAATGTTGGTCCCTTAGAGGATGAGACCGGGAAATTAATGGTGGGAAACATGGAGATGGCAAAAACACTGAACAATTATTTTGTATCAGTCTTTACAGTAGAGGACACTAAGAGTATTCCAACACTGGACAAACAGGGGGCTCTAGGGGGGGGGGAGGAACTAAATACGATTAAAATCACTGAGGAAGTGGTACTTGGTAAAATAATGGGACTCAAGGCAGATAAATCCCCTGGACCTGATGGCTTGCATCCTAGGGTCTTGAGGGAAGTGGCGGTAGGGATTGTGGATGCATTGGTAATAATTTTCCAAAACTCCCTGGACTCAGCAAAGGTCCCGGCAGATTGGAAAACTGCTAATGTAACACCCTTATTTAAAAAGGGTAGTAGGCAGAAGGCTGGAAACTATAGACCTGTTAGCCTAACATCTGTGGTTGGTAAAATGTTAGAGTCCATTATTAAGGAGACAGTAACAGGACATTTGGATAAACATAATTTAATAGGACAAACTCAGCATGGTTTCATGAAGGGGAAGTCATGTTTGACAAATTTGCTTGAGTTTTTTGACGATGTAACATACAGGGTGGATAAAGGGGAACCAGTGGACGTAGTGTATTTAGACTTCCAAAAGGCATTTGACAAGGTGCCACACAAAAGATTATTGCTCAAGATAAAAAATCACGGGATTGGGGGTAATATTCTGGCGTGGGTGGAGGATTGGCTCTCTAACAGAAAGCAGAGAGTTGGGATAAATGGTTCGTTCTCAGATTGGCAACCAGTAACTAGTGGTGTTCCGCAGGGGTCAGTGCTGGGTCCCCAACTCTTTACAATCTATATTAACGATTTGGAGGAGGGGACCGAGTGTAACATATCAAAGTTTGCAGATGATACTAAGATGGGACGGAAAGTAGTGAGTGCGGAGGACATAAAAAAACCTGCAAAGGGACATAGACAGGCTAAGTAAGTGGGCAGAGATTTGGCAGATGGAACACAATACTGGAAAGTGTGAGGTTATGCACTTTGGCAGGAAAAATCATAGAGCAAGTTATTACCTTAATGGCAAGAAACTGGAAAGTACTGTAGTACAAAGGGATCTGGGGGTCCTGTTGCACGAAACTCAAAAAGTTAGTATGCAGGTGCAGCAAGTGATCAAGAAGGCCAATGGAATGTTGGCTTTTATTGCTAGGGGGATGGAATATGAAAACAGGGAGGTATTGCTGCAGTTGTACAAGGTATTGGTGAGACCGCACCTGGAATACTGCATACAGTTTTGGTGTCCATACTTAAGAAAAGACATACTTGCTTTCGAGTCAGTACAAAGAAGGTTCGCTCGGTTGATCCCGGGGATGAGGGGGTGGTCATATGAGGAGAGGTTGAGTAGATTGGGACTCTACTCATTGGAGTTCAGAAGAATGAGAGGCGATCTTATTGAAACATATAAGATTGTGAAGGGGCTTGATCGGGTGGATGCGGTGAGGATGTTCCCAATGAAGGGTGAAACTAGAACTAGGGGGCATAATCTTAGAATAAGGGGCTGCTATTTCAAAACTGAGATGAGGAGAAACTTCTTCACTCAGAGGGTGGTAGGTTTGTGGAATTTGCTGCCCCAGAAAGCTGTGGAAGCTACATCATTAAATAAATTTAACACAGAAATAGATAGTTTCCTAGAAGTAAAGGGAATTAAGGGTCACGGGGAGCGGGCAGGAAATTGGACACGAGCCTAGGTTCGGAATGGTCATGGCCCTGTGGGTAGTGGAGTGGGCCCAGGGGCCGTGTAGCCTGGTTCTGCTCCTACTGTGTTCTAATTCTGTGTTAGATTTCAGGAGATGGTTTTATTCCTGTTCCTGGCTGGGGTGGAGATCGCCTTTACAGAAGGTAAGTACTGTAGAAAATATAGGGACTGAGTGATCTCCTGGAAGAATTTCGATCGCCTAGATGGGTCGGAGAGGAATTTACCAGAATTTTTTCTCCCAAATTGGCCATTGGGTCTTTATCTGGTTTTTCGCCTCTCCCGGGAGATCACATGGGTTCGGGTGGATGGAGAGTGATAGAAGATTTGAGGTTAGGATCAGATCAGCCATGATCTTATTGAATGGTGGAGCAGGCTCGAGGGGCCGATTGGCCTACTCCTGCTCCTAGTTCTTATGTTCTTATGATACCAGAACACTGAGGGTATAACTACTGTATCTGGAAAGACTGAAGAGGCTGGGGCTCAGTTCTCTGGAAAATCAAAGACTGAGAGGTGACCTGATCGAGGTCTTTAAAATTATGAAGGGGTTCGATAGGGTACTTAGATACTTGTGAGGGAGTCCAAAAATAGAGCCTGTAAATATAAGATAGTCACTAATAAATCCAATAAGGAATTCAGGAGGAACATCAGAAATGGTGAGAATGTGGAGCACGCTACCACAAGGAGTGGTTGAGGCGAATAGCATGGATGCATTTAAGGGGAAGCTAGATAAACGCATGAGGGAGAAAGGCATAGAAGGATCTGTTGATGGGGTGAGATGAAGTAAGCTGGGAAGAGGCTCATGTAGGCATAAACACTGGCACAGACCAGTTGGGCCGAATGGCCTGTTTCTGTGCTGTAAAATTCTATGTAAAGTTAAAGAAGTAATGAAGACATTATACAAAACGTTGGTTAGGTCACAATTAGAGTATGGTACGCAGTATTGGGAATTCCACTATAGGAAGTACATGAAAGCCATAGAGTGCATACAGTGTAGATTCACCAAAATGATACCAGGGTTGAGAAGCTAGGTATAAAGAGACACTTGAGATACTCTGAATGTTTCCACTGGAATAAAAAAGGCTGCGGCGGTTTAAGAGTTTGTTAATACTTTTACAATGATCATGCGTTTTGATTGTCTTTCCCTATTCACAATTTTAAATTCCCCCAACCAGAAGAAATAATCGAGAGAAGAGAGCGCAGAGATGAAGAGATATTTCTTTACACACGCAATTGTTGGCGCATGGAATGCTTTGTCACAATGGTTGATGCAGTGACCATTGCATCTTTTAAGGGAAAGCTGGAAAAATATTTGAAGCAGAGAAAGATGCAAGGCAGTGGAAATAGTTTTTGATTGCATTAGCGAAGAACCAGCACAAACACACTGGGTCAATGGCCTCTGCCTCCACCTCCACTGTGAATTTTGATGGTTCTAATTAAGCACAGTCCAGAGACTGAACTTGGAACTTTTCTCAGCCAAGCCATTGAAGGTACAAGATGTTAGAGATTTGGACAAAATGTAAATACAAGTTGAAGCTTAAATGGTTTATAAATGCTATCAAACCCCAGAAATGCATTGTAGCCATTGGTATCTGTTGCAATGTATAACATTTTAGGAAATAAAAGACTTTGAGAGTGTTCAATATCAAAATTATGTTAAAGCTTGCAGTGGCTGAGGAGCTTGCTAATGAGTAAAAAAATGACCTAAAAGAATTAGGGTTGAAAATGTCCAAGTGTGGTCGCAGATTGGTTGTGATTTGGCTCATTATAGAGTATCAAATGATTTCACATTGGAAGTTGATGCTGGCTATGTGTTTCATGTATTGTTTTACAGTGGTATGCCTTTGTTTCTAGAGTTCTATTTGTGCTTTCTTGATCTCTCTGGTCTTTACAGTGCCATAGCACTATCTGCAGTTGTTTTATATGTAGCATGTACTGTTTGTAGTAGAGCATGTTCATGTATTAAAAAGTTATTGGAATCCTAGAATTATATCAGTCGTCGGGAAAATGCTGGAATCTATTAAGGAAGTAGTAACGGTACTTAAAATCATATGATTAGATAGAATCAACATGTTTTATGAAAGGAAAATCCTGTTTAACAAATTTATTTTTTGAGGATGTAACTAGTAGGGTAGATAAAGGGGCTGTAGTATATTTGGATTTCCAAAAGGCATTCAATGAAGTGCCACATAAAAGGTTGCTAAGTAAGATTAGGGCTCATGGGGTTGGGGGTAATATGTTAGCATGGGTAGAGGATTAGTTAATGGACAGAAAACCGAGAGTAGGGATAAATGGGTCATTTTCGGGTTGGCAGGCTATAACTAGTGGGGTGCTACAAGGATCAGTGCTTGGGCCTATATTAATGCTTGGGTCTATATTAATGACTTCGATGAAGGGATCGAGTACAATGTATCCAAGTTTGCTGACCATACAAAGCTAGGTGGGAAATTAAGCTGTGGAGAGGACACTAAGAACCTGCAAAGGGATATAGACAGGTTAAGTGAGTGGGCAATAAGGTGGCAGATGGAGTATAATGTGAGGTTCTTCAGTTTGGTAGGGACAATAGAAAAACAGAATATTTTTTAAATGGTGAGAAATTATTAAATGTTGGTGTTTAGAGAGATTTAGGTGTCCTCGTACAGGAAACACAAAGTTAGCATACAGGTACAGCAAGCAATTAGGAAGGCAAATGGCATGTTGGCCTTTATTGCAAGGGGGTTGGAGTACATGAGTAAGGAAGTCTTGCTACAATTGTACAGGGCTTTGATGAGGCCACACCTGGAATACTGTGCACAGTTTTTGTCTCCTTATTTGAGAAAGGACATGTAAGCCTTAGAGATGGTGCAACCAAGATTCACTAGATTGATCTCCTGGGATGAGAGGGTTGTCCTGAGGAGAGCTCAAGTAGATTGGGCCTATACTCTCTGGAGTTTAGGAGAATGAGAGTTGATCTCATTGAAACATACAAGATTCTGAGGGGGATTGACAGGGTAGATGCTGAGAGGTTGTTTCCTGCTGTCTGGAGAGTCTAGAATAAGGAGTTGGCCATTTAAGACTGAGAAGAGGAAGAATTTCTTCACTCAGAAGGTTGTGAATCTTTGGAATTCTGTACCCCCAAACAGCTGTGGATGCTGAGTCGTTGAGTAGGGGGATCGGATGGGAAAGTGGCGTTGAGGTCGAAGATCAGCCGTGATCTTATTGAATGCTGGAGCAGGCTTGAAGGGTCGTATGGCCCACTCCTGCTCTTAATTCTTATGTTCTTATACAGCACAAAAGGAGGCCATTCGGCCCTTGTGGCTTTGGTAGAGCTGTTAGCACTGTTGCCTCACAGCGCCAGGGACCCGGGTTCAAATCCGGCCTCGGGTGACTGTCTGTGTGGAGTTTGCACATTCTCCCCGTGTTTGCGTGGGTTTCCTCCGGGTGCTCCGGTTTCCTCCCACAGTCCAAAGATGTGCGGGTTAGGTTGATTGGCCATGATAAAAAAAAAAAATTGGCCCTTAGTGTTAGGGGGGATTAAATACGTGGGGTTACGGGGATAGGGCTTGGGTGGGATGGCTGTCAGTGTAGGGACCGGGTGCTAGGGTTTGGATGATCAGCCATGATCTCGTTGAATGGCGGAGCAGGCTCGAAGGGCCGAATGGCCTACTCCTGCTCCTAGTTTCTATGTTTCTATGTTTCTATCCAATTAGTCTCACTCCCCTGCTCTTTCCCCATAGCCCTGTAATTTTTTTCCTTCATGTATTAATCTAATTTCCCTTTGAAAGTTACTATTGAAGTTGCTTTTGCTACCCTTTGAGGCAGTGCATTCCAGATCATCACAACTTGGTGCGTACAACTTTTTTTCCTCTGACCGTAACTTCTGGATTTCCGTGTTTAGATGTGCATGCACTACATCCTGAAGTTGCGGTCAGTTTCAAAGGGGTGATGACGGCGAACGCTGTTAGTTCGCCATCATTACCCACCGCAAATTTAGGCCCTACATTTTTAGTCATAAAGAAAGACTTGCATTTATATCGCGCCTTTCACGACTACCGGACGTCTCAAAGCACTTTATAGCCAATGAAATACTTCTGGAATTAAAAGGGAAATTAGAGAAGCATGCAGTAAGGGCACAGCAGTCATCGTGGGTGACTTTAATTTACATATAGATTGGGCTAACCAAATTAGTAAAAATACTGTGGCGGAGGAATGTGGTAAACACGACAGCCAATTTGTGCACAGAATTGATCCCAATGCCCACAAACAGCAATGTGCTAATGGCCAGATAATCTGTTTTTGTTGTGTTGATTGAGGGATAAATATTGGCCAGGACACCGGGGATAACTCCCCAGCTCTTTTTTGAAATAGTGCCTTGGAATCTTTCACGTCCACCTAAGAGCAGATGGGGCCTCAGTTCAATGTCTCATCTGAAAGACGGCACCTTCGACAGTGCACTGGAGTGTCAGCCTAGATTTATGTGCTCAAGTGCCTGGAGTGAGACTTGAACCCACAACCTTCTGACTCAGGTGAGTGTGCTACCCACTGAGCCACAGCTGACACATACAGGGAGCTCTAGCTTTGGATGTCCTTTCTTTCCCCCTCGTGAGAATGTGTCTTCTGTACCTGAACCATCTCCTCTTTGAAGGCCTTTCATTGCTCAATTACTGTTTTGTCCACCAATTTTTGATTCCAATTCACCTGAGTAGGGAGACAGAGGAAAGGGAAACCAGGAAAAAAGCAAAAGACAGGAAGGAGAAAAACAAAATTAGAAGGCAAAGAACTCAACGGTTTAAATCAAACATGGTCACAGTAAATAATAATTCATATAGGTCTGAGAGCATTAAAAAAACAAGCCTGAAGGCTTTGTGTCTTAATGCAAGGAGCATTCGGAACAAGGTGGATGAATTAGCTGCACAAATAGAGGTAAACGAATATGATTTGATTGGGATTACAGAAACATGGCTCCAGGGTGGCCAAGGCTGGGAACTCAACATCCAGGGGTATTCAATATTTAGGAAGGATAGGCAAAAAAGAAAGGGAGGTGGGGTAGCATTGCTGGTTAAAGAGGGGATTAACACAATTGAAAGGAAGGATATTAACTCTGATGATGTGGAATCTGTAAGGGGGGAACTACTTTTTACAGCTCATGTATACTGTAGTACCGGCAGTGACCACACCTGTATATAGCACTGAGTAGTAATCTGTTCAGTTCCAGAGTGAGCCACGTTGAGTAAACACCTGTTGTACTGTTCTCCTGCAGTCTGTGTCTTACTACTGACGGACACAACATTGGCGACGAGGCAAATTCAATCCTACCTGCAACTCTGCATCACCTCCCAGGGATTCGTTCCTGGAGACCAGTAGATTGGAGGTCAAGGCCAGAGACACGGGCGTCGACCACGGGCAACCGCCCAGTCATCCAGCAGAGACTCGAGAATTGCGGGGGAGGCTGTTGAGAGCCAGGCTTGGCTTTCCAGTCGCGGTGGTCCAGCGAAACGGGCTGGCAACAGGTAGTGCGTAGACCCTTCCCTGACAGCAGCGGGCTAGAGCCCGACCGAGCAGCACAGCAAAGGGCCGAGCAGCGTCGACGAGAGAGAGCGCACAGGGCGCAGCCGGTGTTCAGGGGCCGAGCAGCGTCGAGAGGGAGAGAGATGCGCAGAAACCCGCGAGGCGCCGCCATTGCCACGAGGACCGCCGAGAGCGGCGTTGGCAGCAGCAGGGGAGGAAGGAAAGCGCGGGAGATGCCATTTTAAACCACACCCAAAATGCCGAAGAGTGGCAGTATCACCGCATTTGACAATGAAGTTGAAGATTGGACTACATATGTTGAACGAATAGAGGTACACTGCAAGGCAAATGAGGTGTCAGATGACAAGAAAGCGGCGGTATTGTTAAATTTAATGGGTGCAAAGACGTATGGCTTATTACGAAATCTAGTAACCCCAGCGAAGCCAGTGGAAAAGAGTTTTGGAGACATAGTGACGATACTACAGGAACATTTAAACCCCACACCGCTGCTGATAGCAGAAAGATTCAAGTTTCACAAACTGAACCAGCATAAGGATGAAAGCAATGCTGAATATTTAGCAGAACTGCGCAAACTATCGAAACACTGCCAGTTTGGAACGGGACTGGCAGATACCTTAAGGGACAAGTTTGTGTGTGGGCTTCAAAGTGAAGGAACCCAGAAACGGCTTTTATCTGAAAAGGACCTTGCGCTGGACAAGGCTTTCAGCATTGCGGCATCATATGAAACAGCAGCACGGGACGCTGCAGAGATACAACAGAGACCGCAAGAATATGGCACAAACGAAATGTCATACAGAACAGAGACGTGCTATCGCTGCGGCAGAACAACACACGACCACAATGATTGCTGGTTCAAAGACAAAGTGTGCAGATAGTGTGGAAAAGTAGGACACATAGCACGAGTCTGCAGGTCGGGAAAGAAAACCAGCAATAAGAAATCTCAAAGAAAAGTACAAGAAGGTACATAAGGTGACGGAGAATAGTTCAGACGAACAAAAGAGTGATACCGACTCTGAAAACAGGGAGCTGAGTTGTCTGAAACTACATAATGTGATCAAAACGGAGGATCACCGAACCATTTGGGTCACTCTCAAGATAGCAGGAGTCCAGGTAAAAATGGAATTGGACACAGGATGAGCCCTAACAGTCATAAACCGACGGGACTACGAGCGGCTATTCTCACACATACCCTTGAGAGACACAAAAATTATTTTGAAGATGGGGCAGCACGGTGGCATAGTGGTTAGCGCTGTTGCCTCACAGCGCCAGGGACCCGGGTTCGAATCCGGCCTCGGGCGACTGTCTGTGTGGAGTTTGCACATTCTCCCCGTGTTTGCGTGGGTTTCCTCCGGGTGCTCCGGTTTCCTCCCACCGTCCAAAGATGTGCAGGTTAGGTTGATTGGCTATGATAAATTGACCCTTAGTGTTAGGGGGATTAAATACGTGGGGTTACGGGGATAGGGTGGGATATGTGTTGGTGTAGGGGTTATGGGGATCGGGTGGGATATGTGTCGGTGCAGGCTCGATGGGCCGAAATGGCCTCTATCTGCACTGTGGGGTTTCTGTGATTTCTGTGATGTACACGGGGCAAAAAGTCTACCCCAAAGGAAAAATAAGGGTGACCGTTATATATATATAATGGTAAGGAAACACCAAAACTAGACCTGTATGTATTGCAAGATGGAGGACCACCATTACTGGGACGTGAATGGATCCGGAAAATACAGCTGGATTGGCATTCCATACGAGCACTGACTGTGGCTGCCAAAAAGGATGACGACGTCACACCTGGGCGACTGTCAAAGATCCTAACCGACGCGCAAGAAGTGTTCCAGCAAGGACTCGGAACACTAAAAGGCATGACAGCAACAATTAAAATCGAAGAAAACGCAAGCCCAAAATTTTTTAAGGCCAGACCGGTACCTTATGCGATCCGCCCAGCTGTCGAAGCAGAGCTGGAGAGTTTGGAACGTTCAGGAGTACTGTCCAAGGTAGACTGGAGCGAGTGGGCTACACCCATCGTCCCTGTGATGAAAAAGTCGTTGAGCAGCACGCCTGGGGAACCAAGGAAGGTTCGCATCTGTGGGGACTTTAAGGTAACAGTGAACCCGGTCCTTCACACCATGCAATATCCACTTCCGCGGATTGAAGATATTTTCGCCTCGCTATCTGGAGGGAAACGTTTCACTAAGATTGATCTGGCCCAGGCGTATCTGCAAATGGAGGTAGAAGAAGCATCAAAAAAAACCTCACAATCAACACCCATAAAGGTCTCTACCAATACAACCGGCTGGTATTCGGTGTAGCATCAGCTCCGGCTATTTGGCAGAGGGCAATGGAACAAGTCCTGCAAGGGATCCCAGGGACCCAGTGTTATTTGGACGACATCCTGGTCACGGGCGAAAATGACAGTGATCACCTTGCCAACCTGGAGCAGGTGCTCACTAGATTGCAGGAATATGGGCTCCGAGCTAACCGCCCCAAATGCGAGTTTTAAAAAAAACAGATCTCGTATTGTGGCCACGTTATCGATTAAAGAGGGGTTACATAAGTCCCCAGAGAAGATTGAGGCAGTAGTCAAGGCTCCAGCACCGGAAAACGTGTCACAACTGAGGTCGTTCCTCGGGCTGGTAAACTACTACCATAAGTTCTTGCCAAATTTGTCTACAATACTACACCCACTGAACACCCTACTGCAAACTGGAGTGCCATGGAAGTGGAGTGACTAATGTAAATGAGCTTTCCAGAAGAGCAAAACACTAATCACATCAAAAGAGGTATTGGCCCATTTCAACCCAGCACTACCAATTCGGTTGGCGTGTGATGCGTCACCCTACGGCATTGGAGCGGTGCTGTCGCACAAATTCTCGGACGGCTCAGAGAGGCCAATAGCCTTTGCGTCACGATCACTAATCTCAGTCGAGTGTAACTACGCTCAGATTGACAGGGAGGCCCTCAGCCGAGTGTGGGGAGTGAAAAAGTTCAATCACTATCTGCACGGGCAGAAATTCACCTTGCTGACTGACCACCAGCCTCTTGTCTCCATTTTTAATCCGAAGAGGGGAGTTCCGGTGATTACTGCGCAACGATTACAAAGATGGTCACTCTTTTTGGGGCGCACCACTATGCGATTGAATATAAGGGCACGAAACAGCATGGAAATGCTGATGGGCTATCACGCCTGCCACTGCCTACTGCGGAGGAAGCACCAGCAGTGGATCCTGTCGAAATATTTCATTCGACTATAGTTGAATACCTACTGGTAAGTAACGCTCGTATAGAAAAGGAGACCCGAAATGACCCGACACTATCTCGGGTATATGATTTGACGGTGAAGGAATGGCCAGCACATGGCGACTCACTGTTGCCAGCATTCTCGACAAGAAGAGAACAGCTGTCAGTGTGCTGGGGACCTTGATGTGTGGATCCTGAGTGGTAATTCCACCCAAGTTAAGGGATAGAGTGCTCAATGAGCTTCATGAGGGTCATCTGGGAGGGGTAAAAATGAAAAGCCTCGCCAGGGCTTGTGTGGTGGCCGGGAATCGATAAACAAATCAAGGACCTGACCAAGAGCTGCTCGGGATGCCAGAAAGTCCAAAATGCACCACCACATGCCCCTTTGCACCCATGGGAGTGGCCCTCATCTCCATGGCAATGGGTGCATATTGATTTTGCTGGTCCATTCATGGACTCAATGTTTTTAATAGCCGTGGATGTGCACTCTGTGGTGAACCACTGTTTGTATTCCACTGTGTACATGCCTGGACATGCCCCGGCTGACTCCTCCCACAAGTCCTAGTATAAAGGTGACTGCTCCCCAGCCCTTTATATTTCTGGACCGGTCGACCACTCGAGGCAGACCTTCATTCTTTTGTTAATAAAAGCCTTTAGTTACTCTCAACTCTGTCTTTTATGAGTAATTGATAGCGCATCAATTTTATTAACAAAATTTTTATAATGGAGAAGATCCTCACACCAGCATGCCTGGACTTAGATCATCGGGAGGCGGACTCATCCACCAAGTTTACTCACTGGCTTAAGTGTTTCGAAAAATTCCTGACCGCCTCCGCAGCAATCAAATCGGACGAGGACAAACTGGATGTCCTGACCTCCAAAGTGAACCACCGAGTGTACTCGGTCATCCAAGACGCGACCTCGTACGCGGACGCTATCAAGCTCCTCAAGGACCAGTACACGCGCCCAGTGAACGAAGTGTACGCCAGGCACCTTCTGGGGAGTCGTAAACAACAACCTGGGGAATCGACCGTGGAATACCTTCAGGCACTGTCTGTGCTTGGCCGGGCCTGTGGTTGTAAGGATGTAAAGGCCGCCGTGTACACAGAGGAACTTATCCGGGACGCTTTTGTAGCGGGCCACAGATCCAATTACACCCGACAGCGACTGTTGGAGCAGAGTGACCTCGACCTCAACAAGGCCTCTGAACTCGCACTATCATTGGATGCAGCCTACCGGGGCATGGATGCCTACTCCTCTGCACCGTGGACACCGCGGGGAATGACAGCCTGGGACACGGTAGGACCGCCTCATAGCGCCGTGCCACCCCAGCCACACCCCAGCAACGGCCCAACTACCGCAGCAGTGTCCCATGGCCAGACAGCAGTGCCCCAAGGCCAGAAATGCTACTTCTGTGGCCAGGCAAAACACCCCAGAGCGCGCTGCCCGGCGAAAAACGCGATCTGCTCGGGCTGCGGGAAGAAGGGACACCACGCTAACATCTGCCGGGCCAAAGCCACCCCGAACCCCAGCAGCGCTGCATGCGGGCCGCCATCTTGGGCCTCCCCGGCCATGTGTGAACCACCGATACAGCAGCCATTTTGGACGCCTCCAGCCACATGGGGATCATGGACGCCGCCATCTTGGATGACAGCCGGAACGCAGCAGGCCCCCAACACCGCCTCATCTGATACCCGCAGCAACACACCGACCCCTACGCTGGCATCTGTTACACTGGACCAAGCGAGACCGCACCAGCTGGCCAGTTCCACAATGGACATTAAGGTAAATGGCCACGATACAATCTGCCTTTTTGACTCTGGGAGCACGGAGAGCTTCATCCACCCCGACACGGTGCGGCGTTGCTCTCTCCCAGTCCTGCCTGCGCACCAGCGGATTTCTATGGCCTCCGAGTCCCAGTCGGCGGACATCGGCGGCTACTGCGTAGTGACACTCGTAGTAGACGGGACCGTGTACGATCATTTTAAACTTCTGGTCCTGCCCGACCTCTGCGCTGCCGTCCTGCTGGGGTTAGATTTTCAGTGCCACCTTAAAAGTGTTACGATGGCGTACGGTGGACCCCTACCCCCACTCACAGTCCGCAGCCAGCAGCTCCCAAATCGCCCGCCGCGCACCAGGTGCAACCTCTCCACACTCAGAGTCACCCCCCCCCCCCACTGTTTGCTAACCTCACCCCCGACTGTAAGCCCATCGCCACAAAGAGCAGGCGATACAGTGATACAGTGCCGGGGACAGGGTTTTCATTAAAACCGAAGTGGAGCGGCTCCTGAAGGAAGGGATTATTGAGGGCAGCACCAGCCCCTGGCGAGCCCAGGTTGTGGTCGTTAAGACCGGCGAGAAGCAGCGCCTAGTCATCGACTACAGCCAGACAATAAATCGCTACACCCTGCTGGACGCCTACCCACTCCCCCGCATAGCTGATATGGTCAACCAGATCGCGCAGTACCGCGTCTTCTCGACCATTGACCTGAAATCAGCGTACCACCAGCTCCCTATCCGCCCTGAGGACCGCCAGTATACTGCCTTTGAGGCAAACGGCCGCCTCTACCACTTCCTTAGGGTTCCCTTTGGCGTCACCAACGGGGTCTCCGTCTTCCAAAGGGAGATGGACCGGATGGTAGATCAAAATGCGTTGCAGGCCACTTTCCCATATCTGGACAATGTGACCATCTGCGGCCGTGACTTGCAGGACCATGACGCAAACCTCTCAAAATTCCTCCGCACCGCCCAACTCCTGAACCTGACATATAACAAGGAGAAGTGCATATTCCGCACCAACCGCCTCGCCATCCTTGGCTGTGTTGTGGAACACGGAGTCATCGGCCCCGACCCCGACCAGATGCGTCCCCTTATGGAACTCCCACTGCCTCAAGGCCCTGAAGAGGGGCCTAGGGTTTTTCTCCTATTATGCCCAGTGGGTCCCCTACTATGCGGACAAGGCCCATCCGCTGATCAAGTCCACCTCTTTTTCCCTTGATGGCAGAGGCCCGCTTAGCCTTCCACCGTATCAAGGAAGACATTGCCAAAGCCACCATGCATGCAGTGGACGAATCCATCCCCTTCCAGGTGGAAAGCGACGCGTCCGACTTTGCCCTGGCCGCTACCCTCAATCAGGCGGGGAGACCCGTGGCCGCCTTTTCACGAACCCTCCAAGGCCCGGAGACCAGACACTCCGCTGTTGAGAAGGAGGCCCAGGCGATTGTGGAGGCTGTGCGTCATTGGAGGCACTACCTGGCCGGAAAACGACCTGCTCACTGACCAACGTTCAGTTGCTTTCATGTTTAACAACAAGCAGAGGGGCAAAATCAAAAATGACAAGATCTTGAGGTGGAGAATCGAACTTTCCACCTACAATTACGAGATCTTGTACCGGCCCGGGAAGCTCAATGAACCCCCGGATGCGCTATCGCATGGCACCTGCGCCAGCGCGCAGATCGATAGACTGCGGGCCCTCCACAATGACCTCTGCCACCCGGGGGTCACCAGGTTCTTCCACTTCATCAAGGCTCGCAACCTGCCTTACTCTATTGAGGAGGTCAGGACCATGACCAGGAACTGCCAAGTCTGCGCTGAGTGCAAACCGCACTTTTATAGACCAGACAGGGCCCACCTGATAAAAGCCACTCGCCCCTTCGAGCGCCTGAGCGTTGATTTTAAAGGGCCTCTCCCCTCCTCCGACCGCAATGTGTACTTCCTCAATATTATTGATGAGTATTCCCGTTCGCCATCCCCTGCCCGGACATGACCAGTGCCACGGTCATTAAATGTCTGAACGACCTCTTCACCCTGTTCGGTTTCCCCAGCTATATCCATAGCGACCGGGGCTCATCGTTTATGAGCGACGAACTCCGTCAGTACCTGCTAACTAGGGGTATTGCCACAAGCAGGACCACCAGTTACAACCCCCGGGGGAACGGACAGGTGGAAAGAGAAAATGCGACAGTTTGGAAGGCCGCCCTGCTAGCCTTAAAGTCTAGGGGCCTTCCAACTTCCCGCTGGCAGGATGTGCTCCCCGATGCGCTCCACTCTATTCGGTCACTGCTCTGCACTGCCACTAACGCCACCCCTCATGAGAAAATGTTTGTCTTCCCAAGGAAGTCCACATCGGGGACATCGCTACCGCCATGGCTGACGTCCCCAGGGCCGGTCCTACTGAGAAGGCACGTGAGGACCCATAAAACGGACCCCCTGGTCGAGAGGGTCGACCTCCTCCACGCCAACCCCCAGTATGCTTACATTGCATACCCGGACGGGCGGGAGGACACAGTCTCCATAAGAGACCTTGCACCCTCAGGGGCCGCAGTAACCCACTACTCACTACCACCCCCCCCCCCCCATGATCCGATATCCAGCCCCAGCAGACGGCAGGCCTGGGCCCCGCGACCCGCTCGACATCTACGAGGACGACACGCCTGTGCCACAGCCCACGCAGGACTCGACGCCGGAAGCTCCACTACCCCTGCCGTCGCCACGCCGATCACAGCGGCAGACAAGACCTCCGGAGAGACTCCAATACACTAACTTTTAATACACTTCACCCCGCCGGACTCAATTTTAAACAAGGGGTGAATGTGGTAAACCACTGTTTGTATTCCACTGTGTACATGCCTCGGCTGACTCCTCCCACAAGTCCTAGTATAAAGGTGACTGCTCCCCAGCCCTTTGTATTTCTGGACCGGTCGACCACTTGAGGCAGACCTTCATTCTTTTGTTAATAAAAGCCTTTAGTTACTCTCTTAACTCTCAGTCTTTTATGAGTAATTGATAGCGCATCACACTTGAAATGGCCTGAGGTCATCAAAATGTCCTCCACCACCATGGAGAAAACTATTGCAGTCCTATGGACCATTTTTGCCAGGAACGGCTTGCCAGAACAGATTTGCTCCGATAACGGACCACAGTTTGTGTCCGAAGAGTTCCGGAGGTTTATGAACAAGAATGGGGTAAGGCACTACACATCCGCCCCGTATCATCCAGCCACAAATGGATTGGCTGAGAGGTTCGTACAAACCTTTTAAGAAGGCGATAAAGGCTATGTACAATGACAACATTCCGGTGCAGCATAAGGTGGACAATTTCCTGTTCGCCTACAGGAATGCGACACATGCAGTCACCAACCAGGCCCCGGCCATGATGTTCTTTAACCGAAGGTTAAGATCTCGCCTGGATTTGCTCAGACCAAACGTACGAAGAGATGTTGAGAGTAAGCAATTCCAGCACATCCATGAGAAGCCAACAAGGAGCTTCAATGTAGGGCAACCAGTCTTGGCCCGCGACTACCGAACAGAAAAATGGCAGCCAGGAACGATATGCACACGGCAGGGCCCACTAATGTACACAGTGGATGTTGGGGAGAACATCGTGAGACGCCATGCTGACCAGATCCTAGAGTCACAGGAACAAGTCAACCCCATGCCTCGCCCATACGATGTACTATTGTACAATGACAAAGTTGAATTATTATTATAAGACTGAATATATAAATGGACTATTTTCAGCTAACGTTGTATGTTAAGTGTTAATTGTAATTAGTTTGATATTTAATTGTTAAATGAGTGTTATGGTACTGTTAATCTAAAAGGGGAGGAATTGTAAGGGGGGAACTACTTTTTTACAGCTCATGTATACTGTAGTACCGGCAGTGACCACACCTGTATATAGCACTGAGTAGTAATCTGTACAGTTCAGTTCTAGAGTGAGCCACGTTGAGTAAACACCTGTTGTACCGTTCTCCTGCAGTCTGTGTCTTACTACTGACGGACACAACAATTATAAGTTGTGAGTTCCTCATGATGCTCTCCCAGGGTGGCCACCCTGTAGCCAGAGATTATTCTAGAAGCCTGGGTAGAAATATCAATGTAATTGCTGCAGAAATTACTTTTTTTACATTATTGCTTGTTCATTTTATGTGCTGTCTTATGTCTTTTATTTATTTTATGTCTGCTTTATTTATATTTAAAGTATGTATGCATGTATATGTCGGTATGTGTTTTTTTGTGATGGCACCGATGAAGATGGCTGCCGTCCTTGTGGGCTCCGTGCGTACCAGGCAGCTCAGTGTTCTTGCTGCTTGGTGCTCTCGGCTCGTCAAGAAAAAAGCATTTCACTGACTAGATTTCACTTCTTGTATTTAGTTATGTGATAAATAAAATTGAAATTGAAATTAGGGATAGTATAAGATCCAAGGAGAGGGCATATAAATTGGCCAGAAAAAGCGGTAACCCTGAGGATTGGGAGCAGTTTAGGATTCAACAAAGGGATTAATTAAGAAGGGGAAAATAGAATATGAAAGTAAGCTTGCAGGGAATGTAAAAACTGACAAGAGCTTTTATAGATATGTGAAGAGAAAAAGATTAGTGAAATCAAGTGTAGGTCCCTTGCAGTCAGGAGCAGGGGAAGTTATAATGGGGAACAAAGAAATGGCAGACCAATTAAATGCATATTTTGGTTCTGTGTTCACAAAGGAGGACACAAATAACCTCCCAGAGATGTTGGAGAACATAGGGTCTGATGAGAGGGAGGAACTGAAAGAAATCAGTATTTGTAGGGAAAGGGTGTTAGGGAAATTGACGGGATTGAAGGCTGATAAATCCCCAGGGCCTGATAATCTACATCCTAGGGTACTTAAGGAGGTGGCCCTAGAAATAGTAGATGCATTGCTGATCATCTTCCAGATTCCAGCGAATTTTGGAACTGTACCCATGGATTGGAGGGTAGCTAATGTTACCCCACTATTCAAAAAGGGTGGTAGAGAGAAAGCGGGGAATTACAGACCGGTAAGCCTGACATCGGTAGTGGGGAAAATGCTAGAGTCCATCATAAAGGCTGTAATAGCAGAGCACTTGGAAAACAGTGACAGGATCGGACAAAGTCAACATGGATTTACAAAAGGTAAATCGTGCTTGACTAATCTACTGGCATTTTTTGAGGATGTAACTGGGAAAATAGATAAGGGAGAACCAGTAGATGTGGTGTATTTGGACTTTCAAAAGGCTTTCGATAAGGTCCCGCATAAGAGATTAGCGTGTAAAGTTAAGGCAGATGGGATTGGGGGCAAGGTATTGACTTGGATAGAGAACTGGTTGGCGGACAGAAAGCAGAATTAACGGGTCTTTTTCCGAGTGGCAGGCAGTGACTAGTGGGGTACCGCAGGGATCGGTCCTTGGACCCCAGCTGTTCACAATATATATTAATGATCTAGATAAGGGAACTAGATGTAATCTCTCCAGGATGATTTGGACAGGTTGGGTGATTGGGCAGAAGCGTGGCAGATGCAATATAATGTGGATAATTGCGAGGTTATCCACTTTGGTGTCAAACAGAAAGGCAGACTATTATCTGAATGGCAATAGATTGGGAGAAGGGGAAGTGCAACGAGACCTGGGTGTCCTTGTGCACTAGTCACTGAAGGTAAGCATGCAGGTGCAGCAGGCGGTGAAGAAGGCAAATGGTATGTTGGCCTTCATAGCAAAAGGGTTTGAGTACAGGAGCAAGGATGTCCTGCTGCAGTTGTACAGGGCCTTGGTGAGACCACACCTTGAGTACTGTGTGCAGTTTTGGTTGCCTTCTCTGAGGAAGGATGTGCTTGCCATGGAAAGAGTTCAGCGAAGATTCACAAGGCTGATCCCTGGGATGGCAGGAATGACGTATGAGGAGAGATTGGGTCAATTGCGCTTTAGTTTAGAAGAATGAGAGGGGATCTCATCGAAACGTATAAAATTCTGACAGGTCTGGACAAACTAGATGCAGGTAGAATGTTCCCGATGGTCGGAGAGTCCAGAACCAGGGGTCATAGTCTAAGGATAAGGGGTAAGCCATTTAGGACAGAGATGAGGAGGCATTTCTTCACCCAGAGAGTGGTGAACCTGTGGAATTCTCTACCACAGAAGGCGGTTGAGGCCAAGTCTTTAAATATATTCAAGAAGGAGTCAGATATATTTCTTAGAGCTAAAGGTATCTAGGGATATGGGGAGAAGGCAGGTATGGGGTACTGAGTTTGGACGATCAGCCATGATCTCATCGAATGGCGGAGCAGGATCGAGGGGCCGAATGGCCTACACCTGCTCCTATCTTCTATGTTTCTATGGACTAGATCCCTTTTCAACTCACTGAAATTAGCCCTGTTACAGTTACGTATTTTTACGCTTGATTGTTCCTTGTCCTTTTTTAATAACTATTCGAAACCTGATATTATGATCAATGATCTCCAAATGCTCCCCGACTGAACCATGCTCTACTTGCCCCACTTCATTCCCCAGAACTAGATCCAGCACTGCTTCCTTCCTTGTTGTCTTGTACATATTTTAGGAATTCCTCCCCCAAAGGGGTTACAGGGATCGGGTGGGATATGTGTCGGTGCAGGCTCGATGGGCCGAAATGGCCTCTATCTGCACTGTGGGGTTTCTGTGATTCTGTGATTCTTTGCCCTTTACACTGTTACTATCCCAGTCTATATTAGGATAATTGAAGTCCCCCATTATCACCACTGCATCTTTCTGTAACTTGCCTGCAAATTTACTACTCTCTTTCCTTCCCACTATTTGGTAACCTATAATGTATACCCAGTAGCGTAATAGCTCCTCTATTCCTTAATTCTGTCCAAATAGACTTTGTCTTTGGCACATCAGCGACATCATCCCTCTCCAGTGCTATAATAGTTTCTTTGAGCAATATTGCCACCCCTCCCTTTTTTCCTTTCCTAGCTTTGCTGAATACCTTGCTCCAGGAATATTAAGTTCCCAATCCTCCCCTTTGAGCCAGGTCTCTGTTATTGCCACTATATCATAGTCCCATGTGGCAACTTGTGCCGGCAGCTCACTAACCTTATTTACCATGCTACGTGCATTTACGCACATGCACTATAAACCCATCTTAGACTGCCTCGCAATTGCCCCCTGTCTGATCCTCCCTATTTCTAAACTATTCTTCACTTTAGTGCTATTTCTTTCTCCCAATTCTGTTTGCGCCTTGTTTCTTCCCTCTAATGTTTCATCCTGGTGCCTATCTCCCTGCCAAATTAGTTTAAATCCTCCCCCACAGCACTAGTTAACCTCCCAGCAATGACATTGGTTCCAGCTCTGTTGAGGTGCAACCCGTCTACCTTCAACAGAACTGATCCCAATGCCCCAGGAATCTGAAGCCCGTCCTCCTGCACCATTTCTCCACCCACCTGTTAACCGGTTTTATCCTACTATTCCTACAACAACAACAAGTATTTATATAGCGCCTTTAACGTAGTAAAATGTCCCACAGCATTTCAGAGGAGCGTTGTCTAACAAAATTTGACACCGAGCCACATAAGGAGCAGAGGTTTTAAGGAGCAGTCTTAAAGGAGGAAAGAGAGGTGTAGGCAGGGAATTCCAGAGCTTAGGGCCTTAGCAGCTGAAGGCACGTCCGCCAATAGTAGAACGATTAAAATCGTGGATGTGCAATATGCCTGTATTGGAGGAGCGCAGTGATCTCGGAGGGTTGCAGGGCTGGAGGAGGTTACAGAGGTAGGGAGGGGCGAATCCATGGAGGGATTTGAAAACGAGAATGAAAATTTTAAAATCGGTGTTGCTCAACCGGGAGCCAATGTTGGTCAATGAGCACAGGCGTAATGGCTGAACGGGATTTGGTGCAAGTTAGGCTATAGGCAGCAGAGTTTTGGATAAGCTCTAGTTTATGGGGGTCATCTATTCCTGTCTGCCTGTGCACTCCTTATCTGTGGGGTGACCACCTCCCTGAAACATGCCCTCCTTGCAGCTTTCAGCCTCGCGGATGCACCGCAGTGATGCCAGCTGCTGTTCAAGCTCCGAAACCCGGAGCTCGAGCTCCTCCAGCTGAGTACACCTCCTGCACACATGGTTGTCCAGGACACTGGAAGCATCCTGGATTTACCACATGGCACAAGATGTGCATTCCGTGGGACTGAGCTGCCCTGCTATGCCTCTATTTAATAGACTATTAACTAACTTACAGAAACTTAAGACTAAGATGTATCTGATTCAAGTTATTAACATAATATAACAGTTACTAATTTAATATAGTATTAACTGTTACTAATCTCCAAAAGTTTCTGCTTAATTCCTAGCCAGCTATTTAACCCCGGCCCCTAACTTGAAGAGCAAAAAAAACAATGTGACCATGACCTTTACCTTTACCAACCGATTTTCCCTTTCTCCCATTCCTCTCTTCACAAGGATGTACTGATTCCTGCTGGGCTACTGTTCTATGGATGCTAACTGCCCTTCAATAGTTTACCCTTCTTTATATGTGAACTTTGACAGCGAATGGCACCAGGATTTCCAGTTATGGAGTTGAAGGGCATCACTTTTTATTGGAAAAATCTGGAAACCTTGGCAACCTTTTAATCATGTTTAAGACAGACTTACACTTGTAAGTATATTTAAATGTTGAATACACTCTTTATTCAACAAAGATATTCCCCCTTCCCTAATAAGTTGAATATGGCAATTGACAGAAAAAAAATTCTTGTAGCACTGGAAATTCCTTGTGATTTGCAGACCCCTAATTTGCAGTATATCTGCAATAGAGGCAGCAGAAACTAGTACAATGCCTTCCTGTGAAGTTCATTAGGTGTCACAATCCCACTCTAAAATAACAAAAACACTAACTTTCACAGAGAAATTTCAAATGAAAATGCCAGATAATGTGTTATATAAAATAACATTTACCAAGGAATGTGTTAAATGCTTTAGCCTCACTGTTGATTGTAACTTGTCTCCGTGTATGTAATCCCCTCAGTTAGGTAGGCCTTTGAAACTACTGTAATTCTTGCTGCTAAGCTTCTAGATTTGGACAGGATAGATTACTGCTATCTGAAAAAATATACTGTAGTATTTTGATCAATCTCTTTTCTGTTTTTGCTATATCATGTTTGCAGCATTCGCCCTTCACTATCAACTGAGCCACATTAGCACAATGCCTCTAACTGTTGTCATGCACCAACTTCACTGTGTTCCAGTAAACTCTCTCTCTCAGCAGCAGGTTTGCAATTGTATATGCAGGAGTTGTCATGTCATAATATGTGACTTAGTGGAAATCATAAGTGGAAATGTGTACCACATACTGAAACATGAGGGGTTCCTAAAGGTATTTCTTAAAAATACGTAGAAAGAAAAACTTGCATTTATATAGTGCCTTTCACAACCAGCGGACATCTCAAAGCGCTTTACAGCCAATGAAGTACTATTTGAACTAGAGTCACTGTTGTAATGTGGGAAATGCGGCAGCCAAATTGCACAGAGCAAGGTCGCACAAACAACAGTATGATAATAACCAGATAATCTGGTTTTGTTATGTTGGTTGAGGGATAAATATTGGCCAGGACACCGGGGATAACTCCCCTGCTCTTCTTCGAAATAGTGCCATGGGATCTTTTATGTCCACCTGAGAGCAGACGGGGCCTCGGTTTAACGTCTCGTCTGAAAGATGGCACCTCTGATAGTGCAGGACTCCCTCAGCACTGCACTGGAGTGTCAGCCAAGCTTTATGTGCTCAAGTCCATGGAGTGGGACTTGAACCCACAACCTTCTGACTCAAAGGCAAGGGTGCTACCCACTGAGCCACAACTGACCTACTTCACTGTGTTCCAGTAAACACTCTCAGCAGCATAAAGGAGGGTATGTCTTCACTAATGGACCTTGAATTAGCACGGCTCCACTGGATTGAGACGAGAACATTTAGCAATAGACCATTGACCGTTCATGTGCAACTACTGAGATAGACATTCCACTGTTAATGTATCATTTCTGCACTGTTCCCACACGCAGGAACATAGGCTTTTACAAAGTTCCTTGAATGTTTTCCACTGGTATGTACTTAAAGATAATGGCCTAGAAATTCAGTGGGCCTTGCGCCCACTTAGCGCCTAAAGAGGTCTTTTGCGCCGGCGGGGTGGTAGCGCGGAAATTGAGTGCAGCGGTATTGGCGGCGGTAGCCGTTAGCGCTGCGCCGGGACCGATGATGTCATCGGTGTGCGCGGTGGCCCGTAACGCCCCGAAACCGCGCCGATCCCCATATTTATTTGCGTCCGCCTCCTCCGAAGCGGGCGCAAACAGCGACCAGAAAACGGGGCCGTCCTGCTGCCATAGTGGGGCACTTTAAAGCGGAAGGTGCGGCCGGCCGCTTTTTCGGCGGCCGCCTGCCCGCACCTCCTTCCCCGGCCTCCTCCACCCCCCCCCCCCTGGCGGCATTGCCGGCTGGTTTCCGTGGAGCCCGGCACTTCTCCGTTGTGCCGGGCTCTTTTGCCGGCACTCGCGATCGGGGCTCCGGCCGTTGCAGGCACCTCCCCCTTAAGAGAAGGAGGAGGCCTGCAGTACCGCAGCCTGCCGCACCGCATCGGGTGGCGCTGCGGCAACTAGCGCGCCGATATTCAGTTGCAGCGCCCCAAACGGAGGTGGGCACACCCTGGTATAGCGCCCGCTTCCGAATTGGGGCGCAGAAGACGAATATACAGCGTGCGCTAATGCCTCCCCGCCCAGCGCTAACTTTTGGGCGCGAGCGAGCTGCCCGTGCCCAAGTGAATTTCTAGGCCAATGTGTTTTTAAATTTCTGTTCTGTTGACAGACCAGCAACTTTTTGTTCAGTTTTTTTTTGTGGCCCAGTAACTTCTGTTGGCTGCTGGTTCTGTAACCATTTTTGTTAATCTCTGCCTTCCCACCCCACTCTCAGATTTCTGTCCTTCAATCCTAATGTACTGACTCATTTGGATTCACAGGTGCCAGCAACCTTTTTGAGTACTTCACCCAAGTAACTCATCAGTCATGTGTGACCCTCGACATTAACCATAAGGGGCAACATATCTGAACCCAATTCTGTCCTCATCCAACATCCTCTCGCATTTTCCAGCAGAGGTCACTGGATCAGGATTGAGAGCCCTGCCTCCTCAGCTTCTGCCAATTGTAGCATTCGTAATGCCATCCTGATAGATAGTTAAAATAAAAACAGAAAATGCTGTAAATGCTCAGCAGGTCTGGCAGCATCTGTGGAGAGAGAAACAGATTTAACGGTTCGGGTCGATGACCCTTCGTCAGAACAGTTAACTCCGTTTCTCTCCACAGATGCTGCCTGACCTGCTGAGTATTTACAGCATTTTCTGTTTTTATTTCGGATTTCCAGCATCCGCAGTATTTTTGCTTTTGTATTTCTGATAGATAATTAACTCGGCACAGATCGTGGATTGAACCTGGGATCTTCCTGGTCTGCATGGCTTGGTACATTACAGAGTAGTGTATTTACCCACTAGGCGAGATTACAGCAGGTATTTTGAGCCCTGTAAAATGAACTCATCCTGTTTTGAAGGACGCGACTGCTGCGAACGAACTGGAAGCGGTCTGCGCATGTGTACTGCCAGTTCGTTGCGGGTTCGTTCAAAAAACATTTTAAAAGCCGGGAAGGGAGCGAGCTGGTGGAAAAAGCTGGGAAGGGAGCCAGCTGGTTAGCGTGATTGTATTTTTAAAAAGCAGAAACGTCATGCTTCTGGGCAGCTTCCGGTTCGTTGGCAGCATTCACTCGGATTTTGGACATGGGGTAAAGATGAAAGTTTGATTAGAAAGCACTTAAAAACAACCCAATAACAGCACACGGTTAGATGCAATACTGGGAACAGAAGTGACCCAATGAACAAAGGAATCAGTGTCTCATATGCACAAGAGGATTTGCTTTATTTTCCTTTGTTATTTTGAGAATCGTAATCTTTTGTGAACTGAGAAATTATTTAAATTTTCAGCGAAAAATTAATTTCTTCACTCTGGCAGATTAAGAGAATGTCTGACCTCTCCATCCCTACCCCCACCCCCTTTATATCTTTTACTATTGTGCCACAGAGTTGGAGCTACCAGTTTTAAAATGCATTTTAACCTCGGGTGTACAGGATATTATTATAGGATATATGATGACTTAAGGATTTGGGATCACTGATTTTTGTAATCAGCAAATTTTGCAGAGCAGCTGATCATGTACTAGTCCCCAAAGACTGAAAATAGTCATGCATCATCATGAACAAGAATCCAGTATACGGTTGAGACCATTGTGAAGAATTGATGAAAAAACAGGATGCTGTGAGATGTGAATTTGAAGATACATGAGAATTTCTTGCATGTGCCCATAGATCAAAAACTGGAATACATTGCTCACCTTTTTTATAGCTTTTTTTAAGGATGGTGCTAGATATAAAATATATTGTAGGGATGTTTGTGACAAATTTGAGTTGCAACTGTCCTTTCACCTTGTGGTTTATAAAATGAATCAAGCTACAAATATTAACATCACTTTAACAGCTGAAATATCCAACCTTTGTATGCTTTTGTGAGGCAGTAGGGAATGTATAGGAGTAGATTAGTCCTTTTGGGGATGGGGTAGGGTCATACTGAAGCTCAACTTTTGTTGGAAAAAAATACACAAAGTGCCCAACAATATTTTTCTCAAATTACATGGCTGAGTGTCTGAACAACATGTGGATTCTGAGAGACATATAGGGGGAGAAATTCGGTATCGGCTCATTTGGGGCACAATTATCGGCTGGCTGCAAAGTTTAGCTCCTGGTGCTAATTATCGCCTCCGACTGCAAACTTGGTTTCTATTGCCCCTGGAGGTGATTGGAGCGTTAAATCAAGCACTACACACCTCTTAAGGTGCTAACGCCGAGGAGCAAGGTGCTACCCCAGAGCGTTGGCAAAGTTCATGTGATGTCAGTCAGCAATGGAACACAGACACACTGGCGCCGGCCAGTTCTTAAAGGGAGGGTCGATCTTGCTCTCCATCCACACCCTGCTCATTGCAGCCTTGAATCTCGGCCTGGAGAGACCTGTACATCAATTCTGCTGGAAAGAACAATGGGGAGGCCCAGGGAAAGAGCTCAGAGTGCAGCCCCCATAGTCTCTTCTAAATTGATGCAAGGAAGGTCAAATCAAAATGTACCTGCAAAGTGCTGCTCAGTACCCAAAACTCCTTCACACAGTAGTCTGTCTGTCGCCTTGCCCTGCAAAAATGTTGCCAACAAAAAAAGGCAGGAAGCGACCGCCTTTAAATAGTGCTCCTAGTCCCTTCCCGACTGCAAAACGTTCCCCTGTCATTGCTAGCGGCAGGCAGAAAGGCAGAGGGCACCACTCCATATCCGGACCGGGGCGTTGCACGCTCGATTGACGTCGCCATCTGCGGGCGCAGGAGATCGTGGCAGTAGTGTTTAGTACCTCCTGGGGCGCTAACGGGAGGCGCAAAGCAAACCGAATTTTACCCCATAGGCTTTACAACAGACAAACCCATAAAGCTTGAAATCCTGGCCAATGCCTAAAAATGAAACCAAATTGGAAAAAAAATATATATGTATTTAAAATAATCAACAAGAACTGTAAACAAGAAAGAAGATTGAAAATCTGAAATGGAGGGCTCGATTTTAATAGCCCTGAGGAGGCAGGTGGGCACTGAAAATCAGAAAAAATGGCTACAGACTGCCAATCCGCCTCCATCCCGCCTCCACGCAATTTTCGTGAGTGTCTGGTCAGCCTCTCCCAAACTGACCTAACTGGAACCAGTGGGACAAGTAGTTAAGGCAGTTAACAGCCTGTTAACTGTCTTGCTAATCCTATTTTCATAGTGGTTTCCCATTTTTGTGCTTCTGGCTCCTGTTTCAGAAACAGGCCAGCTGTCGAGTCGAGTTGCTGGAAGACATGATTTGTAGTCATTGGTGCAGCACTAAGTGCTCCTGTAACATGGCTGACATTCAAATGCAACAACTTTGTTGTTGGAGGTTTGGGATAAGATTTTGCAAATCTACTGACCTTGTGACTGTTCAAGCTGACAGCCATCTGCAGTGTGACCTGATTGGAATAATTTCAGGCCACTTCGACTATGCATTTGCAAGCTTCTTGCCTCAAATGAAATCTATAGCAACGGGATGAGAACTGTAGTGTCAGAGTATAAATAATACACGGACTGCAGGAGAACAATAATAACAGGTATTTACTTGAACAGAGGGTACTCTTTTTGTTCGTACCAAAAAAAAACAAATTGACTAAACAAAAGTTCAACTAAAACTTAACAAATCATGTTAAAATTTGGTTATCCGGGTTGATGATGCACTCCAGTCCCCGCGGCGCCCACCGGTCACGGAAATACTCAAGCGCACCGGCGGACACTGCGTGCTCTATCTCCAGGGCCACCCGGGCGCGAACATGGCTGCGGAAGAGAGGCAGGCAATCCGGCTGGACGACCCCCTCGACTGCCCGCTGCCTGGACCAATTGATGGCTCTTTTAGCCAGGCCCAGGAGCAGGCCCACAAGGAGGTCCTCCAACCTGTCCGCTCCCCTCCGCACCGGGTGACCGTAGATCAAGAGCGTGGGACTGAAGTGCAACCAAAAATCGAGGAGCAGCCCCTTGAAGTAGTGAAAGAGGGGCTGCAACCTCTCACACTCCATATAAACATGAAACACACACTCCTCTAGGCCGCAAAAAATGCAGGTGGCCTGGGAGTCCGTGAACCTACTTAAAACCTTATTGCACGGGACCGCTCCGTGCAACACCCTCCAGGCCAAGTCCCCGATGGAACAAGGGAGGACTCCCACGTAGAGCCCCCTCCATTGGGGACCTCCGCCAGTCGGCAAGACGCCACGCCAAGGCGTGTCCAGACGGTAGACGAAGATGGCAAAGTGGAGAGTGTGCAGGAGCAGCCTGTACAGGAAACCCCTCCGTGCGGAATGAAAAGGCACGGAGGGTATTTCCTCGAGACGGCTCAAGTTGTGAGGCGCCGGTTCCCGAGGGGAGTTTCGGGGCCGGGCGCCGATGAGGAATTCCATCTGAACGGGGGTAAGCTCGGACGGGATCGCCCCACATGCTTGAGCCGCCTCGATACACCTAGTGGAGTCGGGGCCCAGTGCCGCTTTCACCGATTCGATGGCTTCGACCGCGAGCCAGACGTTGGCCCAGGACAGGCGCCGCGCCAGCTCCTCCAGCACCATCCAGCCCACTCCTCCGCCATCGAGCAGGTCCCCGACTCTGGTCACCTTGCCAGGGACAGCCCTGCCCTCCGTCAGCCGCCCGAAACCGCGTTCGTGGAGGTGCGGATTCCTGAGCAGCGGCTCCCGAAGGAGAGCCGCCGCTCCTGACGGGGGAGAGCTCCGCCTGGAAGCGACGTAGTTCCAGACCCATAGTAGTTCCTGGTAGAAGACAGGCAGCTCCTGCAGGCCGGCACGCCTGCCGCCCACTATCGCGAACAGGAGCTGCGCGTCGTAATTGAGGCCGTGCAGCTGGCGGAAGAAAAACGTCGCCAGCGCACACCATCTCGGAGGATTCTCGACGTACAAGTATCTCTGCAGCGTCTGAAGACGGAAAGTCGCAGCCTGGGTGCGAAGGCACACCAGCGCCTGACCGCCCTCCCTAAGCGGGAGACACAGAACCGCGGCAGAGACCCAGTGCTTCCTTTTGTCCCAGAACAAGTCGATGAGCTTCTTCTGCATCTTGGCGACAAACGCAGGGGGAGGGATCAAAGTGACCAACCGGTACCACAACATGGCGGCCACCAGCTGGTTTATGACCAGCGCTCGACCCCTGTAGGACAACACTCGGAGCAGTCCTGTCCAGCGTCCTAGGCGAGCGGTGACTTTGGCCTCCAGCTCTTCCCAGTTCGCCGGCCAGGCGTCCTCGGCAGGGCTAAGGTAGACTCCCAAATAGAGGAGGTGCGTGGTGCTCCAGGCGAAAGGCCTGAACTCCTCCGGCAGGGAGTCCACCCGCCACTGACCCACCAGGAGTCCGGAACATTTCTCCCAGTTGATCTTGGCGGAGGATGCGTCCGAGCAAATCTGCTGGCATTCCCGCATCCTCCGCAAGTCAGCGGGATCCGTGACCGTGAGGAGCACGTCATCGGCGTAAGCCGAGAGGACCACCTCCACGCCCGGCCCTTGCAGAGCCAGTCCCGTCAACCTCTTCCGCGAGAGGCGCAGGAATGGCTCCACGCAAATGGCGTATAACTGACCGGACATGGGGCATCCCTGACGCACCCCCCTCCCGAAGCGAAGGGGCGCCGTCAAGGACCCGTTAACTTTAATCAGAAACTCCGCGGCGGCGTACAGAAGTCGGATCCGGGTGACGAAATGCGTCCCGAACCCGAATGCGCGCAGAGTCCCGAAGAGATACTCGTGATCCACCCTGTCGAACGCCTTCTCCTGATCCAGGGAAAGGAAGGCGACCGACAGACCAGCCCTCTGGGAGTGGTGGACCAGGTCCCGGACCAGATGGATGTTATCGTGGATGGTCCGGCCCGGGACCGTGTAGGACTGGTCGGGGTGGATCATGTGGGCCAGCACGGTGCCAAGGCGAGCAGACGCGGCCCTGGCAAAGATTTTATAGTCCGTGCTGAGGAGGGAGACCGGGCACCAGTTCTTAAGGAGGCGGAGATCACCCTTCTTAGGCAGCAGGACAACGACCGCCCTGCGCCAAGAAAGGGGCATCTCCCCGGTCGCCAAACTTTCCCCCAGGACCCGCACGTAGTCGCCCCCCCCAAGACGTCCCAGAATGCCCTGTGGAACTCCACGGTCAGCCCGTCCAGCCCCGGGGACTTTCCCCTAGAGAGCTGGCGGAGGGCGCCGGTCAGTTCCGCCAGACTTAGCGGAGCGTCCAATTTTTCGGTGCCCTCCGGGCTGACCTTCGGCAGGTCCTCCCACAAAATTCTGCGCACATCCTCGCTGGACGGATCTGGAGAGAACCGAGCCCCGTAGTAGGCGCGGGTCTCCGGGCTGATTCCCTCCGGATCCGAGACCAGAGATCCGTCGTTGGCCAGCAGCCCCAAGAGCTGCTTACGGACCCCCCGTCTTTTTTCCAGCGAGTAGAAGAAGGAGCCGCGGTCCAGGTCCCGCAGGAGCTGGATCCGCGACCTCACGTACGTGCCTCGGGACCCGATGAGCTGCAGGTCCTTCAGCGCGCCCTTCTTCTCTTCGTACACCTTCCGCAGGGCCGGGTCCTCGACGACCTGACCGAGACGGGACTCCAGGTCGAGCACCTCCTTCTCCAACCGCCCGACCCGGGCCTCCCGCCTCTTGGTCGACCCCTTCGCGTACTCCTGATAGAAGAGACGGATGTGAGCCTTGCCCACATCCCACCATAGCCTCAAGAGGGGAAGCCCCCCCACCCCGCTTCCTTCTCCAGTCGGCCCAGAACAGACGAAATGAATCCCGGAACCGCGCGTCCTCCAGCAGCAGGTTGTTAAAATGCCAGTACGCGGACCCCCCCCCAACGCGTGCGCAGCGGAGCGAGCTCCGCCCACACCAGGTGGTGGTCCGTGCATGGCACCGGCCGCATGGAAGCTGCCGGAATGCAGGAGACGTACGCCCGGGAAATGTAAAGGCGGTCGATTCTGGACCTTCCTCCCCCAGACCTCACGCTAGTGAAGGCGCTGGAGTCGGGGTGGAGATTTCGCCAGACGTCCACCAAGTCGAAGGACCCAACCAGGTCCTTCAACTTCTCCATCGCCGCCGGGCTTCGCAGAGGACCCGAACGGTCCCTCACCTCGAGGGTGCAGTTAAAATCCCCCCCCCCGAGGATGACGCACTCGCCCACGTCGACGGAGCCCAACAGAGCGGACACTTAAGCGCACTTGCGCACTGTTCTGAGGGGCGTACACGTTCACTAGATGGAGCGGCACGCCCCCCCAGGCGAACAGTGACCTGGAGCAAGCGGCCCGACACGTGCTCCTTGACCCCCAAGATCTCCGGCTGAAAATGCGGGGCCAGCAAGATAGCCACCCCGCTGGAATTGTTGGAGAGGTGACTCATGCTGACCCCTCCTTGCCACTCCAGGAGCCACGTGGCTTTGTCTCCCGGAACGGTGTGGGTTTCTTGCAGGAAGCACACCGCATACTTCCCGTCCCGAAGGACCGAGAAGTTATTGAATCTGCGGCGCACCTCCCTGCTCCCTGATGTTGAGGCTGGCTATGGTTATCTTCATGTCAGAAGCATAGTGCAACCTCTACCTACACCTAACGGTACGAAATCACACAACACCAGGTTATAGTCCAACAGCTTTATTTGAAACACCTAACGGGGGGAGGAAGCGCAGCCGCTGGTCAGCCGCCATTTCCTCAGCAGCCCAGTGAGAAACGTTGTGAGCCGACGCAGCTCGAGCGGGTTCACACCCTCGTCCGCGCCCATGATCTTAATGGTGGCGCGGACGGATACGATGAGCAGCGCCAGCTCCGACCACCTGTCGAGGGCCAGCCGGACCTTATTGCGCCGACCCAGGCACGTGGCCATAAAATCCCGGAGTTCCCTTACGGGAATGAGGGGAGACTCGGCAAGGGGCATGAGGTCATCCATCGCCTCGTCGGCGCTGGAGTCCGAATCGTTCTCCGTGCCCATCACCGAGTCCCCATCCTCCTCCAGGGGGTCGTCACCAGTGGCCGACCCGTCCGCCGCGCAGTGCGAAGTGAACGGCTCGGCCGCGCCAGCCAGCCCCACCTCCGCCCGGATCCCACCCCCAGGATCGGCGGCAGAGGATTTCTCCCTGGGCTTCTCTAGGGGTGCTGGGCCAGAAGACGGTGGTGGTGGCTCAGAGCTCCCCTCTGCCTCAGACGCCGGAACGACCGGAGAAACCGGGGAGAGAACAATTCCCAGCTCCTCCAGTACGTCCGGCACCAGAGACGCAGCCAGGGGGCCATCCTCCTCCCTGCCACCAACCTCCGACCCAGCGGATGCGGGGTTTTGAATTATAAGCTCTACCAGGACGAGCAGCCCCTGGGAGATGTCCGGGTCGCATTGGGCGAGCTCATTATCCTCGAGCTCGCCTGACCCAGACCCCAGGCCGCCCGACCCGGCGAGGGGTAACGGCACCGATAGAAGGTCAATTTCAATTACCGCCGCGGGTTCTTCCGCGACCCCCCCCCCCCCCACGGGCAGGGTCTCATCCCCATCCCCGGGAGGCACGCGTCGGACAGACACATCTGCCTCAGCCTCCCGAGGGACAGGCGACCCCTGCCGACCGCTGGTGATGACGACAGCGGGGGGGGGGAGCGCAGTACCCGCGGCGGGCGACGACTCCCCCTGCTCGGAGGGACTTTCCTCCTCCCGGTCCTCCTCCTCTTCCAGGGGGTCGCGCCTTTTTAGCACGGAGGGAGCGAGGGAGCCCTCCATGACTGCAGAGGCCTCCTCCTCAGCTCCCTCCGGCGGAGCAGGTTTGTTGGGCTCCTCGGGCCCAAGCCCGGCCGCAGGTAATGGCGTTTCCGCTACGGCGGTTGCGGCCACAGGCTCGGGCACGAGGCCCCTCCCGCTCGCGTCTGCCCCGATTAACTCCGCGAGGAGCGCGGGTGTAAGGGGCTCAAGGGGCAAGGGCTGGCCATCCACGGGGGGACCCGCCCTAAGGTGTTTATTTTTCCGCCGCGCCTTCTTTCCGGCCGGACACGCTCCCCCCCACCCCCCCCCCGCCGGAGGCCTTGGTGGCATCGGTCCCCGACGTCGACCGCGCATCAGACGTTACCGACACACGAGATGATCCGGCGGCCTTGGAGGCGGGGCAGTTTTTCCGGATGTGCCCCACCTCCTTGCAGGCGTGGCACCGCACACCGTCCGACGTCCAGAAGACGCGATAGGCGGTCCCCTCGTGGTGGACGACGAATGACCCGTCAGTGTCCTCCTCCCGCGCCAGCTGAATGAAGGAGAAGACGTGGCGAAGGCTGGCCTCCCGGAAGCCGAGCGGGATGGGTGTGATCCCCGACCTCACCTCCCCAAGTTGACGTAGATGGGGAAGGAGGAGCTCCCCTGAAACATAGGGCGGGATGTTCGAAATAACCACCCTCTGCGCGGTGGCCTCGAGGGGGTCCACGGGCAGGCAGGTCCCGCCCACGGTGAGCCCCTTGGTGACAGCCAGGGACACCGCCTGCTCCGACCCCAGGAAGAACACAGCCTTCCCATACATTTTTGAGGCCACGACGATGGCTGAGGGGCCGACAACCCCAGCCATGGCTTTAACGCAGGCCTCAATGGTCATAGTGGGGTGAGTGTAGCTCTTCACCCCAAGCTTTTTTGTTATAAGTCTGAATGGTGACGGGGCAGCAGAAGCTGTGGGAGCAGCTGTGGCTGTGGCTGCCACTCCCGCATACGTCTTGGCTGGCCCCGTCACTGGCGAAGATGCAGTCGCCATTCTGGGGTGTTTTCTAAAAAAAGGGCTACACGCACCCCAAGTCACAGGCCTGAAGGTGTTAATGTGGCCTCAGGTATTTTTTTTGGTCCTTAATTGAGCAGAGGGAGCTGTTTAAATTGAAGGCACACCTCTTTATTGATTGAAATTGGGAGAGGGGCCTTCTCCCCTCTGCTCAATAGGCAATTAATAATTAAAGATGAAATGAAGTGCCTCAGAGAGAAAGGCAGAGAAAGACAAAGAGAGAGAGAGAGAGAGTCGGGGGGGGGGGTGCGGTGGGAAGGAGGGAGGCCGCAAAAGCAGGGTCGCCACTCAGGATGGTGGGTGGGTGGGTGTCGGCAGGGGTGCACTCTCCGATGAAAAATTAAAGTCTTTGAAGGTGGTCTTCTAGCAGGGGGAGAAGATGTCTTCACCTGGGAAAGCTGGAGACGCCCCAGGCTCAGTCCCACACCAGGTCTTAACGATGTACAATTGGGCTGATCACCTAGGCAGCTCCAGCTATCCCAGGTCAGGCAATAGGAAGGGGTGCTTAATTAGTGGTGTGTGTGGCCTAGTGTTTTACAAGAGCCACACACACACACACCCCTTGATGATCCAGCCCTTTTTTCTTCTTTTCTCCCCCCACCTAAAATACAAAGTCTTTGGGAGAGTGCACCAAATAACACCCACCTGAAAGATGCTGTTGTTCTTCCCTCCTTCCAAACAGTTGGTAGTTGTTGGTTGTTTCTCTCCCCTCTCTCCTGGAATGGAGGCCAATTTGGGGAGGCAGTAATGGTTGGTGTTGTTGCAGGCCTCCCTTCTCCTTCTCCTCCTCTGTCCTCTCTCTCTCCAGGCACCTCAGTTGCTGTGATGATGGTGGAGGTGGAGGTGGTGGTGGTCTAACGATATCCTCCTTTTCCTGGTCAGGGGACCACCGCTTTAGTCCACTCTCCACTCTCCTAGTCTGGCTGCTCCTTCTGCTTGCTGCTGCACAGCCAGCAATGCTGTGAATGAGGTACTAAACAGAGGGTAACTTAAGACTGACGTACAGAAGCCTGCTATGGCTTTATATACAGGGGTGGTCACTGCCGGTACTGCAGTATAGAATCAGTTCTTCTCTTAACGGTACATACACAACAATTCCTCTCCTTTTAGATAAACAGTACATAACATTCATTTAACAACTAAATAATAACTAATTACAATTACAATTTTCTCTGTACTATATACATCAACTGAAATAATTATTTATAAGTTCAGTCTTTGAGGAGGCTTCTAGATCCTGACTGGACAGCGCCTTTCTCGAGTATCCTGTTCTTGCGGCGGAGTTGATTCTGGCTCATTGTCATTGGTTGGTTCGTCAGCTTCCAATACCACTGCTTCTGAGGTAGACGCAATCTGTACTTAGGGTTGATTACCAGGTGCACCTGCTCGTGGTATGGGTTTGGCTTCTTCTTGTGACTCTAGAATCTGGTCAGCATGGCGTCTCACGATGCTCTCTCCAACGTCCACTGTGTACATTAGTGGTCCCTGCTGTGTGCATATCGTTCCTGGCTGCCATTTTTCTGTTCGTAGTCACGGGCCAAGACTGGTTGCCCGACATTGAAGCTCCTTGTTGGCTTCTCATTTATGTGCTGGAATTGCTTATCCTCAACATCTCGTCTTATGTTTGGTTTGAGCAAATCCAGGCGACATCGTAGCCTTCGGTTGAAGAACATTACGGCTGGAGCTTGGTTGGTGACTGCATGTGTCGCATTCCGGTAAGCAAACAAGAAATTATCCACCTTGTGTTGTAGTGGTATGTCGTCATTATACATTGCCTTTATGGCCTTTTTAAAGGTCTGAACAAACCTCTCAGCCAATCCATTTGTGGCTGGATGATATGGGGCAGATATGTAATGTTTCACCCCATTATTTCTCAGAAACCTCCGGAAATCCTCGGACACAAACTGTGGCCCATTGTCGGAGCAAATCTGTTCTGGCAAGCCATTCCTGGTGAAGATGGTCCATAGGACTGCAATAGTTTTCTCCGTGGTGGTGGAGGACATTTTGATGACCTCTGGCCATTTTGAATGGGCGTCCACAGCGATTAGGAACATTGATTTTGCTGGTCCATTTATGGACTCAATGTGTACCCGTTGCCATGGAGATGAGGGCCACTCCCATGGATGTAGCGGGGCCTGTGGTGGAGCGTTTTGGACCTTCTGGCATCCTGTGCATCTCTTGGTCATATCCTCGATTTCTTGATCGATTCCCGGCCACCACACAAACGCCCTGGCTAGGCTCTTCATTTTTACCCCTCCCAGATGACCCTCATGAAGCTCATTGAGCACTCTATCTCTCAACTCGGGTGGAATTACCACTCAGGATCCACACATCCAAGGTCCCCCAGCACACTGACAGCTGTTCTCTCCTTGGCAAGAATGCTGGCAACAGTGAGTCACCATGTGCTGGCCATCCCTTCACAGTCAAATCATAGACCCGAGAGAGTGTCGGGTCATTTCGGGTTTCCTTCTCTATACTTGAGTTTGTAACAGGTAGGCATTCGACTATGGTCGCATGGAATATCTCAACAGGGTCCACTGCAGGTGCTTCCTCTACCGTAGGCGCGACAGCCCATCAGCGTTTCCATGCTGTTTCGTACCCTTGTACTCTGTCGTACTGATGTGCCCCTAGAAAAAGTAACCATCTTTGCAGCCGTTGCGCCGTCATCACCGGAACGCCCTTCTTTGGGTTAAAAATGGAGACCAGGGGCTGATGATCAGTAGGGTGAATTTCTGCCCGTGCAGATAGTGATTTGAACTTCTTCACCCCCCACACCAGGCTGAGGGCCTCCCTGTCAATCTGGGCGTAGTTACGCTCGGCTGAGGTTAACGAGCGCGACGCAAAGGCTATTGGCCTCTCTGAACCGTCAAGGAATTTGTGTGACAGCACCGCTCCGATGCCATAGGGAGACGCATCACATGCTAACCGAATCGGTAGTGTTGGATTGTAGTGGGCCAATACTTCTTTTGAAGTGATTAGGCATTTACATTTCTGAAAGGCACGCTCACACTCATCACTCCAGTTCCATGTTACCCCAGTTTGCAGTAGGGCGTTCAGTGGGTGCAGAATTGTAGATAAATTCGGCAAGAACTTATGGTAGTAGTTCACCAACCCGAGGAACGACCTCAGTTGCGACACATTTTCCAGTGCTGGAGCCTTGACTACAGCCTCAATCTTGTCCGGCGACTTATGCAACCCTTCCTCATCAATCATGTGGCCACAATACGAGATTTGTCTCCTGACGAACTCGCATTTGGGGTGGTTGGCTCGTAGCCCATATTCCTGTAATCTCGTGAGCACCTGCTCCAGGTTGGCAAGGTGTTCACTGTCATTTTCGCCCGTAACCAGGATGTCTCCCAAATAACACTGGGTCCCCGGGATCCCTTGCAGGACTTGTTCCATCGCCCTCTGCCAAATAGCCGGGGCTGATGCTACCCCGAATACCAGTTGATTGTACTAGTAAAGGCCTTTGTGAGTGTTTATCGTGAGGTATTTCCTAGATGCTTCTTCCACCTCCATTTGTAGATACGCTTGGGCCAGATCAATCTTCGTAAAGCACTTCCCTCCAGATAGTGAGGCGAAAATATTTTCTATCCGTGGAAGTGGATATTGTACTGTGTGCAGGACTGGGTTCACAATTACCTTGAAGTCCCCACAGATGCGAACCTTCTTTGGTTCCCCAGGCGTGCTGCTCAATGATTCCTTCATTACAGGAACGATGGGTGTGGCCCACTCGCTCCAGTCCACCTTGAACAGCACACCCGAATGCTCCAGACTCTCCAGCTCTGCTTCAACGGCTGGGCGGATCGCGTAAGGTCTGGCCTTAAAATTTTGGGTTTGCATTATCTCCGATTTTTATCGTTGCCGTTACTCCTTTTAGAGTCCCAAGTCCTTGTTGAAACACCTCTTTTGCGTCAGTTAGAATCTTTGACAGTCGTCCAGGTGTGACGTCATCATCCTTTTTATCAATCACAGTTAGCGCCTGAATGGAATGCCAATCCAATTGTATTTTTCGGATCCATTCACGTCCCAATAATGGTGGTCCTCCATCTGGTAGTGTATATATAGATACAGTTTCTGTGTTTCCTTGCCGTTGTATTCAACTGGCACCCTTATTTTTCCTCTGGGGTAGACTTTTTGCCCCGTGTATGTCTTCAATACAATGGACGTGTCCTTCAAGGGTATGTGTGAGAATAGCCGCTCATAGTCACGTCGATTCATGACAGTTAGGGTTGATCCTGTGTCCAATTCCATCTTTACTGGGGACCCTGCTATCATGAGGGTGACCCAAATGGTTCGGTGATCCTCCTTTGCGATCACGTTGTGTAACTTTAGACAACTTAGTCTCCTGCTCCCGGAGTCCTTATCACTCTCCTGATCTTCTGAACTACTATCTGCCAATTTCTTTACTTTCTTGTACTTTTCCTTAGTAGTTCTTGTAGTGTGGGTTTTCTTTCCCGACCTGCAGACTCTTGCTATGTGTCCCATTTTCCCACATTGCCTGCATGCTTTGTCCTTAAACCAGCAGCCCTTCTGATCATGGGTTGTTCTGCTGCAGCGATAGCACTTTTCTGCTCCATACGCCATTTCGTTAGCGCTGTATTCCTGTGGTTTCTGTTGTATTTCCGCAGCTCCCCGTGCTGCTGCTTCGTAGGATACTGCCACGCTGAAAGCCTGTTCTAGCGTCAGGTCCTTTTCCGAAAGTAGTCGTTCCTGGGTTCCTTCACTCTGGAGCCCGCAGACAAACTTATCCCGTAAGGTGTCTGCCAGTCCTGCTCCGAACTGGCAGTGTTTCGATAACTTGCGTAGTTCCGTAAGATAGTCAGCATTGCTCTCTGTGCTGGTTTCTTTTATGGAACTTGAATCTTTCTGCTATCAGCAGCGGTGTAGGGTTTAGGTGTTCCTGTAAGATATTAACAATCTCCTCAAAACTTTTCTCCATTGGTTTAGCTGGGGTAATTAAATTCCGCAATAGGCCATACGTTCTCGCGCCCATCAAATTTAATAATACCGACGCCTTCTTTCCATCGGCCACCTCATTTGACTTGCAGTACACGTCAATTCTTTCCACATACGTGGTCCAGTCTTCTACCTCGTTGTCGAAAGCAGTGATACTGCCACTTTTCGGCATCTTGGGTGATTTAAAATGGCGCCTCCCACGCTTTTTCTTCTTCACCAATGGATTAAAATGGCGCCTCCTGCGCTTTTCCTTCCCCTTGCAGCCACGCTGCTCCTAGCGTTCTGCAGGGTAATGGCGGCGACCCGCGGCTTCGGCGCGTCTCACTTTTCCTTCCCCTTGTTTTATTTTCGCTACGCTGCCCGGTTCTTGAGCACCGACCGCGCCCTGTGCGCTCCACCCTCTCTCTCTTTTCCTCCCGATGACGCTGCACAGCCCCTTTGCAGAGCCGCTCGATCGAGCTCGAGCCCGCCGCAGTCCGGAAGGGTCAGCGCACTACCTGCTACCAGCACAATTTGCTGGAACACCTTGACTGGGGAGCCAAGCCCAGCTCTCCACAGCCTCTCCTGCAACTCTCCAAACTCCGATGGATCCTTGGGCGGTTGCTCGCGGTCGACGCCTGTTGTTCTGACTTCGACCTCCAAAAGCTTCTTCTCAGGGAAAGATCCCCGTGAGGTGATGCAGTACTGCAGGTGAGTTCGAACCTGCTCGTCGCCAATGTAGTGTCCGAGTATAAATAATACACGGACTGCAGGAGAACAATAATAACAGGTATTTACTTGAACAGAGGGTAACTTAAGACTGACGTACAGAAGCCTGCTATGGCTTTATATACAGGGGTGGTCACTGCCGCTACTGCAGTATAGAATCAGTTCTTTTCTTAAAGGTACATACACAACAAGAACCATTTATATCCTCTCATCCAAGTCGTCCGATTCGGAGGAAGAGCAGCCGTGGCAGCACCACAACACTAGCACCAGGAGCGCCAACCTCCTCCTCACCCACCTGATGATGTACAGGGCAGAGGGCCTCAGCGCAGTGTTGCACCTCACCGCAGGAGAAACCCCCAACGCAGGGTTTACAGGCAGAGGATCAGCTTCCTCGGCATGACTGAGCAGCAGTGCCAAAGGAGGCTGAGACTTTCGAGAGAGGAAGTCGCTGACATCTGCGCAATGCTGCACCAACACCTGGAGCCCAGAGGAGCGTGTGGACACTCCTTACAAAGTCATGACCGCACTCAACTTCTTTGCTTCAGGCTCCTTCCAGGGACCAGCTGCAGACATCAGCGGCATCTCCCAGTCGGCCGCGCACACCTGCATCACGCAGGTCACCGATGTCCTCTTTGCAAAGGCCCACAATTATACCCACTTCTCCATGGATGGCCCAAGTGTGACCGTGTGTGCGGTTGGCTTTGCCAATATGGCAAGCTTGCCAATGGTGCAGGGCGTCCATGGTGCAGAGCGTCCTAGACTGCGCACATGTAGCCATTAGGGGCCCCTATCACAACCCAGCTGTATTTGTCAACACAAGTGATTTCACTCCCTGAACGTCCAGCTGGTGTGTAACCACAGGAAGTTAATCATGCATGTTTTCTCTAAGTACCCTGGCAGTTGCCATGACTCCTTCATCCTGCACCAGTCTACTGTGCCTCAGCTCTTCCATCCACCAACCCAACTTTCCAGTTGGTTTCTTGGTGGCAAGGGCTATCCCCTGAAAAAGTGGCTTATGACACCGAAGAGGAGGCCATCAAACGATGCCGAGGAGCGGTACAATGTGAGTCACATATCCACCAAAAGCATTATCGAGCAAACCATCAGCTTGCTCAAAATGCGCTTCCGATGCCTAGACAGATCTGGAGGAACCTTGCAGTATGCACCAGCCAGGGTATCTAGAATCACCCTGGTCTGCTGTGCCCTGCACAACATCGCACAGCAGCACAGCTTCGTGCTGCCGGATGAACAAGTGGCTCAGCACACAGCCTCCTAAGAGGACGGGGAGTGCCACCTTGTGGGGCCTGATGTGGCAGCAGGCGACTGACCACATTGCTGGCCGTCAGGCAAGGGATGCACTCATCCAAGCCACATTCGCGTAAGCTTACGCTTCAACCACAGGTGGCTGGCACATGGAGATGAATATTAAGTCCGACATTGTCAAAACCCCAGGCATCAACTGTCCAATAAACGATGGTTTGCGCTCAATGTCACCACCAACATTCTACATGGAATTCGCCCTGAGCCCTCACTCTTGAACTTCCATTTCCCAGAACACAGAGGCCACACTTTAGGTGATCTCAGCAGATCATTAAACCTTTTTCCACACTGAACCCATGTGCGTCTGCACTCAGACTTTGAACTCACCTCCTCAGCAATTTGCAGCCAAGCTGCCTTGGTTTGCTGAGGAGGCCTCCTTCCGTTTCCAGGAAAGAGGACCTCCTGACGTCCTTTAACTCCCTCTACAAGAGCATGGAGGGAGCCCTCATTGAACCTGGCTGCAGCCTTAGTTTGGGGGCTGCAGCAGCTAGCACCTTTAAGAGAAAAAAGCATTAATATTACTAAGCCAATGATTGGAACACATCTTGCATATTTTTCATTTCTTAGTCACATACTAAATTGATATATAAAAAAATCATAAATATGTTTCTGGAATAATATGACCAGCAATTTCATTCAATAAATTGTGTTCAGACCAGCCGCTGTCAACATAAGAACATAAGAACTAGGAGCAGGAGTAGGCCAATCGGCCCCTCGAGCCTGCTCCACCATTCAATAAGATCATGGCTGATCTGATCCTAACCTCAAATCTTCTATCACTCTCCATCCACCCGAACCCATGTGATCTCCCGGGAGAGGCGAAAAACCAGATAAAGACCCAATGGCCAATTTGGGAGAAAAAATTCTGGTAAATTCCTCTCCGACCCATCTAGGCGATCGAAATTCTTCCAGGAGATCACTCAGTCCCTATATTTTCTACAGTACTTACCTTCTGTAAAGGCGATCTCCACCCCAGCCAGGAACAGGAATAAAACCATCTCCTGAAATCTAACACAGAATTAGAACACAGTAGGAGCAGAACCAGGCTACACGGCCCCTGGGCCCACTCCACTACCCACAGGGCCATGACCATTCCGAACCTAGACTCGTGTCCAATTTCCTGCCCGCTCCCCGTGACCCTTAATTCCCTTTACTTCTAGGAAACTATCTATTTCTGTGTTAAATTTATTTAATGATGTAGCTTCCACAGCTTTCTGGGGCAGCAAATTCCACAAACCTACCACCCTCTGAGTGAAGAAGTTTCTCCTCATCTCAGTTTTGAAATAGCAGCCCCTTATTCTAAGATTATGCCCCCTAGTTCTAGTTTCACCCTTCATTGGGAACATCCTCACCGCATCCACCCGATCAAGCCCCTTCACAATCTTATATGTTTCAATAAGATCGCCTCTCATTCTTCTGAACTCCAATGAGTAGAGTCCCAATCTACTCAACCTCTCCTCATATGACCACCCCCTCATCCCCGGGATCAACCGAGCGAACCTTCTTTGTACTGACTCGAAAGCAAGTATGTCTTTTCTTAAGTATGGACACCAAAACTGTATGCAGTATTCCAGGTGCGGTCTCACCAATACCTTGTACAACTGCAGCAATACCTCCCTGTTTTCATATTCCATCCCCCTAGCAATAAAAGCCAACATTCCATTGGCCTTCTTGATCACTTGCTGCACCTGCATACTAACTTTTTGAGTTTCGTGCAACAGGACCCCCAGATCCCTTTGTACTACAGTACTTTCCAGTTTCTTGCCATTAAGGTAATAACTTGCTCTATGATTTTTCCTGCCAAAGTGCATAACCTCACACTTTCCAGTATTGTGTTCCATCTGCCAAATCTCTGCCCACTTACTTAGCCTGTCTATGTCCCTTTGCAGGTTTTTTATGTCCTCCGCACTCACTACTTTCCGTCCCATCTTAGTATCATCTGCAAACTTTGATATGTTACACTCGGTCCCCTCCTCCAAATCGTTAATATAGATTGTAAAGAGTTGGGGACCCAGCACTGACCCCTGCGGAACACCACTAGTTACTGGTTGCCAATCTGAGAACGAACCATTTATCCCAACTCTCTGCTTTCTGTTAGAGAGCCAATCCTCCACCCACGCCAGAATATTACCCCCAATCCCGTGATTTTTTATCTTGAGCAATAATCTTTTGTGTGGCACCTTGTCAAATGCCTTTTGGAAGTCTAAATACACTACGTCCACTGGTTCCCCTTTATCCACCCTGTATGTTACATCGTCAAAAAACTCAAGCAAATTTGTCAAACATGACTTCCCCTTCATGAAACCATGCTGAGTTTGTCCTATTAAATTATGTTTATCCAAATGTCCTGTTACTGTCTCCTTAATAATGGACTCTAACATTTTACCAACCACAGATGTTAGGCTAACAGGTCTATAGTTTCCAGCCTTCTGCCTACTACCCTTTTTAAATAAGGGTGTTACATTAGCAGTTTTCCAATCTGCCGGGACCTTTGCTGAGTCCAGGGAGTTTTGGAAAATTATTACCAATGCATCCACAATCCCTACCGCCACTTCCCTCAAGACCCTAGGATGCAAGCCATCAGGTCCAGGGGATTTATCTGCCTTGAGTCCCATTATTTTACCAAGTACCACTTCCTCAGTGATTTTAATCGTATTTAGTTCCTCCCCCCCCCCTAGAGCCCCCTGTTTGTCCAGTGTTGGAATACTCTTAGTGTCCTCTACTGTAAAGACTGATACAAAATAATTGTTCAGTGTTTTTGCCATCTCCATGTTTCCCACCATTAATTTCCCGGTCTCATCCTCTAAGGGACCAACATTTACTTTAGCCACCCTTTTTCTTTTTATATAACTATAGAAACTTTTGCTGTCTGTTTTTATATTTTTTGCTAATTTACTTTCATAATCTATCTTCCCTTTCTTAATCAATCTTTTAGTTATTTTTTGCTGTCTTTTAAAGACTTCCCAATCTTCCATCCTCCCACTAGATTTGGCTACCTTATATGCCCTTGTTTTTAGTCGGATACTATCCTTAATTACTTTACTTAGCCACGGATGGCTATCTTTTCTTTTACGCCCTTTTTTCCCTCAGTGGAATATTTTTTTTTTGGAAGTTGTAAAATAACTCCTTAAATGTACACCACTGATCATGTACCGTCTTACCCTTTAATCTATTTTCCCAGTCCACTCTAATCAATTCCGCTCTCATACCTTCATAGTCTCCTTTATTCAAGCTCAGCACGCTTGTTTGAGATCCAACCTTCTCACCCTCTAATTGAATATGGAATTCAACCATGTTATGGTCACTCATTCCAAAGGGATCCTTTACTAGGACATTTTTAATTAATCCTGTCTCATTACACAGGACCAAATCTAAGGTTGCTTGCCCCCTGGTCGGTTCAGTTACATACTGCTCAAGAAACCCATCCCTAATACACTCAATGAACTCATCCTCAAGGCTGCTCTGCCCAATTTGATTTGTCCAGTTAATATGATAATTAAAATCCCCCATAATTATAGCTGTTCCCTTATTACAAGCCTCAACTATTTCCTGATTAATACTCCGTCCAACAGAGTTGCAACTGTTCGGCGGCCTATAGACTACACCCACTAGTTTTTTTCCCCTTATTATTCCTTATCTCCACCCAAACTGTTTCACTATCCTGCTCCTTTGACCCAACATCATTTCTCTATTATAGTGATTCCTTCCTTTATTAACATAGCCACCCCACCTCCTCTCCCTTCCTGCCTGTCCTTCCTGATTGTTAAATAACCCGGTATGTTTAATTCCCAGTCATGGTCACCCTGCAGCCATATTTCTGTAATGGCCACAAGATCATACCCATATGTCGTTATTTGTGCCGTTAACTCATTCATTTTGTTACGAATGCTACGTGCATTCAGATAAAGAACTTTCAAATATGTTTTGTAACACTTAGTTCCTGTTTTTTCCCTTTTTAGTACTTTACTTTTTACGCCATACCTTCTGTCCCTTCCTGACACGTTCTGTTTTTTAATTCCCCCCACTGCTACCTAAGTCTATGACCTTCTCTGTTGTCATTTGTATTATTTGCTCTCTAGAAACCTCCCCCCCACTAATTAGTTTAAAGCCCTCTCTACAGCCCTAGTTATATGATTCGCCAGGACTCTAGTCCCAGCACTGGCCAAGTGGAGTCCGTCCCAACGGAACAACTCCCTCCTGTCCCAGTACTGGTGCCAGTGTCCCAAGAAGCAAAACCCATTTCTCCCACACCAGTCTTTGAGCCACGCATTTAACTCTTTAATTTTATTTATCCTAGCCAAATTCGCTCGTGGCTCAGGTAATAACCCAGAGATTATTACCCTTGAGGTTCTGTTTTTTAATTTGACCCCTAGCTGCTCATACTCCTTTAACAGAACCATCTTCCTTGTCCTATCTACGTTGTTTGTAACAACATGGACCACGTCAACTGGATCCTCCCCCTCCCACTCCAAGTTTCTTTCCAGCCCAGAAGAGATGTCCTTAACCCTGGCAGGCAACACAGCCTTCGGGACTCCCGCTGTTGACTGCAGAGAACCCTATCTATCCCTCTAATGATACTATCCCCTACCACTAAAACATTTCTTTTTACTCCCTCCACTTGAATGGCCCCCTGTACTGTCGAAGTCTCGACTCCCGAGTAAGACTCTTAAACACAAAGTATCGTCAAAGACAGGCTTTATTTGCTTGCAAGGGAAGGGTTGTGTAGTCAAAGGCTACATCAGACCTCTTCAAAGTAATACAGAATTTGTAACATATTTATACAGTACAGAAACAAAACAGGCTTTCTATGCCACATGACATAGTATTGAATCATACCTGATTACAAAGGCACAGACCTTGCGAATTATTGGAACAACGTATTCCAGGCTTCGTTAGAATAACGAACAGAAATACCTTGAGATAAGATTAATTAATCCTTTATTATGGGATCCTTCTGTTCTCCCACTGTACCAACTGAGCCTGTGGGCCGATGTTTACCTTATCCTGTCCTTGGCTATTTGTCTGGTAAACGAGGCTCCTTGTTAAGCTTGTCACAGATAAGGAGTATGTATGTAGCATTCCTAAATTGTCTCATCCCCTTGAAACTGATTAGTGAATCATGCCGTCGGCCATTTGAGTTTTTATTCTATGCCTAGGAAGCCATTTTGTGTCTAAGTGAGAAACTGTACTTCCACAGTACCACGGTGCTGTGGCCAGGTTGCTCATCCTCCCTGCAGTCCCCGCTCCCGCCCTCACAGGGAGTAAGAACCTCGATCCTGCTTGACAAGAGCAAGGGCTGCGTCTCCTTCAACACTACATCCTGGATCCCTGTACCTTCCTCACTCGTAGTCACACCGTCCTGTCCCTGACCACTGACTACATCTGCAGTAATTAACTTCATAGGTGTGACCATCTCCTGAAACAGAGAGTCCAGGAACTTCTCCCCCTCCCTGATGTGTCGCAGTGTCTGAAGCTCGGTCTCGAGCTCTTTTAACATGGAGCTTGAGTTCCTCTAGCAGCAAACACTTATCGCAAATGTAATCACCGTGAGCCTCAATGGGGTCCACCAGCTCCCACATTTCGCAACAGTGACACATCACCTGTTCACCCATATCTATGTAATTAATTAAATTTATTATTATTAGTTATAAAGGCCCTCTGCCCTGATGTAGATGATACTATTACACCACTATTCAATAGGACTTACCAATTTAAAGGAATAAAAGAGAAGGAAGAAAACCAACCAACCAGCTGATCACCAACCTCCTCCTTGAATACTGTCTGTGGGGCCTGTTTGGTTGACTCGTCTCGCTGCTCCGCCTCCGCAGTGCTGTCTAAGCCTGGGAGTGGGGAAAACAGAACAAAAAACACACCCTCACCTCCCACTTGCCCGAACTCTCCCTCTTACCAAACTCTAGTAGCACTCAATGCACAGCACTCCATGCACAAGCACTAGTCCCGCCCCTTTTATACCCAGATTCTACTTCCGGGTTAAACTCAGTTTAATATACAATTAAAAATTAAACACACTTCAAATAATCAACTTTTTAACACACTAAAATTCACAAAATACACTTAAATGACTTTTCTCCCTCTTACCAAACTCTAGCAGCACTCAATGCACAGCATTCTCCCCTTTCTAGATAATACAGCACCAAGCCACCCTATTTACATTTTTTGCAAAGGGGATATGGTCCCTTTAAAGTTTTACTCAAACAATGCATCATCAGACACGAGAAACTGACATGCTCCAAGCAATTGCCTGGAGGACCCGCACTTCGGCCGTAACTAGGCCAATCAAGGTAAAATGGTAACAGCTGGGCGGCAGCATCCGTGAGCAGGTCCAAAAGCTGCTGAGCAGCGGGCCCGCCCTCGACCCGCCTCCATTAATAAAATCACAGTGTCTCGCTTGCTGTACGTGTGTTTTGTTCGTTCATGCTTTCTCATCAGATAGCCACTTCATTTAGTAAACATTGATAACAAATCTGATATAAATCACAAGGGTCCACCAATTAATATTTTTTATTTAACTTTTTAAGTGATATGTTTTACTTATGTGATAGTCATATTGAAACTGACTTTAGAAACGGTTATGAAACATTCAGTCATTCATACTGTACAATGGCGAAGTGACTTCAATTAGTTTGGGTCAAAAAAAAATTCGCTTTTTGTAAAAAAAAAGACAACTGAATACTGATGGTTAGTATAAAAACAGTACATTTTACATCTGGTGTGTGTGTGTACTTTATTATGGAAAATTACAGGCATTTGTGAGGGGAAGCAAGTATGGTGTGTAAGGAAAGGTTATGGGGATCCAAATTATATGTTCTCTCCTAAAGGATTCCAGATTCCTCTTGTGATCTATGAATAATTGAGCTATCAACTACATCTGTGTTTCTCCAGCATCTCCCCCCCCCCCCTCTAGTTTTCAGTGCTTTGGGTAGGGCAATGATGGATCTTCCAGACACCTGTCCTATCACCAGCCTTGCAGAATGAATATCACCACATTGCTGGAATTTTTTCTTCAAGTATTTATCCAATTCCCTTTTGAAGGCTACTATTGAATCTGCATCCACCACCCCATCAGGCAATGCATTCTAAATCTTAACTCGTTGCATAAAAAAGTTTTTCCTCATGCCGCCTCTGATTCTTTTGCCAATCACCTTAAATCTGCGCTCTCTCATTAGTGACCCTTCAGCCATTGGAAACAGTTTATCTTTATTTACTCTTAAACCTTTCATGATTTTAAACACCTCCTATCAAATCTCCTCTTAGCCTTTGCTGCTCTAAGGGGAACAACCCCAGCTTCTCCAGTCTATCCACGTAATTGTAAACCCTCACCCCTGGAACCACTCTAGTAAATCTCTTCTGTATCCTCTCCAAAACCTTTGCGTCTTTCTTAAATGTGTGGTACCCAGAATTGGACACAATACTCCAGCTCCTGCTGAACAAGTGTTTTATATAGGTTTAGCATAACTTCCTGGCTTTTGTACCCTATGCCTCTATTTATAAGGCCCAGGATCCCATATGCTTTATTAACTGCTTTGTTAACCTGTCCTGCCACCTTGAAAGATTTGTGCACAAGCAACCTCGGGTCTCTTTCTTCTTGCACCCCCTTTAAAATTGTACCATTTAGTATGTATGGTCTTTCCCCATTCTTCCTACCCAAATGTATCACCTCGCACTTCTCGGCGTTGAAATTCATCTGCCATGTGTCCGCCCATTCCACCAGCCTGTCTGTCTGTCTTGAAGTCTATTACTATCTTCCTCACTGTTTACTATGCTTCCAAGTTTCGTGTCATTTGCAAATGTCAAAATTGTGTCCTGTACACCCCCCCCCCCCCCCCCCAAGTCCAAGTTATTAATGTATATCAAAAACAGCAGTGGGCCTAATACTGAACTCTGGGGAATGCCACTGTACACCTCCCTCCAGTCTGAAAAACAGCCATGCACCACAACTCTGTTTTCTATTACTTAGTCAATTTTGTATCCATGCTGCTACTGCCCCTTTTGTCCCATGGGCTTCAATTTTGCTAACAAGCCTAATATGTGGTACTTTATCAAATGCCTTTTGAAAGTCCATACATACAATTGTTGCATATTACATAGGATTACACAGGATATACAGCACAGAAACAGGCATTCGGCCCAACCAGTCCATGCTGGCGTTTATGCTCCACTCAAACCACCTCCTGTCTTTCCTCATCTAGCATACCCCTCTATTCCCTTCTCCCTCATATGCTTGTCCAGCCTCCCCTTAAATGCATCTATACTATTCACTTCAGCCACTTCCTGTGGTAGCGAGTTCCATTTCTCACCACTCTCTGGGTAAAGAATTTTCTTCTATTTGATTTCTTGGTGACTATCTTGTATTGATGGCCTCTAGTTTTGCTCTTTCCCACAAGTGGAAACACTCTCTCTGTGTCTACTCTATCAAAACCCTTCATAAGTTAAAAGACCACTATTAGGTCACCCCCTCAGCCTTTTTCAAGAGGAAAGAGACCCAGCCTGTTAATCCTTTCCTGATAAGTATAACCTCGCATTTCTGGTATCATCCTCGTAAATCTTTATTGCACCCTCTCCAGTGCCTCTATATCCTTTTTTATAATATGGCAACCAGAATTGTATGCAATACTCCAAGTGTGTGGCTTAACCAAGATTCAATACAAGTTTAGCATAACTTCTCTACTTTTCAATGCTATCCCTCTAGAAATAAACCCTAGTGCTTGGTTTGCTTTTTATGGCCTTATTAACCTGTGTTGCTACTTTTAGTGATTTGTACTCCCAAGATCCCTTTGCCCTTCTACCCCATTTAGATTCTTATTTTCCAAATAATATGTGACCACCTTATTTTTCTTAGATAAATGTAATACCTTACATTTATCTGTGTTGAAACTCATTTGCCAATTATACGCCCATTCTGCAAGTTTATTAATGTCTTGTAATTTGTTGCAGTCCTCCTCAGTATTAACTATGCCCCAATTTGGTGTCATCCACAAATTTAGAAATTGTTGATTGCAAAGTCTAAATCGTGTTAAATTGTGAACAACATTGGTCCCAGCACTGATCCTTATGGGACCCACTTTCCACCTTCTGCCACTCTGAATAGCTACCCTTTACCCCTACTCTCTCTCTTTTCTGTCTTGAAGCCAGCTAGCTATCCATTTTGCTACTTGTCCCCTGATTCCGCATGCTCTGACCTTATTTATTAATCTCTTATATGACACCTTATCGAAAGCCTTTTGGAATTCTAGATAAATTGCATCTACTGCATTACCCTTGTCTACTCTCTCTGTTAACTCATCAAATAATTCAGTGAGGTTGGTCAAGCAAGACTTTCCCTTTTGAAATTCTTGCTGACTATTCATTATTATATTTTTGGTTTCTAAATGTTCTATTTTCTCCTTTAGTAGGGATTCCATTATTTTTTCTATCACCGATGTTAAGCTGACTGGTCTATAATTCCCTCCTGGACATGTTCTATCTCCCTTAAATATAGGTATTACGTTAGCTATCTGCCAGTCCTCTGGCACTACACCTTTTTCTAATGAATTATTAAATATGTGAAATAGTGCCTCAATATCTCTTCCCTAGAATTTTTTAAATGCGTGGATGTAATCCAGGGGTTTTATCCTCTTTGAGTTTGATTAGTTTATTTAATTTTTTTAAAATTTTAAATGCAGTTATATAATTTCTAATCTCCTCTTTGTCATGTCCACCTGATCTTTCTCCCTGGTAAATACTGAAGCAAAATAATTATTTAATATTTCTGCCATTTCGCTCTTGCTGCCTGTGATTTTTATCCTGACTGTCCCTTAGTGGCCCTCTTCCCATGCTGACTTTCCATTTTTTATTTATGTGCCTGTAGAATATTTTACTATTTTTTATGTTCCTTGATAATTTAACTTCATAGTTCCTCTTTACCTTCCTAATTGTTTTCTTGTCTTCTCTCCTAATGTCTTCATATTCGCCCTTGTCATGCTCTCCCCTGCTGTGCAGGTACTTAGTGTATGCCTTTTCCTTTTATATCTTTATTCATCCATGGTGTCTCTTTAGTGTTTATCTTGTTTTTTAGCGGAATATATTTTTCCTGGACTCTGTTGAACACTGTTTTAAATGTTTTCCATTGCTGTTCTACATCATTGTTTGCCAATTTTGTCCATTTTATTTTCCCAAGTTCTATTCTCCGCCCCATAAAATCGGCTTTTCTCCAATCTAGTACCCTGGTCTTCATCATACTTATGTCCTTCTCAGTTAGTATCTTAAAGTGTATTATATTACGGTCACTATTGCCTAGATCTTCCCCTACTTTTACTTCTCTTATCTACTCTGGTTCATTCCCCGTTACTAGATCCAGTAGCGAATCCTCCCTTGTTGGGCTTCTTGCCTACTGGGTTAAAAAGGAGTCCTGTACACATTTTAGGAACTCCACTCACTTATCCCCTTTACCTACCTCTTCTGGCCAATTAATATCTGGGTAGTTGAAATCCCCCATGATGATTATTCTATGTTTTTTACCCATTTCCCTCATTTGTGTGTATATTTCTTCCTGTACCTCCCTTGCGTGTATATTTCTTCCTGTACCTCCCTTGCGTGTATATTTCTTCCTGTACCTCCCTTGCACTATTAGGTGTGTAACATTTGCATACTGAATTATCATTGGCCCGCAGGCATCTGTAAGGAATACCTATTATATTCATGTGATCACATGCTGAGTTGTCATTGGCCTGCAGGCATCTGTAAAGGGGTCCTGATTCCATCTTGTCCCCACTGCTGTATGATTGAGATCACAGACCTGATGCTTCATAAGAGTTTAAACTGTAATACTCTGTTGTCCTGCAAGTTATTATTTTTGTACAAAGTGTGCAAAACAAGGCATAGTGTCAGAAGTGGGATTTGAAATGGACATCGTTGGAGCTCCCTTGCCTTGAATCGATTGGGAATCTTGAACTTACATAGAGAGTGGTGCAAGTTCAAGCAACATGTGCAGTTAATGTTCTCAGGTCCGTTGAAAAGCAAAGGGGAGGAAGAAAGATGCAGCTACCTACTCCTGTGGATCGGAGAAAAAGGGAGACACATTTTTAACACATGGGGCTGGATTTTGCTAGGGCCGGGGAGCCGGGATTGGAGGCGTGTGGGGGATAAAAATCGCAAAACTGGCGTGCGGGCCCAAACCCGCCTCCATCCCGCCTCCACGCAATTTTCCTAAATTCGTGTCTGCTGGTCCCGCCTCCAGGAGGCGGGATAGGCCCTTAAGGCCCTTAACAAGCCCTCAATTGGCTCTATAATCCCATTTTCCTAACCACTTGCAAGTTTACTCATTTTCCCACGTGAAACACGCCTGGTGGGAAACACACATCTGAAACCTGGCGGGAGCACAACTGGCTTGCGGAGTAGCAGCTGCAGCTCAACCATTAAATGGCAGATTTGAACAGGCTTTAATTGCAGGTGGCATAACTTTGCTCTCTCAGGTCTGGGGGATCTTTCAGAAGGCATACCCACAGCTCTGGAAGTTTGCAGCCTGACAACCATCTCCAGTGTGACCTCCTGGGAAACCCCTCTCGCCACCTTCACTGAGCGCTTCCTCAACTGAGGCATCTACCAGAAGCATGGGAGCCATTTTTGTCCTGCCCTTCTGGATATTACATGAGGCCGCCCAACAGCAGCAGCAACAACAGTTGCGCCAAGCTGCTGCTGCCCCACCTGAGGATGCACAGGCCAGAAGGGGCCAGCGCATGGAAGGCCGTCGGTGCAGGAGATACCCCCCAAACAGGGTCTACAGACGCAGGGTCAGCTACCTCAACATGTCTGAGCAGCAGTGCCAGCGACGGACTCCTCCATTCGCTCCACACTCGCAGCAACCCTGGAGACAAAACCTGCCAGAGACTCCTGCATATTTTCCTGGAGTGCCATCACCGCTGATACTGTGGATGGACCCAGAGGCAGAGGGTCGACATGCAGCTGAGCCGAGCTGGGAGAGTGCTGCGCCCTCCGACTAGGACTCTCCACTGCTGTCCCTGTCTCCACCATCTGCTGAGGCTCACTTGTGAGCTGTGACACACCAGGTGACAACACTACTCTATGTCCCGAAGGTCCCACCGAGGTGTGAGTGTCTGCGCTGGTGCTGGGTGCGTTGCCTTCTGCTGACGCTGCGCCCTCAGAGGTTGCAGCTTCCTCTGAGGAGTCTGGATGCTGAGGCTGAACCTCCTGCTGTGTCCTGGAGATGGGAGCTTGCGATGGTCCTGTGGGGGAGTAAAGGAAAGTGTCAGAGATGAGAGGCCAGGGTTACCTGCACAGTGCTTATTGCAGATGATCAGAGGTCCATCTGCTAGAGCTTCCAAGTCATTATCAGCGAGTCATGCAATGCAATTGAGAGAGTTGGAAAACTCTTCTGTCACCAGCTTGCTCTGCTGCACCGGTCTCTCCGTCCCCCACTTGTGTGTCGTCCTGGATGCCGACGATCTCCAGGATCGCCTCCTCCCATGGGGTCAGCTGGGCTAAGGAGGCTGCCCCTCCACCTGTCCTGGCTCGCTCTCTTCGGTTGTGAGCTCTCTTTTCCGGCAATGGGGGAGACAAGTGGAGTTTGAGCGAGAATGAAGGAGTGAGTGTAGAGAATCGATGGCATAGATGCTTAGAAGGAGAGAAAGATGGAGTGAGATGGCAAGACCAAGGGCCCTCCCTATGTGATGTAAGTTGTTTTCATAGCATGACAGTGATAGGGAGTGTGAGGGCTGCATAGTCCATTAGTTAGGTGAATGTGACCATCGAGAGAGAGGGAGTGGGAAAGGGTGCATGGATGTCAGTGTTAAGTGGGATGTGGAGGAAGAGATTGGTAAAGCTGAGAGCTGGTGAGGAAAGGCAATGGGGATCAGATTAAGAGTGATGGGAACATCATACTCACTTTTCCAGTACGCAGAAGGTCATGGAAGCGTTTCCGACACTGGATCCATGTTCTGCTGGTATTCGAGCTGGCGTTCACCTGCTCTGCCACCCTCAGCCACACAGCCTTGGTTTGCTGGGGTGGCTTCTTCCTCCCCGAGGAGGGGAAGAGCACCTCCCTGCTCTCTGTCGCTCCCTCCACCAATGCCTGGAGGGCTGCCTCGTCAAATCTGGGGGATGCCTTACTCCGATGTGTCGCCATGATTGATGATGGTAGCAGCAGCTGCCAGGGCCAGAAGCTTGGCAGTCTGCTGAAGTGAGCAAGGCTTGTGGAAGCCCTTAAATGAAGCAGCAGTGATGATGTCATTGGAGGCGAGCTTCCCACCTGAAAAGCTCACTGGCTAGGGGTTCCCACACGTGGGGAATCAATTGGGCTATAAAATCAAAATTGCATCAAATTCCCACATCGTTCAGGATTCGTGTGGGAAACACGAAATGTGGGGAACACGACCCCAACCCGCCCCCGTAGCAAAATCCAGCCCATGGTCTCTCACCGAGGATGAAGCAAAGGTACTGAAAAGTTATTTTGACCGTTCTGAATCATATGTGATACCCAAGACAAATACGATATTCGCTAGGTACAAGTTTCAGGAGAAAGTACAAGGAGCTAGTGAGTCATTTGAACAGCTCCTGACTGAGTTAAAACTGCTGGTAAAAGACTGTGAATATGCAGAAGGTAAAGATGAGATGGTCAGAGACCGCATCGTGTTTGGAATACATTCAGCTAAAGTGAGAGAGAAACTTTTGAATGTTGGGTCCGGGCTAACGCTGGACAAAGCTATGGACATTGTGGTGTATGTGCCTTTAAGAGCCCCTGTGTACTGTAATGCCACTCGGGCTATATAAGCCTGTATAGTGTCTTGTATCTTTTAGTTCACCTCCAGACTTTGTTCAGTAAACACCTGTTAAACCAGCTCCTGCATTCCATGTCTCCATTAACACACGGATACAACAGTGGCGACGAATTGGAAACGGACTTACCTGCAATTCGGCAGCACCTCAAGGAGATCGATTCCTCAGATGAAGGTCGAAGAAAAAAAACAAAAAACTCTGGTTTCACCAGCTAGCCGGGCTGGTGGCAGGTACTGCAATAATCCTTCCTGGGCGGCGGGCTGGGGCTCGATCGGCTGGCTCTGCAGCAGGGCCGAGCAGCGAAGGCGGAGGCAAACAGAGACGGCGGGTGGAGCACTCGGGAGACGGCCAGCGCTGCAAAGCAGGTCGGCGTTCGGACCAAGCAGAGGGAGGGAAAAGTCCCAGAGAGTCCGGTGGGAACGAGTCTCCAACTATTAAAAATATCTGTATAAATAAAAACCGCGGAGAACAGCGTTGTCAGCAGCGGCAGCGGTGGGAAAGCGCGGGAGGCGCCATTTTTTCTCGGCAGGAAAGAAAGGAAAGCGCGGGAGGCGCCATTTTTTTTCAGGATGCCTAAGACTGGCAATATTACTGCTTTCGATAGTGATGTAGAGGATTGGACCACATATGTGGAAAGAGTGGAGGTATATTGCACAGTGAATGAAATAGAGGATGATAAAAAAGCATCGATACTTCTAAATCTAATGGGCGCAAGGACATACGGACTGTTACGAAACTTAATCACTCCAGCCAAACCGATAGACAAGAATTTTAAAGAGATTGTTGATACCCTACAGGTGCACTTAAACCCAACACCGCTGCTGATAGTGGAACGATTCAAATTCTTCAGGAGGAATCAGCACAAGAATGAAAGTAACGCTGATTACCTCCCCGAATTAAGAAAGCTGTCAAAGCACTGCCAGTTCGGGGCAGGACTGGCAGATTCTCTTCGAGACAAATTCGTCTGCGGTCTCCTAAGTGAAGGAACTCAGAAAAGGCTACTTTCTGAGAAAGATTTAACACTGGACAAGGCTTTCAGTGTGGCTGTATCATACGAAGCAGCAGCAAGAGTAGCTGCAGAGATACAGCAAAAGCCACAGGACCTCGGCACCCATGAAATGACACAGGGTTTAGAGAGATGTTATCGCTGCGGCAAATCCACCCATGACCAGAGGGACTGCTGGTTCAAGGACAAAGCATGCAGGCAATGTGGAAAGATGGGACACATTGCACGTGTATGCCGATCTGGAAACAAAAAATCCACTGACAGAAAAAAAATCAATAAGGAAAAGTACAGAAAGGTACAAATGATGACGGACAGTAGCTCCGAAGACCAGAAGAGCGATAGCGACTCCGGAAACAAGAGACTAAGCTGTCTCAAATTACATAATGTAATTGCCAAAGAAGATTACCAGACCATTTGGGTTACCCTCACGATAGCGGGGTCCCCAGTTAAAATGGAGCTAGATACAGGATCAGCTCTGACCGTCATAAATCGATGGGATTACAAGCAGCTATTTCCGCATATACCTTTGAAAGACACATCCATTATCTTGAAAACATATATGGGGCAGAAAGTATACCCCAGAGGGAAAATAAGGGTGCCTGTTGTATACAACGGCAAGGAAATACAGAAGTTGTATTTATACATTCTGCAAGATGGTGGTCCACCGCTGTTGGGACGTGAATGGATCAGGAAGATACATTTAGACTGGCACTCCATTCAGGCACTGACGGTGACCAGTAAGAAAAAAAATGATGATGACGTCATACCTGAACGATTAAAAGACATCTTGGCCAATGCCAAAGAAGTGTTTCAACAGGAACTAGGAACCTTGAAAGGCGTCACCACCTCAATAAAAGTGGAAGATGCGGCAATTCCCAAGTTTTTTAAGGCAAGGCCGGTGCCATACGCAATTCGTCCAGCAGTCGAGGCAGAGCTGGAGAATTTGGAAAAGGCAGGCGTGTTATCCAAGATAGATTGGAGTGAGTGGGCAACACCCATCGTCCCGGTCATGAAGAAAACGTTGAATAATGATAAAGCTGAAGAACAGAGAAAAATTCGCATCTGTGGGGACTTCAAGGTGACTGTAAACCCGGTCCTTCACACGGTACAGTGTCCTCTTCCGAGGATAGAAGATATTTTCGCCTCACTATCCGGAGGGAAACGTTTCACCAAAATTGACTTGGCACAGGCATATCTACAGATGGAGGTTGAGGAGGCCTCTAAAAAGTATCTCACGATAAACACACACAAAGGCCTGTACCAGTACAATCGACTGGTTTTCGGAGTAGCATCAGCTCCAGCTATCTGGCAAAGAGCTATGGAGCAAGTCCTGCAAGGGATTCCGGGGACTCAATGCTACCTAGATGACATCCTTGTAACAGGAGAAAACGACAACGAGCACCTTGCCAATTCGGAGCAGGTGCTCACTAGGCTGAGAGAACAGAGCCTACGAGGAAATCGCCCCAAGTGCGAATTTTTCCAGAAACAAATATCATATTGTGGCCACATAATTAACGAAGAAGGGTTGCATAAGTCACCTGAAAAAATTGAAGCGGTCATAAAAGCCCCAGCACCTGAAAATGTCTCACAATTAAGGTCGTTCCTGGGATTGATAAATTACTATCATAAATTTTTACTGAACTTGTCAACTGTTCTGCACCCTCTTAACGAACTGCTACAAACTGGAGTAAATTGGAAATGGAGCGAAGACTGTAAACGTGCCTTCCATAAATGCAAAGGCTTGATCACGTCCAAGGAAGTTTTGGCTCATTACAACCCATCACTGCCAAGTAGACTGGCGTGCGATGCATCCCCTTACGGCATAGGAGCGGTATTATCGCATAGATTCCCTGATGGCTCGGAGCGGCCGATAGCTTTTGCGTCACGCTCATTGAACTCAGCTCAGCGTAACTATGCCCAGATCGACAGGGAAGCACTCAGCCTGGTATGGGCAGTGAAGAAATTCAACCATTACCTACACGGACAAAAATTTACCTTGTTGACTGACCATCAACCCCTCGTCTCCATATTCAACCCTAAAAAGGGCGTTCCCATTATGACAGCGCAAAGGCTACAGAGGTGGTCCCTTTTCCTAGGGGCACACCAATATGACATAGAATACAAAGGATCAAAACAGCATGGAAATGCTGACGGTTTATCGTGTCTACCATTGCCAACGGTAGAAGAAGCACCTACAGTGGACCCAGTGGAGATGTTCCACTCAACCATAGTGGAATGTCTACCAGTAACAAATTCTACCATTGAAAAGGAAACGAGAAGTGACCCGACTCTCTCTCGAGTCTACGATTTAACGGTGAAGGGATGGCCAGCACATGGCGAACCACTGTTGCCAGCATTCTCGCAAAGAAGAGAACAGCTGTCAGTGTGCCGAGGAACCTTGATGTGTGGATCCAGAGTGGTGATTCCACCCAAACTCCAGGATAAAGTGCTAAAGGAGCTTCATGAGGGGCATCTGGGTGGAGTGAAAATGAAGAACCTAGCCAGAGCGTTTGTGTGGTGGCCAGGTATCGATGGAGACATCGAAGAAATGACCAAGGGCTGTCTAGGATGCCAGAAGGTCCAAAACGCCCCACCACAAGCCCCTCTACATCCATGGGAGTGGCCCTCATCTCCATGGCAAAGGGTACACATCGACTTTGCTGGTCCATTTATGGACTCAATGTTCTTCATCGCGGTTGATGCACACGCCAAGTGGCTGGAGGTAATAAAGATGTCCTCCACCACCACGGAAAAAACCATCACAGTATTAAGGACCACCTTTGCCAGGAATGGGCTGCCAGAACAGATCTGTTCTGATAATGGACCGCAATTTGTGTCCGAAGAATTCAGGAAGTTCTTAAAAAAAAAAAACAATGGGGTTAAGCACTACACGTCCGCCCCATACCATCCCGCCACCAATGGATTGGCTGAAAGGTTTGTCCAGACCTTCAAGAAGGCCATAAAGGCCATGGGTAATGAAGACATAAATCTACAGCATAAGGTAGATAACTTCTTGTTTGCATACAGGAATGCAACACATGTGGTTACAAACCAAACTCCCGCCATGATGTTTTTCAATAGAAGACTAAGATGCCGGCTGGATTTGATCAAGCCAAACATCCGAAGGGACGTAGAGAACCGGCAATTTCAAGGCATGAATGAAAGGCCAACTAGAACCTTCCAGATAGGTCAACATATTTTGGCCCGGGACTACCGTACCAAGAAATGGCAGCCTGGAACTATTTGCACACGACTAGGACCGCTGATGTATACCGTGGACATTGGAGAAAGCATAATAAGGCGCCATGCTGACCAGATCATAGAGTCATCCGAAAAGGGACAACCTACACCACAACTCTATACACCTAATGATGAAGCAGAGATACCCATAGTATCTACCTCCGATCCGGTGATACTGGAACCAGATGAACCCGAGACTGGCATTCAAGCCGAATCAACCTTGCCAAAAGAACCTAGTACACCACCGAAAACTACTACACCACCGAGGCGTTATCTGGACCGAGTCAGGAAGCCTCCAGAGAGACTGACTTATAATTGATTAACTGCAGCAAATGTGTAGATTATTGTTCTTGTAAACATGTTAATTAATGATTACTTAAAATGTTATGTACTGGTTGTCGAAAAGGGGAGGAATTGTGGTGTATGTGCCTTTAAGAGCCCCTGTGTACTGTAATGCCGGTAGTGGCCACTCAGGCTATATAAGCCTGTATAGTGTCTTGTATCTTTTAGTTCACCTCCAGACTTTGTTCAGTAAACACCTGTTAAACCAGCTCCTGCATTCCGTGTCTCCATTAACACACGGATACAACAGACATAGCTAGATCGCACAAGATAGCCCAAGCACAGTTGCAAACCATAACCGGTGCCACGAGCAGCTCGAGTGAACAGACAGTGCACGCAGTTAATAGACACACACCAAAGAACACCGCCCAGAGAGCGTGTTTCAGAACAGAAAGAACAGAGAGTTCTAAAAATGGGCGACACAGACATAAAACACTTCAAAAACTGTGGATATTGTGGAAACCAGATGCACGGGGAAAAGGTGCAATGCCCTGCCAAAGGAAGGCAATGTGCTAAATGTGGTAAACGGAAGCATTTTGCTAAAGTTTGCAGGACTGTTTTCGTAAAGGCAGTACACACAGTGAGTGACAGCCAAATGCCAGATAGAGAGCCAAATGCAGAGGAACTGTTTATTGATTCTGTGTCACAGAAAAAACAGATTTCAGAGACTGAGCAAGCCTTTGCCGATATTGAGATAGGAAAACAGGGCACCGAGATTAGGTTTAAACTAGACACTGGATCTCGGGTTAATGTAATTCCTCTGAGTGAGTATCACAGCTTGAAGGATGAGTGTGAGTTACAGCCCACCTCACGCAGACTGACCAGCTATGGGGGTGAGCAGCTCATTGTAAAAGGCACATGCATGATGAAATGCAAGTACAAAGAAAGCGACATGATTTTTACATCGTTGACACTCAAGCACCTCCAGTGCTAGGTCTAAAGGCATGTTTAGACATGGACCTCGTCAAGCTAGTGCTATCATTGACAGCACCAGTTGAGAAGCAGACAGTCATGGAGGAGTTTGCTGACGTTTTCAAAGGAATTGGACTATTCCCAGGTGAATGCACTATTCACCTTGACCCAGCAGCGACCCTTGTGGTTTGCCCACCGAGAAGGATACCCCTTGCTCTACGTAGTCGCCTGAAGGAGGAGCTGCAGAGCATGGAGAATACAGAAATCATCGTCCAGGAAACCGAACCGACAGAGTGGGTCAACGCGTTAGTAGTGGTTGAGAAACCACGTACAGGCAAGCTCAGAGTCTGTCTCGACCCCAGAGATTTGAACAAGGCTATCAAACGCCCTCACTACCCTCTACCAACGCTAGATGACATCACACCCAAGCTAGTGGGAGCACGTTACTTCAGTGTAATGGACGCATGATCAGGATACTGGACTATCAAGCTCACGGAAGAGTCATCTAAGCTAACAACGTTCAACACACCATTTGGACGCTACCGATTTCTGCGTTTACCATTTAGTCTTAGCTCAGGATGAATTCCAACGGAAGATCGACAAAACCTATGAAGGCCTCGACGGAGTAGTTGCAATCGTAGATGACATCCTCATCTATGGCAGGAATAGAGAGGAACATGACAGGAACCTCCGTGCGATGCTACAAAGATCACGGGAGAAAGGTATCCGACTTAACCCCGAGAAAAGCATAATCGGATCCACCGAGATCAGTTATTTCGGGCATCGCCTCTCAACTGATGGCATTAAGCCGGATCCAGAGAAAATATCCACCATCAAGAAGCTGGAGCCGCTGAAGAACCGCGCAGAGCTAGAGACAGTACTAGGCATGGTTAACTACTTGGCCAAGTTTGCCCCGAGCCTCTCCGAAATCAATGCACCCATGCATCAGTTGCTCAACAATCCACAATCCAATGAGTTCCTGTGGGACAAACAACATGACACAGCATTTCAGAAAATGAAAGACCTAATCGCCAGAGAACCAGGACCAGTTCTTGCCTACTTCGACCCCAACAAAGAGCTCAGACTGCAAGTGGACGCGTCAAAGTACGGACTAGGCGCAGTATTACTGCAAGAAGGAAAGCTACGCTTCCAGATCTCTGATAGTGCAATCAACTATGCTCAAATCGAGGAAAGGGCTATATGCAATTCTGTTCAGATGTAAGCGTTTCGACCAGTACGTCTATGGCCGACAAGTCATTGTGGAATCCGACCACAAGCCCCTCGAGTCGATCATGAGGAAACCACTAGCCGCAGCCCCACCAAGGCTACAGAGAATGATCCTTCAGCTACAGAAGTACGACTTCACAATCATTCACCGTCCAGGCAAAGACATTCCTGTCGCAGACACGCTCTCCAGAAAGTCTCTTAGCTACCAGGACAGCAACCTCAGTGAAGGCATGGATGTGCAGGTGCACATGGTGTACAACAGCTTACCTGTGAGTGACTCAAAACTGAAGGAGATCCGAGCAGAAACAGAGAAAGATGCACAACTCACACTGCTGAGCAAAATCATACATGAAGGATGGCCTGAGGAAAGGAGGAAATGCCCTCAGAGCATATCTGAATTCTGGAACCACAGAGACGAACTGTCACAAATCAACAGAATCGTCTTCAAAGGGGAGAAAATCATTATTCCTACCAGTCTCAGAAGAGATGTTGACAAAAATTCATGCTGGACATATGGGCATGGAAAAATGCAGAGTACGTGACATTATGTTTTGGCCCGGAATGTGCAAACACATTGAGGACATTGTCGGAAAATGTTCCATTTGTCTAGAACGCCGCCCATCAAATGTCAAAGCGCCCATGATACCTCACCGTATCCCAGACAGGCCCTGGCAGGTTGTGGCAATGGTTCTAAGCACCAACCAGCAGCTGCAGCCAGAGGTCGTCAGCTGCAAGCAAATGCATGCAAAACGTGTACAGAGACAGCAACACCAAAAGAGATAGTATGACAGGTCAGCTAGACTACTGCCGCCGCTGCACAATGGAGAATCCGTCAGAATCCAGGAGCATGACTACTGGAAGCCAGCAGTTGTCATCCAGCCAGCTGACGCTGAGTGATCGTATCACGTCCGCACCACAGAAGGACAGGTGTACCGTCGCAACCGCAGGCACCTCCTGAACACCAAGGAACAACGCTGTCATTCCGACGAGAGGATCAGTTCAACAGAGTGTGATGAACAGAGCAATACACAAAGCACATCATACTTACCTGAACCTGAATTGTTGACCAATTCAGGAGCATGCTCAGTTCCATACCACACAAGGTCGGGACGAGAGGTCAAGCCTAGAGTTATCCTTGACTTGTGAACTGTCAAAGGGTGTTGGCTGCCCTAAAAAAACAACTGTATATCGTTATTGAAACGTTGAGATGTTTTCAGCGCTAGTTAAATGCTGAGTTTACTTATGTTTATGCTACCGAGAAAATTATGTAGAAGAAAGGTTTAAAAGTAATGCATAACATTTTTCTTTTAAAAGAAAGGGGATGTAACATTTGCATACTGAATTATCATTGGCCCGCAGGCATCTGTAAGGAATACCTATTATTCACGTGATCACATGGTGAGTTGTCATTGGCCTGCAGGCATCTGTAAAGGGGTCCTGACTCCATCTTGTCCCCACTGTGCTGTATGATTGAGATCACAGACCTGATGCTTCATAAAGAGAGTTTAAACTGTAATACTCCGTTGTCCTGCAAGTTATTATTTTTGTACAAAGTGTGCAAAACAAGACAGGTGGTCTGTAGATATCCCTATTTGGGTGATTGATCCTTTATTATCTTTTATCTCTATCCACCTGGATTCTATTTCTGTCTTACTGATAGCTGCCTCACTTTGTTCTACTGCCATTGTTATCCCTGGTGTGGAGATGCCGGTGTTGGACTGGGGTGGACAAATGTAAGAATTCACATAACACCAGGTTACAGTCCAACAGTTTTATTTGAAATCACAAGCTTTCGGAGTGCTGCTCCTTCGTCAGGTGAAGTGACTTCACCTGACGAAGGAGCAGCACTCCGAAAGCTTGTGATTTCAAATAAAACTGTTGGACTATAACCTGGTGTTGTGTGAATTCTTACAATTGTTATCCCTAATAAGTACAGCTACTCCACCCCTCCCCTTTTCCCCTCTATTTTTTCTAAATATGTTATACTCTGCAATGTTTAATTCCCAGCACTGTTTCCTCTAAAAAGCGCTACCACGTACTGATTAATCCCTGAGCTCCCAAGCACTTTAATTCCAAGACCGCACAGGGGAGGGGACCAATACACAATGGCCCGGAATGCAGACAGAGTCATTTGCGAGTCTTGCACCCTCCCAGCCGAACCCAATTAGAAATTAACAAGATATATACGATAGCAAAATACTGCAGATGCTGCACCCCTTTGTTTTGGGTTTTCCCTCCCCCACCCCCCCTTTCCTTTTTTTTCTCTCTCCCACATGGCAGCTGTCTCTCATCCTGCCAGTACACTTCACACCTAATCTGAGCCGTCTTTTGTCTCCACTTGTCCTATTACCATCTCGTCTGGTTTTGAATACCTCTTAATGTCTCTTTACTTCTTTTGTTCTATCGCAGCCCTGCCTTCGATCTATTTCATTTCCTTTCCAGTTTTGAAAAAGGGTTCACCCAAAACGTCGACTCTATTTTCTCTCCATGGATGTTGCCTGGCCTGCTGAGTTTTTCCAGCATTTTCTGTTGTTATTTAGAAATTAACAAGAGTTGGGGCAGCGGCGACAAGATAAGGGAGTGGGTGACGTGTTGAGAAACGTCACGTGTTGCAGGCAGAAGCTGCCGAGGAGCCGAGCTCCGCCAGTGGCCGAGCGGTAAAGGTGTTGATTGGAAATTCTAACTCGCCATGCAGGTTTGGACCCTACTCTCGCCGGATCAACGGGAGATCCCTGGCCCCGAAACTGCTCAGCCGGCTCCCATGGTGACTAGGGCAGCGTGTCCCCTCTCCTCCTTTGGCGCCACGGTTCCGGGGGCCTGTGTGGCGGTGAGCGGGCCAGCTCAGTGCAGCCACAATATGGGGCTGGACGAAGTTCTAAAAACCGGTGGGAGAGATCGGTAGATAAACCACGCGTACCTCATGTTACTAAACCTGTATAGGTGAGTGAGTCGCTGAGCCCTGTCTGCAACAGGTGAGTAAAGAAAGTACTTTGTTTCTCTGAGGGCAGTGACATGTTTTAGAAGAGGAAGTGAGAAATGAGTGTGAATTTTGTGCTGTACGTGAATCTGCTTTTTAAAATAAAATTATCCTGCAACAGATGGGTTTGGAAGATGAGGCTTTCACTCTTTAGGTGAAGCAAGGAAGCATTTCAGCAGATGGCAGAAGCATGAATAACACAAGTTTAAACTTTTTTTATTAAATCCAATATTGCACCAGGTGGATTTATGGTTTTAGTCTTGTTGCTGATGAAAGTTAATAAAAACCTTAACTTAAAAAGTGAGGAAAATTGGAACTTACTTTTGAAAATCCGAATTCTGGCGTCAGGTTTATATTTTTAGAAATGTTGAGGCACCTCATTTTCTACAGACCAACCCAGCACAACTGACGAAAGGTCATCAACCTGAAACATTAACTCTTGTTTCTTACTCAGCAGGTCAGGCAGCATCTGTGGAGAATCTCCAGCATTTTCTGTTTTTATTTCAGATTGCCAGCATCTGCAGTATTTTTTTGTTCCAGTAGCACATCTGTCTGCTGAAGAATTCAAACTGTCTGCAGGCAGCAAAGGTTGCCTCTTATATTGGATGGTAGAGTGAGTGTGGGCAGCTGAAGGCTCGGCCATCAATGGTGGAGCGATTAAAATTGGAAATGGGCAAGAGGCCCGAATTGGAGGAGCGTAGAGATTTGAGGGTTGTAGGCACTGTTCCCTGTAAGGTGTGCGGCTGCGCAGCAATCTGTTAGGCCCCGCGCACTTACATTCAAAGGCCGCACGGTGAAACTTATAAAATTCTGAGAAACTTATAAAATTCTGACAGGACTGGACAGACTAGATGCAGGAAGGATGTTCCCGATGGTCGGGGAGTCCAGAACCAGGGGTCACAGTCTAAGAATAAGGTAAGCCATTTAGGACCGAGATGAGGAATTTCTTCACCCAGAGAGTGGTGAACCTGTGGAATTCTCTACCACAGAAGGCAATAGAGGCCAATTCATTAAATATATTCAAGAAGGAGTTAGATATATTTCTTAAGGCTAAAGGGATATGGGGAGAAAGCAGGGACAGGGTACTGAATTTGGATGATCAGCCAGGATCTCATTGAATGGTGGAGCAGGCTCGAGGGGCCGAATGGTCTACTCCTGCTCCTATCTTCTATGTTTCTATGAGCTGGAAAGCTGGAACGGGGGGGGAGGGGCCCAATATACTATGGCCCTGAAATTGCGGTGTCTGTGACTGCGTACTCCGAGTACACTGTTGTAATCCCTGTGAAATGCCCTGCAAGGTCTGGAATTCCACATGTGTAAAACCCAGAACTTGCAGCCTGTCAACGTACACATTGACGGACCATCTGCAGGTGCTCCGAAAAAGCAATCGCTGGTGCAAAGTTTTTTGCTCAGCGACTGGCCAGCTATTGCCCACAAGTCTTACGATTGAAGCAAGCTGGGCAATTTCTAGGCTAGGCCCGGCCCGGGAATCCTCAGTCGTTTTGTGACCTTGGAGCTGATCCGAATTGGAACGGCATTTGCTAAGATACAGAGCCCTGGAACCTGGCGAGTGTTGTCTCGGGATTCTGTCGGTAACTTTTTTCTGTAGAGACGCGTGTAGTCCGTTCCCGGGGACTGAACAGCGACCGCACTTTGGGACAACACAGGTGGAGGCGCAGCACTTACAATGGCTGCTGGAAGGAGGCTAAAACAAACAATTTTTAGGCCCCTGGTGAAACGCAAAATATGGGGAATTTTTTTTTTTTTAATTCGGAAAATTGTTTAAAGCTGGAAAATAAATACGGGAAAGTGGTGTTGAATGTCCCGCGGTAAGTTCCAGTTACATTTTTCAAGGTGTTGCCCCCTTTTTTGAAACAGTTTATCAGGGTTATTTAAATCATGTTGTAAGAGAGGGGGGGAAAGTTTGTGCCCCCGTTTGTACCTCAGAGTCTGTGAGAGATGGAGGGAACAGCAGCAGAAAAAGAGGAAACAACTTCTCAAACTGACCCCAACCCATCGCCAAGGCTGGAGATAGATAACCTCACCACCTTCTTAGGAACTTTAACCACTTTATTCACTTTATTATTTGAGCTCTGTTTGGAATTTTTTTGGTTGTATGTTAATGACAGTGTTGAAGAGGGAAAGAGAAACTTGGAGCAACTTCTTCTGTCAAAGCTGCAATGAGACTTGAGAAAATTTAAAGATTTGTAATGAACTTTTCACAAAAAATGAGTTATTTAAAAAAACTTTTGTTTCGAGTATGAATTTGGAAGAAACATGCAACAATCAATTTCCCCCTCATCTAAACAAGTTTCAACCAGGTCTCAAAGTCCAAATGCTTTTAAAGAGGCTCTGAAATGCTTAAAACGTTTTAAAATTGAAATTTCTCTCTTTGATTTTGAGCTTTATACAAACATGCAACCATGCAGTTGAGGAGGGGGAGGCAGGGGAGGAGTTGCATATTACTTTTTTTCCCACTTTAAAAAAAAAAAATCATTAAGACGTTTAGGAAGAGAACCAAAAAAGGGGAAAACACAATCTTTTATTTTGCCTGTTGTTCTATAGTCCTAACCAGTCCCAGAATTAATATAAATATAGATTTCCTCTTAAACATTTAGTGGCGTGTTAATCTTCTAAGAAAGGCATGTTAATAGAAACAAGAGTTATGTAATGATGTATAAAAATTGCAGGAAGCTACTTTAGAAGAAACCACTATGTTTATTGAGAAAGACACAGAAAATACTTGATTAAACTGATGCACAATTTTGATTTGGTATAAATGTTTAAAATAGGAGATTAAAAATTGAGAGTGCAATGAAGTTTGTTTCCCGCTATTTAATTGCAAAGTACCTAAAATAATTCAACACTTTTTGTGATGAGAGCAGGGATTAATATTATGGAGAATGTTTGAGAGAAAAACATTCGAAGCAAAATTTGTAAATTAACATCTTTACGTCACCATATTAGTAAATGTTTCCAAGTCAGTCTGATTGGTTCTGCTATCCAGGAAGAAAGATTAATGTCTATTTCTGTTAAATCATAGCTTTTCCTGCTTTTTGTTTTAATTCGGTGATACAAATTGTGTATGTGCTTTTCTTCACTTGTGAATAAGTGCTGCATTTCTGACATGTTACATGGAGGGGGTGCTGGTTCAAGAAGACAACGGCCTAGAAATTCATTGACGCCACTTTTGGGGCGCTAAAGTGGGGCGTCCGCTAAAGTTTGCGGCCGCCGCCAAATCGATGCCACTTCTCCGATATTCATTAGCTTCGCCCTAGGAGTTCGGGCGAGCGCTAAAACTGCTGCTGGACGCCTCTCTTTGGGCGCTAAGCCGGAGGTGGTGATCGATAGCGCCGAGGCCGGGCGCAGCGCAGGTGCGGCCATCTCGTGATTGACAGCAGACACCCTGGCGCCGGCCAGCTCTTAAGGGGGAAGGGTCGACTGTGTCTGCTGCCACGCCCTGGATAGTGGAGCCCTCCAGCTAGGCCTGAACACTGCTGCTGGACCCAAATAGCGCCTGAAGACATGGAGAAGGCCCGTGAACGTGCGCAGCGCTTCTCAGAGCGTGATCTGAGTGTGCTGCTTGCTGCTGTGGAGAAGAGGCGCCATGTTTTGTACCCGGACAATGGCAAGAAGGCGACGGTCCACGTCTACAGGAGAGCCTGGAGGCATGTCGCCACCAAGCTGTCAGCCAACAGCGACGTCCCCAGGAGCGGTGCCCAATGCCGCAAAAAGTTAAATGACCTCACACGCATTGTGAGGGTGAGTACCCTTTCCAGTGACCTCCTCATCCTTGCATGTGCACCTCACATTATGGGCAAAGGGACCTGAAAGCTCTAATGGCCAGCCTTCATCCAGCAGCTATGGGACAGGCATGAGCATCAATTGCACATTCTGCACTTAACACACTGGCCAAGCTATTCCACCATGGGAGGCATAGCACACCAGATCATGGCGACACACTGGCCAGGCTATTCCACCATGGGAGGCAGTGCACACCAGATCATGGCGACACACTGGCCAGGCTATTCCACCATGGGAGGCAGTGCACGCCAGATCATGGCGACACACTGGCCAGGCTATTCCACCATGGGAGGCAGTGCACACCAGATCATGGCGACACACTGGCCAGGCTATTCCACCATGGGAGGCAGTGCACACCAGATCATGGCGACACACTGGCCAAGCTATTCCACCATGGGAGGCAGTGCACACCAGATCATGGCGACACACTGGCCAAGCTATTCCACCATGGGAGGCAGTGCACACAAGATCACGGCGACACACTGTACTTAGAGGCCATCCTTTCTCTTGCAGGCCAAGCTGGCGAATAATCGCAAGAGCCGGACTGCGACCGGGGGAGGCCGACCCCATATCCAGCCACTCACCGACCTGCAACATCGCGTGGAGCGCCTCATGGGTGGCCGGGTGATTGGGCCCGTTGCATGTGGAGATGCCGACCCTGTTCTGGGCAGCAATGGTAAGGACATCACCTTTTGCACCTCTCTCGTCCCACTTGCGCATCAGATCTACATCCTTTGCCACTGTCCGACCAATGCGCTGAATGCCACCACTCATGCATCCCGCACTGACGCCCTCTCCTCACTCTAAAGCTACTCTTGTGCCTTCCTGCTTTCAGATGGTGAAGAGGAGGTCCCTGAACTTGCCAGTGACAGACCCTCCGAAGAGGAGCAGGAGGAGGAGCAAGAGGAAGGCGGCCCATCAGGGGAACCCTCAGCCGCGGCCACCCAGGCCAATGTAGGGGACACGTCTTCCCTGGAGGGCAGCGTGGCGGAAGTGTCGAAGGGGAGGGGAGCTCCTGGGACCTGCGGGCTGCAGAAAGGCGGGAGGGGAGTGGAAGCTCGGCGGCCTTCTCCCCAGAGGGGGGAAGCGTCGGAGGGGAGTCCAATTGCTGGGCCCAGTGGCCTCCAGCAACGCAGGAAGGGTCGGCCAGCTCGGCGGCCTTCTCCCCAGAGGGAGAATCCGGCCTCCAGTCAGGAGATGCTCTTCGCTGAGGAGATGGAACGCCTCGAAGACTTGTCCGCGGACTCGGAGCGCCGGCACACGGAGCTCATGGCGGCAGTGGCACAGTTGCCTGAGTCCATCGATTCCCTCTCTCGGAGTGTGGCCGAGTTTGGGCCCTCAGAGGCCACCAGTCGGGCGGAATACCGGGCAGATCAGGCAGCGAGCCGGGCGGAATTCGGGGCAGCTCTGTCAGCGACTGGCCAGGTGATCAGTGGTGCCGTCCAGTCACTGGCTGCTCTGATGCGGTCAGTGAACAGGTCAACACGGGCACTCACTGCTGCCACACTCGCTGTGTCAGCCAGGCATCGCCAGGGCACCCGGCGCGCTGCAGCAGCACAGCGGTCTGTCCCTCGGCAGATTGGTGCGCATGCTGCAGTGCTGGCCCGGGCGAGTGCCAGTGTCTCAGGCGACCAGCGAGCGCCTGCCATCCGCCAGCTTGCCGCCATTCCTCCAGCCGCCACTGCCAGTCCCCCAGTGGAGCTGCCAGGAGCTGCTGCAGCGACTGATGCTGGCCAGCCACAGCTGCAGCAATCAACAGCCGCCCGCTCGACGGCCAGACCTCGACTAGGCCGACCCCCAAGGGCATCTGCCATCACATGTGCCCCTCAGGAGCCTGCCCCCAGCCTTGCAGCAGCCAATGGCCTTACTTTGAGGCGGAGCAGCAGGGCGGGCAGGGGCCACCCAAAGATGGCCAAGGCATCGCCCTAGCGGGCCAAATAGTCGAATGTGTGGCCATTTGTGTTTGTTTCTTGAGGCCGAGAATTGGATGTTTGTTTTTTGAAGGCCGATGATGTGATGTTTGTTTTTGACGAAGGCCGAGAATGACGGCCATTTTAGTTGCCCTATTTTGTTAATCCTCTCCAGGTTGTGGGAGCGAGTAATGTGTTTGAGTGTTTTTTGGGGGTTTCGTCTGTTTTTGGTTTTCATGTGGGAAGGGCCCAGAGTTTGTACAATAAACCATTTTATTTATTCACATTGTCCATGTTTGACCTTTGAAGTGTTTGTTGCCTTAACCGGCTGAGGGCTTGCGGAGCGGCTGCAATCATGTTCTTTCATTGGCACAAGCCATTCCCTGACAGGGGGCTTAGAAGTGATGCTCAATAAGCCGCCGACGGGCGGCCCTTGGACCTTGTGCGTCCCTCCTGGGCTGGTACTCCTCGTCCTCGTCGTCCTCATGCTCCTCCTGCTCCTCCTCCTGAGGTGGTGGTCCAACATGAGGTGGCAGTGCCTGAGTCCTGCGGATAGCCAGGTTGTGCAGCATGCAGCAAACGACGACGAATTGGGAGACTCGATCCTGCGAATACTGGAGGGCTCCCCCAGAGCGATCGAGACAGCGGAACCGTTGCTTGAGCACGCCGATTGTTCTATGAGGTTCCTCGTCGCTTGATGGCTCTCGTTGTATGCCTCTTCAGCAGGGGTCGTGGGCGCGCGGAGCGGGGTCATGAGCCAGGTACACAAAGGATAGCCTTTGATCCCGATAAGCCATCCTCTTGGGGGAGGCTGTGCCTGGAACATGTCAGCCACAGTTGTCTGTCGCAGGATAAAGGCATCGTGGCTGCTGCCTGGAAAGCGGGCATTGACAGCTAGGATGCGCTGCCTGTGGTCACACACCAGCTGTACATTGAGGGAATGGTAGCCCTTCCGGTTGCGGTAATCCTCGGCATGCTCAAGAGGTGCCCGCAAAGCCACATGCGTGCAGTCAATGGCGCCCTTCACCATGGGGAAGCCCGCTATTCTTGCAAACCCCAGTGCACGCTGCTGCTGCTTGTCCAGGGTCATGGGGAAGGAGATGAATTGATGTCTCCTTCTGAAAAGGGCTTCGGTCACCTGGCGGATGCAGCAATGCACGGCGAACTGGGAGATGTTAGCGATGTCCCCAGTAGCGGATTGGAAGGAGCCGGAGGCATAGAAGTTGAGAGCCACCGTCACCTTCACTGCCACCGACAGAGACGTCCTGCACATCAGCTGTGGCTGCAGATCTCTCTGAAGCAGCCGGCAGATGTCTGCAACCACCTCCCTTCGGAATCGCAGCCTCCTAACACACATCGCGGCAGACATGGTCAGATAGGAGGTCTGCTGGCGGTATACCCTGCGTGGGTAAGGCCTCAGTTGGCGACGCCTGTTGCCCCCTCTGCGTCTAGCCAGGGCTGCCACTCTCACGGCGTCTGTAAGCCCTTCTGGCATAAGGCTGAAATTCAGCGTTGCCACCCAATGCAGCCCCCATTATATGCTGGCAAACACTGAGCTCTGAATGAAGGCAAAGATAATTGGTAAGCTCTGGCCTGAGCCAAAAATACCTGTCCAAGTGTTGGTCCAAACCAGTAAACTCTCCTCCTTGGTCTCTGTCCAAAAAACCGTTGCACAAGAGTGAATGCTGCAAAATGGCTGGCCTTTATACTGCTGGGTAAGTGCCCTTTAATTTGCGCTTCCCGCGGCCCGGCTGGGCTGTGTACCGTTCCACTTCACAGTCGCTTGGGCCGCCCGGCGCACAATGGGCCGGCGCAAGTGAAGTTCCGGTTCGGGGCGCACAAAAGGCGTTGCACTAGCAAATGACGTCATGATGGCGCGCGCAGCAGGGCGCGCGCTAAGACTTTGCGCCAGCGCTAAATGTGTACTGAAGTTGGGGCGAGGCGCAGATCGCGCTGCGCCCAGCCGCTAAGCGCCTAGCGCTCGAAATCTACTCCTCCTAAGGCGCTAACTGCTGCCGCGCCCAACTGAATTTCTAGGCCAACATTTATTAATGGAAGTGATTAAAGTTGAAAATCCAGATATCCATTTTTGTTCAATTCTTTTTAATACTGTGAACTGAAGAGCTGCAGCACTTTGTATTTGTTGAGTGGTTGCATTGTGATTAATATTCTAATCACTTATGTGGACGTACAGCACGTCCGCGCCATAGGAAAGCTGCTGCTCCTGCTGCTTGTGCAGCCATTGCTATAGTGACATGAGGGATAGGCTAATACGTTGAAAACTTTAAAATTAATACAAATTGCACAAATCGATATGCCTCTTTCAGCTCACCTTGGGCTTTTGGATTGTCTGTCGATACATAACTTTGTAACTGAGTGAGGTTTCTGAACAGTTAACGCATTATTATGCAGTTCTTTTATATCCCAGTCATTTCTGACAAGTAATATTATTTTTAAAATAGATATTGTAAACAAACTTGCAGAATGGGCATGTAAATGACAAATTATTTTCAATATAAATAAGTGTGAGGTGGTGCATTTTGGTAGAAGGGATAAGAAGGCTACCTACTCCTTGGAAGATAAGTCTAAATGGGATAGAGGTGCAAAGGGATCTAGGGGTATAGATTCACAAATCATTAAAAGTAGCAACACAGGTTAAAGCCATAAAAGTGCAAATAAAGCACTGAGGTTCATTTCTAGAGGAATAGAATTCAAAATCATAGGATCATAGAAAGTTACAGCACGGAAGGAGGCCATTTTGGCCCATTGTGTCCGCGCCGGCCAACAAAGAGCTATCCAGCCTAATCCCACTTCCCAGCTCTTGGTCCGTAGCCCTGCAGGTTAGAGCATCCCAAGTGCACATCCAAGTACTTTTTAAATGTGGTTAGGGTTCCTGCCTCTACCACCCTTTCAGGCTGTGAGTTCCAGACCCCCACAACCCTCTGGGTGAAGAAATTTCCCCTCAATCCCCATTAAACCTTCCACCAATTACTTTAAATCTGTGCCCCCTGGTTTTTGACCCTTCTGCTAAGGGAAATAGGTTCTTTCTATCCACTTTATGCCCCTCATAATTTTATACATCTCTAAGGTCTCCCCTCAGCCTCCTCTGTTCCAAGGAACAGACCCCCTCATGGCTCCCGGCAACATCCTCGTAAATCTCCTCTGTACCCTCTCTAGTGCAATCACATCTTTCCTGTAATGTGATGATCAGAACTGTACGCAGTATTCTGGCTGTGGCCTAACGAGTGTTTTATACAGTTCAAGCATAACTTCCTTGCTCTTATATTCTATGTCTCGGCTAATAAAGTAAAGTATCCCGTATGCCTTCTTAACCACCTTATCTACCTGGCCTGCTACCTTCAGGGATCTGTGTTCCTCTACACTTCTCAGTATCCTACCATTTATTGTGTATTCCCTTGCCTTGTTAGCCCTCCTCAAATGCTTCACACTTCTCCGGATTGAATTCCGTTTGCCACTTTTCTGCCCACCTGACCAGTCCATTGATATCTCCCTGCAGTCTACAGCTTTCTTCCTCACTATCAACCACACGGCCAATTTTTGTATCATCTGCAAACTTCTTAATCATGCCCCCTACATTGAAGTCTAAATCATTGATATATACGATAAATAGCAAGGGACCTAGTACTGAGCCCTGTGGAACCCCACTGGAAACAGCCTTCCAGTCACAAACATCTGTCAACCATTACCCTTTGCTTCCATCTACATGAAGGAACAAAAAAAATCAGAAACTGCGAAGTTCAACTCCGGACAAACAATATGAACGCTTTGGACCAAATTTCGGAAAAGTCGGCAACACACCTCTTAAAGGGACAGTGTATTTAAAGGGGAATGCCTCTTCCCAGTATAATAATCATCCTCCTCAAGAGCATTTTTTTGTTTTTTCCCCCCATCTCTCCTGCCTCCTCAAGTCTCACTGAGGTACGTTTCCCCTGGCAACAACTCTTGCTGGGCTATTTATAAAAAAAAAATTAAAAAAAATTCATACCTGGGATGTGGGCATCAATGGCAAGCATTTATTGACCATCCCTAATTGCCCTCAAGAAAGTGGTGGTGAGCTGCCTTCCTAAACTGCAGCAATTCACAAGGTTTGATACAACTGAGTGGCTTTCCAGGCCATTTCAGAAGGCAGTTAAGAGTCAACCACATTGCTGTGGGTCTGGAATTACATATAGGCCATACCAGGTAAGGTCAGCAGATTTCCTTCCCTGAAGGATGTTAGTCAATTAGATGGGTTTTTACAAGTAGTTTCATGGTCGCTAATACTAATAGTAGCTTTTCATTCCAGATTTATTTAATTAACTGAATTTAAATTGCACAGCTGCCATGGTGGGATTTGAACTCCTGTCTCCGGATGATTGGTCCAAGCCACTGGAATACCAGTCCAGTAACATAACCATTATGCTACCGTTCCCGTGGCATTGACTCTCACTTGGGTACAGTTCCCCTGGCACTGACTCACGCTATGTTATGGTTCTGTAGACATTGAGTCTCGCTTCCCCTGGCACCAACTTTTGCTTGGGTATAATTTCCCTGGCACTGACTCTCACTGGGGCACAATTCCACAGGTGTCCCACTGGTGGCCATTGTTCATGTAATCGCATGTCTTGCCATGTGATTGTACCTCCAGGAATCTGTCCAACATTCATGAAACAAAAATGTCAGCATTCTTTGTAAGGCTAGAGTAATAGAAGTAATCTATTGTATGCTGGTTGGGATGCAGAATGCTGCTGTAGCCTGAAGCGATTTTTTTGTTTTTTTGTTTTTTTTGTTGTTGTGGTGAATGTTGATCCAACCAGAGTCATCTAATCACAACCCATCTTAGCCAAGATGTTTGCAAAAACTTGTCCATCTAAGGCAGAGCAGGGCAGGGAAGTGCAGACCATGAAAATTTAGCTGTTAAAATACTGAATAATGAGAAAAAGAACAATCGTTGCACTTTACATACTACACAGAGATATGTTTTCCTGTTGTATATAAAATTGAAGAAAATTATTTTTTGAAACTGCCATTGGTTTATTTTAAGAGTTTAGTAAAACTTTAACTTTACACAAAAGAAAGATATGCCCCATAGTAGAATATGCAGTTAACATATGGTTAACATAGCCTCGGGGACATAGAGAGCAGATTTTGAGCACTTTTACCAAATTTATCTTCGGTCTGAGAGTGCTTACTGCCTTGGTCACATGCAATGCATTGCATTATAATGTGCAAAAAAGCAAGTTCTTATACTTTTCCATATTTGGTTTCCTGTTTTCCGTTTGCTGGCCAGGATGTTTTGGTGGAAACTTGGTTGCTGCTTGCGTACCAAGTGATGTCTGTAAGTAAAACTGATATTTATTTTACTTGGTGAGGAATGCCATGAGCAAAATAGATAACTCTGCTTTGGATGAGCAGGTGTCTTCTCCCCTGTAGTGCAATCTGAGGACCTTTTTTACTTAATGGAAAGTTTTTTTTAAAGGGCCTTGTGTACTGAAAGAAATGTTTTCCTGATCCTGCCACACTTCATTGTTGAGGCAGTCATTCTCCTCCCTGCCCCAGTCACATCTCTGCCTGACTTCCTTTTGCCTCTTTCACTCTTATCTGCCTTGCCACCCCCCACCCCCCGACCCCCCCGCAGTATTACACTATCCAGATGTCAGGTCATCAAGTATTGCCCAGCATGACCCATACTCCTTGATTTATCATGCTAGTTGCCCCATTTGTAGCAAGTTGGTAAGGCTGGTTATCTCACTGTGGATGCATAGTAAAATGATGGGCATTTCACAATGTTAAACTTGTTTTTTAATAGAAGGAAGCAGATTACAGCTATTCTCAAACAGTTTAAATTAATGTAACCATTCCTGAATCAGTTGAAAAGATAATTTACTGTTACTCCACATGGATTTTGTTTAAAAATCTCACTTGCTACTAAAGGGAAACAACTCTTGAAAGAAGAATGGACTAGAGTTTTATTTATTCAGTGAGTGATGAATGGCTGTATAGACATGCTTTTAACAAGCACTGAAGGGGACTATGTGACCGGTTTTGACTTTGCAAGTATTAGTCCACGGTGGGGAGAAGACCATAAAGGAAACAAAGCTTCACTTTGTAATCAAACAAGGCTCGTCCATCTTCAAGCAGGCTGAATCTTTTAGCTATCCATCCATTCTAATGTGCAGGTGACCAGATGTTTGTCCAGCAAGACAGTATGCTGATTTTCAGAGGAACTTTTCCGATTGATTTATAAATTTATCTGCTTTGCCACCAGCACCCCCCCCCCCCCCCCCACTCGCCTGAGAACTCCATTTTAATGCGGAAGCAAATCATCCTCGGTTCCGAGGGACTGCCTAAGGAGGAGATAAATTGTACCTAATGGGTCAGGCCACAAACATAAAAGCATCCTGTTTTGCACCCTCTTTTTTTTTACCGTTGCAATTGTAAAACTACTTCGGTGTTTAACTTTAAAAAAAAAAAGCATATTAAAAGACAATAACTAGTAAGGCAGGGGAGCAGACCTAGAAAGTGGGAAAATAAAGAGCACCGGAGCTAAAAAAGGTATAGAAACTTAATGTTCTGATGCAGACCAAAGGCTGGTAGATGACTGTTCAATTGCTGATGTGGGTTTAGGAGGTAGGTATGTGGAGTACAAGGATTTGACAATGTGGGAAATAATGTCAGTGCTCTCATTCACTATGATGTGCTATGTTATGCTACCTCATGCTCCCTATTCTTAAGTTACTATTTCACCTCTTTAGTTTCCCCATTTCATTGTTCACTCCTTAATCATGAGGCCAAGCCGGTATTTGTCAGTGGCACTCTAAGTGGACTTTATCAAATATGCACAAAATGGCCCAAATTGACAGCCTAGCTTTTTTTTCCCCCCTTCTCCCATTTAGTCTTGTCAAAATTAAGAACTAAAGCCCCAATTTTAACTCCAGGTGAGAGTATGGCGTTGGGGGACGGGGCAGGCAAGGCAACAAACTCTCACGGCAGTGCCAGAAAGAGGCCCGGGCTTCATTTTAATGTTTCAATTCAGACTCCCGACCAAATGCTGAGAGAATGACGAGATGGTCAGCGAGTGGGAGGGGGAAATCTCGCAGAAGCTGGCTGCATCCAGGTACCTTGGGAAACTATCTCCACCATAACATGAATGATTTGGGGGTGGGGGGCATCTGAGACGATCACATGAAGAGGAAAGAAAGCTGGGGAGGCCCAAGAATTCCTAGTGGGGCCTGGAGGAGTACTGGTGTTTTTGGCCCACAAGGAAAGCTTAAAAAAAAACTTTATTGGGCCTCTTCTGGCCCTGGACCCATGTTGTGGCAGAAACCCCGGTCGCGGTCGGTACTGTGACCTGGAATTAAAGTGTCGAACTCCGAATAACATAATCGGACCCCAACTTTTGAATATTCACGAGACCTTAGCCACAGGCAGGCGATCACCTGACATGCCCCCCGATACATGGAAGTTAAAATAGTGGCATGGGGGAGTGCAGTGCCTCGGGGAGGGTAAGTACTTTCCCCCTATTTTAACCCTGCACATGCCCCATTTTCGTCGGGCGCAGGGGAGTTAAAATCAGTGCTCAAGTGTGTAGGGAATCAACTACAACTTGTATTTATATAGTGCTTTTAACCTAGTAAAACGTCCCAAGGTGCTTCACAGGCATATTAAAAGACAAAAAAATTGACATCAAGCCACATGAAGAGAAATTAGGGCAGGTGACCAAAAGCTTGGTTAAAGAGGTAGGTTTTAAGGAGTGTCTTTGTAACATTTGCACATTGAATTATCATTGGCCTGCAGGGCCTGCAGGCATCTGTAAGGAATACCTATTATATTCACATGTGATCACATGCTGAGTTGTCATTGGCCTGCAGGCATCTGTAAGGACTACTATTGTTTTGAAGACCCAGGCTAGGGGTCCTAATGCCAGGCTTTTCCCCAAGGTGCTGTATGAGTAAGATCATAGACCTAATGCTCAATAAAAGAGTTAAACTGTAATACTCCGTTGTCCTGCAATTTATTATTTTTGTACAAAGTGTGCAAAACAAGACAGTCTTAAAGGAGGAAAGAGAGACGGAGAGGCTTAGACAAGGAATTCCAAAGCTTAGGGCCTAGGCAACAGAATCATTAAGGCTGGTGCGCATGTTGTCGTTTAGTCTTGCAAATGTTACCGTACAGAGCAAATTAATAGTTGTAAGAATATATTTCTGAAAATGTTAATTTTAATTGTAATTTAATGAAGAAAAACTATGGTGCCGGATTATTGCATCTTGGTTGTGGTTGCCAGGGTGTTACCAAGGCAACCAAGACCAGAGCTTTCCTGCTCTGTGCAGTAATTACTACTGCTGTATGGTTCAGTAGGGTTGACATTGTGAAATGCTTGTTGGATTCAGTGTGTCCGACGACAGTGGCCACCAGCTATACAGTTTGGGAGCAATGTTGGCAAAATTGAATGATTGGCTTTCTGGTAGGGCATTTCATGTCATCAATTCTACACATTGACTAATGCTAGTCCAGTACCATAACCACTACACTACTGTACCAGTGATGTCTTTAGTTGTGCTTCTACTCTTTTTTTTTCATTCATTCTTCTTAATAAAAGAATATGGAGTTGAGTTTTTGTTCAATGTGGTATCCAGAGACAGTAAGAAACTCAAGTCTGGGTAGCTTCATGGCAGGGGTGGAGGGATTTCTGTTGCAGTTTTGGCTTACCCACGCCTAAAATAATCTTTGGCATGATCATCTCCCTCCTCCTCGTCTCCCTGACATAACATGGTTTTAAAAATCATTATTGTATAAATGCAGTACCTATGACATCAGACCTCATTACCCATGTCGCCCTAGGGCACTTCTGAGTTACATTGAGCAGTGTCACTTGGCAAACATCATTGTGCCCTCGTGCGCATGTCCTCTATTTGTAGTAGTTAGTACTTTGTTCTTGTACGTGAACCAGTGACAGGACTACGGTTGCCGTTTGTGTAATACTTACTGTTCCTATAATTGGTGGGAAGTCGGGGACATCAAGTCTGTCAAATGTGAATAAGAAATGATATTGCACGTGTAGCACATATTTTTCATGCCAGTGTTATGTGTCACTTATTTTAACTGTTACCAACTTAAATTATTCAGAATAAATTTCAAGATATTTTCTCTTGTTTTATACCGTGTGTCAGCATTAGTTGACAGCCAGGAAAGGAACACAAAGCCATTGATAAAATATTAACGTTTTTGCCATTGACACCAGATTATAATAGTACTTTAAGGCCATCTCTGATCACTTCCTTTTAACGCTCCCCACCCACATTCCCTTCCTCCTCCCAACCCTAACTCCTTCTCTGTTTGCCTTTGGAAAAAAACTCTCAAAACTCTTTTCTCCCACCGCCCCGCGCCCCCCCCCCCCCCCACCCCACAAAGTCACTTACAACTGCGGGTATGGTAGCATAGTGGTTCTGTTACTGGTCCAGTAATCCAGAGGCCTGGACTAATGATCTGGAGACGTGAGTTCATGGGGAATTTTAATTCAGTTAATTAATTAAAATAAATCTGGAATTAAAAAAATAGCCAGTATCAGTAATGATGACCATGAAACTACCGGATTGTCATAAAAACCCATCAGGTTCACTAATGTCCTTTTTAGGGAAGGAAATCTGCCGTCCTTACCTGGTCTGGCCTATATGTGACTCCAGACCCGCAGCAATGTGGTTGACTCTGAAAGCCTCTCGGTTGTATTAAACTGCTACGAAAAACAACAATAAGAATAAAACAGGATGGACCACCCCGCATCGATCTTGGCACCGGATTCAGACATGACCAAGGCACACTTAGCCCAGTCGACCCATAAAGTCCTCCTCCCTAACATTTGGGGACTTGAGCCAAAATTGCTGTCCCACAGACTAGTCGAGCAACAGCCTGACCTAGTCATACTACAGTATTTACCAGGAAGACAGAACAGGTGGACATGACATTGCATGATGAGTATAGTAATGAGATAAGTGCATCTATATATATAAACGGATCATTCTGTCTATCTATCTGTCTGTCTGTCCTCACGTGTGCGTCTGTCCGGCGATGCGCTCGAAAGTTATAGAGCGTACCTACGCGTGCGTTACGTCGAAAGAAAGCTTACCGTTCCAAAACGGTCGTAAGCGTATTTACGTTTCAGGGGGGAGGAGGGGGGAGGGGGGGAGAGGGGGGAGGAGGTGGAGAGGGGGAGGAGGGGGGGAGGGGGGAGGAGGAGGGGAGGGGGGGGAGGAGGGGAGGGGAGGGGGGGAGGAGAGGAGAGGAGGAGGAGGAGGGAGGAGGGGGGAGGGGGTGGAGGGAGGGGAGGGGGTGGAGGGGGGGAGGAGGTGGGAGGGAGGAGGGGGGGAGAGGAGGAGGGGGGAGAGGAGGAGGGAGGAGGAGGGGGAGAGGAGGAGGAGGAGGAGGGGGGGAGAGGAGGAGGGAGGAGGAGGGGGAGAGGAGGGAGGAGGAGGGGGGGAGAGGAGGAGGAAGGGGGGGAGAGGAGGAGGAAGGGGGGGAGAGGAGGAGGAGGGGGGGGAGAGGAGGAGGGAGGAGGAGGAGAGGAGAGGAAGGGGGGGGGAGAGGAGGAGGAGGGAGGAGGAGGGGGGGAGAGGAGGAGGAAGGGGGGGGGAGAGGAGGAGGAGGGAGGAGGAGGGGGGGAGAGGAGGAGGAGGGGGAGGAGGGAGGAGAGGGGGGAGAGGAGGAGGAGGGGGAGGAGGAGAGAGGAAGAGGGGAGGAGGAGGAGATGGGGAGGAGAGGAGGAGGAGAGGGGGAGAGGAGGGGGGGAGAGGAGGAGGAGAGGGGGGGAGGGGAGAGGGGGGGAGGAGGAGGAGGGGAGGAGGAGGGAGGAGGAGAGGGGGGGAGGGGAGAGGGGGGGAGGGGAGAGGGGGGGAGGAGGAGGAGGAGGGGAGGAGGAGAGGAGGAGGAGAGGGGAGGAGGAGAGGGGGGAGGGGAGAGGGGGGGAGGAGGAGGAGGAGGGAGGGGGGAGGAGGGGAGGAGGGAGGAGGGGGGAGAGGGGGGGGGGGGGGGAGGTGGGGGAGAGGAGGAGAGGGGGAGGGGAGGAGGAGAGGGGGGAGGAGAGGGGGGAGGGGAGGAGGAGAGGGGGGAGGGGGGGAGGAGGGGGGGAGAGGGAGGAGGGGGGAAGGAGGAGGGGGGGGAGAGGGGAGGGGGAGGAGGGGGGGGGAAGGAGGAGGGGGGGGGAGAGGGGAGGAGGAGGAGGGGGGGGAGAGGGGAGGAGGAGGGGGTGAGAGGGAGGAAGGGGGGAGGAGGAGGAGGGGAGGAGGGGGGAGGAGGAGGAGGAGGAGAGGGGGAGGAGGAGGAGGAGGGGGGGGAGAGAGGAGGAAGGGGGGAGAGGAGGAGGGAGGAGGAGGGGGGAGAGGAGGAGGGAGGAGGAGGGGGGGAGAGGAGGAGGAAGAGGAGGAGGAGAGGGGGGAGAGGAGGAAGGAGGAGGAGGAGGGGGGAGAGAGGGGGGAGGAGGAGTGGAGGAGAGGAGAGGGGGGAGGAGAGGAGGAGGAAGGGGGGGGGAGAGGAGGAGGAAGGGGGGGAGTGGAGGAGGGAGGAGGAGGAGGGAGGGAG